>NC_064640.1:80303773-80928773 GCF_023864345.2 Schistocerca serialis cubense | reverse complement strand
TCACCACTCTATGGCACAAGTCAAGGAATCTGCAGCCTACACAGTCATCAAAATATCTGAGCCTTTGAGTCACAACCCCCACTCAGCTCTGTATCAAGGGTTTGTAGTCAGTCCTGTCGATGTTGCTTCAGATGGTGATCTATGCCTTCATCTCATAAGTAAAAGTGGCAGCCCTTACCACTTCAGACAGCTGTCTGAAACCAAAGGGAAACTCTGCAATTCCAAAGTGACACACATCATTAGTACTGACAGGAGTCACCATCAGCAGTTGGTTGCACCCTGTGCTCTTCCTGGCATCCAAAAACACCCATTCCACATTACGTTACAATACTACAAATTATTAAAATTTGTGGTTTTGTTGATGACACAGCATGTTTAATGTCAGCAGGTATATAATCTACAGTTCTTCCATAAATTAAATAATGAACTGAAAAATGAATGTAAAATGTTGTCATAAGATAGTAAAATAGTTGATACCATGCACTGAGTAATAGATTAAAACCCGTGTATCACATATTTCAATATGAAATTCAACACTGTTACTGTACAAGCTAGACTGTTGTTGTAAAGCATATGTCAGTTTCTTGCCTTGCAGAGGTCTCATATTTTTGTGAAAATTGTATCACAGCAAGTTTATTGATAGTACTATTTTGACATTGTTTGCCCTCCTTGGGTGTAGTTATGATGCACAATTTTACAGATATTGAAGAAGACATTCCTTCATGTTATTTTCAGCCTTGGGATGACTATGTTTTTGTTTCATATTTGTATCTATAACCTATAATTAATACACAGTTGTCATGGATTAAAGGGACCAGCATGACTTGTGAAATCTCAAGATGGTTTTGTTTATGTCATGCTGACAGTTGTTTGGGTATGAATTGTATAAATACTGTGTGCATGTTTGAATACAAAATTTCATGTACAGGATTTTTGCTAATGGTAACCTAAGTAAAACTTTATGCTGGATTGTTCATGCTTTTATCTTAACATGTATGTTGGTAATGCCTTTCTTGAGCAATTATGGTAAGTTAAAATGGCAAAACAGCTGATCTTTATAAGCAATGACATTTCATAATTTTTCTGTTTTAATGGAGGGAGAAAGAAATGTAAGAATTTAATATAACAATAGCTCTAGAGTTAGAGTGCTAGGGTATGGCAGTCAAAGGTCACTTGTAGTGGCAGGTTGGATAATAGCAACTGGCAAGGGAATAGTCCAGTCCGATATGTCAAAACCCATGCTTATTTTTTTTATACAGAAAGAATACAATGAAAGAAATGATGGCATTATTAAATTCCTCCATCACTTAACCAGCATGTAAGGCCAGCACCTGCCTGGCCAGTATGGGTGAAGGAAGTCATGGCAGTAGCAGCTGGAAGCTGAGTGATATTGTGATGGAAGGCTCCAGAGAGACATCCAGGGCCGCTCCAGAGAGACATCCAGGGCCATCAGCCCCATATTGGTGATGGATGTGAAACCTCTTGCATAGGCCCAGAGACTTCTGGAAGTGGAGGCATCCCTGTGGGATGTGACAGATCTGGTCTGGTGATTCAACCACATTTGAAGTCATATCAACAGCTGTGGTTGTGCCCCTCAGCCAACATCAAGGGAGATCCAAGTGGCCATCTTCTGTGATCTGGGAGTAGAAAGAGCTGTGATGTGATTATGACAATGGCAATTGTACCCTCCCCTCAAAGAGGGGGGCCACTGACCAGGGTGCCACAACCAGTTGGTTGTAGTGCTGGTGCAACATCCTTTATCTTGTATCCAACACTGCTTGGTGCCTCTATTGTGCCACCATTGGTTCCTGGATCCATCCTGGATTCAGTCCAAATGTCCATAGCTACAACAGTGCCAGAGCACCCACATGAAACTATATGGCTGCTTCTGTGGGTGTAAACAGGAGATCCACAAGGCTTTGACCATAGAATGGAGTAGACCTGTAATAAACTAGGAAGGCATTTCCCCTTGAAACTGATTTAGCAAATCTTAAGATGTTTAACTTTTGAACTTAGAATGTATGACCAAACCATTCTTCCAGCTTAAGGAGTAAGGTACAATGTTTAATTCCATTGCATCTACAAAACCTTTTGAAATCAGTTGCTGTTAACTGGTGACCATTTTTCTCACTAGCATCTGCAGTGCATACTCTATTCCAAAGATCTGACCCAAGAGCTACTATCATGACCAATGCAATTGTCTGCTGGAAGCAGATGACATACAGGAAGGGGGAGAAAGAGCTCACCATGATTAACCATGTGGAGCCTGAGAATGGACCTATGAAGTCAACACAACCTGGGTCCCACAGTATCATCAACTTTGGCCACAGAGAAAATGACTGGGGTGCAGCAGGCTGGTGTACTTGTCAAATGCAGACTCATGAACTGCCTGTGCAACATCGTTGTCCATATAAGGCCAGCAGATGTACAGGCATGCCAGTTCCTTCATCCTCAAAATACCCCAATGGGGCTGATGTAAGAATTAGAGCACCTAACATTGCAGAGATGATGGCATCACCACCCACTGCCATTCATCTTTTTTTGTAAGGAACACAACACCTTGTCAAAATTGAAGTTGGTGCTGCCAATTAAAAATACAGTGAAGGCCAGGTGGTTCTTCACCAGAGAGCTTGGTGGGCTAACCTAACCAGACATGCGGCAAGACACACTGAAGGAACAGGTCACACCTAGTTGTTGTAGCAATGTCCCAGGAATTTATATGGAACTCATCAAACAATTTCTCAAATTCACTGTCTAACATAAAACAAACTGTCTCCTGGCAGTCAAATTTTGGATTCTGACCTGCCAGGAGGCAAGAAAGTGCATCCGTATGAGAATGATGAGCAGAAGAGTGATAATGAATGGACTATTCAAAATTGGTCAAATAGAGACCAATCGATGAAGACAATATGCTGTGACTGGCAATTTTTCCTGATATCCAAAATGTCACAAGAGCACTTTTTGGACAGTGATAAGATGAGAAAAATTTGTAAATATGGTGTAACTGTCTTTTAGATAAATGCTATTGGCCTCTCGGTACCATAATCTAACTTATGAGAGAGAACAGCCCTAGTACCCTGTTGGAATGTGTCTTTGCCAACACCGATGACAACTGGGGCTGGTAAATCACAAGGTAGGGTGCTGATGTGAGGTCTGATTTAAACTTGATAAAACCAGGATGTAACTCTTCTGACTACTGGAAAGGGGCTACCTTGTTATAGAGACCATTTAGTAGGTGGTCAGTGAAGGCTGCTTGGGGAATAAATCACTTTTCATAGAAATAGTTGAAGGTCGTTGATGAATTTAGGCACAGGCATGTTCTGAATAGTACCTAAATATCCTTTGATGGGCAGAAGGCGCTCTTTACTGGGTATATAGCCTAAATCAATGATCACTTGTTGAAAGAAAGCACATTCTGAAAATTTACACTTAAGGCCTTTCTGTTCAAAGGCCACATGAATCATATGCAGATTGTGCAAATATTGTGTTTTTGTGCAACAAGTAACCAGAGTATCATTCAGATAATTCACACAAAGTGGAACCCATGGAGTACTCTGTTCAAGAAACCTCTAGAATATGATGGAGGAGCTAGTCACACCATAAAGCAACCTGTTATATTGGTAAAGTCCAAAAAGTGTGATTAAGACTAAAATATTCCTCAAGTCTTCATCAAGAGCCAACTGAAAATATGCTTCCATTGTATCAATTTTTATAAAGAATTTTCTTCCCGAAAGTTTAAGAAATAGTTCATCTAGATGAGACAAGGGATAAGAATCAATGTCCGCTTGAGCAGTAATGGTTTCCATAAACTCTCCTCGTGACAGAAGAGAGCTCCCAGGCTTCCTAACCAGCACCACTGGCTGTAGCAAATGGGGGACAAAACTTCTATGTAGTCTGTTAATCTGATCCTCAATAACCAATGGAAATGGACGACCTTGCAAAATCTCAGACTTGCTGTTGGCTGTAAGACTATGTTTGCCTGAAAGTCAACTGTCTTCCCCAAACTTGGTTCAAAAATCGGCAAAAAGTAACTTCACAGGATACCAATGAGCCATAGAGGTGCATTTCATGACATAATGAAAATTTAATGGTTGAATATGCATCAATTCCAAAAATGTTCTCAACCAACAGATACACCACTACAAAAATTGACAGCATTCGAGACACCTGATTATAAGTCACCATCAGTTGAAAATGATGTAAGAGTGGCAATTCACTTCGCTTAGCAAGGCAGTGCACACACTGAAGTACAGAGACTTGTTAATAACTGAGACTGATACAATGGTACTGTAAAGAAAATTTAGTGGAATGGCTTGCACTGTTGCATGTAACAAAGTTTTACACAAAGCCAGCATATGACCAGAGCCTGTAACATTATTAATTTGAATTGGATGGGGCTGACACCTAGTGCCTACCATGCTATGGCGTACTTCTGCAATGTGGCACTCGTACTCATAATGTTGACTTTTCTGTCTGGGATATAAAGAAAAACTGTGCAAGTAACTTGGAAATAAAATTTAATACCATGGAAAATGTCAGGCACTAGCCCAGGTTTGCAGAGAAGGAGGCTACTTGGTAGCCATTGAGTGAAACTTGTTTACCACTTTACAGTCTGTTATGGTTACTCTCTACACTGCATTGCCACAGCTGTAGGCCACATGTGACATTTCAAAGTCAGATGAAAAATTTTGTTGCACAGCTTGCAGTATTTCAGATGCACAGGGAATCTGCAGCACTGCAGCCAGGGAGTGGTCAGACGGTCTTAAGGCTGCAAAAATTGTCAGAAAATGAAGAAATTAAGTTAGATGATGGAAATAGTGATGTGTTGAACAAAGAGGCTTACATTTGAACCAAGTACTATAATGGTGGATTTGTAGAGAGAGAAAAGGCCCATTGATGTTCCAGGCACTTGATATCAGCGTAGCACTAAGCATTTTTAATATACTTTGTAGCTTCCTTGAGGTTTATTGAATAGCTGAAATAACTGGGTGGCTTGTAGTGCCTTTGACTGCTGCAGCGAAAAACTAGTTACGTGCTTGAGCAATTCCTGATGCTGGCTTAGCTGTTGCTGCCAAAGCTCAAGAAACTTTTCATCTTCTTGATAGAAATAACATAAGCAATAGTTCCAGATAGAAACTTTCATAGTCCAAACATTACTATTTGTTATGCACCCATACAAAAACTATAATGTTAAGTGCAGTTCTACTCACATCATGTGGTGGTGGAAACCACATTGTCATAAGCCAAAGCAGTATCAAACACAAGGTGAAATCAATCCAGGTAAACCGTAGCAGCAGTCATAGTTCACTTGCAGAGTCAAGTCAAGTAACAGCAACTGAGAGCAAGTCTGCCACTGGGTGGCTTTATTTTGCCTGCTACAGAAGTTCACATGATCAGCCTGTGATATCAGCAGCTTTCCTACCACTGGCACCTTTGTCAGATGTGGGCAATGCTATGTGTATTGATGCATCCATATCTTACATCTCTGAGTACAGTTAGGTTTTTCATATATAGATATATATCTGTTGCTGATACAGACAGCATTTTTGCATTTTTAATGTTAAAATGTTGTTAATTATTTTGTAAAAAATGTGGATCTTGGTTGTTTCATGTCAAAAAATATATCAATATTGTTCACACAAGGATGATTTTCTCTTAATTGCAATGAATATGCATTGGCAGATTTCATACTGATCTAGAAATTTTCTAGGCAATTTGAGTAAATGATTTGGCCTCTAAGGTTGCCTGACATGAATCCAATTAAACATTTATGGGATGTAACTGAGAAATCACTTTCTGCACAAACTCCTACACCAGCAACACTTTCACAATTATGGACAGCTATAGAGGCAACATGGCCCAGTATTTCCACAGGGAACCTCCAATGTCTTGTTGAATCCATGCCACATCAAGCTGCTGCACTACACCAGGCAAAAAGAGGCCCAACACAATATTAGGAGGTATCCTATGACTTGTGTCACCTCAGTGTATAATGGAATGTACAAGATTTAACCCTTCACTATTCAAATAATGATTGGCAGCAATTGTAAATCTATTAACTCACCCCATAAACGATATCAGTTTTAAAACTATGACATCACATGAAGGTCAGACAATGTCTAGCACAGGTAATATTTGAAACTTTTATTTGCTCTGACATGCCTTACATCACACTCATTTCAATTAGGCAGTAAGAAAAATTTTTGCTTTGACCTATAATCGAGTCAGCAAAAGAAGATCCCAGACAGCTCTCAGCACTGTTGCCAGCTTTCAACTTTAAAGTGAAAATGACTGCAGGCAGAAACAATAGTCATCTGTAGAGTTGAGAAAAACTGAGGCATTGCCAGAGAGGCATATCAAAATTGCATTGAGTGATTGGCTGAGGTATATATGTAAGCAGCTGTGCCATCCCTGCAGCAACTGTTTGGGACCAACTTCTGCTAACTATATTACAGCAATATCCCTGCAAACAAAATAGCAGTTAATACTTTACAAATATTGTTATTAATCTAGTGAAAATTACTGAAACTAAGAAATTACATTATTTATTGAAAATAAAAGTGAGAAATGGAAGAGGAGTATCAAATTACACGCTTTTGTAACACAGGTATAGAAAATATATGAAAAAGGAATGTGTGTAGAGACAAAATAAGGAAACTACCACAGCTGATTCGGGAGGACGACGGTTCAATCGCGCGTCTGGCCATCCTGATTTAGGTTTTCCATGATTTCCCTAAATCACTCCAGGCAAATGCCGGGATGATTCCTTTGAAAGGGCACGGCCGACTTCCTTCCGCGTCCTTCTCTAATCCGATGAGACCGATGACCTTGCTATCTGGTCTCCTTCCCCAAACAACCCAACCCCAACCACAGCTGAAAGTGAAAAAGAAAAAAATAGGAAGTGGCATGGTGAGTATGTCAGATTATAACACCTTGTTTGTCAGGGTCATTATAAACTGAGCAGAAGCCATTCATATTGAGTGCACAGACCACGAGGAAGAGGGAGTAACTATGTTTCTGTGATCTAAAAACAATGTTTTCTTCAATTTCTGTATTTATTATATTTTTTAGAATTAAACTGTTGTCTGTACTTAGGCTTCTTACAAAAAAACCTTTACAGGAAGGTAAAAGATGTGAACTCAAAGAGCTGCATGTTGGATATAAGTTCTTCACAACGCTCTTCTTCACTGCAGTCATTATGCGCTCGACACTCAACTTTACCCGTAGCAGCTGTTCCTCATAGCTCAAATAGCCCATGGGTGCCAGATAATGCTCTGAACTACATCCTACGTAGAGAGATGGAGGACAGCATCAGCAAAAATTCATCATCTGGTAGGTACACACACAGAATTAAATAAAAACAACTTCTATGTTTCCTAGATCATTACTGAAATAAGATAACATGTTGCCTTTTACCTAAAGTGGCAATTAGTAAATAAATTCTATTAAAACAGTGTATGCATCAGTCTTTGAAAATCATTAATTTCTTTGCAGAGACCAGTTTGTAGGGACTGTACTGCCATAGCCTGCAAAAGGCTGTATGCCATGGTGACTTTTTTCAGGATTGCAGAGTTTTGTGGGGAAGTTCACACATAGTAGAAATATCTAAGTGCACAAACTGCAGAAGGTCTTCCATAGTGAGAACATTACAGAGAAGGTCACCCATGCTGAGAGCAAAGAGAAAAGAAAATGAATAGACATTAGGAAGAGAGGAAAGAGAGTAAATTAAGAGAAAAGACAATAGAAAGGAAAGTTAAACACAATTTGATAGCAAAAGTAAAAACACATCAAAAATCCATTCCCTCTTTTTGAAAATCAGAAACACTGATTCTGGGACCATATTTCTAACCATAGAGAATTGTTTAGAAAGTGTGGCTTGCACATTAACAAGGCAGATGAAAAAGCATTAGGTGCTCCATTAAGTGCTACAATAGAGAAAGAGCAATTCAGTAGCAATTTACAGTCAAGACCACTGAAGTTACTTGAATAACCAGAATACATTAACTTTCAGGTCTATAATCTCCCTGGGGTGGAAGTAGTGGGGATAGTCTCTTACCACACCAAATGACAACAAGTAATACTAATCATATTTCAGTTCAGTTAGACTTAGAGGTTCCACAAGTGGTAAAAGATGCTAAAGTGTTATGCTCCTCAGAGCATGTGTGCTAGCATTGGCGTTCTTCCTTCTGGTAGCAATATACTTGCACCTTATTACTGTGAAAATAATATGGGTGGAGGAAGAGAAGAAGATGTATTAAAAATAAATATCCATTCAAAACTCAATGATAAGAGGTGCTGCCTGGAGCACCATTTACAGGTATATGGTTTTGCACACTTTTTTTATTATAGCCATATACAGAACACAGAGCTCTTCTGGTAATCTGAGCTGCTTCATCAGACAACTATATGTTTTGCTGTGCTGTCTAACAAGGAAGGAAAGGGATAGAGTACTTTTAGGTGACTTTAATGTAGATTTCTTAAATAATTTTCACTACAGATCAGACACTAAACATAACTTGTGCTCCTTCAGTGTACTGTATTTAATTTTCCAACTAGTCACTGCCACTTGTAGCAGACCAATCAAAAACATTTTTGTATATAAAAATAAAATAAATTGCATACTTGCCATACAAGTGATATGCGGCCTTTCTGACCATAACAGTCAAATGCTGACCACCACTACTCACAGAGTCTCCCAGAACACAGATGTATGTTGCAACAGAATAGATACCCCCATAAATAATTAACCTATTCAAACAATGGAAACTCCAGGCAGGAGTGAAGCACCCATAAGCTGAGGAGGAAATGAAATGAAATTTCACTGGTTGAGAGGGTATGTGATGTTATTTCAGTGATCACAAAATTTAGTCAAATTTATAAAAAAAACTACATGGTATGAGCTCACCTATCAGTATGTTGTTGCAACCCCTTTGACCTGGATGCATGCAGTGAGTCATATGGGAAGGATGTCATAAAGGCCTCTCCTGAGGCTGTCTGGCCCAATACTGTTGTAACTGGTTCTTGATATTGTGGATACTGGCAGTGAGGCAGAGTGTGATGCCATTCATTTGCAGTCCATGCTTCACGATCATGACAACACTACAAACAGCCATTTGTGTTTCAGTGTTAATGGCAGCCCGTGGCTGCTGCTAGTCTGTGAACAATGGTGCATGATGATAAAGAATGTTACAGGGATCTCATTACTTGTTCTTGGATGGCAGGCACAGATGTGAATGGGTTATGATGTGTTTTGTGCACAATACATTGATGCTCCCTTGTGGTGGTCAGAGGTTGTCGACTGGAACCAATGACAAGTAAGCTTGCCTTCATGTTTGCATACAGTCCAACTTGGGCCAATGTCATCTCTGAATGCCCTACAAATCTGGGTATTGAATAGTTTGACCAGCTGGCCGAAAGGAGACCCACAATGAAGCCCCATTCAAACCCTGACAGGTGCTGATAATGCTGCCTCATATGAGTACATAATATCTCTGTGTCCATCACAATAATCACTCAACATCTGATGCTGTTTGTGCCTCTTATATATCATAATAGGCCTGGTAATAACACTAAGCATGAACAATGATAAAGCACTCTGTTCTACTTGTCAGAGACCATTGCAACTCTAATCATTTACATGCCCAGCGATTGTGTGTATTTGTACAAAGTTATGTTTGCATACAACCATGTCCTCTGGGCGATTCAGTGGACAGGCATTGTTGTCCTAAGTGTAGGCTCATAGGCAGCTGGCAGCTAGTCTGGGGCCCAAAGCTGAAAGGGCCATCAAGGGGCTGAGTGGCAACCAAAGTACCTGTCACAAAGGAATACATGCACAGTGCCACATGGACATGTGACTGCACACAAACAAGTAGGTACCAACAACTGAAATGCTATTTACTGTGACTTGTATGCTACATATCAGTGTGACTTGTGCACCCAAATGCTGTGACAGCTGCAGGAGGCTTGACAAACTATTTGTAGGGGGCCACACCCGGCCCACAAAGCATATCCATGCTTACATATCTATATGAGTGGTGTATGTTCTTTTGAACATGTCTGAAAGAACAGACACTATTTCTGTGTTTGACCCCATGGCTGGAAATAGAATATTTTCAGAAATGAGAAATTCTGGTCTCTGCCACATTCAGGCAATGGAAGAATTCGTTGGTGACAAATGAAAATTTTTACCGAGGCTGGGATTCAGACCTGTGTCTCCAGCTTACTAGGCAGATGGATTAACCATCTATACCACCTTGGCACAGTGCTTAGACATAAATGCATAGATTACCCAAGCTCACCTCCTCCCTCAATCCAAATTCTCATTTGCCACACTCTACCAAAATAGTATCCCCTAGCCCTTTTTCCTCTGTTTGCTTCACATATCACATGAAGACCCACATGAGATTGGGCGAAAAGTGCTCAGCACTGAATAATCATATTAGCCTTCATGGCACATATGTATCTATATGAATGGTGTCTGTTCTTTTGGACATGTCCAAAAGAACAGACGCCACTCATATAGATAAATATGCACCACGAAGGCTAATATGATTATTCAGCACAGAGCATTCTTCACCTGACCACATGTGAGTCTTCACATGATGCGATGAGCAAACAGAGGAAAATTGGCTAGGAGATACCATTTTGGTAGAATGTGGCAAATGAGAATCTGGATTGACTGGGGAGGCAAGCTTCAATAATCTGTGCAGTTGTGTCTAACAATTGTGCCAAAATGGTGTAGATGCTTAATGCATCTGCCTAGTAAGGAGGAGTCCCAGGTTTGAATACCAGCCTAGGTACAAAATTTCATTTTGCAGCAGAGATTAGAATTTCTCCTTTCTGAACGTATCTGCACATGTTGTGTCTAAACACGCAGGGGCCCTGCCCTTAATATGCTGCTTGCATATACTACAGTTCCTTCCCATTTCCACTTTACAACAACAGTCAATTTGGACAGCTTTCAGAGGGTTGAGACGTTCCTAATGGATCTGTTACTCAGGTGACATTGAATGACTAGTCCACATTCAAAGTCACTGAGCTGTCCTGACCAACCTGTTCTTCTGTTACTGCTTCTCTATTGACAACAGAATAATTCCCACCTGCTTTGGTACTGGTGGATTCCTCTTTCATGGAATTGAATTGAATGATATTTTATTGTTGTTTAGCTGTTACAGCAATTGACAAAGTCAAGTTACATAAATACAAGTTATACAGCATATATACATGGGTTGAAGATCAATATGTCACTATTGGTTTTCCATATAATACAATATTTAAAATCAAATAATATGAAAAGCATTGCATCATAAATTACTCAGTTAAAGAAATTATGCTGAACTCTCCAAACCGGTACCACTATGATATTTTACAGTCATATAATTTCTGAAGTGAGTAGCAAGGATTTGCAGCTAACCAACTGAATAATTTGTCTTTAAATAAATCAAATGGAGCTTCTACCCATTCTAGTGGCAGTTTATTAAACATCTTCATACCCACCACTTCGTAGCTATTCAGTGACTTGGATAATCTGTAGTAAGGTATGTCAAGATGGCTACTATTTCTGGTTCCATGAGAGTGGACGTCTCTTCTACACTGGTATTCTGATAAGTTGCTCTTTATATGTAGTAGGGCAGTATGTTTATTACAGTTATTATTTTTAAGTTGATAAACAGTGGTTTGCAGTGGGCCAGTTTATCACTGTTTGTTATAATTCAAATTACTTTCTTCTGAAGTACCAAAATCTCCTGAAGGTGTTAGCTATTGCCCCATAGTAAAAGCCCATAAGATATAATGCTTTGAAAAAAAGCAAAGTAGGCCGATCTTACATAGGCCGCAGATACATGGTTTTTTAAATTCCTTAAAAAATACACCACTCTAGACAGCCTTGCACTAATGTATTTAATATGTGGCTCCCAAGTCAATTTGCTATCTATAACAATACCTAAGGACTTAACACTATCCATGAAGTCTGCTACTGTCAGATCTCTTAAACTAAATACAATCTTTTGAGTTTTACTCTCATTAAGCAGGAACCCATTAACTCGAAACCAGACTGATGCTTGTGATATTGTGTCATTTGCCACAGTTTGGAACATATCCATGTCTGAGCTGACACTGAAAAAAGTGGTATCATCTGCATAGAGAATGGAGTGAGAGTTTATGTAAGATGTTAGATCGTTTGTCATTAGAATAAATAGCAGAGGTCCTAATACTAGCCTTGTGGCACACCACACTTAACTTCAGCTAGCTGTGATCTCTGTTTACCAATACAAACAATTTGTTTAAGGTTGCTGAGGAAAGATTCGAAAATGTTGTCCACTTCACTGTTTGTGATTACATAATAAACTAGTTTGTTGAGGAGTGAAATATGCTCCACACAATCGAGGGCTTTGCTAAGATCACAAAAGGTAGCCTGAGCAAAATTTTTTCCTTCATAAGCATTAAGCACTTTTTTAATCAGGGAGTCAATGGCATGGACTGTGAATTTGCTCTTCCTAAAGCCAAATTGTACAGCAGTAATTATATTATTACGTGCCAGATAATCACACAACTGGGAGTTAATGATGGATTCCAAAACTTTAGATAAAATAGGTGTCCAAGATATTGGGCAATAGCTAGATATCATGGCATCTGCAGAGTTCAGTTCCACATTACATGGGGGGGGGGGGGGGGGGGGCGGGTGTTCAGATAGGTTTTATGATATTGTATCTTAAGTTCGTATTGGGGAAGGATAGAGAAGGAAATTGGCTAATCATTTTGAAAGAAATCATCCTGAAATTTGTCTTAACTGATTTAGGGGAACCTCAGAAAAGCTAAATTGAACTGCTGGATGCAGATTTGAATGGTCATCCTTCCAAATGCAAGTCCAGTTTTGCAATCAGTGCACCACCTTGCTCAGTTACATTATGTAAACTATACAACCAAGCGAAATAATTTATTTAAAAAAATTAAATGAACCACCTGTACTTAAGTTCAGTACAGAATTGTGTTCCTGTTATTTGATTTTTTTCTTTTGCTATCATTCTGAAAATTATATTTTATTTTATGAGCTATATTATGTTTACTCCTCTATATCATAAAGTTTTCAGATTGCTTCATATTCCCGCAGATGATGCAGCCATCCAGTCCAGTACCAACAAGCCTCTGTCTGCAACTGAAGAGCAACTGGAAATTCTAAGATTAAAGTACTTTGTCTATTAGATTTGTTATTGCGAAATGTGTCTGGGCTGACAAATCAATCACTTCTAGATGGCTGTGTTATCAAAGTTTGCAGTTTATGAAAAGCTTCCAAAAAATTGTTTTAGTAAGACATTGTGTAAACACTGTTTTCACTGTGATGAAAATAATCCAAATTTTAATTGAATGTTATCAGTACTTTGTATTCAGATCTGATCATAAAACCTACAATGAACAGATTAGAAATACATTACTGGCACTTCTTTGCAATCCATATTTATTGTTCTATATCAAATTTTGTCAATTGTTACCTGCTTAAGAAAATAAAACATTAGAAGAAGTTAATATATGGAACATTTATTTATTCAGTCAAGTCAGTCAAGTTATTCAGTCAAGTAATTCTGATTTACTTTGTTTCCTTCCCTCTGGTTTGTTTTTCTGATCCAGTGTTTATTATCATCTTCCCTTTCCCTTTACATATTCCTTTACCTTCCCAGATTTTTTCTTTTGTCTACTATTCTGAAAGTATGCACACTCAAGTCTAGTATGGAAAATGCCATTACTTGTTAAAATCACACCACCAGGAAACAAGTACACAAATAATATTAAACATGGCATATTCATAACAGGATTGCATTGTAGTCAATTACAAATGCAGAGTTATCACACATGTGTGAGTTGAGCAGTCCCTTCTGAATACCTGCATTAGGCATATAAATAAAGTACTTTAGATGAGCATTGTATGTTGTGTATAATTATCCTCAAGTTGTAAATATGGCATATTTCATAAATATCAAAGAACACTTTATGACCAAGTTATGTTTTTTGAACAGAAACAGGTAGTCAGCCTTGAAGAGATCAGGTTGCTACATTGTTAGATTTCATTTGTTATGAGATGCGAGGGTACCAATGTGATACACACACCTGGAGGATTTAGGATAAGGAGAAATGTGTTGGTAGTAAATCTGAAGGTGAAACATGCAATGTGATGGTATGACAGAGACCTTATCTGCATAGAAGTCTTCGACCCTGCGTTTTACTCTTCAGTGTTTGCACATCATATGGGATATTATCGTACCACAGTGACACACCTACAGAGGTTGTGGAACAGCACGATATTGTACAGTATGCGGCACCATTGGGTGTTATGAACACTGCTCTGAACCATGGGAACTATTAATTGTGGCCCCTACATAATGGAAGTTAAAAAGCAAAAAGTGATATCTGTCATCCAGTATATTCCTGAACTGTTTCCTGACAGAATAATACCAGCAATTTATTGCAAGACTTCTCTGTACAACAGGAAAAGTTTGTCTTGATAGACTCAGTTTATGTGACATTTCAGCATTTAGAGCCTACAGACCCTCTCTTGCACCTAAAAATTCAATTTCATAGATTACTTTTACAGTCATCATTGTAGTGACACAGCAAATGAGTTACACATAATAACTACTACTACTAATACTACTGCTACTACTGTTTATTGATACAAAAGACAACAACAAATATTGCAAATGAGATTAATATGCTAGATTTCATATTTTATCACAATCATAAACTTTCCAAGTGCCTAGACTGCATGTTTTGTCAGCTGATAATGCATACAGAAGTGGCTTCTTTTTCTAGTTGGGAAGTTGGATATTTTATCAATGCAAAATTATTTTCAACTTCCCTGTGAGATGTTTTACCACTGTTCCCAGTGTGCTAGGAACCACAAAGACCAGTTTTGCTAATATATGACAGAGCTATTGGTTTTTCAAATAGTCTTTTTTGTGTTCAGGCCTCCTTTTGTCTGCATCATAGCTGTACAGAAAATTTAGGTTATATACCATCTTTTGTGGCTGCAATAAAAGCTTTCTAAACAGGATATTTTATTACAGTCATAAAAGAAGATATATATAACATATATTACAATTTTCAAGTCTTCATATCTTTTTAGTTTTACAGCTTTTTAGTGTCAACGCTGCTGTTGCTTAGAGTAAAAATACCAACATTCCACACTTATTTTTCCTCCATGATTGTATTCCAATGTTTGATCTGTCAAAAGTTCCATAATAGTTTGGCTTATTCACTTAAGGATGGTGACAAATCCTCTTGAAACGTAGCTATCTCACATCACTCTACTCTGATTACTGAATTACTAAAAATAAAATGGAAAGAGATATGTGATCAAAAGGCAGTTCAGTGAAGAAAGCATACACTTGTTCTGTTGTATGAGGGTTGCCCAGAAAGTGATGCACCGCATTTTCTTTCTCAGCTGAAAACAATGCTATGAATGCAAAATATTACGTATGTATTAGCTGAAGTCTCCTGAGTGAGCACGCCAAGTTTCCGTTGCTTCCAACAGATAGCATAGTTTCAAAATGGTGGCTGTAGGTTGTGTATGTTACAAGTAATGTGCCATCATTGAATTTCTCACTGCAGAGAAATAAACTGTGGGGAATATTCACAAAAACTTGTGCAAAGTCTATGGAGCATCTGCTGTCAACAGAAGTACAGTTAGTTGATGGGCACGGAGGATGAGGTCATCAGAAGACGGTTTGGTGGAGCTCCATCCACGGATGTCACACCTGACATGTTGCAGCAAGCTGATGTTGCCATTCATGAGGACAGATGCATTACAACTCAGCAGTCGGTGCTGCATCTGTCAATGAGCAAAGGAAATGTGGATGCAGTTATCCGCACTCGTGGATATTCAAACGTGTGTGCAAGATGGGTCCAACAACGCCTAATAGTGGATCACAAATTGCACAGAAAAAACATTTGTCTTGATTTGTTGCAACATTTTGAAGCTGAGAGGGAGGCCTCCTTGTCCTGGATTCATCATTTTGAGCCCAAAACAGAATGACAGTCAATGGAATGGTACCATTTCCACTCCCCACAGAAGAAAAAATTCAAAGCAACTGCTTCTGCTGGTAAGGTCATGATCATCATGTTCTGGGACTGTGAAGGTGTGATTCTCATTGATGTGATGCCAAGAGGAGGTCCGTAACCCGGCATACGTTTTGCTGCAACATGATAACGCACAGCCCCACACAAGTCTGAGGACTGCTGGACACATCGCAAAACAGGGTTGGACAGTGTTACCCCATCCACCTTACAGCCTTGACATAGCCCCCATGGACTTCCAGTTATTTTGGGCCATTAAAGGATGCCATTCTTGGAAGACATTTTGAGGCTGATGAGGAGGTGATTCACACAGGAAGCACTGGCTGTCCAGCCACGACAAGGATTGGTACTGACTGGGCATACACACCCTTGTTTCACACTGGAGGAATGCCACAGAACGGAATGGAGATTATGTGGAAAAATAGGGTTTACATATAAAACACCATACTTTCATGTGTGTAATTCTCATTATGTTCAATAAAGAATTGTTGAAGAAAAAAATGTGGTGCATTACTTTCTGGGCAGCCCTTGTCCACTAAATGACATAGATTGGTCATTACAACATGAAAGTTCATGTTCAAAAATTTTTGATAACTTTTTAAGTAGCTTTTTGCATGTCTGCCAAAGAAAAGCAACAAATAAACTAAAGTGTATTACCACTGGCATAAATCTATCTAGTAGCAGAAAGACACAGCTACACGCTGAGCTGCAATCCAATAAGAGTCGTGAGTTCATTAACTATGTTAAATTGCATAAAAAAACTATTGAGAAGCTTTGAAAAAGCAGCAAAGGGCAAGGAAAACACAAAATCCATTAAAAATCACAGAAATAAATCCAAGGCAGTATGACCTATTGTCAAATCTGAAGTTGAGGAATGAAACCAAGCAACCAGGAAATTTCTAAAATAAGTATACAAGACAAAATAATTGTAAATCCTTCTCAGACACCACAAAATGTTAGTGAAATCTTCAAAACTGTAACAAACTCTGATGTTCACATAGCCTCCTATTGAGATAATGTACACTTATTTGGCTTAAGTCTGAGCAAGACTGAGAGTGTAATTAAATTTGACAAAGTAACACTAAAAGATGTAGAAAAAACATATTAAATTGAGAAGACAAAAATTCTGTGGCATGGGATGAAATACCTGCCAAATTCATTAAATCATTTTCAAATACAATAGCACACCCACTGACAAAAATAATTAACCAGTCATGTGAAGAACACTATTTTCCAGGTTTCACAAAATATGCAGAAGTGAAACCTCTATTTAAAAAAGGCTCCAAAGATTATATGGGAAATTACAATCAAGTTTCCCTTATTCCTGTGTTTCCTAAAATATTTGGAATGATTGCTGCAATTGAAATTTAAAATTTCTGTCACAAATTTAATGTAATCTCAAAAAACAAATTTGGCTTCCAAAAAGGCAAAAATAGGATTTATGCAATCAACAAATTCATGAATAAAATTAGTTCCAGTTTAGAAAAACACAAACTAATTAAATATGTATATCAGTATGCTTTTCAAGCTTACCATTGAAGTTTTCACTTTTCTTTGTGTATTATTCCAGAAAATGCAAAAATATCATAAAGCAAGGTTACATTCAATTTTTTGTTCAGACTTAGGTGCAGTTAACTTAAAGAATCTATTGTTCTTTTTTCTTTCCAGCAAGTTAAGTACCATGTATCCTTTCATTGTTTTCATTCTTATTTACAAAACACACCATAAAGTTAATTTTCTGTATCTAGAAACTTTGCACATAGTAGCTTTGTTTACATACAGTAGTGAGTAGGCCAAATTTTTGTAAATGTGTTTTCTTGTTTTTCGGTAATTTAATTGACTTATTCTCACTAAAGTGTTAGTTTTACAATGAGTGAAAAGTGACTGACTTGCCATAGAATTTTTAGCTCCAGGGTTTGATGTCATGCATACAGCATTTTTTTCCATTGGGATGATTGTAGTTGCATAGGAATTGGGGAAGTGAATCAGACTCATCAGTGGTTCTTTAGGATACGTAGTAGAGATAGAAAGATGGAACAGGAAGGGAAAATTGCTGCCCTTCAAGCTGAGTTAGATTGGGGTAGGGACACTCTGGACAGAATAAGAAGGGAGAAGGGCAGAGAGAGGTGGGAAATGGCACCAGGCAATAGAAGGGACAGGCTTAAAATTTTATCAGACAGCTTTGTGGTGAATGTAAAAAGTAAGTTTGACCTGTTACTTCACTAGAAAGTGATGAGCCTCAGGCAGAGGTACGTGCAGACAGGGTACAACAAACATTCAGTAGAAAATTGAGTAAGAATGTAGGGAAGTCAGCAAAGAGAAAAAAGATTTTTTATTAGGTAATTCTCATGCCAGCAGTGCATGCCAACTTCTGCAGGCTGAGTTAGGATCACAATACCAGGTCACAAGTTTTTTAAACCTAGTGCTGGTCTGGGTCAGATGACAGAGGATTTAGGTTCACCCCTCAAAGACTTTTTACCAAGGAAGACACTGAGGGTACTGTGGGTGGACCAGGAAACAGTATTGACAGAAATCCTGTGTACAACATAGAGTGTTACTTGGTACATATTGTGTCAGTATCAAGACATACCAGTATGGAGTTTGTGTCTGTTCTGAGATGCCCAACTGATCTCAATTGAACTCTTCTGTCAGGAGAGTTAATTTGGAGTTTGAATGGATGCTTGGGTTGGGTGTGGGGTCACATATTAGTTCCAGCTGATTCTCTCAGCAGGTGGGATTATACTAGGCATGACTTACACCTCAACAAGAAAGGGAAGGATAAACTGGTTGGGGTAATAGCAGGAAATTTAATTGTGGGAGGCACTACCATGAGTGGTTACAGGTGTTGGAGGAGCACCTTTTTTAGGACAGATGGCACAGAAAGAAGTCACATTCTAAGAGAGGTCAGGATTGAAAGAAATCATTGGTTTGAGAAAAAAAATTAAAGATTTGTTATTAGGTAATTCTCATGCCAGCAATGTATGCCAAATTCTGCAGGCTGAATTAGGATCACAATACCAGGTCACAAGTTTTTTAAATCTAAATTTTGGTACACTGGATAAGTAAACACAGCTGTCACTTCAAAATTTTCACCAATCAGCAGAAATTTTATTTTAGCTCAGCCTTGTCTCAGGCAGTCTGGAATGTCAGCTATCTTTAGTGCATCAAAATATTCAAGGGCTAAGAAGTAAAATTAATAATAAACGATTTATTGCAGCAAAATAGCAGTTATAGTTATACATTAGATTACAATCATTTGACAGTGAATTACAAGGATGTATTGAGTGTCTGCATAATTCTTAGTAGTAGATTACATTCAGTGCAGGTATTATAACAGATTATCATTTGAACCATTTATTGCATAGCCTCTAATTGATCTGGTCCTCTTGTTGCATATTTCTATATGGTATCTCTCACAAGACTGTCCATATAGTGTACACTTGCAAAGGTTTGACGGTTCATGGTATGTTGTATTTGCACAAATTTCATGGTGGAATCCGTGTACTGGGAGTCTTGTAAGTATGTGTCTCATCTCAAAATTTGCTGCTGTCCAAGTGCAGCCGATCATGGCCCCGGATCCATAGAATTCCATTGGTACTTCCTCTCTTTTCTTGAGTAGTGATCTTAGTAGGTTCTCCAGTGCTGATGTGTTGGGAAATAAGAACCTTGTCCTTAGATCCTCTATGAGGAAAGATTCTCGGGCGAGAAGGTAGACTAATCTTGATCTTGTGGTTTTTGCTACTCCTAAGGCTCTTTTGATATAGGTTGATTTTACTCTTTGCAATGTTTCTAAGTTCTTTTCATTTAGGTGTATCCATATGATTTCTATCCCATAAGCCAGTATCAGTATTATTTTTTATTGGAAGAGTGCCATAGCTGTATCTAGATTTAGTGTTCTGATGGAAATTATTTCTTTTATCGCTCTGATGGCTTGTGTTGCTTTCTCTGTTGTGTGTTTATTGAAGCACGTTGCAGACGGCTGGAGTGTTATCCCTAGATATTTGTAATCTTTTGTGATAGATATTTGCTTTCCTTGTAGTGCAATTCTTGTCGTTTTTGGGATTTGCCCGCCTGGTCTGAATACCATCATTTCCGTCTTGTCGGTGTTGATTACGAACTTGTGTTTTGTGAACCATTTTTCCATGTCTTCTATAGTCTCCTGTAGTTTCTTTAAGGTTTTTGAGCCTATCACAATGTCGTCCGCGTAGGCATATGCTTTGACATCTTCGTCTTGAGCGATTTCCATAATGTCCTTTGCTGCCAGAATGAACAGGAGTGGGCTTAGTGGGTCTCCTTGGAGTACTCTGTTTGTTTGCCTTATTGGTTCAGACAGGTCGAGGTTGTCTGAGATCTTTATCTCATTCCATTCATTTATGGAGTTTATGATCCTCGTCCAGACGCTGTCTCTTCCCAGGGTTTCGTCGAGCATCCTTTTTACTAATGATCGATTGAGGAGGTCGAAGGCCTTTGTGAAGTCTATGAATACAGCATAATATTTTTGCTTCTTATCGATGGTTTCCCATATGTTTTTTAAAAGCAGCTCCACTGCTGTGGTAGTGAATCTTTTTTCCCTGAACCCAAATTGAGATTCTGGGAGGTGGTCTTCCAAAGTGTGTCTTATTCTTCCTGTGACTAGTTTTGTGAATACCTTAAAAGGGTTGTTTTCCAAGGCTATTCCTCTGTATTTGTTTGTGTCCTTTGGGTTGCCCTTCCCTTTGTACATTACCCTTACTATTGATTTTCTCCACTGGCCTGGGATTTTTGCTGTTTCAATGAATTTGTTATAAAGTTTTGTCCATGTTGGTGCTAGCAGATGGGCTGTGTCTTTAAGGTATTCATTGTAAACAAGTCCAGTCCCGGTGCTTTCTTCCTTTTTGTTGATTCAATGATGTTTCGGACCTCATTTGGAGTGAGTGGGGACCAGGCTGGCATATCTTTCAGTGTGAGCTCTTGACTTGCTACCTGTGCTCCTTCTCTACCACCATTGTTGAGAATGTCTTTGAAATGTCTCGTCCATTCTTCCATGCTTATATAGTGTGACTGCCTGCTTTCGGGGGCAGATTGCAATGAATGGGTCTCTCCTGGCTTCTTCAGCTAGTCTTCTTCCCTCTTCTTCCCTGTGAGCCATTCTCTTCTCCCTAGTTAGTGTTTTGTAAGATCTTCTTTTCTCAGTGTATGTTTGTAGTAGTGAGTGATTATCTGTGTCCGTTTTTAGCCAGTGTAAAGCTTGGAGTACTTCTTTTCTTTGCTGATAACACTCTTGATCGAACCATGGTTTAGTTCTTCTCACTTTCCTGGGGGTAGCTGCTTGTTTTAAGAGTTTCTCCAGTTCAAGCGCTGCCTCCTCTATATTTGAGTTGTTGATTAAGGACTCAATTTGTTCTATCTGGTTGTGGTATTCTTCCACTTTCCTTGGATCCAGTCTCCTCAAGTGCGGTCTCTTCTCATGGTTCTCTCTTGCCTTCCAATCACTTTGTATGGCTATGTTCATCGGGATGTGTTTTCTTATAGGCGTGTGGTTTGCATTCCAAAGTGGGCTTATGTCCCCTTTTATGTTTCCTCTTATGAGGGCGATATCAATAGCACTTTTGCCATTATGGCAGAAGTACATAGGGATGTTTGTGTTGTTTACCAGAATGAGGCCTCCTTCTTGTAGTGGTTCGATTACTAATTTTGTTTTGTGATTCTGTACATCCAACCGAGAGTTTAGTTCCCCTGCGATAAGTAAAGGGATGTCTTTCTTGCTCCATCTTATTTGTTGGCCCAGTTCATCAATTATGTCTATGGCTGATTCACTTGGCTGGAAGTAGGTTGCTAATATTGTGATGTGTTTTGCTTCTATTACAATGGAGTGATTTAGTTCTGGTGTCACTATAATTGGTGTTATCCACGGTTTCAGTAGGACTGTTATTCCTCCTTGGGGTCGCGCCCTTTCTCCTTGCTTTGCCAGCATATTTATGCTATAGAATTTCGGGTGTTGCCAATGATCTGTGAGAAAAGTTTCTGTGAATATTGCTATGTCATAACCTTCGAGAAAGTCTGTTGGAGCTATGCACGCTGCGTTTTTAAATCCTTCTACATTCCATAACATTATCTTCATGTTTTTTCTCCCTTCGTTTTCTCCTGGTTTTGTCATCTCTGGGTACACCTGGTTTTGACACTCTAGTACCGGTGTGCTTCTCAGATTGTCTGCTATGTTGTGGCATTGCTGGTCTTGGGCCAGTGAAAATCCTGAGTTTCCTTCGATGACAGCCTCTTGTAGGTTGGCCGGTTTCCGGCTTCATTATATAGGAAGTCCTGGTCCCTGATAGGTTTCTTTTTTCTTTCTCCCCTCCCATATCTTATCTGTCAGGTCTCTGATGACCGTACTTCTTTTCCTGTTGTTTGCGTTATCTGTTCCTCTTTTGGGGGTGGGGGTGGTGGGTCCTCTTCTGTTGGTGATGATGTTGCTTCTTTTTCCTCTATCAGGCATGGTGAGGTTTGTGGGTGTGCTTCTGTTGGTGATGAGGTTGTTTCTTTTTCTTTTATATGGCACAGTGGAGACTTTCCTGCCTCTTCCTTCATTGGAAGTATTATGGGTGTCTGTGTCTGCCCTTGTAGTTTGTCAAATTTTTCCAAAATTTCTTTGCACAGAATAGTTTTTCCGCGGTTGTTTCTGTGTAAACCATGCCTTGTGAAATGCTCTCTTTGTGAGCTTGTTGCATTTATGAAAGTCACATTTGGGAAGCTGCTACATATCTTCCTAAATATCCTATTTGTTCTGGTAATTTCTTTATTTACGCAGGACTCGACCATCAAGTCGTGTCTTTGAGGAACGCTTAGCACATATACGTCAGAATGAGTAGCATTCCCTAGAGTTTCCCTCAGTACTCTTCTTGCATTGATACTTTCATGTCTATAAATGTCATTTCCTCCCCCTATAATGACACATTTCGCACCTTTTGTTACAGATGTTACCCAGGATTTCAGCACTTCACTTAATGGCACGCCTGGCTTGGTGATTCCACTTACTTTTAGTTTTTTTTGCATATTGGCCATTTTTTCTGCTAAGCCTCTTGCGTGGCTGTCTGAGAAAATGTATACATCACTCTTTTTATTTCTCCCACTTGTCTTAGATGTATGTTCCTTTCTCTTGTTCCCCTGTTTGTTCGTATCTTCACTAGTGTCTGGCAGGTCATATTTATTTCTACTAATCTCACTTTTCTCATACATATGATCCTTACCTTTAGTTCCCTGTTCTTCACTGGTGTCAGGAAGCTCAATTTTATTCGTTGTTTTCAGATCGTAATGATTTTTGCACTGTTTCACACGCCAGGTTATTTTATGCCTAGTACTCTGCTCGATTTCCACTTTTTGTTTTTGTTTACGATCCCAATTTACCCCTTGTTTCACATGCCAGCTTATTATAGGACTAGCAAATGACTAATTTTCCACTTTTTGTTTTTGTTTTAGTTCCCTGATTGATTTTTCTAGGTTGTTTGTACACTCTTTAGCTTGCAGTAGATCCTGATCTAGAGTTTGTACGACGTTTTCTTCCTGCATATTTGCTTGTTTTAATAAACACATTGATCGTAAACAACAACTGATTACTCCACAGTCACAAACTGTGCTTACCTTTTGAAGTACATCCTGTTCTTGTGTACAGCTGGCGTTTCCTATCTGTGCGTTGTCTTGTTTTGATAAACACGTCGGTTGAAAACAACAGTAGCTAATTTCCCCCTTGCCACTTTTCATGTTTACTGCGACGAAGTGTTTGGCACATTTTGTTTGAATCCATTTCTGACTCGCTGAACATAGTCTTAATCCATTTAGAAGACTTTCACTGCATAGAATACAGTTTATATCGGTGAAATATATGTTTTTCCTGGAGCCCCTTGCTACTGCTTCTCTACTCACCGCCATGTTCACAAAACAAAATCGGAAGTAAAATTAATGAACTACTAATCTGCAGTGATGAATCAGAGTCATCCAACCTAGTTGACATAATCTGCCTCTCTGAGCATCATGTGACCACTGGTATAGATGTTTTACATGTTGCAGGATTTAGCTTAGCTTCTCACTTTTGTAGGGCAGAAATGCAGCATGGAAACGTTGCCACATTCATCAGGAATTGCCATGAATTTAATAACAATCTCGACATGTGATGATGGAAGTACAGCAGGAAGACATATGGCCGGACTTCCAGCACTTAAAGCACTGCATTGTGGTGGGGGGGAAGGGGGGGGGATGTGCCACAGTGGTAGACCATCACCTTGACCTTCTCGGGCAATGTGTCACCCTCGAACGCCAAGATGAAGGCACTGGTGGCAACCTGATTATCCCTCAGACCCCGATGGACACTCTGGATGAAATGAGAACCTTGCTGCTCTAAATTGGCTGCAAAAGAAGGCCCCTGTGGAATGTGATACCCTTGACCATATTTAAGCTCTTATGAGATGTGATGGTAACAGAAACACCCTCCAACTTGTCACAAGTGAGTAATGCCGTGACTGGGCAGAGGATGCTGTTTTTATCAAGACTGCCCAGAGTACATTTCAGACAAGCCCTCCACCTCCCCAAACTTGTCCTACAACACAAAAAAACTGAGGCTTCATGGTCTTCAAAGATTCCCCATCAACTCTCGTACATACGAGGTACCAGGACGAATAAGCTTCACTGCCACCCTTAATCTGGCAATCCTTCCATGGTGTGGCCAGGGAGGGGAACGATTTGGAGTCATATTTCTTAGCACTGAAGTTAGACTTTGCCCACTTAGAGACTGTTGGTGGCAGGCCATCAGCAAGAAATGACGTACTACACTTTATGGCGTGTCATCCGCCCTGATGCCACCCACTCCGACCAGGGGCTCTCCCAACGGATTCCACCCAGCCTCAGCAAGGGCCACCTGGCAGGATGGTCATTGCTGGGAGTGCTGATGCTGCAGGGAGATGGGTATCTACTCCATGGCATACATGAGAAATTAATGGCACAGGCATCAGCAGGGCGATCCCTGTGTTGTCAGGGGCTACAACCAACAGGATACATGGTGGTCCCACCACAACAGACTGGCTACCATGCTGGATATGAGGTGCTAAGAAGTCCATGGTCCTCGGTGGTGCAGAATGCGACACTGCATAGTGCATGGTGGAAAATGCACCCAGGAAGGTGTCCTCGCCCAAGAGATGGAGAATGACCCAGACTACAATGCGCCGACGAGAAAGTGGGCTAAAGATCTCAATTCACGGGACCATCACATAAAGGTTGAACGTGTGAGACTCCTTTTAGTCACCCCTTACAACAGGCAGGAACACCTCGGGCCTATTCTAGCCTTCAGACCAGAAAGGGGGGGGGGGGGGGGGGGGGTGACGAATGATGGTACCCCTTAGGGAAACGGCAGCAAGAGACAGGAAAGGATGCAAGGTTCAATCAGTGTGTATGCCTGGAGGCCTCATTCAACATGTTGAAGAGGCTGTTCAGGCAACCATTGATGGAACAGCATGCAACCAAATGCAGATTGTGGTCAATGTTGGAATAAATGATGCCCGTCTTCTGGGCTCGAAGGTCATACTTCAGTCATTCCAGTGAGTGGCAGAGAAGGTTGAGAAGACCAGCTTTGCCTGTGGAGTTTCAACAAAGCTCACAATTTGAAGCATTGTCCCCAGAACTGATTGTGGCACTATGGTTCTGAGTTGAGTGGATGGACTGAACCAGAGACTTCAAAGGTTCTGTGACAAGCTAGGCTGTGACATCCTGGACTTATGCCATAGGGTTGAGAACTGTAGGGTCCCCCTAAATGGGTCAGGTGCGCACTACACGTCAGAGGCTGCTACTCAGGCAATTGACTGTGTGGAGTGCACACAACAGTTTCTTTTTTAGATTAGGTGATTCTGCATCCAATCCGGATAATGACAGCTGTAGGAAACCAAGAAGCATCAGTGTAAGACTGAAAGATATGCCTCCTGCAGGTGAGAGTATTAAAATCCTAATGGTTAACTGCCAGTGCATTTGCAACCAAGTCCCAGAGTTTGAAGCACTCAAGAAAAGCAGTGAAGCCCACATAATACTAGGTATAGAAAGCTGGCTGAAACCTGAAATTGAGAGCACTGAAACTTTTGGGGAAAATTTAAGTGTATATCAAAAGGATAGGCAAATGGGAATACACTTTAATTGAATCCTACTACTGCCTACTAAATGCATATCCTGATCTAACCAAAAACCTTAGAGCAAACCTAAGTTCACTTGTACATAAGTTACCTAATCATAATGTCATCATTAATGGAGATGTTAATCATGCAACAATAAACTGGGAAAATTACAGTTTTGTTAGTGGCAGGTGTAATAAGACATCCTGTGAAACATTACTAAATACCTTCTCTGAAAACTACCTATAACAAATAGTTCAAAATCCCACCCATGATGGAAATATAGTGGACCTAATGCAACAGACCTGACCTCTTTTAGGATTTCCACACTGAAACTGATATCTGTGACCATGATACAGTTGTGGCAACACTGATTACCAAAATACAAAGGACAACTAAAATGAGCAGAAAGATATGTATGTTCAGTAAACTAAATAAAAAATCATTAGTGTGACATCCCAGTGAGTCACTTGAAACTTTAAACACAGGGAAGGAGCATGGACAGGAATTATGGCTCGGGTTTAAAAGAATATTTGACCATGCACTGGATAGATACAGTAGAACAGTTCATAATGGGAGAGATCCTCATTTGTATACAATCACTGTAAAGAAACTTCTAAACAAACAGGTATTACTGCATAATAGGTGCAAAACAAAGCATAGGGCTGTAGATAGAGAGATGCTGAATGAAACATATTTGTCTGTCAATCATGAAGGCATCAATGACCACCATAGCAAAATATTGTCCAATGATCTTTCACAAAACCCAAAGAAATTCTCATCATATATAAAGGCTGCTAGTGACACCAAAGTTGGTGTCCAGTCCCTAGCAAAGGGGACAGGAACTGAATTTGAGGGTAGCAAAGTAAAAGCTGATATTCTTAACTCCATTTTCAAATGTTTCTTTACAAAGGAAAACACAGGTGAATTGCCCCAGTTTAAACCTTGTACCATGAAAAGTTGGGTGAAATTACTATTAATGCCAGTAGTGTTGAGAAACAGCTGAAATTATTGTAGATCCATTAAACAAAAAACTGTGCCATGTTCTTGGAAAACAGCACAAGTCACACCAATCTACAAGAAAGGTAGCAGAAGTGATCCATGAAGCTACCATCCAATATCCTTGACATTGATTTCTTGTAGAAGCTTAGAACATATTCTGATCTAAAACAAATTGAGGTATCTCAAACAGAACCAACTTCTCCTGCCAACCAACAGAGATTCTGAAAATACTGATCATGTTAAATCCAACTCAAATGTTTCTCTCACGACATACTGAAAGCTTTGGATCAAGGCAGGCAGGTAGATGCAGTATTTCTTGATTTCCAAATAGCAGTTGACTCGGTTATAAAGGCAAAATGGAAAATACTCTATCTGTACCTAATCATTCATTACCTAATCATTCATTACATTTACATACTTAAAGGACAGCTGTTGTGTGATGTAAATATATACTTAAGCAGTGTTGTGCATATAAGGACTTGGCATTTAGGGAGGACAAAACTAAAGCCTTATGAAAAACAGATTATGCATTTAAAATAACAAGCAGCGATGTATATGGGCTATATTAATTTCACTGTATTATTATTAACTTCATTGTATTATTTTGTTTTGTACTTTTTTATGTATATATTGTTTGTGTCCCATTTCTTTGAAATGGCTTACATGTACCCTTGACAACATCCATACAATATTTATTGTCAACGGATGGATAAATAAAATAAAATAAATAAATATCACACCAACGCTCATTGTCAAAAGTAAACTCATATGGGGTATCAACTGAGATTTCTCACTGGAATAAGGACTTTTTGGTAGGAAGGACACAGCATGTTATCTTGGTTGGAGAGTCATCATCAGATGTAGAAGTAACTTTGTGTGTGCCCCAGGGAAGTGTGTTGGGACCCCTGTTGTTCATGTTGTATATTGATGAACTTGCAGGCAATATTAATAATAATCTCAGACATTTTGCATGATTCAGTTATCTGCAATGAAGTATTCTCTGAAAGAATCTGCATAAATAGTCACTTAGATCTTGGTAAGATTTCAAAGTGGTCCAAAGATTAGCAACTTGCCTGAAATATTCTAAAATGTAAAATTGTGCAGTTCACAAAATGAAGAAACATAGTATCCTACGACTATAAATATCAATTAGTCACAGATGGAATGGCCAACTCGTACAAATCCCTAGGTATAACAATTTTTAGAGATATGGAATGGAATGATAACATAGGCTCAGTCATGGGTAAAGCAGGTGGCAGACTTTGGTTTATTGGTATAATACTAGGTCTACAAAGGAGATTACTTACAAATCACTCATGTGACTGGTTCTAGATCTTGGCTCAAGTGTGTGGGACCCATATCAAATAGGACTGATGGGGGATCCTGAATGTATACAGAGAAGGGCAGCACAAATGGTCACAGGTTTGTTTGATTCATGGGAATGTGTCACAGAGATACCAAAAAAACTAAACTGGTAGATTCTTGAAGATAGACATAAACCATCCTGAGAAAGTCTATCAACAAATTTTCAAGAAGCAGGTTTAAATTATGACTCTAGGATATACTACAACCTCCTATGTACTGGTCATATATGGACGATGAGGATAAGATTAGAATAATTACAGCATGCACAGAGGTATTCAAACCTTCATTCTTCCTGAATTCCATACATGAATGGAATGGGAAGAAAATCTGATAA
Organism: Schistocerca serialis cubense; assembly: GCF_023864345.2. NCBI lineage: Eukaryota > Metazoa > Arthropoda > Insecta > Orthoptera > Acrididae > Schistocerca > Schistocerca serialis. The sequence continues at coordinate 80,899,886 of NC_064640.1, read as the reverse complement.
CTGGTACAATGGGATGTACCTTCTGCCATGCACCTCATAGTGGTTTTCTGAGAATAGATATAGATGTAGATGTAGGAGTTATTCTTGCCCTCTCTAGGTCTATAGGTTTATTAGGTTGGTTGTGTTCCAGCCACTGTCTGCCTTCCCAGTCAGATACTCTATCATCATTTCTGTCTGCATTGAAATTCTACTTTTCTTACACAGGTCCCCATTCTGGATAATAATTCTTTCTTTTCACTTGATTATTAGTTGTGTTATGGTTACCATTTCCTCAATTTCATCTCTCATAGTAAAAGTTTGCCTATCTGTTCCCTCAAATGTCCTGGCCCAGCTTATCTGCATATTTCAAGAACTGCTCAATGGAGTCATCAAATCTGTAAACCAAGCCCCACTGTATTCATTCACATAGCTTTTTCTTTAATGTATCTATCCGTTTTAACCCATCAAAAGGTTACTCAATTGGAGTAGTTGTTTTAACTGAACCTTGCAAAATTCTTTCATGCTTCCCCACTGCTCTCTCCCTTAATCCTGGCCTGCATATCTCAAACCAAAACTTTTGCAAAAACCTTTTTTCAAGATCATCAAATGTCAAGAAACCTCTTTACAAATTTAAGTTTTACTTTGTTACTGATTTCTGGAAGTGAATTATCTTTGCAGCATTGCACAAAAATCCTCAGTATGAGAATTCCCATCCTCAGCCTAAACTTTTCACCAGCATTTTAGTGTTATACACATCACTAAAGAAACATTTCAAACAAGCCCCCACTTGCAATTATTACATTTGCTTTCGGCCATTTAATGTGTTCTCTTGCAAAGTTGACACATCACTTTTACATTGGTCATCACTGTCAGCTAAAAATTCCTCTATATTTTCTATTTTTCATTTAAATTACTAAACTGATATTATTCTGATTGTTGACCTCTTCAATCTGACACTTCAACTTAGAATGAACACTAGAAATTGCATCTCTACGTCCAGAGTCCAATGCGAGTCACTTTGATTGCAATTTTGATTCTGTAGAAGTTATTCTCTCATCTACATTAATCTCTATTTCAGTCCCTCAGTCTACTTTTTCTTTTAATTGCAGCTGTCTGCTCACTGAGCTCACTTCTAACATCAGCCTTCTGAGAACTCAGTTCACTATCTTTGCTATTTGTTTCTGAAATCTTGTCATCTGTTTCTGAAATTCTGTTGCCTATTTTACTGACTTCTTTTGAAATCCTGTAATTAGTTTCTGAAATCCTCTAATTTGCTTGACTAAGTTTTTTTTTGAAACCCTGTCATCTGATTTTGAACTTTTGGTAACTACTGCTGAAACTTTGTTGTCTATCTGCCAAATGTCATTTGAGAGTTTGATACACTTTCCATTAAGTTCATCTGAAATTTTGCTATCTGTTTCTGAAAACTTTGTAACTATGTCTTTGAACATTCATTCCACTATGGAATTAAACCCTGGTAAGTCAGTGTTTGCACTTCAATCTAGTGTTGCTTGCTCTGGCTCTGCTTAATCTAATACTGCTTGATCTAGTTCTATTGTTCAATTCAATTCAATTCAATTCAATTTTTATTATCACATAACATGCCTTATACAATCAAAGATTGTGACATAGGTGACTTGTCAGTTTTTACACTATATATAACAATACTAAAAATACAACAAACTAATAATATACATGGTGTAACATCTTCAAAGAGGTATTTGAATTACAATTATAATGCATTGTTACCATTCATGAAATCTTCTACACTATAGTAACATTTATCTTTCAGATATTTTTCCAGGTCTCTTTTGGTGCCTTTTACATTTGGGTCATCCATATCTTTCCATATTTTATTTACAAATTTCATGCCCATATAGTATGGGGTTTTTTCATATGATTTTAAACGGTGGGTAGGTAACATGTAGCTCGTTCTATGTCTTGTATCATATTGATGCAAGAAGAAGTTGCCCTCAAAAAGTTGTGGGTTTCTTTTCGTGAAAGTGAGAGTTTCATAGATGTATATGCTTGGAATGCTCATTAGATCCAGTTTTACAAATAAAGGTTTGCAGTGTTGCTTTGGTTTTGCTCCCACCATTGCCCGGATGATTCTTTTTTGTAGTCTAAAAGCTCTAAGTAAATTTGTTTTTTCAGACCCCCAGAAAATTATACTATACCTAATGACTGAAACAAAATATGCATTATATACAGATTTTCTTACAGCTAAACCAGTAATACTATACAAGATATTCATAATATATACAAGGCTATTCAGTCGTCCCAGTATGTTGTCCACATGGCGACTCCATAACAGGTTTTTATTGACTAACACGCCAAGGAATTTGACACAGTCTGCAGTCTCTAATTTTTTGTCCATATACCTTATTTCACTTATAGACTGTGCAGATTGTTTTGTGGTAAAATGAACAATTTCTGTTTTTGTAAAGTTTAATGTTAAGTTATTGTTTTTGACCCATGCCTCCACTTCCCCAAGTGTTTGTTCAATATGACGAATTAGGTCTACCTCATTTTTACAACAGACTACAGCTGTTGAGTCATCTGCATAGAGGATAGTATCAGACAGGACCTGACATGGCATATCATTAATATAATATAGAAAAAGCAGTGGCCCTAATATTGAGCCTTGTGGAACACCTAATTGAGTGTTTTTTCCAGCCAGAGAGAAATTTCTTGCCATTGATGTTAATAAGTACTCTTTGTTTTCTGTTTGCCAAGTATGATGACATCCAGCTAAGAGATTTGCCTTGAAAACCGTAGCGTGCCAATTTTTGGAGAAGCAGCTCATGATTTACTGTGTCGAAGGCTTTGGACAGGTCACAAAAGATGCCTGACACACACATTCTATCATCAAGACATCTGCTGACTTTTGTGACTAATTCATTTATTGCATGGATTGTGCTGCGGCCTTTTCTGAAACCATATTGATTGCCTAAGATAATGCTGTTAGATGAATTGTGATTTTCAATGTGATCACATGCAGCTCTTTCAAATATTTTTGAGAAAATTGGTAACAGTGAGATTGGCCTATAGTTGCCCAATTCATCTTGTTTGCCTTTTTTGTGTGTGGGCCGAACTTCTGCATATTTTAATCGATCTGGGAAACATCCCTCATCAAATGATTGGTTGATTATGAAAGAGAGTGGATATGCAATTCTGTGACGGACTATTTTTATTATTTCAGTGGGGACCTCATCCCACCCCGCAGATTTTGAATTTTTTAGGGACATTATGATTTTGATGACATCTGAGATGGAAACATGAGAAAACTTAAAACATGTGCAATTGCTATCTGTCATATTGGGCTTTGTATTTGGTGGTGAACAGTCACCAAATTTGTTATAGTTTATGAAAAAGTCATTGAATGATTCACAAATGGCACTGGGTTCTGTAACAGCTCTACCATTTATCACTATTTTAGAAGGGCATTTTCTCTCTGCCTCACTGCCAACTTCACTTCTTATAACAGACCAAACAGCTTTTGATTTGTTTTTTGCATTTGAAATGAAGTCGTTATTTGCAGTACGTTTTGCTAGTTTAACTATTTTGTCAAATGTTTTTTTGTATGTGCTTACATACTTAAGAAATTGAGGGCTTTGATTTACTTTTGCCTCCATATGCAGTTTTCTCTTAGTAGTACTAGACACTCTAATTCCTTTTGTTACCCAGGATCTACTTTTTTGGGTCCTGGTCCTCACTGTTACAAAAGGGAAGCATTCATTGAATATACCCAAGAATTCAGTTAAAAAGTTATTGTAATTGTCACTTGTGGAAGTGTGTTTGCTGACTGTCCACTTGGTTTGGCTTAGTTTTTTGCAAAATACTTCCACATTTTCTTGACTGAAATTCCTACATCTTTTTGTTGTGCAGACTGAATTTTGCTTCGGTAGTGATACAAATAGTGCTTTATGGTCTGATACTCCTAAATCTAGAAGAAACTTTTCTTTTACATAATAATTATAACTACTTACAATATTGTCAATACATGTTGCAGAGATTGCTATAATTCTTGTATACTGATCGAAATTGAGATTTAGACCATTTGTGGCTACCAGGTTCTTTAAGTGTGAAGAAAATTTGTCATCAGTCTTTACATCTATGTTGAAGTCAGCACATATAACCACTTTCTTGTACAGTTTCTCACATTTTAATTTATGTAGCAATGTATCAAGCTTATCTAAAAATACAGAGCTTATATGATACCCAGGGGTGCGATATATGCTGATAATTAGTGTGTTATACTCTTTAAGTTCTATACAACAACTTTCAAATGTGCCTTCTTCATTCAGATGGCTAAAATTCTGTCTGATATCATAGTCTACCGTGGAATGAACTAATATGCAAGAGCCTCCATACCCATTGGTCCTACAAAAGCTGGTAGCCAGTTTATAACCTGTAAGTTTATTTAGGAGACTGATATTTTCAGATTTTAGCCAATGTTCATTAAGGCATATTACTTTCACAGATTGTTTCACACGTTCTAGCAAAATTTCTATATCGTAAAGCTTCCTGATCATTCCTTCAGACAGACCTCTTATGTTCAAGTGCATAACGAAATTACTACTGCATATATTAGGTAGAGGGTATTTAAAACTAATTTGACTATAAAGTAACGGAACGTCCACCTGAGTGTTGACTGCTTGTTCTGGATTCGTTGTATTGGGCCAAATTCGGATAGAACTGGCCCCCTTCATCAGTTTCCCTGTGTGTGAGCATCTGGATGATGAGTAGGTACAGTTTTCTTGACGATAATTTCAGTCTTTGCTGTATGTTCTGAGGCTGGTTCTGGCACCGTTTCATCTTCTGGACGTGATGTTCCTGTTTGAGCTGGCGCTGTGGCTGCGATTTTGAAATTGTTTTCTCGTTTATCCATTTCCTTGGTCGAAACTGGTTGCACAGCAATTGGTTTTCTTGCAACGTCGTCGTCTTTTTGTATTAATTTCGCTAGCATTTTGCCAACGTATGACTTGCCAGCGTTATTATAATGTAGTCCATGTTTTGTAAACAAATCTCTTGCATCTGGAAGATCAAGAAATGTTACATTTTGTTGGGACTTGCATATTTTGTAGAATTGTCTGTTTACTTTTGCAAGCTCCAGATTTACGATGGAATTGTCTTGCAGGTCGTATCTGTGAGGCAAACTAGTAACTATGATGTTCGGAACTTTCAGATCAAGTAATGTAGTTTTTAAACACTGGGTCGCATGTTTACTCTCATTTCTGTATACATCATTACTTCCACCCATGATTATGACGGCATCATTCTTAGATAGCTCATTAAGTGAGTTGCTGCTCTTAATAATCTCAGTCAAAGGTGCACCGGGTTTCGTCATACCTGTTGCCGTGAATAACGTACTGTACTCATTTATTTTTTCAGCAATTTTCTTGGCGTGGCTATCACCAAGTACAACAACTCGTCGTTTGATGTTCACTGGTTTATTTTTCGTATTAGATGTTTTCTTGGCTGCGCACTCGATTGGAAGTTTCGTCACTGATTTTTGTTCGTCATTGTTCTTTGTCTTATCACAGTCTTCGTCTAGTGTTGTGAATTTATTTGCTAGCAGTATCGCCGGAACTGTACTCACTGTCTGTTTGTTTGTTTTTTTCGGCAAACGCCACGTTTTTTGCGCAGAACGACGGTTAACAACACTGTCTTGTGCTAGACGATGATCTTGCTCTATCTCTTTGTATTTCGTTTCCAGTTCTTGATATTTCTGCCGAAGTTCTTCATATTTCGTATTTATAGTCATTAAATCCTCTGTAAGCACACTTATTATTTTTTCTTTTGATTTTATCGTGTCCATTACCTCGTTTTTCGTGACACTCACAACGCACTGACGGCATGTCCAGTCATGTTCGTCTTTTATATATTTTAGATTCACTTTAACACATTTGTCGTGATACCACGACCTGCACTGGATGCATAGGATACCTCTCTTTACCTTTTTTACGCAGATTTTACACACGTCACTATCACGTTTTAAGGAAACTGAGACATCGTTACAGAACAAAGTTTCATTCGGCGCCATCTTGATACTACTGCCGTTTCTATAGCTGCTTGAAGTAGTTCTGCCTCATCCTCCTAAATATACCAAGTGAGGTGGCACAGTGATTAGTACACCGGACTCGCATTCAGAAGGATGACGGTTCAAACCCACATCCAGCCATCATGATTTAGGTTTCCTGTGATTTCCCTAAATGGCTTAAGGCAAATGCTGGGATGGTGCCTTTGAAATGGCATGGCCAACTTTCTTCCCCATCCTTCCCTAATCCAATCGGACCGATCATCTCGCTGTTTGGTCCCCTCCCCCAAATCAACCACCCAATCAAGCAACCAATATTTAGATCATCCCAATATCAGAACAATAGTGACATAAATGTATATAACAGTAATAGTTTTCTTTGCATTTTCAAAGAACACTACACAACATTGAAAAGTAAATGGATTGTAGAAACGTCCTTATCATAGTAATACTTAATTAGACATGAAAAATTCAGTCATCCATTATGGCTCTGGTTCACACAAACATTTCAAAAATTTTCTGCAACAGACATTGAGATCAATTATTTATTGCAATAATGAATCCTGGTCATGCCACCAATACGACGGTAGCTCAGATTCTTTACTGGAAAGAGCACATGTTGTTACTTGTTATACGAGTTCAGCTACCCTCATTCTGACATTAATCATGAAAATGAGTAGTCACAGATCACGTATCTTTGTTTTAGAAGGTCTTCAATGTCTTGAAACCGCATAGTTATCACTTCAAAGTTCTCAATTTCCTCATTTCAGTTTCTATATTAACAGAGTCAGGTAGCGGAAAAAAAAGTCAGCCATCAGCTGGAATGCTTTTCCTGGTTTATTCAAACTTCAGATTTCACATATAATTCAAGGTCCTGTACTTTTTGCCACAAGTGCCAATATTACACAACACTATGACATAAGTGAGCTTTACAGAAATGTTCTACATTCTAATACATCCAAACATCATCTCCCTATTGGGCCTGTCACCATATCAAACATGGGGAATTTAGTCAAGTGTCAGTATAATGTGCAGGTCGCCAGTGAAAGAGCAGATTTATGTAAATGCAAAACAGATGTTAATGATTTTCAAACAAAAAATCTGTTTTTATATACTGATCAACTACAATAAAATATAATTTTTTAATCCAGTGTTCAACAGTACAAGTAAAATGAACCCAGCAATAGTTTTGAAACTTAGAAGAGTAGATCACATGCTAATGTTTACTTTTCTCATAAAGTGACGTTCTAGTATTATATAGTGTTTCAGTGTTACAAAAATCTAAATAGGATGCTAGTATCAACATTTGTGACAGTTAAGAGTGTTCTGGAATTTTAAGATGCAATTTAAATATGTCATGCTTGGATCAGATCCCAACACAACATGTTTGACAGAATTTAAAGTGCATAGTGTACATTTCTTCCTCTAAGTTTTCTAATGAGCTATAAATTCTCTTAAAGGTAATGACTTTTAATAAATATGCTGATTTTGAAGTTATTGGTTTTATAGATATTGTTCCAACAGGTTGTGGTCATTATCAAAGCAAATTAGGTATTACCTATATTTGAATTGCTTCTCAAACTATTATTTTTAGATATTTGTGTGTTGCAAACAAGGTTATAATACAGTTCATTAAAAAATCTTTCTTTTATTTATTAATTGTGAAAAGATTAGCTAAACATTACAAATTATACTAGTATAGATGTCAAAGATAGTGTTATTAAATTTGTGGGTTTTATGTGGCAGCAACTGAGTACACAAACTTTTAGTGAAGAACCTAATCCACAGCAAGAGGTGTTGTATTATCTGATACACGATCAGATCCAGTATTGAAGCACCCAGTAAATTATCTAAAGTATTATAACCTGTTAGCCACTGCTCCATAATTATCTGAGACATTGAAATTAAGCACCTGGAGTAGATGAAATCCTCTGGGCATTATTAAGATACTTGGGAGAGAGAAGCATGATAAAACTTTTCCACATTATATGCAGGATATACGTGATAGGCGAACCACACTCAGGAATAAATTTGAATGTAATATTTCCAGTACCAAAGAAGGCAGGTGCAAGTGTTACAGTATCACAAGTTTAATAAGACATGACTGCAAAATACTGGCAGAAATTATTTACAGAAGAATGGAAATACTTGTAAAAGCTTACATCAGGAGAGGTCAGTTTGGGTTCTGGAAAAATTTAGGCATGTGAGAGGCAGAGACACGTGGACTCTTATATCGCTCCTGTCCAGAGCCTGTGTATTGGGAGGATGACTAATGCATGCACAGTGAGAGATGGTCTGAAGCAGGTTCAGTCGAGTGCGTAGTTCTAATTTTCATCTCCTAGAGGACAGTAGTGGACAGGACTAAACATAAAGAACTATAATGTAGTTAACAATATTGAGCACCAAAGCCCAGTAGTGCACAGACACATTCAAAAAACGGGTCAAGAGAATGTTTTTATGAACTGTTCTGTTTATTTCTGGAAGGCTTTTTTGTTTGTTTATGTTTGTACAGTTTTTATACGCTTTTAGTAGTGTGAATGATGCATTAATGCAGTCTAAAGTAAATATGTAGAGCATATGTACGAATTAGTGTGAGAAAGTTTCAAGACAGTGTGAATGCATATGACGGGGAATTTTGTATCATATATTAAGTACGTTTATGGTAAAAGGAAAGCTAATTTGAGTGCAAATGAAAATATTAATAATGTAAGGTATAAACAAAATATCAGAATATTAAATATTTATTACAGGAAATAGTACACTTTGAAAGTATGTTATTTGTTGACTGATAAGTAAGCAAAAGGGCACACTAACATGGGAGAATAATGTTTTTCTATTGGCCTTTTAGAAAACTGAGCAATCAGAATGGAGTATTCTTAGCATGTCTTTTCTGTTGGAGATATAGAAGTGAAGACATATTGATTCTGGTGTGTTTTTTTAGAAAGTACAGATTTTTAAGTCATTTTGTGTACGAGGAAAGACAGTAATTCCGCGTGGCACATTGAGCAGATTGGTGACTAAAAACTTGAGTGCATTAGACACCAATAAACTTAATAGTATAGTGAGCATTGTCATTTAAGAACATTCTGTGCTTAGTAGCTGCTCGGATCTCAGTAAATACATTACCATGAACTTGTTAACGTGAATGAAAGGGTTTGTGCATGACTATATTAAGATTAGCAGGGGCCTAGCAGTGAACGTGTACATTATCAAGGTTCAGAATATACTGAAGTTTTGCCAGTATTTCCACCTTTCATTCAAAATTAAGACCTTTTCCCGATTCTTGGAATAGTTACATTGTATGCAGCCTGGTGCGAATTGCAGTACAATAAGTTTCTGCTTGGCTTTCCTTCTCGCGATCTGCTGCAACGAATTCACAAGTAGGTGCAGGTAATGGACAAAAGTAATCTTGCTACAGCAGTAGTACTCAACATACAATATATCTTATAAATAGGTTTTAAAGAGGCAAACCTACATTTATAGCATTTGCAGATTTATATATTTCTGTTGACCATGATGACTAGAATATGCTTTTTGAACCCTGAAGTTAACAGAGACAAAGTATAGGGAATGAAAGGAAATCTACAACTTGTACAGAAACCAGACTGCCATTACAGGGGTTGATGGACATGAAAGGGATGCAGTATCTGAGAAGGTTGTAACCTGTGCCCTAAACTAGTCAATCTGAACACAGAGTGCACAATAAAGGAAACCCAGGGAAAATTTTGAAGTGGAATTAGAAGAAAGTAAAAACTTCAAGGTTTGATGATGAGACTATGGTTCTGGCTGAAATGTCAAAGGATTTGGAAAAATAGTTGAATGGAAAGGATAGTTTCTTGAAGATAACAAAAGTAAAACAACTGTGACGGAGTGTAATTAGATTAAATCATGTGATACTGAGAGAATTAGATAGGAAATGATACACTACAAGTAGTGGATGAGTTTTGCAATTTAGGAAGCTAAATAACTGACAGTGGCAGAAGTAAAGAGGATTCAAAACATGGACTATTAACAGCAAGAAAACCTTTTCTGAACAAGAGAAATATTGTAACACTAAATATAAATGCAAGTGTCTTTCTTCTTTATTCATTTCAGCAGCATCAAACAAAACAGATATTGAATGTAAATGATATAAAATATATATTGAGAAATTAATCAACTCACAATATAAATAATAAAATATGACAAAGCCCCAGTTAAAGATGGTCTCAATGAAGATTTAAGTGTCAGAATTATAAAAGAAAAACTAGATAAAGTCTGTAACACTGAAACAGTTCCACAAAACTGGAAAGTTGTGTTAATTCTCCCACCTTATAAAAAAGGGGACAAAGCAGATATCAGTAATTATATAGGATTTTATTATTACCCTTTGAATTAAAATCATATTGAAAACTCTTCCAGACATATTAAATTCTCAATTATAGAAGCAAACTGGAGATTACCAAGCTCGACTGACGAGTAACGGATCTTGTCCAGAGGAAAATCTAAACCATAAATGTTACGACTCAAACAACAGAGACTCATACCACTGACACATGTTTATTACATACATCACAAAAATACAAGTCCAATTCAGAATGCACAGCCCATCCTGATAAACAGTGTCCAATTAGTCTGGCCAAGCATAGACAGTGAACGATAGAATATGGTACAATGCTAGTGTGCAATTTTGGAGTCTGGTCGTAACTCTGAATTGTTAGCGTAGGTAACAGCATATCACAGGGAAGTGAGATGAAATGGCTGTAGTGGCCTGCATGTTCATTTAACCATGCAATGTGTTTGTGCCTGTATGAGTGTGGTGGGCCTGAAGGCGAGGCTCACTTCTACATCACAATGGTTCATACTCTATCAGACATATAGAAGTCAGCCTGTCTGCCCAGCTGGTGAGTCTTCCCAGCATGCTTTGGTTAGTGTTGTTGTTAATCTTTCTGGCAATTGGCCAAGGTAGCCACAGCAGGGCATAGTGCTGCTGCTGCTCAGCCTGTATTACTTCTCAAATCCGGCTATGATGTGAAGTCACAGTCACTGCACACTTCTCCACATGTGAGGGGGGGAAGGAGTGATGACCCAAGCTCTGGTGACTACCGAAAACTGAAGTGCTGTGGGTTCAGCTTACGGGCAACGTCTATTTGCTCTGGTAACATGGGATCATATTCGAGTACCAGGTTGACCATGTCCCGCAGTAGCTGCCAGCTGGCTGGGGTAGGAGTGTAGGGGCAGAAGTGCCTTGGGCAGAGCCGCTGATAGTTCCTAGGAGATAATGCTCTGGGTACAGTGACAGAGTTACCAAATGGTGGTGGTGCATCTCCACGTCCAGGCTCTTCAGCGAGGTTGGTTTCTGAGGTCATTCAACAGAGTGAGCTGGTTGATGGGAGATGGCTGCTCGGGGTCATCAAATGGTGATGGCAGGCCCCACATTGTCTCCCAACAGAGATTGACATTGCCCACTGGAAACAAAGGATGCTGTAAGTCCTGAAGAGACATTGTGTCTTTGAATTTGATGGGGTACCAGATGTGGAAGAGGAATGGTGATGGCTGAGGCAGAGGGGAACCTGGGCACGGGTCATGGAACAGGGAGCAGGTTCCATGGACCCACTGAAGGATGACATCACAGCATAGGCAGAGCCAATTGGAATGGCAGATGACCTCCCAGTCCTCTACCCTATTGGTGAAGACCTTCTGACATCACTGACGATTAATGGTGGCCAGGGACCAGAGTACTTATCATCCAAACCACATGACCACAATGGTGTACCCAGACAGTACATGCTGGATGGCAGTGTTGGCAAGTGATCAGATCACAGCATCACCAGATACAAGTGTGTCCAGTATTAGCATCTGTGAAGAAGTTCATGTGGAATTTCTCTTCCATCAGTGTTGACCTGGAAGAACTCGAGAACAGAATTGGAGCATCTTTGGTTGACAGTTCTTCCATATATTTTTTTCATTTCTATTTTAAAAGTGTATACCATTCTCTCCATGTCCCCACTCCGTGGTGGGTGGGAGGGGGGAGACTGAATGTATTGGATAACGTTATGAGTAAAGAAAACCTGGGATTATGACTCATGGTTGACATTTCTCAGTATTCAAGAGCAATACTCCATTCACTAACAAAAGTTGGTGGCATAACATGAGATGATAATACAGTTCCCAGAATGAGATTTTCACTCTGCAACAGAGTCTGTGCTGATATGAAACTTCCTGGCCAGAATGAGACTCGAACTCAATACCTCTGCCTTTCGCGGCATAAGTGCTCCAGCAACTGAGCTACCCAACCACATCTCACAGCCCATCCTCACAACCTCAATTCTTCCAATACCTTGTCTCCTACCTTCCAAACTTCAAAGAAGCTCTCCTGTGAACCTTGCAGAACTAGCACTCCTGGAAGAAATGGTATTGCAGTCACATGGCCTAGCCACAGCCTGGGGGATGTTTCCAGAATGAGATTTTCACTCTGCAGCAGAGTATGAGCTGATATAAAACTTCCTGTCAGATTAAAACTGCGTGCTGGACCGAGAATCAATCTCGGGGCCATTGGCTTTTGCAGGCAAGTGCTCTACTGACTGAGCTACCCAATCACAACTCACGACCCATCCTACCAGCTTCAATTCTGCCAATCCAGCACACAGTTTTAATCTGCCAGGAAGTTTCATACCAGCACGCACACCGCTGCAAAGTGAAAATCTCATTCTGTGGCTAAGCCATGTCTCCACAATACCTTTTCTTCCAGGAGTGCTAGTTCTGCAAGGTTTGCAGAAGAGCTTCTCTGGAGTTTGGAAGATAGGAGACAAGGTACTGGCAGAATTGAAGCTGTAATGATGGGTTGTGAGTCGTGGTTGCATAGCTCAGTTGGTAGAGCACTTGCTCGTGAAAGGCAAAGGTCCTGAGTTCGAGTGTCAGTCTGGCACACAGTTTTAATCTGAAAGGAAGTTTCAATAATACAGTTGTTTGTTGCATCTTTGCAGCATCGACTCCAGCCAACCTTGTATGATGTGCTTCCACATTACCCAGGGTAGGGGGTGTGCTCCTGTTTCCTTGGAAATTAATTCACTGTGAGTGGAAAAATGTCTAAATTCGTCTGAAAGTTGTTGTCTAGTTGAAAAACCCAGAGCCCGTCCTGATCAAAATCAAGGTCAGGACCTATGGGTGGTCACAATAAACCATTGGCATTGGTGCGGGCAAAGCTATTCCTAAATTGTATGTCATACTGATAGTGGGATAAGAATAATACCAATCTCTGCAGATGGTGACCAGTTTTGTCCAGAATTTTGGTGGTCAGATTGCACAGGGTGATCAGCAGCTTGTGGTCAGTGATGAGCTAAAAAGTACGAGGGGCATTCTATAAGTACAGTAATGCAACTCTCTCTCTCTCTCTCTCTCTCTCTCTCTCTCTCTCTCTCTCTCTCTCTCTCTCTCTCTCTCTTCCCCCCCCCCCTCCCTTCCAGAAAGCAGGATTCCAATACACCATATTACCATATTATTACCCATTCTTTTAGCCAAATATCTCCATTCAATGTAACGGCCTTACACACGTTACTGCGAGGGCATGTATGCCTGCATGCTACCACTTTACTGGTTGATATCAGAGCCAACATCTTGCTGCAGCAATAACCTTCCCATCATTCAATACTGCTTCCCACACAGTGCATCCTTCACTAGGCCAAAAATATGGGACGTTGAGATCTGGGCTGTAGGGTGGATGATGAAGAACAGTCCAATAAAGCTTTGTAAGCTCCTCTTGGGTGAGCATACTTGTGTGAGGCCTTGGTTGTCACAGAGAAGGAGAAGTTAATTTGCATTTTTGTGGTGACAAAATATACTCAAGTCATTTCTTCAGTTTTCTAAGGGTAGCATAGCTGTATGCAGCTGGCTGGTGCACAGGAAACTGGACAGGTTTGCATGACATCGTTGCAATGACGACAGATGCCTCACTGTGCTCTTTTTCAGTGTCAGGTCTCTGTAGATATCATCCAAGTGCCAATGAATATCTGAAATGCTCTGGTTTTCTGCCAAAAGAAACTCAATGACAGCTCTTTGCTTGGAACACATCTCCTTCACCTCATATTTCCACAGCGGTAAATGCGAAAATTTTTAAGTGCAAATGCAGGTACCATTACTTCTTTCTCTATTTGTGAATATTTCTGCTATGCAGCCTTCAATGACTTGGATGCAAAAGCAATGGGCTGTTCTGACCCATCAGCATACTTGTAGGTAAGGACTTCGCCCACACCATGGTCTGAGGCGTCAGTGGCTACTACAAGCAGTTTCCCCAGCTGATAATAATGGGCCAAACATGGTGTCAACCATAATTGCAGTTTCACCACCTGGAATTCACATTAACATCGATCAGTCCAGAGGAATGGAGTGTTTTTTATACAGCTGATGCGGTGGCCACAGGAACTTCCATTAGTATGATACGTTCCCTGAGGAGGATTGCAACAGATTCATGTTTGTTGGCCTGGCAAGTGCAGCTATACCCTCTGACCCTTTGGTGGTTACTTGAACCCCCACTGTAGAAATAATGATGCCCGAGTATTCAATTTGTAGTTTGGAAAAACTGCACTTTCCTAAGTTGCTTCCTGCAGGACTTGGAACAAAGTTTCAAAGTTCATCAAATGTTTTCCGGCATAGATCCAGTCACAATGATGTCGTTCATATAGTTTATGCATGACGGCACATTCTGAACCAGCTGCTCCAAAAAAGAATGTAGGAAGATTGCTGGTTCCCTGGCAATACAAAAAGAGCAATTTTTTAAATTTAAACATTCGTGAGGGAAATTTACCTCTAGAAGATTTTGCAGGGACTGGTGTGAGGGGAAGCTGTAGATAATACCTCACAAAGATTGATTTTGGAGAAGTAGCTGCCCCCACTCAATTTTGTGAGGAGTTCCTCCAGCCTAGGAGTGGTATACATGTCTACCTCTGTTTGAGAGCTGACAGTTACCTTGAAGTCTCTGCAGAGCCATAACTTCCCAGATGGTTTTTTGACTAAACCAGCTGCATGACCCACTTGTTCGATGCAACTGATTCAATAATATCCAGCTGGGCAAAATGGTCTAGTTCGTCCTTTACCTGGGCCCGAAGGGCGGGCCCTAAAAAATTGCAGCTTTGCTGTATACTTTAGTGTCATGTGAGATTCAGACGATTTGGATTTTCCTAATCTGGGAACAAAAATTTGGTGGTAGGCCTCATACACTCCTGGAAACGGAAAAAAGAACACATTGACACCGGTGTGTCAGACCCACCATACTTGCTCCGGACACTGCGAGAGGGCTGTACAAGCAATGATCACACGCACGGCACAGCGGACACACCAGGAACCGCGGTGTTGGCCGTCGAATGGCGCTAGCTGCGCAGCATTTGTGCACCGCCGCCGTCAGTGTCAGCCAGTTTGCCGTGGCATACGGAGCTCCATCGCAGTCTTTAACACTGGTAGCATGCCGCGACAGCATGGACGTGAACCGTATGTGCAGTTGACGGACTTTGAGCGAGGGCGTATAGTGGGCATGCGGGAGGCCAGGTGGACGTACCGCCGAATTGCTCATCACGTGGGGCGTGAGGTCTCCACAGTACATCGATGTTGTCGCCAGTGGTCGGCGGAAGGTGCACGTGCCTGTCGACCTGGGACCGGACCGCAGCGATGCACGGATGCACGCCAAGACCGTAGGATCCTACGCAGTGCCGTAGGGGACCGCACCGCCACTTCCCAGCAAATTAGGGACACTGTTGCTCCTGGGGTATCGGCGAGGACCATTCGCAACCGTCTCCATGAAGCTGCGCTATGGTTCCGCACACCGTTAGGCCATCTTCCGCTCACGCCCCAACATCGTGCAGCCCACCTCCAGTGGTGTCGCGACAGGCGTGAATGGAGGGACGAATGGAGACGTGTCGTCTTCAGCGATGAGAGTCGCTTTTGCCTTGGTGCCAATGATGGTCATATGCGTGTTTGGCGCCGTGCAGGTGAGCGCCACAATCAGGACTGCATACGACCGAAGCACACAGGGCCAACACCCGGCATCATGGTGTGGGGAGCGATCTCCTACACTGGCCGTACACCACTGGTGATCGTCGAGGGGACACTGAATAGTGCACGGTACATCCAAACCGTCATCGAATCCATAGTTCTACCATTCCTAGACCGGCAAGGGAACTTGCTGTTCCAACAGGACAATGCACGTCCGCATGTATCCCGTGCCACCCAACGTGCTCTAGAAGGTGTAAGTCAACTACCCTGGCCAGCAAGATCTCCGGATCTGTCCCCCATTGAGCATGTTTGGGACTGGATGAAGCGTCGTTTCACGCGGTCTGCACGTCCAGCACGAACGCTGGTCCAACTGAGGCGCCAGGTGGAAATGGCATGGCAAGCCGTTCCACAGGACTACATCCAGCATCTCTACGATCGTCTCCATGGGAGAATAGCAGCCTGCATTGCTGCGAAAGGTGGATATACACTGTACTAGTGCCGACATTGTGCATGCTCTGTTGCCTGTGTCTATGTGCCTGTGGTTCTGTCAGTGTGATCATGTGATGTATCTGACCCCAGGAATGTGTCAATAGAGTTTCCCCTTCCTGGGACAATGAATTCACGGTGTTCTTATTTCAATTTCCAGGAGTGTATATTGCATCTGGTCTCTCTCTCTCTCTCTCTCTCTCTCTCTCTCTCAATGAGACATCATACAATGTCAGGTTTACAGAATCTTGGAATGAGACGCCTAAACTTTGGAAGGCATGTAGTCGAAACACATTATTTGTGATGTTACTATTTACCACAAAAAAAGTTATTTGCCAGGCCACATTCTTGCACAAAGCTGAGGCAATGATTTGGCCCTTTAACAAGATTCACTGTTTGTTGTAGCTGTCAATTTGCTGCCAAGTGGAGGTCAACTTTGGTGATCCAAACTGGGCATAAATTGGCCAACTTATCAAACTGACCACAGTACCAGTGTCCACCTGCAGCTGGATTGTCTAATTCTTAATTGCGAGGTCATTAAAAAGCCTGTCTGGTGATGAGCTACTTCCCTCCATCTTGTTAACACAAGGGATGGGTTTTGCTGGGAAAAGGGGTGGTGTGTTTTCACTCTCCAGACACATGCTATGAGCTCCTGTTAGTCACAGAATTCACAAAGGTTCCGACAGACATGGACAATCATTCCAATTATGTTTCTTAAAACATTCAGGCATAACAGAAGTGGGATCCGGTTCCACGACTTTGGCTGAAAATTTTGCAACCCTTGCAATGTTTTTGCAACATGATGTTGCCAGCGAGATTGAATCATGTCTATTTTGTCTTCCTGGTCCTGTGTATACTTTGTCTTTTAGGTTTGGGTTGCCTGCTGCTATATCCGCCCATGTTTCCAATCATTTCCTAACTGAATCCAAAGTATCATGAGACTGGGTGAACACAAGCACCTGTTATAATGTGGGGTTAGCTAACTGAAGAGCATCATGTTGGAATTGTTTACAGGGGCTGACAGAATGATCATTTCTTGCATCATGTCATCTTCATAAAACTCTTTATGATTGGCTGTTACAAAACAACATGTTCTACTAAGCCCATGGAGTTTGGCTGCCCATGCCCTGTACGACTGGTTAGGTAGTTTCTTGCACTTATAAAGTTCTACCCATACCAAAACAACACAACAGTGCTGCTGGTAATATGCTGTGAGCAATGCACACATTTCATCAAAAGTTAATGCTGCAGGCTCTGTCAATGTTACTAATTTACCCAGCAGTTCATACATTTGAGACTTGCACCACAAGAGAAAAAGTTATTTGATGCTGACAGGATCTCCTACCTTAAAAGCTGCAAAATGCTGTAACATACTTTTTTAATATGAATCTCATTCCTCAGTGGCTTTGTCATACTGCTGTTGTCATGCTGTTGTAAAAGGGCTTCCGTCATCTTGGTTTGGATTTGAGCCATAGTCACCTTGTAGGTCTGCATTTGCACTTCCATCAGTTCATTTTGGAAATTTAGTGGAGGCAGAACAATTGTTCATGTCAAACAGAGAAGTGAAAGAACTACCATTTTGAATGATGAGTTGGTGAAAAAAAAACCTACTCATGAATACCGCCGATTGAAGGTGGATGAAATTTCTGCGATGTTTCCACAACTCTCCAGAACTTTCTTATATCAGATACTCACAAAATGCTCGGATACAGGAAACTGTGTGCAACATAGGTCTCAAAACAGTTGGCAGAGCATCACAAGAGAAATCATATTAATCTCAAATTTGGAAGTGATGATTTTATGAGCTCTATTGTGACTGAGATAAAACTTAAATGGGTCATTACATGCCTGAGACAAAAATAAGTCGTCACAGTGGCATCACAAGAAGTCTCCATCTAGCAAAAAATTCGAAACCTTAATTTTGAAGGAGGGGGGGGGGCGGGGGGGGGGGGGGGGGGGGGGCATGGCCTCAGCCTTTTGGGACCAGAAACGGCATCATTTTGGTCAAATTTCTATCTCAGAGGGAGACCATCAATGCACAATGACATTGTGAGACACTAAAAAATCTAAAAAGGGCATTCAAAATAAAGGTAGGGGAATGGTGATCAAAGGACTGTGCTTGTTACACAATAACACCAGTTCTCACACAGCTTTGTAGCCACCATGGCACTCTTGGGACTCATTTGGTTGGGATGTTTTGAACTATCTCCCATATTCCCTGGACTTGGTGCCTTCAGATTATCATCCTTTCACCTCCCTGAAAACATACATGAGTGGAATTAAATTTTCAACCAATGATCAGCTGCAGAAAACAGTTTTGAAGTTGGGAAGGATCTGGCAGGAGAATTCTTTGAGGAGAGCATAAAGAAGCTTGTCCCATGGCTCAACACATGCATTGAACAGGATGGCAATTACGTAGAATATAGCCAACAAGACCTTTTTTTTTTTTCAAATTCACTTTTTCTAAAAATACCAAAATCTAGTATACTTACTTTCTGAACATGCCTGGTCATTAAGCTGAGAAGACCAAAAGATGCAATAAATTGTTCGGTCATTGCAGACATCTCATGATAATAGAGGAAACATTAGAGAAAGCAAAGAAAAGATTAGAGCTTTTGAAGGAAGCAGTGGAAAAGGCTAGTCTACAAACATGGTTTGAAAAAAAACAATCTACATCAACACTCAGCAAGCCACCAAGGATTTTAAAAACCAATTATGGCAGCATTAAGAAAGCAGGAAACTTCAAATATCTGGGTGCAAACTGTTGTAACCCATCAGTTACTACACCTACTGCCTGCAGTGGACTTACGTTGGGCCACTACAGCAAGGGCAGTGTGCACCAACATTGAAAGGGTGTGCCAACACCACCCAGGTGGCCACCAAGGGCAGCCTTGTCACCAACCACCATCACCACATCTGCCATGTGTGCAGCACTACATCAGTGACACCTGACATGGATAGTGTCTTTATAAGGTCATACATGAACCTACGGGCCGTCAGTTGTTAAATGTTTTCGAGACTTGTAAACTACTTTCATTGTATTTTTGTTGCTGTTATTCCATGGTCCAATAAACTGCATCTTTTATTACAGCAGGGTGTTTGCTTGTATTCCTAGTTATAACACCATGGGTGGTGATGATGGTCTAGTTTTCCACTCACTTCTGCAAAAACAACAGGTTCATACGGCCATGTTGGAATGGTTGTTTGCTACGTTGACCAGGTACAACTGCTGGTTGTTCACCCACAACCATTCTGCCCCATCCCCTGATGAATCCTGGAAGACAGGAACACTTATGAGAAGCACCTTTGACTACATTTTGTATCATTTGTTCAGCCCCATGTAAGGAGGTATGTCAATGTGCCCTTCAGTCTGAGGACCCTACATTAGAAGAGGTTTTGAATACTACACAGTCGTTCGAGGCATCTCATGCCATGGGCCACTAATTAGAGGCTTGGGGTGATGTCACCATTGTTGCATTGTTGACAGTGTGTAGCCCTGGTGCACAGTGCCTTAACACATTAGTGGAAGAGGAGGTAGTCACGGTACAAACAAGCCAAGTAGGTCAATATGGACAAACACATTGTTGGCAGCAGGAACGGTGAGCACCATTTTTTTCATGCTCCTCTTGTTTCATACAGCATGAGCATGTGATCTGCCCCAAGCTGTGGGCCTCTTAGCATAAATAAAACAAAAAGTCACTTGGCAGTGATATGTCAATCTCCTACTCCCAAGAGTCAGTGCAGGAATTAATGGGCATCAATATTCATACTGTTTCGTCATTGTGTTCGCTGTTGTTTGCAGGCCAGAACAAACTTTTCATTGAAGTGTGGGTGAGGGATACACCATTAATCCTACAAGTCAACATGGGAGCCTCTGTGCTACACAACCTCTGTTCTTTGTTTACTGTCCTGCAGTTGGCAGGCCTCAAATTTAATCTCACGAAGTCTCAATTTTTCCAGCCTTCCATTGCTTATCTGGGCCATGGAATTGCCTGACAGGGCATGCACCTCATGGGGCAACATGTAACCACCATTATGGCTTTGCCCCATCTGTCTAATCTATGAGAACTTCAGGCATTCCTGGGAAAAGTGGCATACTGTCACAAGATCATTCCCAGAGCACCTAACCATTGCCCACCTCTTGCTTCAGAAAAGTGCTCCTATTGTTTGGTCTGCAGCTTGTGAGTATGCTTTTGTGCAGCTTGAAGATAGGCTTCACACTATGCCATGTCTTGCAGCATTTCACCTGGTAAGCACATGGCTTGGCCACAGACACGTCCTGTATGGGGTGGGGGCAGTCCTAATCCATCACCATTCATATGGCTCGAAACAGCTTTTTGCCTTTGGGTCAAAGACTCAACTCGGCTCAACAACATTATTCACTATGCTTTAAAAAAAAGTCATGTATTTTTGTATGGTGCAAAATTTCATTTAATTACCAACCGTTAAGTCCTTGGTTTTCCTTTTTAGCCCATCAGCATCCTTACCGGACAACGCTGCTCATCACCTTCAATTTTGGGCTCTGTTCATGTCCTGGTACAACAATGAGATCCAGTTTCCTCCCATATCACAACATATGAAAGTGGTTGCAATGTCCATGACTTCTCACACACCCTGACCCCTCGTTCAATCACGAGGAACTCCTTTGTTTTCAACTGGATACGGAGGCAAGGCACACAGTGGATGGTTTCCTCATTACCACTTCTCATATTGCCACTGTTGTTATGGTATATCCAATGCTCCAGAAGGTTGTAAGCATTATACAACATGGGTGCCCAACCATCTGCCGGAACAGGCATCAGACCCACTTCAGAATTTTTATGTGTTGTGCCATTGCCTCTCCCTTTTGGATAACATTCTTCTTTTGATGGAAGGGTGTACTCTCTGTGTCATGGTTCCAGGGTTCTGCAGTGGGAGGACCTCCAGTTACTACATCAGGGTCACTGGGGGGATATCTCACACATAACTGTGGGCATGCCACCGTGGGTTTTGGTCAGGCATTGAGCGGGAAATGGAACACCTTGTCGTGGCCTGTCAGAAGTGTTCAGGTGAACAGAAAGTGCCACCAACTGTTTTTTGACACATTGAACACTGCCAAGTGTTGGGAAAGAGTCCACGTTGATTTCAGTGGTCCTTTTTTTCCTTATGTCATTCGTTGTCTGTGACACCAGATAAAACTGTCAAGGCCTTGTCAAATGTATTCTCCATAGAAGGCTTGCCTTGCACCCTGGTTTTGCATAATGGTCCTCAGTTCATGACAATCTTTCAAGGACTTTTGCACACACAATGGCATTCGCCACTTCACAGTGCCTCTCTTCCATCCACAGTCACAGCATTGGCTACTATCATTCTAAAGTAACATATTTCATCACATAGATTTCAAGATCAAGATTCATCTCATAATTTCATTCGAATGAAAGAGTAGATTTTTTCTGAGCTGCTCATCATCATATTTAGTGACAAGATACAAACATGAGGCAGTTCATAAAAACAAGAGAGAAGTAAATATATTTTACACAAAGTTTGACAATGGTGAAAACTTCCAATGTGTAACTTGTGTTCACTTTCTGATGCAGACTGGAAGTTATGATATGATTTCTGCCCACTGGGGAAACATTCCGGTTGCTAGCCTTTGCAGCAAGAATTGCACCAAATGCATTATTTATAATAAGTAAAATCAACTATTGTGAGTAATACATTTAATAATTCATAAGAAAGACACAGCATCTTTTAGGTAACAAAAGGTGAGAAAAAATATTTGGGAAAATGTGGGCACTAACTTGCTACCTTTTGCTTCACAGCTCATGACGTTATCAACTTAGCTACTGCTTCATTATGGCAGCCAGGGATTACACTGTCTTAAGACTGTATCTAAACTGCCATTATTTGATATTCAGCTATGACAAATTGTACCAAAATTATATGCTTCTGATAGATCATCATTGTGCCATAGCATTGAAACTGTGTACTTTTACAGAACACAAGTTATAATACTCAAAACATGAAATTCAGGAAGCCTTTATCTACCAATATGTAATTATATGTCACTTTATTATAACAAATTATAGCTAAAATGACATGTTTGCAAGAGATCCACAATTTGTGGACACTTTGAAACAGCTTGTATTCATACCACATACTCTATGATAAATAAAACCCTTCAGTCATGTAGTTTAACTCAATACAATATGGCAACTCATATGTTCTCCTCAGCAGGTGAAACCGATGTTACACCTCATTGGCCACATTCCTCTCAACAAGGCAAAAATCTGGTCTACAAGATTCTTCATTTCATGCTCCGTATGTATCAGAATGTGAAATTCCACACTGTGACATCACCAACTCCTTGTCCAAATGCATTTTCATGTCCTGTGAGATGACAGCTTTAGCATAGTAAAAGAACAGAAGCTGAGGCTGTATTATCAGTTTCTCAAGGACATGAAGGCATCATGTATCTGTAGCCTGTAAGCTGTGTGGAGAGAGCAGGGAGAAGGACACCGACCAGACTCCCCCCACCCCCACCCCCAGCCCCTTTCCCTTGTATAGAAATGGATCAACGAGAACAACACTCACCATAGTGACTTCCTCCCTCTACTCAAAGTTATTAGTGAATGATGGTAGTACACCTGCCATAGTCCCTATGATCTAAAAAACATATATACACAAAAATGTAAGTTAATGCAGATGAGTAGGAAAAACAGTCATGTAACATTCGAATACAGCATCGGTAGGATGCATCTTTACACAGTCATTTCTATTAAATATCTAGGTGCAACATTGCAAAGTGATATGAAATGGAATGAGCACATCAGGTTAGTAGTAGGAAAGGTGAATGCTCAACTGTTTTATTGGGAGAATTTTAGGAAACTTTAGCTCTCCCATAAAGGAGAAGGCATAGGGAATGCTAATGCAACCCATTATTGAGTTATGTTTGCACAGTATGTATGTATGCATATGTAGATGTATTTGCTTACAATATTTGATTTAGTTCTACAAGTGTCGTCACAAAATAATATGTGGGGTAATGTGGGGAAGCAAGCATTTATTGCTACATCTATTGGCAAGTGAGTTATTGATTTTTCTTCGTCACTTGGCCAAGGTCAATACAACAGAGGCTGGTGCATGGCATGAACAAAACAAAGTGATTATGTAATAATCTTATGTAAATTATTTGTTTAAATATTATTGCAAAACTTGGCCAGATGGTTTAAAACTGACCCAGTGTCAAAGGTTTCGAGTATCAGTATGATCCAATAATTACTTTCTTCAAAATTTCTGTACTTACAAAATTTTAAAAGCAGATAAACTTAGGAAGCTGGGTTCTGGAATTCGGTTCAGTTGGTTATAAAAACATTCTGTAAAATGTTTTCATGAAACTACATTGTACTTTTTGAATTATTCAACTGTTTTCAAAATTTTAAAAGCATGTAATACTGAAGTTAGAGTGTTCTACCTTTGCAATTACGTTCAGTTTATTACAAAAATATATAGTAGAAGTATCCGTAAAGCTCTTTTACTTGTTGAATTATTAAGTAAAAACCAATTTTTGTGCAAAAAACTATAAAAACAAGTTAGATTAACTTACCATCATGTATAAGACACAAAGTAGAATGATAGCAATGCGTCTAATATAAGTAATAACAAAACTATACCAACTATCACTATGATGTTGCAATTTACCATACGAACACAAATGAGAGAGAGAGTGTTCAGAGGTCCTGTCTACCCTCAGTTCCAGTTGATAAATTCTGGATGTTAAAGTTTATACAATATACACAGAGTGTAAATCCACTTTCAAAAAAACTGATCATTGTAGGTCTTAAATTACCAACAATATAAATAATTTTGTAGTCAGAAAGGGTGCAGCATTGGCATTGTTGCTGACTCTGGCAGCATTTAGAGCAAATGTTTCCTTCACCATCTGCACCAAGAGTACATAAAGATGGGCACTGCCTGCTCTTGATAAGTCTGTTATAACAGAATCTGTTATGCTTCACTACAAAATGTGCCATTATTCTGTATGCATCTGCTTCAATCTTGGATGGCATTAATGACAACTGACATGATTGTTTTTCAGTTGAACAAGATATCACATATATCTTGTGAAACTGTGTAAAAATGAAATTACTTGGATTATTAATTGAACTGGAAAGCCCATGTTTAGTTTCCAAGGTTCTGTTTAGTGTGCCACCCACTATATTACAGAAAACCACATGGCAAGTTTCTGAGCTTATTCTCCACTCTTAAGGTGAGCAGTTATCTTTATGTTACTAGGAACAAAGAACAGAAATCACCTCTGAACTGTATTGAGTGCTGAGTATGATAGGAAAAGCTGTAATGATTTTCAGAACTAATTATTGTGTATGTGAACAATTGCTCACTTAAATGACATAGACTTATTTATCACTGTGTTTCCCTGACTACTTTGCATTATTCTTAGAATCAGAACATTTTATTTCAGTTTCAGTGAGCTGAATTGTGGACCTCTGAACTGAAGATACTGAACAGCACATTCTCCATCACTCTCTGGCTGTTCACACAAATAGTTTTCAGGCCCTTGTAAAAGAGGCTGTGGTATCCAAAAATCATACAAGATGACCAAACATTTCAACTTGCAATTTATAAAACTTAATAACAAACCATGCATTTTTAATCATCACCCCTCAAGGTTACATAGATACAAGAAAATGTAGCCTCTGGTCTGGGTGAGGTGAAGTATGCATGTTACAAGAATGGTGACAGCTTGGAAACAGAATTAAATGCAAAAAAGAACAGTGAAAATGAACCATTCATGCAGGCCCTGCAGCAAATTAGGCAGTATCTAAGCAACATGCTCTCAACCAGGTGGTGTCTGCAATGCGACAAGTAAGTGTCCATGTTCACACATAGCGTTCCCAATGCAATGGGTGGACACAACACTGCCTAGGTTTGGCAGAAATCTTAGCATCCATCAAAAGGTGTATCTAAGGAATTCAGACGTGTATCTGTGTATGCAGGAACCAAACTGGCACAATGCTCTAAGCAGAAGAGATGAGAGGAATAGGAAAAATTGGAGCAGACACTGTGATCAACACCAGTGGAATCTAGGCCAGCAGGAAGCAGTGGACCACAGATGTCATGTCAGTTGCATCAGGGCATTACATAATCAGTGGTGGCATGAAGCTAATCCAAGCGCCACTGCTGGCATCACCTAAGGTACAGTTTCACAAGATTGAGGCACTACATGGCCAATGACAATGAGGTTTCCCAGGGGATATGTAATTACAAAATGGACATCACATATTCAACATGTGGTACTGGCAGTAGCAAGCACAAGACAACACTGACCAGCACTGTGATGAGCCAGAGATGTCTGACAGGACATATAATTGGCGTGCTACCATCAAGATAAATGTGGAATTAATCAAGACCAGGGCATGTGGGGATACGGGTTCAGAAGTGATGGCACTTTTCACACCTTTTTACATGAAACTGGTAGAGTATGGGTGTAAATTAGTTGAGATATCCAGTAAAAGGATCTCCTAGATCCCCACAATGGGGCAAAGAAGTAATGTGTATAAAATGCATCTGTGTTGCTAAGCCACAGAATAAATGACCTTCTTATGAATATAGTTGTTTTCAGTGTGTTGTCACTTGATTTTATCATTGACACTGACAAAACCTCAGGCAAAGCCACAGTCATAAACTGGATTTTAAAAACTATAGCTAATTTGTCTAAAAAGCCAATTGCAAAGAGTTCAAACACTACTAAGGGTGCATATAACTTAGTGATGTGTAAGGAGAGCAAGGAAATTCTTATACATGAGCCATGGGTGATAAAAGCTAACTTATTTGATGAAACAGGGGTTCCACTCAAGGGCAGTGTACTGTGTGTGTGTCATGACAGTTGTTCTGCACACCTGGCCGACAAAAGGGAATCTAACAAACAAGTTGTGACAACTTGTGGGTTAGAGAGCCTCCCCTAGGTTTAGACGGCCACAAGCCATGATTATGCACTCACGAACACCCCATGCTGGCCAAGCAAACACGGTAGTCATCCAGTACATGGCATGAGGTTGCAATTAAACTGTGCGCCAACACAATAACCAATAAGTTCACCAAGATGACTGAATTTTGGAAATGAATCCCTTACAGTAATAGTGTCACTCATGTCACCAAAAAAGCATAGGATACACTCAGTCATTAGTAGTAGGTCACAATGTTGTTCCATCCACAGAAGAAAAGGTTGTTCCAGTTAGATAGTGTCAGAGGACCACAAGTTTTTCCATGCATCAGCATGGCTGGAGAGACCACTGATCTCACTTGGATATGGATGATAACCCAATGGATGATGATGATGACGAGTTTGTGGGGCACTCAACTGCACGGTCATCAGCACCCATACAAAGTCCCAGCTTCTACACAGTCCAATTTTTTTCACGGTACAATCTAGCCACTGGCATGAATAATGATGATGATCATGATAAAATGATGAGGACAACACAAACACCCAGTCCCCAGGCAGAGAAAATCCCCAACCCAGCCAGGAATTGATCCCGGGTCACATGATCCAGAAGCAGCAAAGCTAGCCACCAATGGACGATGCTGAGAGTGTGAATGATCAGTTAGATGTAAAGGTAGAGAGTGTGAAGGCAGATTCAATCAGGATACTCAGGAGGAGTTCCAAAGATAACCCATTGTTGGTCCAGAAGCAGAGACATGAGTTGGAAGAAAATGGAATTCACAGGGATATTCTCATTCCTACCATGAAGAATTCAAGGAGCAGTTCACAAGTTTAGAGTGATGTACAACTGGGCACTGGCAACAACGTCATATCCAGTCATCTGGAAGCACCACAAGGCTGCCAGAGATGCATAACAGATGAGGGAGGCCAAAATAATCATATTGTGGGCATGATGGAATATGTAAGACCCCCTCTTGCAGTTATGCCTAAAAAGGTGGAGCCAGTCCACTTCTTCCTAGATCCTATGGCCATAAATGAGCACACTGAGGCAATGCAGTGCAGCCATAACCACTTCAGGACATCCTGTACCAATTTTGTGACAAAACTTGGCTTTTAACTCTCAACACTAATACCGGCTTCAATCAAGTTGAGCTTTAATCGTCCTGCCAAAAATACTATCCTAATAAGAACAGTGTGTGTATAACAGAGTACCGTCTGGACTTAAGGACTTGCATTTGACATTTGTGAGGGCCCTGAATAGAGAATTTTGCATTGCCTACATCAACATCAGGAACATTTCATGAATGCATGTGTCATGTAAGACAGCTGTTTATGGTACTTGGGAGGTATGATGTCACTCTCATGCCTGCAAAGGAAACCTGTACACAAACAGAGTGACCATTCTTGGGTTTGAGAGCTCGCTAGAAGAATTCCATCCAGAGAGCGGCAAAGTGATGAAAATTAAAAAATGGAACAGTCATACCATATGCAAGAATTCAGACAATTATTGGACCCAATTTCATTTTACATGGGGTGTATAATAAACTTTGCACAGGTATTAAGTTCTCTATGTACACTGCTGAAGAATGGCAAAAAGTAGAATTGAGGAGACCAGATGGATAGCACGGGGACGGTAAACATTGCATTCGCAGACACAGCATCTGTATTGTGACATCTCGACATCTTTACTGCTACCCAGATGCAAGTGTGCAAGGTACTGTGCCCTATCTCCAAAATATGATCAGCAAAAGGAAAATGTGAATTGTTGTCGGAGATGAGAAGAAGCGTCTGGAAAAGCTATAGTTCCGTTCAAGGGCACTCTGCAGTGAGATTATCAGCGACAAAAACTATACGTTAACACAACTTCAGAATAACATATGAGGCATTCCGTATAGGATGGTGAAAGCTAAAACCCAACTAATTCTATTCATATTGCATCAAGACAGTGGAACAATGACTCAGAGCTGCAGGAGTGCAGCAGAATATCTGTTGAACAAACTCCTTCCTAATGATAAACCATAAACAGAACAACGAACACACACGATAATATAAAAAATACTAAGTGAACCATATACAACTGACATAACAGCACATTCATGTGAGAGGAGGTTGCATGAGCAATAAAAGCCTGAAGAAAATTAAAGTCCCAGTGTGAAATGGAATTTATGCAAAAGTTCTTCAGCAGATTGCACTGCAGATCATACCTTATCCAACTGAGGTACTAAATGAGGCCCTAACACATGTGACATGGAAAACTGTAAACACCATAACAATACAAAAAATGAGGAACAAAGTCTCATAAAACCCAAAATCATACAGACCAACATGTCCCATTAATGCACTCGCAAAGACTCAAGAGTGTGCACCATGCAACAGTCTTCAGGCACACACATGACTCCTGGGTCTTAGCCCAGACCAATTTGAATTCAGGCAGAACATTAACTGATAATGGAATAAATTGAGAATTTTGCATAACAGAAATGTCACACCAAAAATATGTAATTACATATTGACAATCTGTGGTGGACTGCTATCTCTGTGAGGCTGAGAAACTAGCAGGTACCTGCTGCCTCTTATAAAAGCTTTCTCAGCCATTGTAAAGCCATGGTGACTGAGTGGTGCATGAGCAATCACACGGTGATCATGAAAATCAGGAATAGATGCCCACTGCACTTAATCTTTGGGTCCATCATTTGGGACCTTGCAAGTGAAACTCAATTAGATATTATTTTTACATGTGTGTCGTTCTTTTGTACATGTCTGAAAGAAAAGACACCATTTGTTTTTCATCCCACAACCATATATATATTTGGTTAAAAGTGAAAATTTTTACCGGACTGGGTCTCTAACCTGAATTTCCCACCTTATGCAAGAGGTCATCTTAACTGCTTTGGCTATCCAAGCACACTTCACATCGCAACATAAATTCCCAATTTGTCCTACACTAAATACGTAGTGTTCCTTGTCCAGTATCCACATTGCCCCCATCCTCGTGCTGATTCCCACAAGAGGTAGGGTGAAGAGTGCATATGCACTAAATGATCATTAATTTCCCCTCAAGGTACAGATATTTATATGTGTGGTATCTGTTCTTTTTGACTCCCTGTGGGAATTGGTGTGAGGCTGCGAGCAATGAAGGTAATGGACAGGGGACATTATTTATGTAGTGTGTGACAAGTTGTGAATTTGGGTTGAATGTGAAACATGCTCAGGCAGTCAAAGCAGTTAAGGTAACCAGTCACACGAAGCGAGAAATCCGCATGCAAGTCCAGCGGCGGCACAAATTTTTGGTTGTCATAACTGAATTTATTTCAACACCTGGTTTCAGGTAATGTCACAATTTCATCACCCGTTAGCTCTAATTGAAGCTCATAACTGCACTAGTGGAATCATTGCTTACGCTTACAACCTATTGGTAGTGGTCTTTGCACATTCAACAGCTTCAGCAAACAGCCAGTCGTGCATTACAACAAAGTGACCTACAAATAGCAACATTATAAGTAAATTGAAGGTGGAGAGGGAAGAAAGGAAAGGAAAGGGAGGGGAGGGGAGGGGATCACTGCTGTCAACTGGATCGAGACACAACATGGAATCAGCAGCAACAAGTGAAAATGTCTACCAGACCCGGATTCGAACCCAGAATCTCCTGCTTACTAGGCAGGTGCATTAACCCCTGTGCCATCTGGGTGCATTACCACAAATGTGCACACTATCTCTGCAAGCCTCACAGCTGATCCACATTCCCATTGAGTGCCACCTATCAGCAGTGCCTATCCATTTCCTCCATGTTCACTCTCTAAGATTCCCACAGGATATAGGATGTATTTGTGCATCTGTACTGAAGAAAGTGAATCCATTTCCTAGCTAGGCCTATCAAATTATTGAATGCACGGTGTCTGTTCCTTCAGACCTGTCCGAAAGACCAGACACCACGCATTCACGTAAATAGCAACTTGTAAATCATCATATATACTTCTCAAAGGAACACTACAAATAAATCTGACAAATTAGATAACATAAGCAAATCATGCAAACGCACAAGATGCTTAAGTGTACATTCCCCCCCCCCCCCCCCCCCGGGCTTGCACCCAGGTGTACAAACTGCGCTTTGCTACCAACTGCCCTGTGTTCACGCACAGGCAGAGGAATATGCTCTTACCTCTCTCAGGAGCTTTCAAAACCATATCAGAGGAAGAATTCACTGTGGTTTTGGGAATATACCCAATAGACATCACCATCCAATATCAAGCTGCATCATACTGGCTGAAGATGGGCAGAGTGGACAAAGTGTCATAACAGACCAACACATTAATAACAAACACATTTAAGGCTTGACGAATGAGTGTCTGGCAACAAGATAAGGACAATAGTGTGAAGGACGGAAGTGTCTACGATTTATTCCCTAATATTGAGGAACAGTTGGGAACAAAGCACACCAACTGCAGCAATGATGTTGTTCACTTCTTAACTGAGCACATCTTCCCTGTGCATCTATCAGGTGCTACCCAAAATACCCAAGAGTTTCACTGTAAAAATCCGAAAACTATACTTACATCCTAATGTCCTCCTCAACCTTCCTTCAAATTAGTCACCTCAGGCATGTATGCAATTATCTCAGTGTTGTTCCCACCACATGGTGAAGGATGTTCAGAACTCATTGCAATTCTACTTGGGTGCCTTAATCAAGTCAAAACGGCGCCCTTTCAACGTGATTTTCATCTTAGGGAACAGGCAGGAGTCTAATAGGATTAGGTCTGGCGCATAGGGAGGGTGGGGGACTATTTCCATGTTGGTTTTGGCCAGGAATTCCTTCACAAAGGGTGAGGTGTGCAGGTACATCATAGTGCACCACCAGTCTTTCTTTTTCCACAACTCTGGCCATTTGCACCAAACATTTTTCCTCAGTGAGCTTAAAGCCTTGCAGTAAAGCTGCCTGTTGACAGTCTCACCAGGAGGAAGAAACTCATGCACTATTCCCCAAATGTCGAAAAAAAATTATCAGCATTGACTTCGCGTGACTGCGAACTTGTCGAGCTTTTTTCCGCCTCAGAGAACATTAAGTTTTCCATTGTGAACACTGTTGCTTCATTTCAGGGTCATAATCAAAGACTCGACATTCATCACCTGTCATGACTCTAGATAAGAATTTTGGACACCCTCAAACACTTTGTTGCAGCTCAGTGCATGCCTGAATCCTGAGGTTTTGTTGGTCAGTGCTGAGAAGGTTAGGGACAAACTTCGCTGCAGTTCATCTCATTTTCAGTTCTTCAGCTAGAATTCATTGACATGTACTGTATAACAGCCCAAGTCTGTTACAAACATAGTGAATTGTCTGACTTCGGTCTTTGTGACTCACATCACACACTTTCGTGATCATTTCTGGTGTTGTGTATGCTGCTGGTTGACCAGAATGTTTGTCATCTTCCACATACTTCCTTCCTGACTTCCTTGAAGTGCATGAACCACTCAAATGTTCTTGCCTGACTGAGTGCACTCTCACCAAATGCCTGTCAGCACACCAGGGGTAGGCTTCGGCTGCAGTTTTCTTCAACTTTAAACAGAATTTGATGCAAATCCATTGCTCCTTTACATAATCCATTTCACATTTCACAAAAGCACTGAAACACGTCTTGACACACACCACTACAACTCACAACTGCACGTGCCAATGATGATGTAATTTTGTGCTGCAGTAGCTAAGACGTGTACCTCATGACACCTAGCAGCGAAATGTCGTACTGTTACTGGTTTGACCAATGCAGTGAAATTCTCAGAAGAACACCTCATACATTGTGCACACATACGTCAAGAGTACAAGTGCACATGTAGGGAGAGAGACTTCCCCAAACCCATTATCATTCACCACAGACAGTTTACACAGACCAGACAATTACGTATGATATAACACCCTAGTAAATGGGTCGACCTAAGTCACAGAACTGATGCAATATTGGTGCACTTATAAAATTAGTACAAACAGCAAAACCATACAGGGCCTCTAGAGGTCATGGCAGACAACACTACACCTGAGGAGGAGGAGTAACCATAGTTAACATATAACACATACATAAATAGTAATACACACAAATGCATACAAAAACACAAGAGTAATACAGAATAGAGGTATATTACATTGTAATGGGCCGTACCACAAATCACCAATCACGTAGAACTCCTGCATAGATTAATAGTGATGCAATATTTCCTGAGAATGTCACACAAAACATGCAAAATATTATTAACCAACATGTATCACAATAGGTAGGCCAATAGACAGCTGCATGATGCAGCCCCAACCAACAGAAGCTGCATCACTCAACTGTTAACATTATTAAGTAATTTTGCTGAAGAACTATGTGAGGCTCAAGTGGTAGGTTCTTCAATCAATCTCTTTTATTTTCTATCCACTTTATTTCCGTCTTAAATGAAAAAATTTAAGTGTACATTTTCTCTTTCCCACGTATTTTTGTTTAGCTGGTAAGTTTTCCGTAATTTTGTAGCTTATTTCTTAAACGTAAATGGGTATCATTATGTACAAAACATCAAACTGATGGTAATAAATTGTGATATATGACCGGTTATAAAACCATAAGACAAGAAGCTGTAAAAATAATGAAAATAACCAAATACAATGTTGCTTCGACTGGAAATGGTGGCAGTGATAAAGGGAATACAATCTTGATATCAAATTTTGCTGGATTTAAGGTAACAAATTTGCCAGCTGGTTGAGCCAAAATCCTTCACAGGAGGATGGTGCTGGTGACCATGTTGATTGTGAAATTAATGAGGTGGCTAATGAATGTCCAAAAATACACGACGGAGTTAGTCGCCCTACACACCTACAACTGTGACGACAAGAGGCAAAGACTTTCTACAGCACTGCGTAGGTGGACAGAAAGCATGAACAAGAAATACAGACTGGCTGTGCATGTTTGACCTGAGGGTGTGTTTCCAGTGCCATGTGGGAGAGCAGAAATAGAAAACGTGTGGCAGAAGAAAACAAATAGTGTGTATATGTCAGAATATGTAAATGAAAACACCTGTCATGCGCACGACCCACTGAAGTTGGTATAAACACACCGGGTACATGGCTTTTCCTCCTTTCACTTTTGCGATGTTCACCATGACTGTTTCCATGCAGGATTTTGCTCTGCTTGTAAAGCTGTATTACAAGACTGATGACCGTGCACATGTCACTCTCCAGAAGTTCCAGACACTGAAGGGTTTGAAAAAAGGCATTGGTCCGATGACTGTGGGTCTGGAGAAAATCATTCTGAAATTCAAAAGGAAGGGTTCTTTTGGTATGCAACCTGGTAGACAGAGCAAATGAATTGATTCGACATCAGTGGAAGCAGTGAGCACAAAAACGCAGGAGGAGATGAGTGGTGGTGTGCAGATGTGTAGTGCATGGAGAATTGTCTGAACATTGGACATACCCATACCCATGAGCACGGTGCGTAAAATCTTACAAAACGTCCTCCTTTGCTATCCATTCAAAATTACCCATGTGCATGAGCTGCTCCCTGTTGACCTGCCAGCAAGAGAGATCTTTCCTTTAGACTTTCTTGCTCGCATGGAAGTGGACAATGGTTGGCCCGGGAAGATTTTGTGGACAGACGAAGCCCACTTCCATCTGACAGGATATGTCAATACACAGAACTGTCGAATATGGGCAACGGAAAACCCACACACAAATCAACCAGTACCACTTTATCCCGAAAAGGTCACTGTGTGGTGCAGATTTATGGCATCATTTATCATAGAGCCGTATTTTTTCGAAGAGAGAATTGCTTCCAGTACCGTTAGCTGTACTGTCTTTTGTAAGTACTGTGAGAGTCTTTTTGTGCAACCACGTCATTCCAGCTCTCCAACAGCACTGATGTGATTATTTTTATGCAAGATGGTGGACCTCTGAACATTGCAAATCCAGGTAAGCAGGTGCTGAAGCGCCATTTCAGAAATGCTAGAATTATCAGCTGCCTTTTCCCTAAAGCCTGGTCATCCTGATCACCTAATCCTAATCCATGTGACTTCTGGCTGTTGGGCTATCTGAAAGATGTTGTGTTCAGTGTTCCGATTGCAGACTTAGCTGCATTGAAGGCATGCACTGCGCAACACATTCTGAATGTAACCCCAGAAACACATCGATCAGTTGTGGAACATGCTGTTCCTCGATTTCAACTTGTTGCAGAAAACGGTGGACAGCAAATTGAACTTGTTTTGCGCCAGTCACACGGAAATTAATAATCCGATTTTATTTTGATTGATGCTTTTTATGTGGCTTTTGGTCTCAGGACAATTAAAAACCGATTTTTCCCATCTGATGTGATATGATCTAGCTGTGGAGGATGGGCTTACGTAACTAACAGTATCACACTTGTACACTCATGCACACTGAGTAGTAGCCTGTTTAAAGTGAAATGTACACCTTCGGCATTGTTGTATGACTCATTTGTCACTTGTAGTCGACCACTATTAAATTATGATGCTTACAGTGCCATCTATTGTTACACTTTGTAACTACTTATTTTTCTTCTTCCATAAGTTTTCCCCCTTCTCCGATAATTTTTCGTTGTAATTTGACCTGATTCTGACTAGTGGTGTTATTTTTACAGTAGTTTGAAAGTTTGACTTTAATTATAATCACACCATACTTTTAGAGGACACATGGGACACTATCATCAGCACTTCAGTCATTGCAGTGCAATTAAGTTGTATTTGACAATGACAATGAAAAGCTGCATCAAAATCTTGAATGATGATTGTGCACACATGTGGTAAGCCTAATCGCACAACCACCTTCATGTCCCCAAGATGAAACAGAGGATTGGAGGAGCAGGGAATCAAAGTGACCTGCTGCTCAGTTGGGAAGCCTCACTCACACCCCGCAGAGTGACAGTTGTGCCAGCTGGAAACATTCCTCCAAATATTAGTTTCCGACAGGTACAATGCCTGGGTTAAGTACTTACCAGAAAGAGGAAGGTATTTCAGTAAGTTTGTGCATTGTATTATGAGGCACAGGTAGGTGGACCTAAAAAATTTGAGAAAAACAGGGAAGCCTGTGGCAAAGATGATTGCAAAAACCTTTGATGAGATGACAAGCAGAGGCACACTAGTGAACCTGTGAATCGGGCCCAAGAGTCGGTGACTGGAAAAAAAAAAAAAAAAAAAAAAAAAAAAAAAAACCAACCTTATGAAGCCAGGTGCAAATACCATGTAAGAATACACAGAGACCACTGGATTCAAGAGAAAAAGATACACACAGTCCTTTCACCTGCACGAGGGCCCGTACCCGGCGCAACAGATGGTGACACTAAAGCCTTAAGTTCCTATAATGGCGACCGCTAGGTTGAGGTGTTTAAGGCCTGCAGCCTGAAGATTTAAGTTTCTCAACAGAGCAGTTTATAATAATAGAAGCAGTATTACTTGTAGAGATTGTGAATCGCCAATATTTTGAACGTATCACATGTGATGGTAATTGGAACGTATTTGTTGCGACTCTACAGTTCTTTGCATGCATGATGACTGTAGATAATTCGTACAGATGTGGAGAATAATTAAGTGCATGTGAGTACACACAATCCACATGCTAACATGCCACATGGTGTAACACTGGGAAGAGCGGTCTGCATTGTGAGCCAGTACGATACAGCTCATGCTAGTCTTATCGTATTTACTTTGTATTCCTTAAGAGATAATTTCAATATGATGTGACCACGTATTTATTTGTATGCCTTGACACTGGATCAGGTGATATGTACAATTGAGTGACAACACAAAATTTTGCTAGCTTCATGTTTCAGTTTTCAAGGACATACCAGGAACATCACACAGATGGTTACATGCAGAGATGGAGGTACTGTTTTGTTTTGGGTCTCCATTTGGCCAGCTGGTCAAATTATGCAATACACACATTTGTGGAGCATTCAGATGTGACAGTGACTCAGTGGACTGCAAAGGAACATAGTTGCAGGCACACTGGTTGCCAAGCTTCCGGTCAGTCATGTCTGACCACCACAAGGGAAGATCAACATATTGTGCACCAAGCCATTGTAAAACCTTCACATCTGCATGTGCGATCCAAGTACAAGTAATGGACTCCCTCTGACATTCTGTGTCATTCAGCATCATTGATCGGAAGCTAGCCGTAGACTGACTAGGACCATCCCACACATAGTATGCTTTGCGCCTTGCAACTGGGTGCAGGAACTGTGCTTTGCTACTAACTGTAGTGTGGTCATGCACAGAGAGAGGAATATGTTCTTACCTCTCTCAGGAGCTTTCAAAACCACATCTGTCCTCTGGGCTTCGTTTGGAGTTGTTTCATGAAGCACGAACTGTTAACCAATGGTGTCACAGTGTGTTCAGCAGTGAATCACAATTCTTCATTAAGCCAGATTACCATTATCAGCAACTATGGCCATGGCATGGGGAGAGACAGTGGAGCTTGCTACTCTTGGTGTCATGGTGTGGGGAGCCATCAGGTATATTTCATGTCACATTCGGTAGTGATTGTGGGAACTCTTGATGGCGGAAGGGTACATCAAGGACATCTTGCATCCTAATGTGTCACCTCTCGTGCAGCCAGCATCGTGGCACCATTTTTCAAAAAGGTCAGTGCTCAGCTATACTTGGCACGTGTGTGCATGATGTTGAGGTACTCTTGCGGCAATCAAGATCTCCCAATCTGTCCTTGAGGGAATGTTTAGGACTAGCTCAGATGTCAGCTCCATCTCAGTGCAAGTACTCAGCATATCAGGGGGGACCACTTAATGCCAGCTTATCTCAGAAGAGGAAACAAGGGCTTCATGACACACTGCCCAGCCGAATCAGTGTGTGCATACAGGCCAGAAAGCTGCAATGTCATACTGATAAGAGGGCTCATACTGCCAAGCTCTTTAAAAATTTGACTATTTTGTAATCACTAAAATAACATCATATCCCTTCTCAATCCATGAAGTGTGTGTGTGGGGTTTTTTTTTTTTAAGCAGGCAGTGTACACAAGTACATAGTTGTATCTAAAAACACAGATGATGTGACTTACCGAACGAAAGTGCTGGCAGGTCGATAGACACACAAACAAACACAAACATACACACGAAATTCAAGCTTTCGCAACAAACTGTTGCCTCATCAGGAAAGAGGGAAGGAGAGGGAAAGACGAAAGGATGAGGGTTTTGCAGCCTTTACAAATGTGTGTGTGTGTGTGTGTGTGTGTGTGTGTGTGTGTGTGTGTGTGTGTGTGTGGGCGCGCGCGAGTGTATACCTGTCCTTTTTTTTTCCCTAAGGTAAGTCTTTCCGCTCCCGGGATTGGAATGACTCCTTACCCTCTCTCTTAAAACCCACATCCTTTCGTCTTTCCCTCTCCTTCCCTCTTTCCTCATGAGGCAACAGTTTGTTGCGAAAGCTTGAATTTCATGTGTATGTTTGTTTGTGTCTATTGACCTGCCAGCGCTTTCGTTCGGTAAGATATATTTTTCCCACGTGGAATGTTTCCCTCTATTATATTCAAGTACATAGTTAGGTATATTAATGATTTTTTTTCCCCTTTCTTAGCATCTGCTTTCGTTCTCTTCACTTTGTAGTGTGTGTCCCATTTAATGACTGACTGACAGTTGCAGGATGCTGCCAAGGTCCTGAGGACTGGGGTACGCGAGTGGTGACAAAGGTGGTCTTGTTACTAATAAATAAATTTGTAGTTCAGTTGCAGCCATCTTGGCAACTTGGGAACACAGATCGGACTCCTCAACAAATTCTGACATTTCTTGGGAAAATACAGCATGTAATCAACCAAGAAACTTGTTTCAGGTTGAGAACATACCGTGATTTGAGGTGACACGAGACCCATTGTGAGAAACATCGGTGTACTATCACACAGCATGCCGGTTCCTGTGGTCAGGAAGACTGTCAAGATGTAAAGGAGACTAAGGGTTTTTCACATTGGGGTCAAAAAAATTGACTTCCTTTGACAAAGACTAGCAGGGTGGAGTTCCCAGCATCAATCTTCCACACCAGATGAGGGGGTTAGGCGTTGGGGAGGGGGAAGGGGAAATCGCACATTGAGCCCACCAACTGCTAGACAATAAGAAGGAAAATTCGGTGCCCTTAAGGACAAAAGTGTGAGTGTGGGAGTGTGTGCGAAAGGGGGGGAAACAAAATTCATTAGCAGAAGCACTGAGGAAGTCATTCTGATTCTGGGACCAATTCTCAATCTCGTGCTGCTTTCAGGCTGTGATGCTTCATGTCACTGCTGATTCTGCACCCTGTATGTGTAAACTCATTCTCTGTGTTCTGAGCGCATGTCATTCCGCTTTCTACCAGGCTTTCAGACAGTCTGATCTCAATGGCTATTGTCATTTTTTCATATCCTTAGTTTCCACTTCATTTTAGATGATTTTCTAGTCAGTTTAACGTTTGGGTACATGAGATCTGTTTTCACCTTATGATCTCAACCTCCAAATGAACTTAGACAGTGGTTCTGCAGTCTAATTACAGAACACGGTATAAGCATTGGGAGCCACCCAACAGTCACTGCAGCTCATACACCAGAGCAATGCTAACTCCCGGTGCAGAGTAGATTACAGGCTCAAGCATGGACAAGAAACCAGCATAGAGGATGCAGGTTAAGCTGCTCTGAGTGAGCTGTACACAGAGATGAAGAGATCAGAACTGCTGGATGTAAATCAACAGGCCATTTACTGAGTTGTGTCTGTGTCCAGTCACATAGGTCCTGAGAACTTTGTATTCATGATTTATATGCAACCGCACAAATACAACAATTGTTGTTACCCACCATCCCTGCATTAAATTAATGTAACTAACGTCATAATTACTACAAGATACAGCTGAGCAAATTGACTGCTATTTGCAACATTATCAAATATTACAAAAAGGCTCTTCCTAACAATAATATGGTTTTTCAACAGTGTGACCAAAAGAGCTGTCTCACCATTATAATAATTATGTTAATCACATTTGCAAGATAATGAGACTAATTAACTTCAACATATTAAAATCTCTGAATTTAATGCCATATGCTATCTAATCTTGACTTATTCTAATGCACATGTTGGTGGAGATCATACAGTTTGATTATCCATTGACACTTCACCGAATTCTCTGATTTTTATATAGTGGTTGTTTTCAAAGAAACAGTGAATCTCTTCACCTCACCAGTTGCTTTAGTGTCAAGTTTCTTATCTAATTGTAAACTTACATTCTTATGGCTATACTGGCTCTATCAGTTTCCTTCCAGTCTATTCGACATTAATACATTACAGGTATACTATAGCATTTATAGTGTGTGTGTCCAGTACAAATGTCCAAATTCACTCACCTCAGACAGTTTTTAGCTGGATATCTTCACACCCCTACTGCCAACTTCTATGATAGCTCAGCTGCTCCTACCTGAAGGACTCACTGCTTCACATCATTCCGTGTATTTCCTTAATTCTATTCTGTTTTAGTTCTTTGAATCATTACCTCAATATGCCTTTTTACTGAACTAGTACACTTGGGTCAAAATGAATAAATGGTGCTAACTCGAGCTCAATTTTGACATCGGTTTAGAAAATGATCCCAGTTCATGAACTCACTACGTTGTATAACACTGAACTTTGATCAACTGAATGAGGTCCCGTGTCATCTAATTAGCAAGAGAGACATTCGGCAACACTGCTGTATCAGTTATTGACACAATTATCACTCGTCGACTGCAGACAGTAACCATACATTATAGATATATGGTATCTACTACTTCCAGGTTTACGCTGTAAAGATGGAGAAAATAAGTGGGAGAAACATCTCAGCCTTCTTTGAGGAACTTCTCTGCAGTAGAAAAAATTGATAAGTCAGATATCCAAAAGTAACAGAAGAAAACAATATGAGCCAAATTGCTTATGGCTTGTTAACATGGAATGCTGCCTAGCACGATGACACAAAATGTCGGGAAAACAGCAAGTGGCATATTCAGGTGTGATGGTTTCAAAATAAAGTACTGCCACAATTACCTTTATAACCAATGACAGAGAATATAGTTTGTTCCCAAGAGAAGAATGAGGTCTCCCTAATTCTGCATCAGCAAAATTCAGTTTACGTCTGTCTACTTCAGGCTACTCATGTTGTACAAGTGACGAGGCAGGTAATGGCCCAGATTGTGCCAGATACACTTTGCACACCGAGTGGGGCAAGTGGTAGTACTTTACAGAGTGAAGCAAGAAAAATAATTAAGCGGAGAGCAAAAAAGAGAGAGTTGCTCCCCCATCTCTCAGCTAATGAGAGGAACAGTGTCATACACAGAAGCATGCTTCAGCTCTGTGAGAAGAATTTGGAAATTCTGCAAAGATAGTCCTGAGATATTACCATAAATTCATGGGAAAGGGACATAAATTTCAATTCAAAATGTTCAGTTTGACAGTGCTTTAAAACTACCTTCTCTGTCTGAATTACTTTAAAGTGATAATTTTGTGTGTGTGTGTGTGTGTGTGTGTGTGTGTGTGTGTGTGTGTGTGTGTAATATCAATGTCACTGATTACAGAAATTCCTGGTACTGTTTCCCTTACAAGCAGCCTTTTTTGAAACCACATTTCCAGTTGTGCAGGTTAGGGTCCCAGGTATTAGCACACCCTGTGACCATTTACCCTGATGGGCAGTGATTTAACAGTGATAAAAAGAATTTCCTATGATCAACTGTGTGACTATTGTAGCAATAACAATGGCAATTATTGCCACACTGTAAGTTTTACTATGGGCTCTTTTTAATTGTGAATTGTCTATGAGAACTGGTACAGGATTAGCAGCAACAAGCACCACTATTCAATATGAAACTATCAATTTTAATTTTACAAATGCTGTAAGCTTTTGTTACACCCTTTCACAGTTTCTACTTCTGTAGACATGCAATATGTAGCAGCTGAAAGCTGGTACAGGAGCTGATTGATGGAACTGTCAACACTGCTTTGAGCATAAACTGACTATAGGCCAACACTGCTTGATTTTTTTACCCATTCGACCCTCAGCAGCCTCTGTGCTGGGAGTTGGTGAGCACAGCTTGCTTCCTCCACATCTCACAATCACTCCCACAGAATTCCATCTTGTTCTTGCGAACAGACTGAACATAATTAGGCAGCTGATAATTCACTGTTTTCTGCCATTAGGTGAAGCAGTTCATTCTACTTTGGACATAAACTCTAACCTACTATGGCATCATGTCACATAGGGTTTTTGGTTACTTGCTGAAAATGGCAAAAATGTACATGTTATACATGGTCAGCCATGGATTTGGGTGGCTCCCTATATGGACAGAAGTTAGAACAGTTCCTAGGTTTTAAAC
Source organism: Schistocerca serialis cubense (assembly GCF_023864345.2). Taxonomy (NCBI): domain Eukaryota; kingdom Metazoa; phylum Arthropoda; class Insecta; order Orthoptera; family Acrididae; genus Schistocerca; species Schistocerca serialis. Next base: position 80,858,144 of record NC_064640.1, on the reverse strand, counting down.
CATTGCTATTCAGCACTAAAACTATTGACACAGAATGACACAGTCTGCTTAGTCGATCTGTCAACACTAAAATTGGTTATCACAGTGATTTACTAGGCATAGCCCATTAGGATGTGGTATATCCTTGCCTCCCTCATACCTTTGACCAGACTTACCCACTGAGATATATGGTGACAAAGTTTAATGTAGACTAAGAACAATTATACAAATCGGTAATCTGTATGTTAAACATTGCCAGAGGCAAGATAAGTGAGAGAGAGGGGGGGGGGGGGGGGGGAGGGGGTGAGAAAGGTATATCTTTATTGATCAACAAATATAATAAATATTATATTACTGATCTACATGTGCTAACTATTTCTGTCCATCAACGTGGGTGCAGTTGACACAGCAATTTGAGCATATGTGGGCTTTCAGTAGTTCCACTATTAGAGTAGTTACTTCTATTCAAGCCTAGAGAGGATTTTTGTATGAAATGTTCAATCATTATTAGCTGCTGTCAATCTCTATATACTTACTGTTACTCCAAAATAGTTTGAATCTCTCTTTCTTATGTTACTAACTATCTATGAAATCAGTTTCAGCTTTTTTACATCAAGTACAACTTGTCGCCAAGAATTCTTATGTCAGGGTGTATACGTGGCCAAGGAAAAAAAATTCCCGGATTTCCCGGTTAAAAATACACTTTCTTCCAGGTGAAAATACACTTTTTCCGTGTTAAGTGACAGTATACTTTTCCTCGGCACTGTAAAACTCATCAATACTTTGAAAGTGTGTTTCTATATACCGACATTTTGAAAGACCTTTGATGTGCAGCAACATGTACGCTGCATATTTCCGTATTACGAAGGTATAAGTTTGAATTCCACCAAACACCGCATGTCACTTTCCGAAGCATTGAAATCGAGATTGCGAGGTGCTTTTGTAAGCCAGTCATAGCTCACTGTCACGTGATCTCGCCAGCTGATGACAGCACGAACACGTGATGTAGTAAGCCAACAGCAAGATCACTCTTAAGTAGCGCAAACACACAAATAAGAAAAGTTAATGGTTTAAATTAACATACATAGCATTCACATGTAATATTGGTCTCTAAGATTAATAAGCTGGAAGAGAAGCTAAGCTTCCACATATAACTTTGATCTTTTTTGCGCGTGTTACATTTTAAGATACATCACATAAATGCGCCAGTAAAGTTTTTAAATACGACGTAAATGTTTGATCTTCTGGGCTCGAAATTCTTCTAAATGGTCATCCTCAAAGAGCTGATTTTTAAATGAGAGTCAAACGCTTTGTGATTTAAGTAATTCATCGTACATTCTTGCACATAGTTCATCTTGCGTAAAAGGAAATTTGGTTTGAATGAAACGCTTTTCAAACCACCATTCGCAATATTTTCCTGCAACCTGTTAGAAACAGGTTCGTTTCAGCAGTTGGAAGAGAGCGCCAGATAATAGGCGTCACCACGCTTATGCAGCTACGATGACGCAGGAAGCCCGTATGTTCGTACAAGTAAAACATTAAAAGATCTTACATTATCTGATAAAAGAAACAAGACACGAGAGGATACTTCAAGAGCATCGGAATTTCGTGAACCATGCTAAAATGCATAATTCGGATTAAAATGCACATTCATATGTCCAGATTCATACATAAATTTTCTTGGAGTATCAGTACTGTATTATCTCATGTTTGGTTCTTTATTATGACATAATGCCATACGTGCACTTGAAATGCAGCGAATAGTTGAAACTACCCAATAGTGTGAAATTGAACACTTCGTTTCAAATAAAACAAACTATTAATGAAAACCAAGTCTCTTTAGCAAACCGACAAAAATAACTTCATTGTTCTGCAAGGCGATTAATGCTTGACTGTCAGGAACGTGGAAATAAAATCTAAAACTAATAACATATTTTAGCCTTCCGTAACGATGCGAACGTATTTGAATTCATTCGATAACTCCTGGCCGCAAAAATCTGTTTTTTCTCACTTAACGTGAGAGCAATAAACTAAGAGGAAAAACAAAATCACTGACCATAAACACAGGTCACATGGAGACGACCCATCTCCCCACCACAACTCAGACTGTTCTGTGCATCAGTGCCAGATTTACTATATTTCCGAACCGGGGCAATATTAAGTAGTGGTGCCCAGCCATACTTCTGTAACCAGAAGCAAAAGAAGGTACTACTAATACGCGACTCAACTGCGCATGCGCAAGAGCCCGCCCGCCACTGCTCAAACAAATCTAGTTTAAACAGTTGTCACGTCACGGTCATCGGAGGCAATTTGTTGTTAGAAAGCATTGCATAGTGTTCCTAAAGCCTTTGACACACTTTGCTGTTAGCAGACGCTTGTATGAGCACAGTTTTTTGTTGTTCCATATGGCACATTTACTTTGCAACTTAAGTTTTCTTTTCTTTTCTTTTTTTTTCCTCTCTCGTTCATGTTTTGTTGCTGCAGTATTATTCTGCTGCAATAGTGGGATACAGTAATATCCTTTGTTAAAGTATTGGTTCTTACCAGTCAATCACAAAAATCTAGCTGAAAACTAAAACAATGAAAAATTCTAAAAAATTCCCGTGTTTTTCCCGGTTCTCCCAGTTGTCCCAGGTTGTACACACCCTGTATGTGAGCAACTACCTGCACTCATTACTTACATCAACTGTAATTTCCTTATTCAAATCTTACTGATCAAAAGAAATTATTTTGATCTTCAGTGTGAAAGCATTATCAGCTTCTTTACTAATCACTTATTTCAGTTCATATTTTCACAAAATGAAATCAGTTCTTTCATATTGCCATTTAGTTGTGAACTTCTATTTTGTTGATTTTGCTAGTCAAAGTTGTTTCTGTAGATACAGTTCTCAGGCGAGAACACCTAACATCATGAAATTTCTATAATATTTCATTGGTGCAACTGACTGACATCTTGAGGTGTGGTAAACACACTGCCGAGTCTGATCAAAGCCACCTGTAAAAGCAGCCCGAGAACAAACCACACAGGCATGAACATAGCAGTTTTGGTGACCAATAGCACAGACATCCTAATCTGTAGCGAGAGGGACAGCAATGCCACGTGTTGGATGATAAACCAACAGCTTCAATGCATGTACAAAGGCTCTCAGTCATACTGTGCACTGCTGTCACCCACCCCAGCACCCTCTTTTTGGGAGTTGCCTGCTGATATAAATGTCTGTGTTGGCATGTGCCCATCCTCACCACTGTCATCCAAATATCTATGTTGCCACCACAGCATCATCCACCGTGCGACTAACAGTTCCTTTTTGTGGTTGCTGTATTTTAACATGGCCAGCACTGGAACCTTTGCTGTGCTAAGTTGGTACCCTGTATGCCTGTTTACCAGACTGGTCAAGCTGCGAATAACCACTGCTTCTTTAAGAACAGAGACCCAGTCGAAGACTTTAACGAGTCCATATTGTGACCCGTATTGAGACAATGCTTGGCCACTGTCGATTTGTCTAGCTGGTCCAGACGTTTGTGTTGTCGATATCTGGCACATCTATCTTCCATAGTGCAACAAGTGTGTACAGTGGATGATGTCTTCCAACTACACAGACCTCAAACCACAACAGTCTTTCAGTGAGTCTAGAATAGCTCTGGGGTCGTTAGGGGAAGGAAGATGCACTTAACTTTATGTTTCTTCAGTAATCTTCCTATTTTCCAAGAAACCCCACTGACGTAGGGCAATACGACCATTCCTCTTTGTTCTTCACTTTCTTCCAGGTCCTCAGTTTATCTAATACACGCCAGGTGTAAGGCACAAGGAATCTACCGTTCAGAATATCCGTTCTATAAAAATATGGTACAGAGGTGGAGTAGCTCATCACATAAGCTGTCTGAATCTGATATGACTCGTGCTCTGCGGGCCAACATCCTAAACGTGCCACTTTGTCATGCATGATGGTAGCATGCTTGTGGCCTGCAAGCATATTTCTGTGTGTGTAGGTTTGCTGTACACAATGTGACCCAAACTGCCATCCTCTCTTCTCTGCACTAGCACGTCCAGCAACAGAAGTTTGCCATTTTTCTCCAGCATAAAATTTATGTTCAAATGCAGAGAATTTGGTTGTTGCAAAACTGAATCCTATTATACAGTATGCAATGCTGTGAGCCAGATTACAAGATTGCCATCCACAAAACGCTGAAAGCATGTAGGTTTCACCTCCAATGACTGGTGCACACTCTCCTTGAAACCTTCCATAAAAAGACTTGCCACAGTACGTGACAAAGAACTACCCACTACAACACAGTCTGTTCAAAGAACTGGTCATTGTATAAACAGTGCTCATCTCATGTGGAGAAAGGAGGAAGGAGGAGGGGATTAGTGTTTAACGTTCTGTTGACAACGAGGTCATCAGAGATGGAGTACAAGCTCAAATTAGGGAAGGATCGGGAAGGCAATCAGCTGTGCCCTTTCGAAGGAACCATCCCAGCATTTGCCTTAAGCAATTTAAGGTAATGATGGAAAACATATCAGGATGGCTGGACATGTGTTTGAACTGTCTTTCTTCAAAATGTGAATCCAGTGTGCTACCACTGTGCCTCCTTGCTCGGTAAGAAAAGGCACCTTCAGTCATGTGTACATAAACCAACACACAAAGCCATATACTTACAGGCCATCAGCTGTCACCGTCCTTCACAATTAAGTGGCGTACTTTGGAAACTGGCCCACAGAGCACGAGTCTTACCAGATTCAGACAGCCGATCTGATAAGCTGCACCACCTCCATATATTTTTACAGAATGGATATTCTAAACGGGAGATTCGCCATACCTTACACCCAACATGTGTTACACAAAACGAGGAGCTGTAAGAAAGAAGAATAAAGAGGAATGGTTGTCTTGTCGTACGTCAGCATGATTCATCGAAAAGATGAAGATTACTCAAGAAACAAAGTTAAATGCATCTTCCATATGCCAATGAAACTATGAGCTCTTTTAGGTTCAGTGAAATATAATGGTGGTTTAAGAAGGATTGGTATCTATCATCTATCAGACTCCTGTAGCTGGGACAACCCCCCCCCCCCCCCCCCCCACACACACACACACACACACACACACACGTGTGCACCAGCTAAAATCTGCACTGGCTGAGCATGTTTCAGCTCAGGGCACAGTATGGACTACAAAAACACAAACATTTTCTCAACATCTTTGTACCACCACCACCAGCATTATTAAAGAAGCAGAGGAAATGCACAGCTCAACCAATCATCTGAATATGGGCACAGGATACAAACTTAGCACAGCACAGGATCCAGCAATAGCCATATTACAAGTGTTAAAGTGGATGACGCTGTGGGGATGACAGATATTCGGATGACATCGGAAAGGATGGGCACACACCAGCGTGGACACACATATTGGCAAGCAGCTACCAACAGAGGGCACTGGGGTAGCCAATGGCAGCACACAGGATGATTGACAGCCTTTGCACATGCATCAAAGCTGTTGGTTCATCATCCGAAAGGTGCAGTAGCTTTCTCTCTCACTACCAATCATGATGTCTGTACTATTGGTCGATGAATCTGGCACATTCTTGCCTTCCTAGTTTCTTCTTAGGCTGGCATAAATAGGAGACTTTGGTCACAGCCTCAGCAGTCTGTTTGCCACACCCTGAAGATGTCAGTCAGTTGTGCCAATAAAATATTGTGGAAATTTCATGAGTGCATTTGACATCCGGCCAGAGAAACGTATTTACAACTAGTCCAATGGGAAAGCGTCAAGCAACAAAGTTGATTCTAGTTAATGGGAAAATAATCCAAGATTAATGTTTATACAATGCAGATTTCAGAATTCTGCTTTATCCCAGTTCATTTTTGTGTTTATTAAGATCAATAGGTTTATACAACCTGTCATAAATGAATAATGAACATTTCTTTCTTAGTACACTGCTACATTTAATTTGTGTGTACCAGACCCTTTTCTCAACCTGGTAGCGGTTTCCTGAACCCATCTCTGACATCTGTTATACAACTGAAATTGTTAAAAGCCAACTATAAAACATCGAATGATCAAAGGGAAGAGTCGGGTTGGCAAGAACTTCGGTCATTAAAACACCCAAATACTAGTACGATAACAAAATCCTAGCTTCAGTATTAGTAAAAACTATGGGTACATAAATAATCTACACAGAATAAAGCCCAAATATGTCGTTACAATATAATGTGTTAAAAATAAGTTCTGAAAAAATCAACTGATGCAAAGATTTGTGTATATCAATTCTAAAATTCAGAGCATACACAATGTTCAACACTTCTGCATGTCATGATGAAACAAATTGCAATGCTCTAAAGTGCAGGAGAAAACTAAATTCTAAATATAAGCAGACATAACTGCCAAATTAATCTACTCATTAACAGAAGGATGGGGCAGTAGTCAGTACTTTCGTTGGAATAAAATATTTATGGGAACTTTACTCTCTTCAAACTACATCCTTTATCACCTATCAGTGCCATCTAAAATGAAAATTGAGTTAACACTTGTGTCCCTAGTGTCACGCTAGAGTAGCTGCAAATGGTAATCATGGGAAAACTTATTTCCTTTCACTCAACAAATTTCATGATTGTCGATTGCAATAAAATTTACACACACACACACACACACACACACAGTTTAGGATAAATATTTCTGAGTGTCATTCCCGTTAATTCTCATCCAACTAAAGAACTGACGTTAGTGAGAAGTTAGTTACACAAATTGACCAACATTTTAATGATTTATTATAAAAATTTTAAATGGTATAATAATGTAATCAGTATTAATCAGTAGTAATCAGTAAGTCTGCAGTTAATTTGTTATTTCTTCAACATTATTTGTCAAAGTTCTTCAAACTAATAGTCTGAATCTTCTGAATCATCATCACTTCCGCCTCTGATACCACGAACAGCTTTCAGTTTCTTTTTTGAGTGACTTGTTTCTGGAGGTGTATTAAGGTCACCACTATATAGTAATACACCTGACTTAGCAATGTGCCACTCCAGAGCGTTGGTACAATGGTCTTCGCATTGCCTCATCTCCTGAAAGTTGACGACACGGCTCCTCACCTGACTTTCCACTACACACAAGATAGTTGGAAAAGACTTCAGATTAAGCCTTTCTGTAAAATTAAAGCAACTTTGTTAGAAAATCATGGAATACTTACAGCAACAAGAATGTCTATTACACTAGCATCAAATGAAATTTGAATGTTCCAAATTAATGGTAACACAGTAGTTAAATTTGTGTATTCTATATACATATAAATATACACTGTAAATGTGCATAATTACTCGTTCACACACACACACACACACACACACCGCTCGTGACAATTTCAGTAATTTAGTGTCTCAATCGTACTTCCACTTCAGTTCCCAAGCATTCAAGAAAAGAAATGATGCATGTAATGCAGGCTTGATCAGATGTCATCCTACATGATTGTGATGGTCAGTAGATCAACATCTTTGACAAAGCAAGGAGTATGTCAACAGCCATCATCCTTCTGGATGAATTAACTTTCCTGGTACTGTATCAAAACCAAGATAATGGACTGCATTATGATGTGAATACATCCTGCACTATTCATGGTGCCCTGAAGAAACAACAGAAAGATATAGTCATTACAGGCTATACCTCATCGCACTACAATATCTGTAGAGTAGTGTCCTTGTTCAAATCAGTAGTTTCTATTGATGGCTTCCCTATGATCCTAGCTGACATTGTGGGCAAAACTTTGGTCTTCGGTTGTACTACAGTTGCTGTTTAATCAACAACAGCTGCTCCTGTGTGTGCCACTGTTGTCCAGAATGTAGACAAGAAGCTTGGCCACCTCCCACAGACCACAAATGGTATAAATGATTTACACCTTATAACAGGACTTTGTGTCTACGTGCAAGAATGAGTAATATGCATTTTTGTAATTTGATGTAAAGTCTGTGATATAATACACTGTTACAATAACTTCTGTAAATCTCAATATCAAACGGTAAACAGAAAATATAGCGTGTTAACCAAATGTTTTTGTAAATTTGAAATTGTATTTGTAAACTAACAGCTTTTCCCAAGGAGAATTTTCCACTAATTAACCTCACTGAGTAAAACAAACAAAGTAAAACTAACAGCTTTTCCCAAGGAGAATTTTCCACTAATTAACCTCACTGAGTAAAACAAACAAAGTTTGACAAGCCATATTGTTCTGCTTTCCGACTGTTCACAAGTGACGGGCAGGGGCTTAGTATTCTGTTAAGTTATTCTGATGACTATTTAAAGGTTTTGAGAAGAGAGTATGAGTCAACGATCCATTAAAGTGAATGAGTAACTGTGTACAGAAATTTTTGCTAATTGGAAGCATTAAAATAGACAAACCCAGAGAGAAGTGCAACAAAATGGTGTATCAGTGATGGAAACTGCACAGAATGCATTATTTTAATGTGATGCCAGAAGCAATTTAAGATAATAGTATTTCTTAACACTCAAAACTTTTTGTATGGGCAGGCTACATTCTGTGTCAATCTTTTTACTTAATTTCACAACCTTGCTCCAAATACAACAGTCAAAACTACAAGAGTTTCGCCAATTCGAGCCTCTGCAACTAATGCCACGATCTATATTCCATCCCCCATTACAAATAACCTTGCAGAGACTGTGTGAATTTATAGTAACATATTTATAAAAGAGAAATACTTCACACCAAATTTCTAATGATACAGTAAAATAATGACATAATGGATGCCTCTTACCACCAACAAAGAGTAAAACAGGGGGCTGCATATATCTCTCTCTCTCTATCCCTCCCTCCCTCCGCCCCCCTCCCCTCCCCAACAAATAACCAAGGAATAAAGTAGTTGAATGTAAATTCTGAAAAGTGAAGGAAAGTAATAATGTCTTCTTCAATCTAATAGAAAAGTTAAGTGACCTGCACACCATGTATGATGTCCAAATGGTCAAGCAAACTAGTTTCCTTTCTCGTGCAGCTCAAAGAAGATGAAAATGAATTACTGGTGCATTATCTGACTTACTGGTGACAAATGCAAGGCTTTGTTGTGTTTCAAACTGTAAACCAATTGCAAGTTACATACAGTATCATGTTTTATTATACACAATCACTCTATGATTTTTCCAATCATCCCTGAAAATTAACTGTCCAGTCAAACAAAAATTATATATATATGCGCCACAGTCAACCCTCACAATATCTCACAGTTTTAATAGCTACTGTGTACCAGTATCATAATGACAAATACATGTGAGTGCATAATGAAACACTATGGGTTTTGGGTTTCTGACACACATGATTTCGGAATGCGTCATCAAATTCATCACTGGTTTTATTTATTGTGTTAATGGCATATCAGTTTGCTTACACAAGAGAGATGGAAATAATAAAATTCAAGCAGCACTGCATGTAAACAGTGAATCAGATAGGGAAATGTTCTTTAGGATTTAAGTGGGATGAGTGTGGTAAACTAACCAATACAGGTTACCACAGAACTATGATTACCAGCCTTAAGATGGGTTCATGAAAATTTACTATTTGGACTACTATCTAAGGTAGTGCAGTTAAAAACACAGTCATTAAATGGTTAAGTGCATTGCATTCATAACTTACATATTTTTACTAGTGATTTCTGCAAAAGCATGTACAATAAACCTGCTGCCAGATTTTGAAGATGTCATTTCAAGAAGTTACTCACCAATAAGAAACTTGCACCTTGCAGCATCAATTCTACAGAATTTTGCTTCGAGATGTCGCTTGCACAGTACCCTCATATGGTAATGAATTACTTTAGAAAGGAACATTTCACTTCTAAAAAAATGACAAACAACATTTTTTGATTTCTTGGTTGCATTAAAAAATTCCTTCTCATCTGACAGCTCATCATACTGCCCATGACCCTGAAAGGAGAGAGTTATTTGGGAATTACACACACACATCATACAAATCTTAACATGCAAGACAGTCGCAGATCTTTAAATAATGCAAAAGACACTCTTCATATTATTTCAGACATATCCATGAACCAAATAGAATAGTCTGAGCCAATCTAAGAATCAACAGTTGGTCATACAGATTTTCAGATGAAAACAGAATGGTTAAACACAATCAGATACATCAAATTTCCAAAATTTAAGTAGCACAGTTTTTGCAGCTTTTTCACATAAGATAATTTGGAAGAACAATTACTAACCAATATTACTATAAATGCTAGGTTGGACCAAAGCATTTCCATAGATATGGTGCCTATTGCAGACAGTTTGCTGTTCTCAGACTTTATGAAAAACATCTTTCATTAGAAAAGAAACTGGCACAAGTATTGCATCACAAATTCCACAGAGGTATTATATGAATACTGACAATCAACAATACACTTTCCATTTAATTTTTAATGTTTTAGTTCCTGCCTATGGCCTCCCTAATGACAAATGTATAGCAAGTGTCAATACTGGATGGAAAATTTATTGATGAACTCTAATCCAATTACAAGCCACAAATTTTAAATGGATCTGATGACATGGCATGCCTACTAAAATATGTACACTGGACAAAAAACTTATCACCACCAAAAAGACATCAGACTAATACCTCTAGCTTTGATAATGGCCTCAGTTTGGTGTGGAAGAGAGTCCACAAGTTTCTTCAGCTATGCTGAATCAAGCTGAAGCTACTCATTGACAAATAGATCCCATAGAGCAGGCTGTTGCAGCTCAAGTACCTGCCCGTGGACAGCAAGGCACCCGCAGATAGCAGTAGCCAAACAGCTGTTGTGTAGCAATCATGCAGTACTGTCAGAGTAAATACCATCATATTACCCTGACCAAGCACTCATGGACAGGGGTTGCCAAGAAGGTATGCACAGAATGTATGCAACAGGGCTACCTTATGGGTAGCCTGTAGTACCTGTGCCAGCCCAGACAAGCTGAAGGATGTTCGTAGGTGCCTGTGCCCCATTGGGAACCATTTGAATAGCCTGCCACAGAGCTACCAAACTGCAGGGATGTTGATTGCTATGTTCCACCTGCTGTCCCACGTGAGATTAAGATCACGTGATTTTGCAGACCGAGTTAGTTGTGAGATAGTGCCTGAATGTCCATCAAACCCAGAATGTACGCATGCCTAGTCAACAATGCTGACATCATCTCTGAAGACAGTCATGTCCAATACCATATTCATTGTGATGAAAAAAGGCAACACTTGGTCACCAATAATGTTGAAATAATACCCGATGCTCATGATGATCTGAATGAGTGGGTCCACATCACAGTATGAAAAACATCCCAGAAGATCACAGAGCCACCTCTGCCCTGAACTATACCATTGCAGCTTAAACATCTCATTGGCATATCAGTGCATTCACTGCCTTTCATCATTTGAAAAGATACAAAATTTTGATCTGTTGGAGTACATTACACACCTCCAGCCAGCTCCTGTACTCTTCTGTATTTAGACCAGATACAGCTTGATGTGCCACTATGGGCAATGGACTTTTGAGAGATACAGATTTCCAAATACCCACTACATGTAACTCCCTTCACAATATTTGCTCACTAACTAGATGAGGTGGACTTACTTTCGCTGACACCAACAATTCCCAATAGGTGTGAAACTTTTCACTGACAAGGCATGGGTCTCATCTCCTGTTCCTGCCAGACACACTTTTATAGCTACATTTCTTAAGACATGTTACATGGCTGTGATTGGTAAACCATTCCATGCAGACACGTTGGACCGCCAGAAATGACAAACAAACAATTTGGGTAACTTCACTCAGTGTGGTGATGGGCACGTCCACACACTACCTCCTTCCTACTGTTCTGTCACTTCTTCACACCCATCCACCTTACTATGCTTGCTTCATACAACTGACTCACATATACACAAGCTGCACATAAACCTCACTTAACCCCCATGACTTCTTCATCATCATCATCATCATCATCATCATCATCATCATCATCATCATCATCAAAGGATCAACAATAATTTAGTGCCACTTCTGCACCATCTACATCACTGCAAAGTAACCACTGTGCTCTTTTATAGGGGGGAATGGGCTGACTAATCTTCTGTCAGATGATTAACTTTCTATCCATAGCACAGCTAAGCAAAGAGTTTACCAGGCAATGACATCATCATTGTGTCATGTTGAGCTTAGAAATTAGAGAGGAGGGAGCCATTTGGATAATCAACACAAATGGGAATTCTGTTTAATTCTGTCACAAACGGAATACAAGCACATAACAAAGACATAAGTAAATGATTTGTTTATCTGGGTTTTAACCAAATGACTTTTCAGCCAGCATTTTGGGATCATTGGCTGATTGGTGAGAGTTAGACTAATCTATGATTTCATCGAGCCCTTATTCTGTGGGCACAGAGAAGATGATGAATACAATTTACTGACAAAAATTGTGAAAGATACATACAGTAATACAAAACTAAATAATTCTTCAGGAAAGCCTTAATTCATGTCTGTAAAATGTCAATACAGTGAAACCTCACATAGTGAGCATAATTTGTTCCAGAATGTTGCTCTTAGTGCATAACACTTGTTAAGCTAAACAATTTATCCCATATAAATTAATGTAAAATACAATAATCCATTCCACGCAGGGAAAGTACTAAAGCTTTATCTCTTATTCATGCCATTTATTCAAATAAAATTATTCATACAGTATTATGTACTTCATTATTCATAATACATAGCCAATTCTTTTTTAATAGGAAGCTAACTATAGTCATTTGTTTCTGCCGACACTTCAACACTTGACACAGCATTATTGTCAAATTTGTAGGATGCATAGCCACTGCTTTATTTGGGGTGACAATTTTCAGTGCACGATGCAACGAATTCCCACATTTTCAGCACTTCTCTTATTGCACCAGAAGATTGCTGCTTTGTTTTCACCTCCTCCTCCTCCAAAGAATTTCCTTCTACAACTTCCTGCTATGAAACACACTGCAAATACATAAGCTCTTTCGTGGTCATTTCTTGGCTATGATCTCCCACAAGCTCATCATCATAGTTAACTTCTAGTCCCATGTCCTTGGCCAAAGACACAGTCTCTTTGACTACAGGCTCCACAGGTATTGACTCAAATGCCTCAGTCACAGTCGACAATGCACTACGGCCAAAGCTTCTTCCAAGAAGAAGTGATAGTTTTCTTGGTAACCCCTTCCCACACCTTTTCAATCATCCTGATACAGGCAACAATGTTGAACTGATATTTATAAAACTCTGAGTGCAATTGTAGCTTCAGTCAACTCAAAGCAATGCTCAGAAAGTGCTTTAGTGTAGAGCTTCTTAAAGTTAGAAATAATCTGCTGGCCTACAGGCTGGAGTAACGGAGTGGTGTTGGGAGGCAGAAACTGGATCTTGAGGAATTGAAATTCTTCAAGGAGTTGGTCTTTTAGGCCTGGAGAATGGCCAAGAGCATTATCCAAAGGACTAAATACTTCATCGATCCAATCATAAAAAAGATCACGAGTCACCCAAGCCTTGTTGTTGGACCTACACATCACATTTAACCTCCTCTTCTGGACTTCACAATTCTCTACAGCTCGTGGAGTTTCTGAATGGCAAACAAGCAAAGGTTTAGTTGTCAAATTGCCGCTTGCATTGGCACAGAATACCAGTGTGAGACTATCTTTCATTGGCTTGTGACCAGGCAATGCATTCTCCTCTGCTGTTGTAAAGGTATGCTTCGGCACCTTTTTCCAGAATAGCCCCACCTCGTCACAATTAAAAGCCTGTTGCAGCAGATAACTCTCAGAATGTACAAGCATCTTGAAGTTGCTGATGAAATTCTCTGTTGCCTTTGTGACGGAGCTGGCTGCTTTGCCGTGCCTCCCAACACTGGATGCCAATTGTTCTCTTAAGCTTCTGAACCACCTATGGCTTCCATTAAACATTACTTTAGCCACTAATGATCAGAGCATCTTCTTAACGAGGTAGACAAAAATCATTCTCGCCTTCTCAAAAATGATGTTCTCATTAATAGTTTTGCCTTGCTATTGCCTTCACTCAACCTTGCTTTGGTGATTTCTTGTTTTCACATGAAGAAATGGCTCATAGGTACGTAACTCTACTCAAATGATATGGACACTGTCAAGACAGAGGAATATTTTAAGGAGCTTGCTTGACAATTCCCACTTTTTGGACACGTTAAAAGTGGCTGGGGCATTGGGACAATGAATATCTCTAAAAGGACAGTAAGAAATGAATTGTTTGGAAAAAATGGTGTCATCATTCCTAACATAAGTACTTACTGAACAAGGTGTGCATATTTTATGAGAAATGTAAGCTGCTATCATTAACAAATTATCTGGAGAAGTAGTTCATAAATATGTAAATAAATAATATACATTACCAAGGCTGTCCACTCTTTTTCGAGTTGTGCTCTCTCCTTCAGCTCCTTTAAACGCCTCTCACGGAGTTTGTCAATATCTTCCAACTCCTTTAGTTCTTCATCCAACTTTCCCTCAATTTCTTCAGCAACTTTAAGAACTGTGCTAGCCAAATTAGACTGAACTGGATCCATGTTGTTTCTATACAACAAATAAAGACATTATCAACTTTTTCAACATAACAATTCAAATTATTTTTATAGCACCAACAGCACCACCAACAAATAAACAAGGTTTGAACAAGACTAACTATAGCACTGCCAATGCACTTTTGATAATCTTTCCTACAAATGCAAATGGGAGGAGTGTGGCATTATGAGCAGCAGATTTTTTTATTAATAAAAACATTTTGTTAATTGTTGACTTTTAAAGATATACTGATGTGGAAGTAATTTCCTGAATCTGACAATACTGAATCTGACAATACTGAATATGACAATACTGAATATGACAATTGCTGAGGGAAGACACATCTGCTACTAAGACTCAAATTTTTGTGTTATGTTGAACTGAAAAATTTAAAACAATTATGGAACCTGGTAGAATAATTCATTAAAAACAATTTTTTCAAACTTTTAAAATATAAAGCACATGACTACATTATATCATTTTCAAAAGATGGGCAATAAGTATCCACATTGGCATTGCTAGGGTTAAGCCTGGAGATCCTTTTAGCACTGAGCTTCAAAAAATTACTAAATATTAAGAGACAAATAGAATTTTAGATCCTTTAAGATAGCTGTACTGAAATTTACAAGGTTAAAGTAGCGAAAATGGTAGATTTCAAAGACAAGTCACTGCTGGCCACCAGTTGCAGGAAACATTAACATGTATTGTAACAATTACAGATAAGCTGCTCCTGTAAAATGTGCATTATTTAAAATCAACTTCAAAACGTGTATTTGTGCTTGGTTACGTCAATATCAATTTCAAAACTGTAATTACCAAGAGAGATCAACTATTTCTCAATCATCACCCACATTATAAGAGTATCAAATACAGACAAGGGAGTAAAAACAATCAACCATACAAATCATCTGTGAAAAATGCCTGACACTTGTGCAACAGACACTGGTTTTTTTCAGATCATAAGACAAATTTGAACATGAAATGGTGCTTTATATTAAATGATTGTATGACCAATAACTACCGTGTAACAAAAATCAATGAATGCAACATCAGGACTTGCATACTAAAAAAGTAAATTGGGAAAAGGTGTCCCAAAATTATTAGAACAATACATTGATCCATTTTCTTCAGCTATACATATTGCACAAAATACTACCAAAAATAAATGTAAGTCAAATAATGTGCAAATCCCACAAAATGAAAGTAACACCCAGTGGCTAAAACAAAAATTAAAAATTAACTGAAAAGTAAAACATACTATGCTCCTAATGGAAATCAAGAGAAGATAATCAATGTTCAAACAGTGACTACACTGATATCATTCAGTGTATGAATATTCTCAACAAACATTTAACCATCAACAGCAAAACCACATCATATAAAATGTGGTACATAAGAAAATAAAACTAAAGACCAATCTCATTGATATTTATCCTAGATTATAAAAATAATTTAAAGATTCGTGAATGGAAAGTTATCTAACTTCTGAAGAAATACATGTGAGTACCGAAAAGTGCCTCAGGAAAAACATTACTGACACAGCCATCTTTGGACTTCCTTTCAGGAACACTCTAATGTTCTAGAACACAACAAATGAGAACTATGACTGGTTCCTAGATTTTTCTACATATGATAGACCAGGATTTGTATTTTCTGAAATTATAGCAAACTGGTATGCATGTAGTTTCACCAACTACAGTTTTTGTCTTTCAGGCAGGTAACAGATAAATACAAATTACGTTTCAGAATACAGGACAATTCAGTTATTGTATACCCATTAGTGTATTAGCCTGACTAGCAGCAGAATCAGCATTTCCGAAAATACTAGCCTTTTTCTTCCACACCATTTTGACTCGGTACCACAACAACACATATTAATGAAAG
Organism: Schistocerca serialis cubense; assembly: GCF_023864345.2. Taxonomy (NCBI): domain Eukaryota; kingdom Metazoa; phylum Arthropoda; class Insecta; order Orthoptera; family Acrididae; genus Schistocerca; species Schistocerca serialis. Next base: position 80,841,722 of record NC_064640.1, on the reverse strand, counting down.
TGCGATCATATGGATTATTATCAAATGAAATTTCTGATTCCATTGAGGATTGCCAGTTTGGGAGAATGCACCAAGTTACCTTGCACAGACAGTTGACAACAGATGTAGCATTAACTTCAGGCTTGCCACAGAAAAGTGGGTTGGGACTTTAGCTGTTCCTGTTTTGCATTAATGAATTGGCTGACAATATTATGATGGCACAATCCTAAAGTTTTAATTATCACCCCAAAAAATAAAGGATTATTATTGATTTGTTCATTTGCAATTACATGTCTGCAGTCCTGGTACACACTGGAATCCCCATGTGACAGTGCCTTAGCATGGCACTACATGAACCAAAACAAAATGGTGCAGCCCACTAATAAGTGTAGTACGGTACAGTAATTCATTTTCTGCATATGATGCATCAATTTATACTGAGCTGGTGGAAGTGTGAGACAACAATGCACCATCATATGACAGCAATTAGGTAGCAAAGACACTTCTAGTCCATCAGACAAATTGAATAACAAACATGGTAGATCATTTCTCTGTGAATCACTAGGAATTTCAAGAGAAGTGATGGCCCTGGAGCTCTAATGTCAGCATATCAATTGAAGCAATAGTGGAAAAAGTGAAAATCAGTCACACATCAATCTTCAACATCTTGCACAATATCTTAAACTTGACAAGTACCACCACCCACCAGGTTTTGCAACTGCTCACATCCACTTAAAACATCTGCCAAACTGTGGCAGCAGCTGAAACGTAGCAGCTGTATCAGACCAATTAAGACAACATCTTTAGCCGCCTAATAACCGTGGACAAGTTCTGGGTGTATCTCTATGACCCCAAGAAAGGGCCAAAGCAAACAGTGGAAATGGGACGATTCATCGCTGCCATCATTGGGCAAGCAGATGCTGATCATTTTCTGGTATTGCAATAATGTACTGCTCGTATGTGACAAACCTTCACAGGAGTGTATTACTGAAATATCCTGACAAAGTCATAGAAGGCTATCAAGATTAAGCACTGTAGTATGATTTCCAAGGTGGTATTTTTGCTCCATGACAATGTAACAGCTCATACTGCACAAGATACAGCTACAGGTACTGCTTTTTGGGTTATTAAATTTTGAATCGCCTTTTATTTTCTTGACATGGTACCTAGTGAATTCCTCTTTCCTCAGACAAAAAAAAAAAAAAAAAAAAAAAAAAAAAAAAAAAAAAAAAAAAAAAAAAAAAAAAAAAATCACACGGCAGGTATGTTTAGAGCAGCAAGGTGATTTTTGAGTTGGAACTTTTCCTAAATAGCCAGAAAGCAGAGTTCAACAACTAAAGTCTAGGCCAGTCATTCATGATTGGGAAAAACTTGTAGCACTAATGGGTGGATATGTAGAAAAAGAATAACATTATCACAAAAAGTTTCATGACAACCTGCTCAGTTTTTTAAAGTTTTAATTAAAACTTTACACTAAGGTGATGAAAGTAATGAAATACCTCCTAATATCAAGTTGGACCTCATTTTGCCCAATGTAGCGCAGCAACTTTATATGAGATGGACTCAACAAGTCATCTGAAATCCCTTGCAGAAATATTGAGCCATGCTGCCTCTATAGCCTAGCACAAATGTTGCCGATGCAGGATTCTTTGCACGAACTGACCTCTCAATTATGTTCCATGGGTGGCCAAATCATTCGCTCGAATTATCCACAACGTTCTTCAGACCAATTGTAAACAATTATGACCTGCCGACACAGTACATCATTGTTCGGGAACATGAAGTCCACGAATGGCTGCAGATGTTCCTCAAGTTGCCTAACATAACCACTTCCAGTTGATCATCAGTTCAGACAGATCAGAGGACCCAGTCCATTCCACGTAAACACAGCCCACACCATTCTAAGAGCCACCAGCAGCTTTCACAGTGTCTTGTTGACAACCTGAGTCCATGGTTTCATGGGATCTTTCGCCACACTTTAACCCTACAATCAGCTCTTACCAACTGAAATTGTGAACTCATCCGACTAGCCCACAGTTTACAGTCATCTATAGAGTCCAAATGATACAGCCACAAGTGACACTGCAGATGGTGTTGTGCTGTTAGAAAAGTCACTCCCATCAGTCATCTGCTGCCATAGCCCACTAACACCAAACCTCACTGCACTGACATAACAGATACAGTCATTGCTCATCCCACATTGATTTCTGTGGTTATTTCAGTCTTGCTTGTCTGTTAGCACCGACAACTCAATGCAAATGCGCCTGCTCTCTGCCGTTAAGTGAAGGCCGTGGATCCTGAGTTGCCTTTGATGAGAGGTAATGCTTGATATTTGATATTTTCAGCACACTCGTGACGTGGGATCTCTGAATATTGAATGCAATAATGATTCCCATCACATGACAGCTCTGCCAACGCATTGCCCTTTTATACCCTGCATATGTGATACTACCACCATCTGTATACGTGCATAACACTATCCTGTGACTTGTCACCTCAGTGTGTACTACTACTTGCTAAGACCACCTACAGCTTTTTGCAGATGATGCAATTATCTGCAGTGAATTGCTGCTTGCAAAATGCTGCACAAATATAGTCAGACGTCAATAAGATTGCAAGGTAGTGCAGCAACTGGCACTTAATTTCAACATGTAGAAATGTAAAACTTTGCACTTTACAAAATGCAGAGCAGTAGTATCCATAGCTGGGCAACTTTAATCAAAAAGTTAATTATGCTAATTGTTAATATATTACCAAAAAAGTAAAGTTTGTTAAACATTAAAGCGTAACTTTACAAGATCATTAACTTGCAACAGTAAACTATATGTATTCTTTTAACTGGATTACTGATACTCCACTGTTAATATCTCAATGCCCAAGACTGATTTTTCTTTTGGGTTTTTCTTGAATGGACCCCGATTTTGTCAAATAGTAAGTACCTGACTAATGATTAACAGATTCAGGGAAGGTTAACAGAAGTTACATAGACTTAAAACTTTTTAAAATTAACTTAAAAGTTAATCCATTACTCTAAAAGTTAACTTTGTTACTTAACAATTGACAGATTAATGGCCTTGTGCCCAGCTATGGTAGTATCCCATGACAAATGTGTTGGTGCAGCAATTTGTTGCAATATGAGAGACTGATCGCAGTTTCTGTCACAGGTAAAGCAGGTGGTACATTTTGGTTCACTTGGATACTGGAGCAATGCACAGTAGGCCTCCTTCGGAGACTGCTCAAAAAATATTTGGGCCTGTCATCCTCTAATATTACTGAAGTTTGTGGAATACACACAAAATAGGGTAATGGGCGGCACCAATAGTCAGGTCTGACTGATTTGCACGGAGCAAGTTTGATCGACTTGCAAAGAGCGTCATGGAAATGCTGAAAAACCTAAAAATGAGACTAATAATTATGCATTTAAGCAATAATTCTTCCTGTAGCCCACACGCAAATGGATTAGGAACAAACCAAATGTAGTACAATGCAAAGTACTGTCTACCATATACTTCATACATGTGGTTTACTGGCACAAAACTGCTAAGTTACGAGCAACCCTGCCCTTCATACTGGTTTGCATATTACAGGTTTAGATGTAAAGGATACAATGAAGCTGATTTACAACAATATCTGTGCAACAATGTAAGAAACAAAAATGTTTTACGAACACATGTGTAGAGGTAAATTAGAAGAAAATAATACAGATAAAAAGATGGAAATAAAATGATATAACTGTTGTGGAACGGATTCAGGAAACACATTGCACAAAGTTATTACAAGTACAATCTGATGATTATTTAATATGAGAGGAATACCCTTTGAACTACTGACCGAAAGACTAAGTAAATGTTCGGTCTTAAGACTGCTGAGAATAAAGCATATTTTTAGTCACAAACCACGCTACCCAAAGCTTTTGGGCAAAAATACCAATTCAGTTACACACACACACACACGCGCACGCACGCACGAAAATGATGATCATGTGCAGCACCCACCCCCTTCTATCTCATCCTTAATATATAACATCGCAACTTCATTTGCAGCTCGAACTTTCATAAAAATCTAACATTACAGATCAGGTTAGAAATTGCACAAATGCTTTTGTGAGAGAATACAAAGCAACTAGTTTTCACACAATTTCATGGAAATGAGTAAAAAAGTTACGGCTCATAATACTGGAAGCAAGTGACACTGGCTGAGAAGTGTCAAACCAACTAGACTAATTCTTTCCCTATATTTTAAGGTCCTAAAGTTAACGCCTCGGATACAATTCGACACAACATACACAACGCCTCACTGAACGAAGAGTTGTTATTGGTTATAAAACGTCGTGCAGCTTTTATGTTAATTATGTGGAGTACTTTATCGTTTCTGTCGGTCAGTGACAATGATTCTACATTCACCGTCAGTTTCACTGTATAAGCCAGTGCAGTAATACACATACACACGCAAAATAATCAGTTTACCACAATGACAGTAAAACAAACCAACCATCACCAAGCGCCAGTGAACTCTTCTATACCTACGCTCTAACAATGCAAATTACAGAGAAACACCAGGAACTATCACAAAAACTATTTTTTTTTTACAACCTCATAAATACTACTAATAAATTGCAGTACCACTCCATATATGGTGTTCTCACATTTTAGCAAAAATGGGGCTTAGAAACTATAAAGTATATTACAACATAACAACTGATAACTTCAATACAATTACAAGCATAAATACATCAAATTAGTTTCAACTTACGTTCGACAAATAATTCATATACCAACAAAATCTTTACTACAGCTTCGATTCGCCGTATATAGTATCCCCAACAACTCAACCAACCCGCCCACAACCCACCACAACTACACTGACAGCCAGCGCAGTGCTGTTATGACGTCAAGACGGCAGGAAACGACAGCCTTCAATCTGGAACAAGTCCCGCCCATTCAGCCCCCCGCCCCCCCTTCCCCTTCCAAAGCAGCCGAGAGTTGAGATAATATGGATCACAATTTTGTTTCAATTTTATTTTTGTTTTTTCTTGATGGCGATATTTGCAATTCACATTTTCACGATAGACATTTTAATTCCCTTAATAATACACTCTTCTCGCAGTGGTATCCAGAAAAATTGTAATACTTATTATTTTTGTGATGTTTGTTTTATGGTTGACATATCTGTGATACTAAGACCTTTGATGTCGGAACTGGTGGCAGGGCCAGTGAGCTCAAAACTAACCTGCAAAGACTACTACACGAAACAAAGCTGTAACGCGTGACTTTACACTCACCATGTTACGGGGCAAGGTGCAAAATTTTTCTGCTGCATAGAAAAAATGCAATTATCATTCATGTACATTATTTGACGTTCGGTGTGTTTAGCTTATAGTTCACTGTTAGCTATTGCTTTTACCTACTAACCTTTCCCTACCAGACTAATTTTGCAAGTATTCTGCTGTGTTTACATACGTAATTTCCACGCTGCCGCTAAGCTTGTTGAGAAATTATGCTTCTCGAAAATCTTACCTATATGCAACAGATTTTTTTTTTTTTTTTTTGCTTTCACTTTTCGCATTTTATTTCCTGAATGACGAAATTATATAGCAATACAAAATGATCAAAACATTGATATGAAGAATTTCTTATCATAATTACATTGGATATGGGGCGAACTTTCACACAATAACACATTTCATGCAAAGGCCTCACGAGAGTGCGCGGGCGCCTTTAATCTAATCTGAAAGTCCACAGTAGTAATACGTCGTATTAACTGTGATTCGTGCTTGTCTTCACAGTCTATGACAGAAACTAGTGTACACGCTTTGCCAAATGCATTGGGTTGTTCAGCAAAGAAACAACAAACAGAATTTATAAGCGTGTCATAAAAATGGTTTTGAGTTTAAGGTAAATCTCACTAGAGCAGAAGGAAAGCATTTTTCTGTATGCTGCACTATTTTCATCACTGCTGCAGATGGGTGAAGCAAACCACCTCCATCAACCTTCATGGTAAAGGCAGCTCGATTTGCCACAGGAGTCTTGCAGTGTGATCATTTGGGCACATGTAGGGGTCAGTAATAAATTTGTTGCACTCATCACATCTTAACATTTGCATAATCTTTCTCACAACATATCCTGATACATAATAAATAATATTCTCCTGGTTGAATCAAGAGTCTCAAAGAAACTAGTATCTTCACTATCATCAGCGAACTCATCATTTTGCTTCTTATGGCACATGAAAGCATGAACACTGAAAGAGTTCTCAATGTCATCTACATTACTCATGTCACTTGCAGTAACATTGTTCTTGAAGAACATTGTTCTCAGAGCAGACTGGAACTGAATTGTGGTGGGTTTAATGTTCCAACGAAACCTAGATCTGATGCAAGAAGAAAACAGCTCTAGATGATCTTGTGAAAGTTTGTATGTTAAAAAATACTTTAGAGGTTCGCTACACCAAAACAGAAACTCCCAAGAAAGGCTTCTAAAACCATTTATGCACATCATAACTCTCAGCACAAATGTTTTTCATGGATGTACTAATGCACACACACCATCAGTCCTTAATATTTGAATGAAGCTTTCTGCTTGACAAAGAAATTCAGTCCTATAATTTACGTTTTCAGTTCTTAATTATTGCTTAAAGCATGTATCATCAACATTCCCAGAGTTGCACATATCAGACAGTTGTTCAATAATTCTGCTGAATTTTACAGTGTCAGAGGCGTCCTGACAATCTGGGTGCTGGGAACACTCTAGAAATTCAATGGCAGTACCAGCACTGGAGCTCATTGTCTGGGATGCTAAAAAGACATTCATTTTCTTATTATAGAAATTCACATGTGAACCAGAGAGTGAATTGGCAAATTTTAAGGATTCACACTGTAGCAGATAAAGTAACTTCAAAACAAAGTCCCACTTCACATCTCCAGCTTCACAGTTAATAATTTTCTTTCCAGCTAAATGTTATGAACTAATTTCAGCATATGGCATGGACAAGAATTGCATGAACATTACTGTAATTGGCAAGATACTTGAAGTAAGGGGCAAAATTTTCCATATTCAGTGAGCACTGAAGGTACTTCAGTGTCTGATTGGTGACAGCAACTCCATCACACGTCACTGACCTCATAATAATACCTACAGAAAACAGTTTCAGTATAAAACCTCTCACATTTCAGTCATCTATCTGATGACAGTTTATTCACAAAGAAATATGCAATTGGGCACTTAAACTTTTCAGTGTATGACACTATCTGAAAAAACTTAGCTTCAGTAGCCAGTTCTTCTGCATATATATTCACAATGTTGCCCAAATCGACATAGCTTGCATACACTTTTTTGTTGTTGTTCCTAACAAACTGCATCCTAATTGACATGGTATCAAATATGAGTCACATTCTTTAAGACATCATTTGATATGTTTTACATAGATGAAAATCTTGTAGATAGCCAGGTTAACAATTTACTGATGACACTCAACCACGAAGAATACTGGTGTGGGGATAAAGAAACAGAGCACACAAATCTACATACCCTAGGGGAATAGAAATGTAGAAGAGGGCAAATTGGTTAGTTCACTGTATTGCATGCTTTGCTTCTTTGCATCACTGTATCTCAATAGGGTCACTAGATATTCCATGTCAAATCAACACACTGATTAAGTTTTACGTCCTCAGATTCTGGTGCAACTAGGTATACCTAGTGTCCCTACATTGTTATGAATGAAAACCATAAAATTCTTTTTTGTGATTTAATTAAAAATTTAACAAGCCTTGAATTTTCAAATTTTTGTCAAAAGTTACTACAACCTGGAGTAATAAATTTCATTTTCCCATTAACAAGATGAGATACAGACCTGGAAAATGTGTCACTTTTAAAGCTCTTTAGATGGGCTTTCATTTGGTATGTAACATGATGGAGTGTAAAAATAATTTTCTTAATTTTAATAAATTTTAATCTCCTAAAAAAGCCATATTTTTAACATTTTAAAAAAATAATAAAATTTTGTTGCACCATACTCTCACAACTCTGAAAGTTTCATTTTGGGATGATCATGGCATCATATGCTGAAAAATTTCAAATTAATTTTTAAAAAATTTCTTACATCACATTTGTGAACAGCTGTGTATCAACTTACACATGGTAATTAACTGTAAAAGCTTTGTTGGTTTTGTCCATGTCATTTTCAGGCAAGGTGTCTATTCGGCCTGTTGTAGTCACTGGGATCACCTTACATAAAACATCCACCACACAAATCCTCATGACATCTGGCTTCTACGGGTATACACAAGAGGGAGATGGATCATGTGGATGAAGAAATGTAATCTTCAGTTCATCTTCTTCATCTTCCCCAAAATGTATGCAAGCCTCCACTTGTTGTTATACACTGTAATTCTGTATCCATCTATACATGTCAAGGACAGGGTTTCTTCAGGTTTAGTGGTCTCTGAAACTACAGGAGTGAATGCATGAAACATTTGAGTCCCTGGAATTGTTAATGCAGTGCTGAAGCGACTGTTTAGAAATGTGGCTCTCTCTGTATTCATCCTGACTTACAAATGTGAAATGTACTCCAGAGATATTTTCCACTGCCCAATTGAAAAGCCGCTAAGCTGTAAGAATTTGACTGCCATGTGGATGTTGCAAACTTCCTCATGCTGTGAACCTCTGTAAATGATGTAAATTGAAGACATTACAAAAATCAGTTCAGATTCATCACTTTATTTTGCAATAAGCTGTATATGTTGTTCTGTCATGACTTTATTGGAGAACAACAAAGTTCATTTATGAAACACACCAGATAGAGCTTACAAGATTCACAGTTTGTTGTGTACTGCGGTTTTGCAGAGAACTGCTCATTTTTGTTGCAGGATGATGTCCAGACCTATCATTGGACAAGTCAGCGAGGCATGGTTCACCCATTTTTTGTGTACTACGAAGGAGAAATAGTAACAGATCATCTCAGTTATGTTGTTATTTCACACTGTCTTGAATATAACACTGCAGTTATGTACTGCTGCAAGAAAAAGCTCATTGTATTCGTGAGAAAACACTTGGAACCTAAAAAATATTACATTTCTGATGGTGCTGCTGCTCAGTATAAAAACAAGAAATCTTTTTAAATCTATTTTTTCATCACACATTTTGGCAGAAAGACTGAATTGAGTGTTTCAGCGACAGCTCATGGAAAGGGGCTTGTGATGGAGTTGGTGGGTCCACCAACTCCATCACAAGCCCCTTTCCATGAGCTGTCGCTGAAACACTTGATGAAAAAATAGATTTAAAAAGTTTTCTTGTTTTTATACTGAGCAGCAGCACCATCAGAAATGTAATATTTTTTAGGTTCCAAGTGTTTTCTCACGAATACAATGAGCTTTTTCTTGCAGCAGTACATAACTGCAGTGTTATATTCAAGACAGTGTGAAATAACAACATAACTGAGATGATCTGTTACTATTTCTCCTTCGTAGTACACAAAAAATGGGTGAACCATGCCTCGCTGACTTGTCCAATGATAGGTCTGGACATCATCCTGCAACAAAAATGAGTAGTTCTCTTCAAAATCGCAGTACACAACAAACTGTGAATCTTGTAAGCTCTATCTGGTGTGTTTCATAAATGAACTTTGTTGTTCTCCAATAAAGTCATGACAGAACAACATATACAGCTTATTGCAAAATAAAGTGATGAATCTGAACTGATTTTTGTAATGTCTTCAATTTACATCTGCCCACAGAAATATACTGTCGGAAGGTGATATTGTCAATCAGCTTATCTTCAAATGCCTTCTGGAGTATGATCTAGATTTCCTTATTGCCAGGACATGAATTACAGTCTCTCAACTGGCAATCTATTGATGGTGGATTCCAGAGAGCCTTTACAAAACATTGTTTATATGCCTGTATTTCTCCCTTGTTACTGAGTTCAATCTTATATTTTCAGTCATAAGTTTCAAATTTTGGTGAATGGCACATACACACACCATTTGCGTACCACAGAGGCCTCAACTCTGCAAACTTGGAAAAGCTATCAGGCTTTATAGGAAAATTTTCTGTAAACACTCAGATTACCTCTTTTAAATTACAAAGAACAAGTCTTTCTGGAAGTTTAATTTTCTGACCGCCGCTGTCCTTCATTGAAACACAATCCTTTACTCCAGGCATGGCTCTGCTTATGTCGTCTCTCTCATGGAACAACCAAATGGTGTGGACAGTTTCTACTGGCAGACATTTTTGATCTGGATTTTCCAAAGTCCTCTGTTCTGTAAGAGCTGACTTGCTTGCCGAACCATGTAGTTTGGGGTACTGAACTCCTGCATTATCTTTCTTACACTCCATAATTTAAGTAGGCATGTTAAAATCATGATTTTCTTTTCTCTGCTGCTTAAGTTTGTGAAGTTGGTCTTCAGATGGTTTAAAAATGCATTTTATACACCTCATTGTCACTGTCAGAAAGCTCTGTGTAGCCAAACAGATTTCTTTTCATAGCAGAATCGATTCTTTTCCTCTTTCCTGTAGAATATTTCTTAGATGCTATCTTTTTCGTATTTACAGGAGACTGTCCTAACTCTTGAAGGCAATCGTTGAGGGACTGCAAACCTGTGCTTGAGAGGTAAAAATGGGATTGGAGGCTCACCCCATATTGTGGTCAGCATCTACCATCCACCAAGTTTCATTCCACAGCTCTCTCAAACTTGTGCAATTTTCAGCATTTCATGAAAAAGTGTACACATCCATTCTGGAACAGTTCTCAGTCCTTTTGTTTGGCAACTATATTTCACAGTTCCCAAAGGTCTGAAGCAAAGTAAAATTACATATCTGTCACTTTCTCTATGTTGTTATCTCAATGTCCAAACAAAATCAGCAACACATGGAATCACTACAGTAAAGAATTTTATGTTCCCTGATTTCACGTTTTTCATGATTGTACGCTATACATTCGTAGCCCCTGTGAAAAATCTATAAGATCAATGCTAAAACTTCCCTGAATTTACCTTTTTTCTTTGTAAGACTTACCTCGATTCTGCGTTCTTGATATGGTTCACACTGCACGTGCTGGGCAAACGTTCAGCGACAGCAAAACGCGGGAAGTGACGTAATTCACAGAAGTTACCACTACAGACGTCTTTCACTACTGAAGGCGATGTGAGTATTGTCTTTGCACTCAAAGTTAATGCGACGTCTATAACTGAATGGGGAACTGTGTTTCGCTGTCGCTAAAGTCTTGTTGGGCGGTGGTACAGTAAACATAGGCCATTGCAGAGAGGGGAGACATGAGAGAGTGAATACTGGCGTAATCATCGATTGGCATTGCCAACACAACTTCCAACATTTATCTTCACTGCGCAATTATGATACAACAACTTCTAGGTTGCTGGCTTTGGCAGCAATGGACTAGATTTGATTAGATTTACTTTCATTCCAATCGATCCGTAATGAGGAGGTACTCCAGGATGTAGAACATGCCAAAAAAACAGTAATATATGACAAATATTTACAACTGAAACAAATAAGCTAATGTACTTTCCACAGGTCCCAAGTGGAATGATCGTCATTTTTTTAATGAACACTATATGAAAGAATCATTTTAGAAACACTCACTTACTGAGATCACATTAATGCACTGAATTTAAAATTAAAAAAATTACAAGGTAGTAAACATATAATACAACTACTACAATACCGGTACTTATTTACAATGAACACATTACAGCACTGAAATGGTGCATATATATATATATATATATATATATATATATATATATATATATATATATATATATATACAGGGTGAGTCACCTAATGTTACCGCTGGATATATTTCGTAAGCCACATCAAATACTGACGAATCGATTCCACAGACCGAACGTGAGGTGAGGGGCTAGTGTAATTGTTTAATACAAACCATACAAAAATGCACGGAGGTATGTTTTTTAACACAAACCTACGTTTTTTAAAATGGAACCACGTTAGTTTTGTTAGCACATCTGAACATATAAACAAATACGTAATCAGTGCTGTTTGTTGCATTGTAAAATGTTAATTACATCCGGAGATATTGTAACCTAAAGTTGACACTTGAAACTTCTGACGTTCAGTTGCGTGTTGTAACAAGCACGGGCCACGGTTGGCGAGCAGCATCTGCAGGGACATGTTTACGATGACGACCGTGTTTACGAGTGTGGCTGTAGTGCAGTGTTGTGGTTTCGTCTAGCTGTCGCAGTGTCCGCATGTAGCGCTTGCTGCTATTGTTATTCTGCATTCATCTCCGCACGTAGACCAACTGTAGAACACCGTGTTACCAGACGTCTGTGACAGTGTAGTGTTGTAGGAACTGTGACCATAGTGTATTCGAACTCTGATAAGGCGGAGATGATACTCATCTATGGCGAGTGTCGACGAAATGCAGCTGAAGCCTGCAGGGTGTATGCAGAACGGTACCCGGACAGAGAGCATCCAACGTGCCACACATTGCATAACATCTACCGCCAACTGTATGCAACAGGTATGGTCGTAGCACACAAACGGGTCCGAACAGGCCCGTCACAGGAGAAGCGGGTGCAGTTGGTGTGTTAGCTGCTGTTGCCATGAACCCACACATGAGTACACGGGACATTGCGAGAGCCGGTGGACTGAGTCAAAGTAGTGTCATGCGCATACTGCATCGTCACCGCTTTCACCCGTTTCATGTGTCGCTACATCAGCAATTACATGGTGATGATTTTAATCATCGAGTGCAATTCTGTCAATGGGCATTAACAGAGAATGCGTTGCAGTTCTACCTGTTTACCGATGAAGCGGGTTTCACAAACCACGGGGCAGTGAATCTATGGAACATGCATTACTCATCCGTGGACAATCCTCGCTGGCTCAGACAGGTAGAGCGACAGCGACCGTGGACTGTAAATGTATGGTGCGGAATCATTGGCGACCACCTCATTGGTCCTCACTTCATTGCAGGGGCCCAAACAGGTGCAACATATACCGCGTTTCTACAGAATGATCTGCTAACGTTGCTCGAAAATGTCCCACTGGAAATGCGTCGACGTATGTGGTATCAGCATGATGGTGCACCCGCACATTCCGCAATTAACACTAGGCTGACCCTTGACAGGATGTTCGATGGGCGTTTCATAGGACGTGGAGGACGCATAAATTGGCCAGCCCCTTCTCCTGATCTTACACCTCTGGACTTCTTTCTGTGGGGTACGTTAAAGGAGAATGTGTACCGTGATGTGCCTACAACCCCAGAGGATATGAAACAACGTATTGTGGCAGCCTGCGGCGACATCACACCAGATGTACTGCGGCGTGTACGACATTAATTACGCCAGAGATTGCAGTTGTGTGCAGCAAATGATGGCCACCACATTGAACGTCTATTGGCCTGACATGTCGGGACAAACTCTATTCCACTCCGTAATTGAAAACGGAAACCATGTGTATACGTGTACCTCACCCCTCATGGTAATGTACATGTGCGTCAGTGAAAAAGACCAATAAAAAGGTATTAGCATGTGGATGTAATGTGCTGTTCCAGTCTCTTCTGTACCTAAGGTCCATCACCGTTCCCTTTGGATCCCTACGTAATTCGGTGCTCTCCGATACACACGATCGAACAGCGGAGGAGTGGTACTCAAGCGTCAACTTTAGGTTACAATATCTCCGGATGTAATTAACATTTTACAATGCAACAAACAGCACTGATTACGTATTTGTTTATATGTTCAGATGTGCTAACAAAACTAACGTGGTTCCATTTTAAAAAACGTATGTTTGTGTTAAAAAACATACTTCCGTGCTTTTTTTATGGTTTGTATTAACCAATTACACTAGCCCCTCTCCTCATGTTCGGTCTGTGGAATCGATTCGTTAGTATTTGATGTGGTTTACGAAATATATCCAGCGATAATGTTAGGTGACTCACCCTGTATATATATATATATATATATATATATATATATATACACAAATCAGTTGGTTCTACTCAGAAATTCATCAATGGAGTAGAAGGAGTTGGCCACCAATAAATCCTTTATGCTTTTCTTAAACTGACTTTTCATTGGCTGTTAAGCTATTTATGGTTGCTGAAAAGTTATTGAAAATGTGTGTTCCTGAATAATGCACACTTTTAAAATCTAAGTATTCTAGTGGGTATGACAAAATTGCAACAAAGTTAATCAAAGCGAGCTCATGCGAGTTGAGTTCTATCTTAAGTTATTCGTGTAATCAATCTCTTGTCAGCAGAACATTTCCAGACTGGCTAAAATATGCTGAAGTTAAGCCTTTTTACAAGAAATGTAGTAAGGAGATACCATCAAACTATCGACCAATTTCACTTTTGCCGCATTTCTCAAAAATATTTGAAAAGGTTGTGTTCAAGTGTGTCCTTAAGCACCTGACTGCAAATAATATATTGTCCAAGTCACAGTTTGGCTTTCTTAAGGGTGCTGATAAAGAGAAAGCTATTTACATTTACAGTGAGAATGTACTTAATTCATTAGATAATAAATTAGAGGCTATTGGCATTTTCTGTGACCCGTAAAAAGCCTTTGACTGTGTGAAGCACAGCATTCTCTTAAGTAAATTAGAATATTATGGTGTCACCAACAGTGCTGAGAAATGGTTTGGGTCTTATCCAACTAACAGGAAACAAAGGGTGTTGTTGCGAAATGCCTGTGTAGTAAACAGTCAGGCTTTATCTGATTGGGAATTAATTACATGTGGTATTCCTCAAGGTTGTGTCTTGAGTCCTTTGTTTTTTCTTGTGTACATAATGACCTCACGTTTGTTACATTGCCAGATGCTAACTTTGTTTTGTTTGCAGATGATACAAACACTGAAATAAGTAGCAAGTCAAGTATACATTTAGAAATAGTTACTAATCAAATTTTCACTGACATTAATAAATAGTTTAAAGCTAATTCACTGTCTTTCAACTTTGAAAAGACCCACTATATGCACCTCAAAACATGTAATTAACTGAGGGACCAAAATGAGGAAAAGTACACGCATGCTACACCACTCGAGCGTGGAAATCTGTGTCAGTTGTTCATCTGTCGTTGCAGCCAGCCGTGCAAAGCAGCTAGTCACGCGATATCGCTTCCCGATCCGAAATGCAATGCAGCCAGGCGTTTTACTGGCATGAGACACTCCACGCTTCCCCGGTACCGTTCTTAATGTGAAAGTAAACTTGTAAAGATCACCTTGGTGGCAAAGAAATTAAACCTCCTTCTTTGCAGTGTATGTCTTTGCTGATATCAGATGACTGGTAGTATGCAGTTATCCTGTAAAGGCAACAGTGATGAAATCTAAATGGAATTTTTTTGTTTTATGAAGTTGCCAAGACCGTTAATAGTTATATTTCATTACTGATAACATGATGTAATATCGTTAAACTTTTTTTTTTGTGCATGTCCTAAGTCAACAAAACATATTATACATTTTCTTTGTCGTCTTCACTGTCATATGCACAAACTTCATACTGCAATTTTGTGGTTCTTTGCCCAAACTTTTTAGGGCTGAATACTGCCATAATTTAAGCTCTACTAATGCAATTAGCAAAATCACAATAGACACTTATGTGCATCAAGAAATCTTCTTTAAATAAACTAATATGTTATCATGAGTATATGTTTCAATACCATATGCTGCTTTACATCTTATGTGCAAAACCAGAAGTGGTTATGGTAGATTATATGCTACTGTAGCTGGATGACAAATGAAGTATCACACAATCACAGCCGGCCAAAGTGGCCGAACGGTTCTAGGCGCTACAGTCTGGAACCCCGCGACCGCTACGGTCGCAGGTTCGAATCCTGCCTCGGGCATGGACGTGTGTGATGTCCTTAGGTTAGTTAGGTTTAAGTAGTTCTAAGTTCTAGGGGCCCGATGACCTCAGAAGTTAAGTCCCATAGTGCTCAGAGCCATTTGAGCCATTTTGAACACAGTCACAAGTTGCTTTGGTGCTCGGCTTTACCAAAAAAAATTAGAAGTCACTGGTGCTGCACCTGCCATCAGCGAGAAGTCATCTCCCTCTCTGTCAACGTACAAGTCGCGCAGAGTCGACACAGTGCCACGTCACTGACGTTCACGGTCAGGTTTCGACTGAGGTTGAACGGGTCGAGAACCACCACTGCTGCAGATTTCGTAGGCACGATGCGTGGCACCGACTGGCTTGGCACAAACGCTCCATCCAGCGGAGATGCCGCCAGCTTCTGCCAGTACATCTGCTGGAAGCACTGCAGGAAGCCCAGCAGCAGTTCGCGGAGAGACCGCCTGTCGTGGGGATCTGTGATGTGGAATTGTTCGCTGTCGTTGCAAAATGCGGTTTCCCAACCTGCAACCTTGAGGCTGTAGTCCGCAGCTTCCTTCATATCCTTTATGGGAGGCTTCACCGTCTGTAGGAACGTGAAAGTGACAATAGCAAGAGCATGGGACGTCAGCTCCGGTTTCGGCGAGTTCCTTGCTACCGGCGTCAGGTCTATGCTGTAAGCCCGGCGCTTGAGGAACAACAGAAGGGGCCGGATGCGGCTGTCCAGGGACAACACAAATCTCAACAGCCGAGCATTGCGGCCACCGATGCCATTCGTGAAGGCTGCGACAGTGGAGGAACTTGACGATGGCCACACGCGCCCTGGAAACGGCCGTCACGTGGTTGAACACGTGCCACGCCTTAGCTAGCTGTCACCAAATATAACTGCTGTGACGTAATATTTACGCCAGTTCCCAAAAGATGTTGCTTGACGATATTTAGTCTAATTTCAATTCACCAAGAACATACGCCACTTGGCCTGCTTCAAGACTTCTTTATTGACTTTACTTAGCAGCTATCCCAGAATTATCACATCTTTGCTACCAAAGAATAAACAAAAAAAATTTAAAGATATTACATCATGTTATCAGTAATGAACTATATTCTATAACTATTAACGGTATTGGCAACTTCATAAAATATAAACATTCCATTTAGATTTCATCACTGCCTTTACAATCCCCACCAGTCCACCACTGTGCAATATTGTGCTGTTGTTTTGCGGGTTGTTGTCTATGGGGCAATGTTGTGGTAATACGGTGTTTCGTAGCAATCTGTGAGAAAGTCGCGGCGTCTGTTTTCGAGACAGCTGTAGAAGAATGCAGCCGATATTAGGTGATGGGGTTGTTACTGCACTGTCTTCGTTTAGATCTGAGAACTCGTGGCTTATGTTCTTCGTTGACGGTAAGTTTTGTTTACGGAGAGCATATTTACTTGTTTGCCTGTTACTTGATACTACTTGTAGCAACATGATCAGTTCCACAGTATGCAACGTCAGTTTGATGGTGAATATTGTTAGTTAACTACAGATACTGTGATACATCAATGGAAAGCGAATTTGACATTTTGGCTGAACTACTCCTGAGATTTGTGAGTCTGGAGAAAGAACCCAATGTCAGCTGGTGCCTTAATGTAACTGTTAGCCGACTATTTGATAAAACTTTCGTCTCCAACCGTTGTATGAAGATTTGTGACAAAATTTGTGTAGTGACCAAATTACACAGTAAGGAAACATTACTCGCGACAAAGTTTATTTAAATATTTAAAACAAAATATTTTTGAAGAGTCTCTTCACTTATTTGTACATACATATCGTCTCAGCATGAACATACATACAGCTGGGAAATGTTTATTCATGTTTAAACTACTTTGCTTGTAACCAGTTTATTAAGTAAGGTGTCCTAAAATTGATACAGCAAAAAATTTCCAAAAAAATGGTACACCCAGTTGGGAATGGCCAGTCATAATTTGTTTTTTCCACTATAAACTCAGCAGTGATGTAAAAAATAATTTACTCAGTCACCATTTTTCACATCGAAAATAAATGCGCACACATTTCTACAACATTTGCCACAATCTTGGAAGTATTGATCCTGTACCCACCAAATTTGGATTACATAGACAGAAAGATGTGCTCTGTCTGTTGGATTATTCATTACCTTCACATTTATCATATGGAGTTAATTAATAAACAGTCAGTATTATCCCTAAATATGATACGCTTCAGTTCCAAAATATGATACAGCAGTTTCCTAAAAGTGGTACACTCTGTTTTTTTAATCATGCCATTCTGGTCACTGAGATGTGTGTTACTTGCTGCAATTGGCAATAATGCAGCAGTTGTTGTGCTGTATTTCTTGCTATTGTTGTTAGGACAATTATGTAGCAGTTGTGTTTTATTTCATGCTATTGTTGACATTAGTGCAGCAAAAGCAGCAGCAGAGGATATAGACTGTGCTACAGTTTTGAGTTAGTGGTGTATTGCTATTCCTCTCAGGTATCTAATACAGGTAGGGCTAAGTATAGGTTTCGTCTAGACTAGGCTCTAACTGTTCTTAAATTTATTTTATGCCAATATTATATAATATTAAATTGGAATATTTTGGGTCATGACAGGAACAGTATGGCACCTGCATATAAGACAAAAGAAAGGTCATATAGTAAAGAATATATTTCTTCAGCCATAAAAGAGGTAAAAGATGGAGCTTCACTCCAGTAGGTAGCATTGAAATATAAAAAGGTTCCTGTGCAGAAGGGTACATGGTACTCACTCAGGTGTGCGAGGTAGGAAAACCGACTTGGCAGCAGATCAAGAAACAACTAGATAATCACTTAAAGACACTTGCTAAATGGGGATTTCCAATGACAAGAACTGAAGTGTTGGTGGTTGTTCAAGACTTTGTGGAACAAAATGGTTTGACCACTCGTTTTAAAGTTGGAAAACCTGGTGCAAAGTGGTTTAGACATTTCTGTTCATGAAATTCATTAACACTGAAGAAGCCGGAAGCTCTTGAAATGAATCGTAGAAAAGCTACAAGTGATACTTTTATTATTTGTGATTTCTATGGTAAATTAGAAGCAATAATGGAAGAGCTGGGCATCAAAGATAAACCAGCCAGTATATGGAATTTGGATGAGACGTACTTTTCAGCTGATCCTTCCAGGGTACGAGCTGTTGGAGGTATTGGTCAGAAGTTTTTCCGGGATATTCACGGTTCTGGAAAAGACAATACATCAGTGCTTGCTTGTGTGTCAGCTGCTGGCAGGGCTCTTCCACCACTTATCATTTTTGAGGGAGTGCAGCTATGGAGCTCCTGGAAGGGAGCACGTGATTTATCTGGCACATTTTATTCAACTGCTGTTAATGGTTTCATGGCATCATCAATCTCTTTGCGCTACTTCAGTCATTTCTGTGACACTGTAAAAGAGAGACCTTTACTTCTACGGTTGGATGGTCACCTTAGTCATTTAGATCCCACAGTAATTGAAAAAGCAAGGAATGTGAGAATTGCAATCGTGAAGCTGCCCCCACATACAACTGACCAGCTGCAATCTTTAGACAAGTGTTCCTTCAAGCCTTTTATTTTAAAGACACTTGGAATACTGAGTTGATTCAGTGGCAAAAAAGCAATCAGAGAAAACCATCTAAATCAGAATTTGTGGATCTTATGTGGAAAGTATGGCCAGATGCTTTGAAACCTAAAAACATGATATCGGGCTTCAAGAACACAGAAATCTTCCTCTTTGACAGGTCACGGTATCCTGTTCATCGACTGGAGCCTGAAAAATTACACAGATATAATATCCAAAACAAAACTGACCTGAACAAATCCACATATAGCAGTGAGCCAGAGCTCAGCATTTCGGAAGAGAACACCCTGCTGTCTTGCTCTGATGGCAGTGAAGTTGAAGCTAGTGGTTCTGAAAAAATTTGTGTAACCCCTGTTTGCAGCACTGAATCATCAGCAAGTTTTGAAAATTTACTCCTTCAAAAAAAAAAAAAAAAAAAAAAACAAAAACAGAGTAACCTGTGACCACGCGTAGTCACATCAACCCAATGTCACAAGTAATAACTTCAGAAGAATACAGCAAACTCATTGCTGAAAAAGAAAAGCCTCCAAACAACAAAGGATTAGGCCTAAGCCAAAAGCAGAAGACTAGGAAAGTTATGCCTACAGTCAAAACTACTGCAAATACACAAAAGAGTTGGCGTAAGAAGACTGATTCAGATTCCGACATCTCTTTGAAGAGTGATGACAGCCTTGATAATGTCGATCTGTTAGAAGAACCCACACCAGATCCTGTTGTAATGACTAATCCAGCACATGTAGCTGAAGGAGATTATATTTTGGCTAAATTTCAAGGAGGGCAGAGAGATTCTTACAGCTATAGGTATGTGTGCACCATTCAAAAAATATTAGAAAATTATCTTGAAGTTATGGCTCTAGAGTCTGTAGACAAGGACAAAACAGTTTTTAAATTAAATGAGAAAGACATTTCTCTTTAATAAGAGTGATGTGATAGGGAAATTGCCAATTCCTCATGTTTCTGCTGGTTTTGGAAATATCAGACGAGGAATCTGTTTCATGTTTAATGGACCTGTTGATGTTCATGGAAAAAAAAGACAGTGATTTTCTTTTGTGCATTTGTTACTTTTGTATCAGTGTCAATATATCAAGTATAATTGTAAACAGTTTCTACTCATTGTAGCTTAACTTACTAATGTCGAAAATAGAAGAAACAAATAAAGAAGTTTTTGTAGTTGACACCGACGTTCATTTCATGCCATACATATCCTTAAAAAATCTGTGAAAGAAAACTCCCAGTTATACATAAGAATCATTTTTTTTGTGTGCTCTATCTCATTTTTAAGACCACAATCTCCTATCTTCATTGTACTTAGGAATATCTCATGTGCATCATATTTTGAACCAGTCATATCATATTTAAGATTTTCAGTAAAAAAAAATGATAGTTTTATTAATTTTTTTTTTAGATTTGCAGCTCTAAAGAATTAAACACAGTGCCATTTTAAAGCAGCTAACATTGTCTTTCATATAATTTTTTTTACTTGCAGGTACTCTTTTTATTTAAAAAATGAAAACGTTTTGTGATTTTGTATCATATTTAGGACACTTTACCCTATTCTAAACAACTGCAACTTTGAAGCTGGCCCACTATGATAAATTTCTTGCTTGTCTTTGTATTCATAATGCAGTAGCTTCACTATTCAGTGTGTTGTTTTATATTTGAATATCACTTGTGCTACTTGTTCAGAATTATGTTGCAATCAGCAACAACTCAAAATGTGTTTCCAAGATAATAAATGAATGGCCTGAAAACAGTTCATTCACAGGTGTCAATGCTGAAGATAGGCTGTGTGCTATTTGATCTATACAGTAAACTACACTGGTGGGAGAAATTGCAACACCAAAAAAATGATTACTGTAGAGTAATGAAATTGCAGGAATACATTTGTCTATGTAATGTATTTAAGTGATTAAAGTTCCTATTACAGTAACTTACTGGAGCAATACAATACATTAAAAAAATGTAGGTGGGGGTGTTTTGAGATAATCAAGGTCAAAGGCTAATGTCAGAGACTGGAATGAGAAAAAATCTTAGAAACCTGGTATGTAGCATATTAATTTATTCAGTACTATATTTGGATTACAACCACAATTGTAGTTGTTACAGATGCACGTAAATTTTACACAGTTATTGAACTCTGCTGACCTGTAACTTCCTTTACCTCTACAAATTGTTAGTTTTCATTCCTCTTATCTGGGTCACTGAATGCACCAAATCTGAAAGAGATCCGAGATGGTCATGTTGATAATGTTACTTTTATGCGTACGACTAACATCTAGTTACTTTGGTGCTGATGTACCATTGTCAGTTATCTAGGAGAAGGAGGCGCAGAAGGAGATTAGTGTTTGATGTCCCGTTGACAACCCAGTGATTAGAGATGCAGTTATCTCGGGAAAGATCTTGCATACAGTATAGATTTAAGATCCCTCCAGGGATCTACAATAATAGAAATGTGGGTTGACATCCACAGAGTTCCAAAAGATCACAGATTAATGTAAGCACGAGATAAGCCATTGCAAATGTGAAATAATGGTCCTCTTATAACTGGTGTAACCACCAGAATGTTGAAATTAAGCATACAGAAATGTGTGCATTATGTTCTACAGGGGCCAGATGTCAGTTTGTGGGATGGAGTTCCATGCCTGTTGTAGTTTGTTTGTCAATGCAGGGATGGTTAATGCTGTTTGTAGATGACACTCAGGTTGTCATCCAATGATGATATGTGCTCGATTGCAGACTGATCTGGTGATTGAGCAGGTGAAGGCAACATGTCAACACACTGTAGAGCATTTTGGGTTGCAACAGTGATTTGTGGGTGAGCATTATCCTATTGGAAAACTCTGCCTGGAATGCTGTTCATGAATGGAAGCACAGCTGGTCAAATCACCAGATTGACGTACAAATTTGCAGTCATGGTATAACCACAAGAGTTCTCCTGCTGTCATAAGAAATCGCACCCCAGACCATAACTCCAGGTGTAGGTCCAGTGTGTCTAGCACACAGGTAGCTTGGTTGCAGGCACTGAACCGGACTCCTAACCAACTTGGCCATCACTGGCACTAAAGGAGAACTATCTTTCATCAGAAAACTCATCAGACCTCTACCCTCCCCTCAAATGAGTTCTCGCTTGATACCACTGAATTCATATATGGAGATGGCTTGAGGTTAGTGGAATGCACGCTACAGGGTGTCGGGCTCGGGGCTCCCCTTGAAGTAACCAATTTATAACGCTTCGTTCTGTCACTGTGGTGCCAACTGCTGCACAGATTGCTGCTCTGAATGCAGTACAATGTGCCAGAGCCGTATGCCAAACCTCTTGGTAGTACTACATGGCTGTCTGAAGACCAGTACATTATTGTGATCACTGCTGCCAGCAATCATGTACAATGGCTATATTAATGTCAAGTCTTTCTACAATGTCGCAGAAGGAACATCCAGCTTCTCGTAGCCCTATTTCACAATGTCATTCAAACTGAGTGAGATGCTGATAATGGAGTCTCTGTAGCCTTAAAGACATTCGTGACTAACATCAACTCACTATGTCCAATGCTAATGACAGTCACAATGTGTAATTAAACCAAACCTGATTATTTGCATCCACATAGTGGCACTACTCTTATGCGACTGGTGCAAAATTTGAAGGGACATTGACTGCTGTCAGATGTAGAAACACACCTACCAACTTCCATTTGTTACACAGCTCCTTCTTGTTGCCGGTCCTTTTTTTCTATCAGTGTATTTTATTACTGTCAGTTAATGACTTCAAATAGTGGTAGGAGAGCATTGAGGATATACTAGATTTGTCTGGGTGAAATCTTGACACTGAATGTTTCTTACATTTGTCTTTTTATGCCAGTTTTGAAGTAAATAAGTAACATGACATTCTAACAATTTAGTAGAATACAGATAAACATGCACACTAAAATGAGTTTCACATACGAGACACACAAGAGATACCTTAAGTGTTGCCCTCTCTCATTGGTACTGTCTCCTCTCCAGGAAATAAAGGACCTGTCACTACCTGTCGACAGGACTGTGACTAACATGTCAGTTGGAGGTCTAAAGGCCCTGAACAAAGGAGGCAGACACCAGGGAGAACCAAGGGCACTATGAGCAAATTTGAGGTGCTCTTGAACTGAAATAAAAACCAAGCCAGTGTGGCACACTTCACTAGTTGGGAAGCCTGCTGTGTCTTTTCTGGGGAAGCAAATGAAAATGGGTAATGGTCTCTTAAATGTCAACATTCCAAATGTTTGCAAACATAACAACAAAAGCTTCACATTGGGCAATCCCTGTGTATTCCATGGTGTCTCGTTCAGCATATTGAAGAGGCTGTTATTCCAACCACTGAGGGAACAGGTTGTACCCAGCTGCAGGTGATTGCCTACATTGGAAAAATGTTACCTGTCAACTGGGCTCAGAAGTCGTATGTGAGAGTTATTCCAGGGAATAGCAGAGAAGGTGGAAAAGGCCAGCTTCCCTCATGGAATTTCAGTGACGATCACAATCTGAAGCATTGTCTCCAGTACTGACCATGGCTCTCTATATCTTAGACAAAGAGGAAGGCTCGTCCAGAGGCTTCAAAGGTTCTCTAAAAAGCTAGACTGTCATTGCCTAGGCTTGTATTGTAGAATTAAAAAGTGTAGCTCTCGTCCCCCAAGGAGCTCAGGTGAACTGTACTTCACTGGCTGCTACACAAATAGCTACTGGGGGTGAGCTGCACATAAGAGTTGTTTAGATTAGGGAACTCGCCATCCAGTTCAAATAATGACAGCTGCAGGAGACCCCAAAATATAACACTACTGGCAATTAAAATTGCTACACCACGAAGATGACATGCTACAGACGCGAAATTTAACTGACAGGAAGAAGATGCTGTCATATGCAAATGATTAGCTTTTCAGAGCATTCACACATGGTTGGCGCCGGTGGCGACACCTACAACCTGCTGACATGAGGAAAGTTTCCAACCGATTTCTCATACACAAACAGCAGTTGACAGGCATTGGCTGGTCAAACGTTGTGACGCCTCGTTTAAGGAGGAGAAGTGCGTACGGTCATGTTTCCGACTTTGATAAAGGTCAGAGTGTAGCCTATCGCAATTGTGGTTTATCGTATCGCGACATTGCTGCTCATGTTGGTCGAGATCCAATGACTGTTAGCAGAATATGGAATCGGTGGGTTCAGGAGGATAATACGGAATGCCGTGCTGGATCCCAATGGCCTCGTATCGCTAGCAGTCGAGATGACAGGCATCTTATCCGCATGGCTGTAACGGATCGTGCAGCCACGTGTCTATCCCTGAGTCAACAGATGGGG
The DNA here is from genome assembly GCF_023864345.2 of Schistocerca serialis cubense. Classification (NCBI taxonomy): domain Eukaryota; kingdom Metazoa; phylum Arthropoda; class Insecta; order Orthoptera; family Acrididae; genus Schistocerca; species Schistocerca serialis. The sequence goes on along the minus strand of NC_064640.1, from coordinate 80,817,027 downwards.
ACATTTGCAAGACAATAACCATCTGCACGAACAGTTTGACGATGTTTGCAGCAGCATTGTCTATCAGCTCGGAGACCATGGCTGCAGTTACCCTTGATGCTGCGTCACAGACAGGAGCGCCTGCGATGGTGTACTCAACGACGAACGTGGGTGCACGAATGGCAAAACGTCATTTTTTCAGATGGATGCAGGTTCTATTTACAGCATCATGATGGTGGCATCCGTGTTTGGCAACATTGTGGTGAACGCACTTTGGAAGCGTGTATTCATCATCACCATACTGGCGTATCACTGGGCGTGATGGTATGGAGTGCCATTGGTTACATGTCTCGATCACCTCTTGTTCGCATTGATGGCACTTTGAACAGTGGACATTACATTTCAGATGTGTTAAGACCTGTGGCTCTACCCTTCAGTCGATCCCTGTGAAACCCTACATTTCAGCAGGATAATGCACGACTGCATGTTGCAGGTCCTGTACGGGCCTTTCTAGATACAGAAAATGTTCGACTGCTACCCTGGCCAGCATATACTCCAGATCTCTCACCAATTGAAAACGTCTGGTCAATGGTGGCTGAGCAACTGGCTCGTCACAATACATCAGTCACTACTCTTGATGAACTGTGGTATTGTGTTGAAGCTGCATGGGCAGCTGTACCTGTACACGCCATCCAAGCTCTGTTTGATTCAATGCCCAGGCTTATCAAGGCCATTATTACGGCCAGAGGTGGTTGTTCTGTGTACTGATTCCTCAGGATCTGTGCACCTAAATTCCGTGAAAATGTAATCACATGTCAGCTCTAGTATAATATATTTGTCCAATGAATACCCATTTATCATCTGCATTTCTTCTTGGTGTAGCAATTTTAATGGCCAGTAGTGTATAAAAAGATCAGAATAAATGCCCAGCATAGATGAGACTATGAAAATCTTAGTGATAAAATGCTCAAGCATTCATAATGAAGTCCCAGCGTTCGAAGCATGAATAAAAAGCTACCCTGCTTACATAATACTAGATGGTGGCATGGCAAGACAATACTAAATACTTTATCTGAAAAGGACTTAGAGTAGATAGTTCATGATGGAATTATATGTGATGGGAATAAATAGGCTTGATGTCTTTCAGGATGTCCAAATTGAAACTGATGCCTGTGACTATGAAGCAGTTATAGCAACAATGTTCAATGAAATACAGTTGACAATTACGTTTAGTAGAATGATTTAAATATTCAGGAAGTGTATAAAGAGGTGGTAGCGTTCTATCTCATTAATCAACATCAATCATATATGTCTGGACAGGATCAATTACAGTCAGATATAGGAGAATAGTTGAGTAAACACAGGATAGATATGTATCTAGTAGAACAGTTCATGATTGGGGGGACTCTCTAAGGTATAGCTCTACATTATCTGTAAAGAAATTTCTAAAGAAACAGTGCCTACAGCACAATAAATGTAAAACAAACAGTAGGGCTTTAGGGATATGTTGATTGAAATATCTTTTACTGTCCAAAGAGAAGCCTAAGGGGCCTGCACACATTCAGTATTTATTGACAATACTAGTTTGTCAGACAATCAGTATATTGAAGGAACCCACACACTCTCAATATTGTTGTCAATGCTGTCAATTGTTAACGTGATTTTCCGAGAGGAAGATGCCGAACAGCATAAAGAAAGTGTGTACCACAATTATATTAGCTGTAACAACACAAAACAATGAAAAAGAGGAAACTGGCTAGAAGATGGCTGAAAGAAAGGAGCTACTTATCACACATTAAGTTACTGACTAAAATAAGAACCATGCGCAAAAAATTTCATAAATTATTTTTGGATCAGTCCTGCATTATAAGACAAATTATTAATGTCAATACATAAAAAAATGCGGAAGAAAGTGAGTTAATCGGGGACAGATTGCCGTTGACATGTTTGGAGTGGCATAGAGATTTCTACCAACAGGCAGGTCATTCAAATACTTGAAGTATAATTCTGTAAGTTGTAAAATCATATGGAAGACTGTGAAGCAATTATATCTGCCTGGCAAGGATGTGTTAATGTAATTAACATCAAACTTTTTTTACCTTTTGTGATAATTTCATGAAATTGACATGAATTTCACCGACCTCTTACTAGTTACTGCAGATATATAATGCATTTGAAGTGGAAACACTTTTAGAAACTGCTGTGTAGTTCACCAGTCTGTTCTATTTTCCAAATTTATGAAGTAAGCAGTGTCATAGTGAATTGTCCATTGACCATCGTAAAATAGGGTATACAATGATTACCCTTGCATAAGCATATTACAGTTGAAAATTTGAATCTGAGATGACGTATGATATGCACAAAGGTGAATTGAAAATGTAAATTGTGCACACTAATGCTGTGTGGCTGATTTATGAAGCCCTGTCAACTTCTGAATGGAAAATGTTTTCAAACCATCCGTACTTGACCTCACTTTTTGTTGAGAAACTGAGAATATTTTGAGGTCCAATAATGTTGACAATACATCAATATTTGCTCTCAAATGGTCAATATATTGACAGTTTGACAATGTTATTGAACATGTGAGGACCTCTTTCTGCTATTGTAGCAGACTCTTGTCAAAAGATCGCTCACAAAGCCCAAAGAAATTTAGGTCACATTTTTGACCTCCAACTAACTAACTAACGGCTTTCGGTGGCAACCCCCCCCCCCCCCCCCCCTCCACCCTTTCACAACAATTTCCTGAACGTGCTTGCCTAGCGTGGGACTTGGAACCATTCCAACATTCCTTCTTTTCTTGTAGGCCACTGTCAACAAGTGGAATTCGAGTTAGAACATACACATGGTGAAACTTTCCTTTCACAAAAGGCACTGAACTGGAGACACTTGGTTAGCATCCATGGTGGTGACTTAATGTCCATCAGGATAACCCCTGAAAAGTCTCTTACCCGAGAACACTCTCAAAGTATTTGATTTTAATGTTTGCTTGCCACAGAGTTTGACCTCCACATTTTCCAAATTTCACAGAAGTTTGAGCTGTATGAGAATGCTCACTTTATGTAGCACAAATTGTATCCACTGAGCATAAAAGCCAACCAACCCTTCTGTCGAAAGGATTAACATCATCGCCCAACATCCACTATCATAGCTAATGGTTTTTCTGTGTGTCTGTAGTACCTGTTGGGATCACACAGCTGATATCCAGGTTGTAAACAACTCTTGTATGCCACGGAGTAGCTGCCTGGTAAACCCAGGGCACTGGGAAATCTGGGCAATGGCTAATATGGCAGGTAAAAGGTTTGTCCAGAAAGTGATGTCACTAAGTCCAAAAAAACTAATTTATTGGTCAGAACAGTGCAGTGTATCAAAATTTTTCAAAATAGGCCCTCCTGTGTCAATATGTTTTTTGCCAGTTAGATTTCCAAGCATTACATACATTCTGCAAGGCGTGGGTTGCACTCTCTTTGAGTTTATGCATAACAGCGGGCTTCGTCTTGTCAATGGTCTAGATATGACCGTTCAAAGATGTCTTGAGCCAGGTAAAGAAAAAAAAATCTGCTGGAGTGAGATTGTGACTATAGCACGCCGGGGCAGGGTTTCCAGGTCATTTTTGAGTTGATAAACCCTCAACAAAAATGTAGTGTGACTGTGTGTATTGTTTTTGTGGAACTTCCAGGAACTATTGCTGTATGGTCTGACACATACACAAATCCCCCCTTTTTTTTTTATTTATTCCCCCCCCCCCCCCCCCGGCTTCTTTTGAGCCTTCCAAAAGCATTTTTTGCCACTGAAACACTTGTCATTTTGATGGACGTTCATTCTTATGACCCTGCTCAACCATTTAGAATGGTTAGGCAATGGACATCATAAATTTCACACACAATTTGATTGTGTACCATTGTTCAAGTGAACAGTGCATTGTGGCTGAAATCAAACCTTGTAGAGTTTCATGTAGGGACACAGGCTGACTGTCCAGGAGGTTGGAGGAAACTGGGGATTGTTCGCATTGAGCAGCAAAGTACCTCCACCAACTAGACCGCACTCCAGCCAAGAGGAGTATCAGAATAGAACTGGAGACAACACTGTCTCTTGTAGGTATTGCTGTGGTGAGGTAGTGGCCATGGGGAGAACCTCTGATAGAAGTGAGTGGCATCATGATAGATGATGTACAGTGTACAAGATAAAAATGTTACACCATGATTGCCATGCTGAAGTGGCTGCCTCATTAAGAGGAATAACTATTTTAATGCAGGAACTTATAATCCTGTGGTGTTTCTGTCCTTATTGAAACCATAGGAATCGGGTCACATGAAGAGTAGTCACACTAATGAATTTGCCGAGTACATAGTGCACTCAAGGAGTATTGGCGAACACTTCATGGCTTTGAAACCACTAAGAGTATACGTCAACAATAAGGTTGTCGAAATCACAGTTAAAGAAGCTGAGAAACTTGTCGGTATTGATCGGGACCCAAACCCCCACTCAGTGGGAGACACTTCAATCATGGTACATGCTTGGAGATCTACCAATCTCAATAAATCATCAGAAAATGTTGAACTCGACTCAGGGGCTCTTATTTCATAAGTATCTGACACTACAAACTGACAAGGAACTACTCACTAACTTAGAGCAGTAGGATTTTGACATTGTTCGTCGAATCCAGGGAGGACTGAAGGATAATACAGTACATAGTGGCAGTTTAAGGTAATGGTATACCTGTGTGATGATTAAACGCTATGTTCCTCCACCCGTGAGGTGTTGTTTCAGTTGCTTAAAATGTGGGCATGTATTCTCCCACTTGTGTGTGATGTCGGTTGGTTGATTTGGTGGGAGGAGACTGTGTGTGATGTACTTGGGACAACACTCCTCTCATTTTCTGACCTTCCTCACATAAAGAGAGAGAGTGAGAGAGTGAGTGAGCAGGGGAAAGAGAGGGAGGAGAATACACAACACTTAATTGCATGCAATATCACTAGAATGAAATATGAATGACTCCATCTAGTTAAAAAGGCATTAAGATATGTGGCAGGACCATTAAAAACTATGCCAGAAACAGTGGTGACGAAGTCACCATATTTCTCTATATCACACCTTTAGAGCTGCAGTTGTAGCTACCTGTTATTTTGAAGTGGAGGATCATTGCTTCAGTCTGTCAGGATTGTGTGACTGCTCTCCTGTCTGTGTATTGTGAGTTTGGTCAGGGGCTGAGGGAGAGAAGATTCCATCGAAGGTGAGGGTAACTACAACAAGATCGATGGAGTTCAAAAAAACTATTACATCAAGATGGAGCAGATACAGAAATGCTTTCAAGTTTGGTGTGTGCAGCCTGGTGTCGATCCACAGTGTCTTAGTACGGGTTTTGCAGAGGGGTTCTTGCCTGAAGGCCACGCACACTGGTTATGTAGCATTCTGATGAAGTGTGAAAGTAGAGTTAGCCAGTTAATGTGTATGTAGCAACTGTGTAGACAGGAGTACCACGGCTAGCAGAGAACTCAGCTGGCAGCAATTGGGTAATGGCTCACCATATTCACTGGTTTCAGTGGACAGCCCAGTGACATCAAACCTCGGACTCCAAGGAACAGTCAGTGGCTGCCTGGCAGAGGATGTGTGACCTAACACACAGGCCCACTGATTTCTGTCATCAAACTCTTCGCTAGACCATCTACCCTGCCTATTTGTAGTGCCCCATGCCAATTTCTTTTGCTGTCTGGTGACGATGACATCATGTGCAGGCGATTTACTAAATGTTGCATTGATGTGTGGTTACAGGAGTCTTGCTACATGTCGAATTAACACTGGAAGCAGTTATCAGATAGGGTGTGTTGCCAGCCGTGTGCCTTCGAGATTGTAAGTGAATCACTTTGTCCTAAAATTCCTCAGCATTGCAGTATTATTTAGTGTGGTGCTGCTCTGACAAAGGTTAGCTGTGTAGATGCTAGCATCTGCCCCCCCTCGCCCCCTTCTGTTACATTAGTGTGTGTCAATTATAAATCAAAATTCTCTCAAGAGTGCGTAGAGTTCTTGTCACGATGTGATTCCGGAGACAATGTACGTGTGCTAGAAATGGACACTAAGTTAGCTAATGCGATATCACTAGTTGACACTAGTCTATGCAACATTGAAATTCTTGGCATTACTGCCAAACTGCCTTGCAGTTACAGCAGTGCCAGTACATGCTCTTAGGGATAAGGTTGCTTAGGTTCTTTGACATCTGCAATCATGAAATCTGTAGCTGTTCACAAGTTTCCATAAGTATTCAGTTGTGTAGAAGGATACAGACATTAGATTATGTACATGAAGAATCTATGGTAGTGACCCTACCCATTTTACCTAGTTTTAACCAACCATAAGATAACAATGACTAATTTATAGAAAACCATCGGATTGCCTCATAAAGATAAAATCCATCAACTTCTCATCATATTCGAATAACCACAGAAAATCTCATTTACTCAAATAAATATGTTTCTTTCCATCAGTTGAAGCTGGTATGATTTGCATCTCACTGTTTCCTCTGTGGCTGGGATGTCTTATATCCAAAACCCCTTACTTCAATGGAAAACCTTCACCTTATAGTGCCTCATAGGATCTGCGATAATAACTGATGTATTTTCTTGCCACAGGTGCTTTTCTAGCTTCTACATGTATTACTGTAATATAATCCTCACTCATCACACAGTTAACACTTGAGTCACTTCCTCTTGGTATTATAGTTTCCTGAGTTCTGCCATTCTCACAATCTTGATCTCATCTTTGCTTGTGTCATGCTACACTTATCCAGGGTAGATTTTTTGCTATCACGTTAGTTTTACTCAAGATACCTTTGTTTGTGGTGTAGTGATGGTGCTATAGCTTGTAACACCAGCTCACATGAATTCAGTATCTCGGGCCCATTATGCGGTGCTTTCGAATTATGTAAAGTCATCAATCCTGTGTAAGGTAATGCCACAATAGTGCAGCACGTGACGTAATGAATCCCCACTTTTGATACCCATTTCAGCCTTCAGAACCGATAGTGGTATCATAGGAAGTTTAGAATTCATAATCGGCTTTCCTATACCTGGTGAACTGCTAAAATTAGGCCGAAGAAGTGCAGCACAAAAGTGAAAAGTATAAAAATTACCACAACAAATTCTTGGTACTCTGGGGATGTCAACCCATGTATCTACTATTGTAGATCTCTGGAGGGCTCTTAAACCTGTATTGTATGTGAGATCTTTCCCGAGATAGCTCCGTCTCTAATGACCTGGTTGTCAATGGGACATTAAAACACTAATCTCCTCCTCCTCCTCCTCCTCCTCCTTCCCCCCCCCCCCCCCCTCATATAACTGCCAATGGTATATCAGTACCAGGGTAATTAGATGTTAGTCGTATGCATAAAAGTAACATTTTCAACATGACCATAACAGATCTCTTGCAAATTTGGTGCATTCAGTGATTCAGATAAGAGAAATGAAAACTACCAGTTTGTAGAGGTAAAGAAAGTTATAGGTCAGTTAAGTTCAAAAATTGTGTGAAATGTACATGCATCTGTCTCAACAGAAATATCTATAATTTTGATTGTAATCCAGATATAGCAATGACTCTAAGACTATCATTGAAAAGCTAATGAGTAGACCTTTAAATTGATATACTATATGGCAGGTTTTTAAGATTTTTCTCATTCCACTCATTAACCTTAGCCTTTGACCTTGATTATCTCAAAACTCCTCTGGATGGTTGGCCATGTGGCATCAGCCAAAGTAGCATAGCTGTGGTGGTATTATGAATGCTGAAAGCAAGGGGAAACTTCAGCTGTAATTTTTTCCAATGAGATACACCTCTACTGTATGATCAAATGATTATGGTATCCTCTTGAGTGGATATTCTGGAGGTGGAATAGTCCTGCATTGGGATCTTTGGGCGGGAACTGCTCAAGAGGATGCCGTCATGAGGCGAATCAAAACTGGCGTTCTGTGGATGGGACTGCAGTATTGGATCCCTTAGTTGGGTAGGTACGTTAGGAAATTTAAAAAGGGAAATGGTTAGGTTGAAGTTAGATGTAGTGGAAACTAGTGAAATTTGGTGGCAGGAGGAACAGGACTTCTGGTCAGGTGGAGACAGGGTTATAAATGCAATATCAAATGGACATAGTCCTTATCAATTCAGGCAGGCTAGGAAAAAAATCTTACCTTCATAGTCTCTGATGTTACTGAATTTAGCCATATGTTAAAATGAAGGAGTAAGTAAGGAACATGTATTTTTGTTGTTTTCTCCAAAAAAGTTTCTGCTCAAAGATACAGCCCTCCAAAGATGACACTACGCGTACAGTTTTAAAGGTGCAAATTTTGGAAAAATTTTAAAATGCTGCATCTCTGGAACAGTTCTAGATATTTTGTTGGTTTTATTTAATTTGAAAGATAATTACTTTGAGTGCACAGAAATCCTCCATTTAGTCTTATCTGTCAAAGTTCTTTTACTATAGCGTTCTGATCTTTTTTTATAATTAACAGGTTTTTTTTTTCCAATCCATAAAATTTTGATTTTTTTTCTGTTGATTAGTACCATAAAGTTCCACATTCCATGAAAAGCAGAGCTTCCACTTTTAAGTTAACAGGTTTTATAAACAATTGAAATTTTTGCCATATCTGAAACCTGTTTTATTATCACATAACATGCTTATAAAAATCAAAACCTAGCCTTATTTAACATAATTTTAGTTTTGAAAGATGAGTAAGAGACTCATTTTTCAACCATTTTAAATGTTTCCAAAATGTATGTGAAAGGTCCAAAGACCTTCAATTCAATTTATAGAACTTCTGTGCACCCTGTGTTGTACTGAAATTAGCCAGTCAATGAACTAAAAATGTGTTTCACTGCTTCAGTATCTTCCTTTGATATAGAGTGATGCCTTCCTGTTGAACCAATACCAACTGGAGCACTTGCAATCTTCAAAACATTATAAAGAGGAAGTGAGCAGTGTTGGCATTGTTACTGTCCTTCAGCTGGAAACCTATATCGAAGCTGGTCCATGTGGTAGTATAAAGTACACTACAATTTCGCTTAACTCATAACTGGTGTCTATAATCTCTGAAATCCACCAGTCACAGTCATACACAGGTCACAAACATCCCCCTTCTCAGGTTGTGAATCTGAATATTATCCTGCTGTTTCTGAGGTGTTGGCCGAACAAACGAAATTTCTTCTTTCTTGCTCTTTAAAGTGTATGCAGTATGTGTTTGCCCATCACTTTGAGTCCAAAAATGTGTCTTCTGAATTCCTTTCATAGGAGAAGTTTGTTTGGATCATTCTTTTTTCTGCTCATGGAATTTTTAGATTTCCTCTTTGGAATGAGGACTGTGGATGTGTAAGATTTCATGACTCTCATAAAATCCTCAGAATTCTGAATCACTGCTGTATTTGGTCCAAAAAGATTATGTTTTGTAGCATGGTGCTTCAGCAGATCTCCTACACCATCACAAGGCCCCTTCCCGTGACCAGTAGCACTATATACCCAGTCAGTTGGCACAAGCGACTTACTCAAATCAAACAGCAGGTAACGATTTTTAAAATGACTAGGAGCACCATCAGAACTAATGATGATCTTCTCTGCCCTTGTTTGCAGTTGAAGAATTTTGCACTTTGCTAGCAAAGCATGTGCTGAGTCATGTCCTGTGTCATCACTTATAACTGCAACACTTGTGGTCTTTTTTGAAAAATATATCAGTCCTGTAAAAATTGAAACCTGGTCATTACTCCAATGATACCCTTGTATTTCTTGTGGGAGAATTACAGGTCAGTTCTCAGCAAAATCACAGTGAAGCACTAAACATAGTTCATCAGCCTGTACACACACTTTCACTTCTGCAATGTGTTGTTGTTGCAATTTCTTCAGATGCTGGTGTGTTACTGCTTTCACTGGCCATTTACCAAGTTCATCAATGTAACTGTCAAAGGTAACAGTTTTCTTAATTAGTTTATTTTCCTCCCATTTTGCGTATGTAATTTCTGCAGAGTTATCTGCTACGTGTTGCATGCCAAGTGTCTGTAAAGACAGCCGTCCCTTTCCAGGGCAGTCACCGCATTCTTGAAACAAACAAGTATCTCGCTTTAGGGTCATTCTATGTCAAGTCACCCAGGCTTTGACACCAACCATGTCAGATTTTGATGAAACTTGGTACAATTACTTCTTTTATCATCCTGAAAGCACTTGTAAATTTTTTTTGCTCTATCTCTTCTAGTTTTTTTTTAGTAAATTTTTAAAGTTTTTAGATTTGGCGTTGTTTCAGCATTTGGAAATCGTAACTTTAAAACGTGTCCTCACAACTAAAAAAATTTGTATATTAAAGAATACTCAAGATATCAGTATGAAATTTTGGAATAAGTTTGTGTATTATATCTAAATGTTAAAAAAATTACCATAAAGATATATTAAAATGTTCCAAATGAAAAAAAATTTACAAGTTTTTTATTTTATTTTTTTTAGCTAACGGATGTTTAGTTGTACAAAAGCTGCAATATCTAGAGTCTCAGACCTGATAGAAAGCTCAAATTTGTTTTAAAATACTCTTAATTGTATAGGCTATCAGATAAAGAAAAATTATGTTGGCTTTTTAACCTGTTTAATAGTTATCTAATTTTTAAAATAATATTAATTATATTTTAAAAATAAAAAGTACCAAGTGACTTAGACACCGAAAATAAGTTTTTGTCTTCTTGGAGTAACAATGTACGCTTGGATTTTGTTTTGTTACTCCTCTGTTTTGAAGTAAAAAATTATTACAGTGTTAAATAGTGCTTGGATAGTATTTTATTATGTTTATTCGAACTTTCAGTAAGTACTGTTACTTAGTTTACAGAGATTCTTTTCCAATATCCTATAAAAGTAACCAGAACAGTAATCAGACCAAAAGTGAAATCAGTATGTCAGATATTCAAACCTGTAGCGTAGGGTTATTTAAAAAATCTGACTGTTTCCAAACAACCTACACACCTTCAGAAAAGTTACAACCGGTATTTGAATTGAGTGAGGAAGAAAAAGATTTGATTCACTTACGATCTGGAATTAATCTGTGTGAAGTTAAGAATATATGTTCACACCACAGCTACTACTTTTAAATGTTTTTGAAAAGTATCAAACAGCATGTGTAGACCCACTAAAAAAACACAAAAAGCCCATCAAAAAATCATTGAGAAGTGTAGGCTTGGATCTTTCTAAACAATTACTGACAAAAAATATTCACATAAAACCTGGACAAAAGCTTTGCTCAACATGCCGTAACTTTTGTGAGGAAAAATTAAGAGTTGAAGTCAATGAAAGTGAAACAGATGATGAAGTCATGGTTGAATTAGAATCATTGGAATCCAGAAATGAATCCCTTGTACAAACAAACATTGCTCTTGATAATTTAGGTTTAACACCGATAAAGCTTCATGGCTTGTCAGAACAAAGTAAAGGGTCTTATTTTAAAAGGAAGGTTAGCAGTATTGAAAAGACTGCAAAAAAGGCGGTTTCAAAAGCATTAAAATATGATGCACCAAGTTCTGATGATGACGAAGATACAAGTGTGGTTGAGAAAGCAAAGGATTTTGATGTAATGATTTCTTATGAAAGAGAAGATTTCATCTGTTGGGAGGTCTAGAAAAATCCAGATTCTTGGAGTCGAAATAAAGTGATGAAAGAATTTAATGTAAGTGAGTACATGGTGCGACAAGCTAGAAAGCTAAAATCTGAAAAGTGTATTTTGGAAACTCCTGGTCCAAAAAAAGGTAAAACTCTTTCTGAAAATACAGTAAGACCTGTAACAGATTTTTATGAAAAGGATGAAAGTTCCAGAGTGCTACCTGGAACAAAAGACAAAGTAAGTGTTCAATAAAATGTGTACATGCAAAAAAGACTCATTTTGTGTAACTTGAGAGAACACTATTATTCTTTCAAATGGGAGAATCCCGAGGTAGAAGTAGGATTTTCAAAATTTTGTTTCTTGAGATCTAAATGGTGTATCCTTGCTGGTGCTGCAGGCACGCACACACTGTATGTGTATGCAGTATCCACCAGAATGTTAAACTATTACTGGATGCTGTGAAAATTGAAGAATCTTATAAAGACCTAATTAAGGTGCTTGTGTGCAACACGGAAAACCAAAACTGCATGCTACATCATTACGACAGCTGTCCTGCAAATACTGCACTAACTGAGTACTTAACTGAAAAACTAAGTGAAGATTATGATTTAGAAGAAGAAATTGTAATCAGTCAGTGGGTTAACACAGACAGGGCAGAAGTGATCACACAGTCTATCAGTGTTGAAGACTACATTTCTTTATTGGTTAGGTCATTGGAAAAGCTCACCCCGCACTCGTTTATAGCAAAATCCCAATCAGCAGCCTTTAAAAGATTGAAAAAAGACCCACCACCCAAAACAGCAATTATTGTGATGGATTTCAGTGAAAATTATTCCTTTGTTATACAAAATGAGATCCAAAGTTACCACTGGAATAGAGGTGGTTGTACTCTACACCCAGTTGGAGTTTTTCTAAGAAATGAGGAAAACAATGTTTTTGTTTTCAACCACTGTTTTATTAGTGATGACCAAGAACATGACACTGGTTGTGTAAGCTTTGTACAAAAAGAAATTACAAAGTGGCTGTCATTACATCATACTGACATTGACTCAGTTCACTACTTTAGATGGTTGTGCTGGGCAGTACAAAAATAGAAACAGTTTCAAAAATTTGACCGAACACTTGAGAGACTTTAATCTGAAGGCCCAACACTCTTTTTTTGCAACAAGTCATGGGAAGTCATTTGTGATGGCCTAGGAGGAACTATTAAAAGAATTTTAAGGAAAGCCAGTCTACAGCTTTCAGACGAAGAACAAATAATGACAGCAATCGATGTGTACAAGTTTTGTGAAAAAAATATTGAAAACATTCATTTTCACTTCATTGACAGAAAAGAAGCTGATTTGCTACGGTTTAAACTAGAAAAACATTTTTCAGCAACCCGAACCATTCCTGGAACAAGAAGTTTTCATAACTTCAAACCACTTCCAACAAACAACCTTGAAATTAGGACAACTATAGATAGCGTAAAAACCCTCCTTAGTCTTTTCTTTCCATTCTTCTTCTGATTGGGTTCGTGTTGAACCATCCATAAATAGCTATGTGGCTGCAAATTATGATGGTAACTGGTATTTTGGACTGGTAAAAACAATATTCAATGATGAAGAAGATGCAGAAATTCTATTTCTACATCCTTCAGGACCAGCTGCATCATTTTATTGGCCTGAAAGAGAAGATTCTTGCGTAGTGCCTTCGGAGCACATAGTCGGTGTAGTAGACGCACCTCAATCAAGCGGCACTGGAAGAATGTATTATTTCAAAAAAGACTGTATCAAAAGAACTGAAAGCTCTTGGATGAAGTGGAAAAACAATTTGAATCAGCATTAATGTTTATTAAAAAGACAAAATTACTCAAAAAAATTCAATGTTTCAAGCAATCAGTTGGGTTATACATAAGTGTCGTAAGTACACTATCTTTGTGCATAATTCTAATGTAATCTACTATAATTAATAAACATGTTAAAAAGCCATCATTATTTTTGTTTTATCAAGTAGCCGAGTCGAAATAAGACCCCTGGAGTAGACAACATTCCATTGGAACTACTGACGGCCTTGGGAGAGCCAGTCCTGACAAAACTCTACCATCTGGTGAGCAAGATGTATGAAACAGGCGAAATACCCTCAGACTTCAAGAATAATATAATAATTCCAATCCCAAAGAAAGCAGGTGTTGACAGATGTGAAAATTACCGAACTATAAGTTTAATAAGTCACAGCTGCAAAATACTAACGCGAATTCTTTACAGAAGAATGGAAAAACTAGTAGAAGCCGACCTCGGGGAAGATCAGTTTGGATTCCGTAGAAATGTTGGAACACGAGAGGCAATACTGACCCTACAACTCATCTTAGAAGCTAGATTAAGGAAGGGCAAACCTACGTTTCTAGCATTTGTAGACTTAGAGAAAGCTTTTGACAATGTTGACTGGAATACTCTCATTCAAATTCTGAAGGTGGCAGGGGTAAAATACAGGGAGCGAAAGGCTATTTACAATTTGTACGGAAACCAGATGGCAGTTATGAGTCAAGGGACATGAAAGGGAAGCAGTGGTTGGGAAGGGAGTGAGACAGGGCTGTAGCCTATCCCCGATGTTATTCAATCTGTATATTGAGCAAGCAGTGAAGGAAACAAAAGAAAAATTCGGAGTAGGTATGAAAATCCATGGAGAAGAAATAAAAACTCTGAGGTTCGCCGATGACGTAATTCTGTTAGAGACAGCAGAGGACTTGGAAGAGCAGTTGAACGGAATGGATAGTGTCTTGAAAGGAGGATATAAGATGAACTTCAACAGAAGCAAAACGAGGTAATGGAATGTAGTCGAATCAAGTCGGGTGATGCTGAGGGAATTAGATTATGAAGTGAAGTGAGACACTTAAAGTAGTAAAGGAGTTTAGCTATTTGGGAAGCAAAATGACTGATGATGGTCAAAGTAGAGGGGATATAAAATGTAGACTCTCAATGTCAAGGAAAGCGTTTCTGAAGAAGAGAAATTTGTTAACATCGAGTATAGATTTAAGTGTCAGGAAGTTGTTTCTGAAAGTATTTGTATGGAGTGTAGCCATGTATGGAAGTGAAACATGGATGATAAATAGTTTGGACAAGAAGAGAATAGAAGCTTTTGAAATGTGGTGCTACGGAAGAATGCTGAAGATTAGATGGGTAGATCACATAACTAATGAGGAAGTATTGAATAGGATTGGGGAGAAGAGAAGTTTGTGGCACAACTTGACTAGAAGAAGGGATCGGTTGGTAGGACATGTTCTGAGGCATCAAGGGATCACCAACTTAATATTGGAGGGCAGCGTGGAGGGTAAAAATCGTAGAGGGAGACCAAGAGATGAATACGCTAAGCAGATTCAGAAGGATGTAGGTTGCGGTAGGTACTGGGAGATGAAGAGGCTTGTACAGGATAGAGTAGCATGGAGAGCTGCATCAAACAAGTCTCAGGACTGAAGACAACAACAACAACAACTACAACAACAACATATGTTTAAGAGTAAATTAAAACAAATTTGAGCATTCTATCAGGTCTGAGACTCCAGATATTGCAATTCTTATAAAACAAAACATCCGTTAAAAAAATACATATATATTTTTTCATAGAAAATATTAATATATTTTAATAGTATCATTTTTATCTTCAAATATGTATAATAAATAAGCTTGCTGCAAAAATTCATGATGTTATCTAAAAGAGTTTTTAAGATAAGCAATTTTAAAGTTTTGAATACAAATTAAATTTACTATTTCCGAAGGTTTGGAAAACGCAAAACATAAAAAATTTAAAAATTAAAAAAAAAACTAAGAGATACAGCAAAAAAAAATTTGCAGGTGTTGTCAGGATGGTATTAGAACCATTTGAGCCAAATTTCATGAAAATCTAAGGAGGTGGGTGTAAAATTTATTCATTGGGTGATTTGATATGGAATGACCCCTTACGTCATAGACTACTAATGACTTCACACACCCAACCAAGGTGTCATATGTCACATGCTCCTGTAAGTTCTTCAAAGTTACCACACGAAAGTTCAAAATTCGTGCAGTACACACAAAAACAGACATCTCTAGGTGGGTGTGGAACTACCCACTTAGGTCATAGTGCATAAAATTTTGATCTTCCAACATGTGAAGTTGTATAGTTGCTCTTATAAATTGCAAAAGTTTCTTTAATACTGCAAGTCATGTAACTCTTCACTTTGACAACTTTTTTACCTTCAACTGTTACAGTTATAATGTCTTTTTTGTTGGCACTCTGGTGAAAACAGTCCCATTTATCTTCCCGATAAAATGACTGCACTAAATCTGCTTCTACAGGATGACCATAATAGGGAACTTGTCTTCCAAAGACTCCTTTTGCAGACCTCACATTTCTTGATTTGTCTGCCATGTACATTGATGCTGAGGGGACATGGTTCAAAATTGTTTTCTTTTCGCTGTAGGATGCACAGCATTCAACAGCTGACTTTATATTTGTGAAAATTCCTGGCAAGAGTGCTTTGGTTCATTTTCTTCTAAAGATGGACTTTCTGCTTTGAAGAATGTGGTCAGTTTTACTGTAGTGTATTCATCCATAGCTTTAGTAATTTATTAGCTTAATAGCTTAAGTAATTTCTCTGCACTTTCTTGATGAGCTTATGACTCAACTTAACTGACCACTGTTTCTAACAGGACTAACACCTACCTCTGTAGTTGACTGATTCAGGGTATTTAATTTTTCATCTACTGATGCAAAATCTGCATCATCTGCACCATGAAAGGCTTCACCTTGTTCAGATACTGTCATTGTTCGGTCATTCCATGTAAAGTCATCCAAGCCATGACACACATTATCTAGTTGTGAACTGAGATTTTGTGTACTGCTTTTGCATCTAATATTATGAACTCTTGCCAATTTTTATTGCTTTATATACATTCTGTTGGTAGCAGTTGCTGGAAGTTTGATGCAGTGCGTTACTTCAAATCAAACTGTAAAAATTTGCTACAGTTTTTACACACAAAATGGTATGCTGACAATTTTTTCCCTGAATATCCTTTCAGACATGTAGTTTCTGAAAATGTGTTACAATTATCCAATTAAATTTTTGTGAATCAATTTTATGTAATTTTATTGTTAAATTAGAAAAAAAAAATATTTTCAACAATTCCCCCCCCCCCCCCTCCCCCGCACACACACACACACACACACACACACACACACACACACACACTGGAAAACACTGAAAAAAATTAGAAAGTGATCTACAAATAATAAAGTTCCATCACACAAAAAATCAGTTTTGAGAAATGAATGGCCCTGGGGATATATGTCACTTTCTAATTTTTTCAGTGTTTTCCAAAATATTTTTTTCTATAAACAGTAAAATTAATTTACAAAAATTTAATTGGACAATTCTAAAATGCTTTCAACAACATAGGTACACATATCAATGTCCAAATTGAACAAAAATTGCAATATATGAAACAAAATTACACATTATAAAATATAGGGCAACTTGTACATTACATATTAACACTTTCTTTCCTCTGCCATAACCAAATTAACTCAATGTAAAAATACATAGCATTTTGTGTATAACATTTAAGCATTTTGTCAAAGGCCAGTATTGTCAACACTGCACGAAATGCTGGTGCATTCAAGTTGATTCGGAACTACACATGTGACGAGACAATTTGATGCTTAGATAATATTTTTCTGCATGAGAACAACTTTTCTTCCACCAACTTTGAGGACTCTTTGCTCAGAGAATAAGTACGGCCTGTTGCTGTGGTGATATCAACTTCACACAGAAAATGAGAGAAAGAAACATAGAAACATCACAAACATCATCATCAGGCCAATAGGAGGATGGGTATGGTCCATGAGGATGAGGATGCATGAACCTTACTGTAACATCTCCTTCTTCACAATTCACCTTTTCAACAATTCCCAAATACCAAGAAGAGTCATAAGCACATGCAACATAGCAGTTGGGCTGCACAGTGCATTCTGGCAGTAGTGGCAAAAGTGCAACTGAAAAATCGTGCACGATACTAAAATCCGTATCACAGCTCAGCCTTTTGCTCCAATCTTGGTTAATGATATTAGTACAATGTGATGCATAGATCGTGTTCCAGGAATTGGTTTTGCACTTGTGAAGTGCTGAGAAAGATAATGTCTGACTTGTATCATTTCATCTTTTGAAACAGAGTACTGAAATGCCTTGTAGATTCTTGTGACAGAATTCAAACACCTGTGAAGCTGTAAGTATTTGATCTTTATAAACTCTTTGCGAACTTGTTTTTGTAACAAGTCTTAACAGTGCCATCAATACCATCACAGGGATATTTGCCATGGCTGGTAGCAAAAAAGGACCAACTGCACTTTATTTTGAAGTTGTGTTCATGGTAGCAGCTATTTCTGAAATTCTTACAATTTTTATATTGTGCAGCACAACCATCAGTGAAATATTTGACATACTCAAGATGAATTTCTGGAAATTCACACGTAAAAAATTCAATAGTCTTCTGAGTCTGGTACACCAAGGCAATATCATGTTCTAGATCATCAGAAACAATATAAATTCCTTTTGCATGCAACTGTTTGTAATTTTTGTAATATACAGGGTGTCCTACTCAAACCTCTGATTTCAAAGACCAGGAGAAAAAAAAAACACAGTAGATATGACAATGAAAAATGTACCACATTGTAGAGCATCTCAAAGAATTTATTCATTTATCATCAATACAGCCTTACATGGAACCATTTGTAGCAATGAGAATATCGAGTCTATATTCAATTTCTTGCCAAGTTTTTTTTGTAACATTTCCTCCGTTATTGTTGCAATTGCATTAGTGATATGATGTCGCAACATAGGAATATCGTCCACTTTTGGTCGCATACATGCAGTCCTTCACGAATTCCCAATGAAGAAATGAAGCAGTGTAATGTTGGGTGAACGTGGTGGCCAGGCAATGGGTCCTCCGCTTACAATCCAACGATTGGGAAATTTCCTATCCAGGAACTTGCGAACAGCCATTGACCAATGCGGCAGAGCTCTATCTTGTTGAAAAATGATGTTAGGTTGCAAGTCTTGTATCTGAGAGTACACGAACTGCTCCAACATGTCCGGATACACTGACCCATTCACTATTTGTTCCACAAAGAATGGTCCAACAATTCTGTTGTGCGTTAGCCCGCACCAGATGTTTAGTTAAGGGCTATCACGAACATGTTCAGTGACAACGTGAGGATTTTGCAAACCCCAAATCTGAACACTATGCGTATTAACCCTTCCTGATAAATGAAAGGTTGCTTCATCTGAGAATAAACATCTTTCCAGGAAGCTGGCATTCATATCAATATGATGCAGCTTATCCGCAGCAAATTGTTGTCGGCGTGGTTTGTCGTTTGACATCTGATGTTGCAGAATTTGCACTTTGTAAGCTCACATACGAAGACACTGGTGAACTACATGATGCAATGTAGATCGAGGTATCTCAAGTTGCCTAGATGCTTGATGAATTGACTTGCATGAGCTTCTGAGAAACGTTTGTCTGATGTACTCCACTGTCTCTTCTGATACTCCATAACGTGCACTGCCAGAATGTTTCAGAACACTTCCTGTTGCCAGAAATTTCCTATACCATTCCTTAATTGTTTTCACATCAGGTGGATCACATTCATACACACGACGATAATTTCTTTGCACAGTAATAGGTGATTTTATTTCTGCAAATCACACTACTGCATGCGTGCGCTGCTGCGGAGTCACAATTTTCACGTCATGCGACCATGCAGCACTCTGGGGTGACAGTACTTGGCACTTCTGATGTGGGAATATAAATTCTTTGAGAGGCTCTACAATATAGTGCATTTTTCATTGTCATATCTGCTGTGGTTTTTTCCTCTCCTGGGTCCTTGAAATCAGGGAGGTTTGAGTGGGAGGGACACCCTGTGTATGTACAGTGTGAAGAGTGCAGCTGCAATTTTTCCAATGGTACCCCTGTACTTCATCTTGAGCAACAAAATTGAGATTTTCACTGAAATCCATTAAAATTAACACTGACCGGTCATAAAATGTTTCATTCTTCATTTTCAGATAATCAGAATGTGATTGAGAAATAAGAGTGTGGAGTAAGTTTTTCAATTTTCTTAGTTGGTATCTCTCAGAATTCTGATAGAGAAGTGATTTGAACATGTAAAGTCAGTGGAAACAACATCGGCCCCCTATTCGACCGCCCAGGTGGCATGTTATCAGTTGATATCCATTGACTGTACTGAACGATCTCCTCAGGATAATAGTCTTCTATTTCATTTTCTAAGTGGGTTTGAAGCAATGAACTGGTGGGGCATTTTTCACATAGACAAAGCATACAGGCTCAGTTACTTATATCACATGTTATTATTTTAATTAGATCTTGGTATGTCTCTTTAATAGAAATGGAATTTAGAAGCAATTTAATGTTTTGGTGTCAAATGCACTCACATACGGTATGTGTTTCTGATGCTCCTGCAAGTATATACTGTTTTGGTCAAAGAGAAGCAGATTTTGAGAATCCTACTTTGTCTTCAGGATACTTCTTTTAATAGAGAGAATATAGTTCAGTTAAATTACTTAAAACAAGATGCTTTTGTTCATAAGTATTTTTGCTGGTGCTCACTTTTGTCTTTTTTCCCAGGTATTATTCTTGTTTTTTCGTCATCCAAATAAAAACTCTATTTTTTGCACTGTATCATGTGGCAATGTCTTTCCTCTTTTCTGCTCAGCCATTGGTTAAATACTCGTCTCCATTAAAAGAGCTCTTGCTTGTTGTACCAAATATTCAGAAACCAGAAATTGTGAACTGACTTTCTATCGAGACCAAGTTGGCGGCACAAGAGTAAGTAACTGAATTTTTTCACGTTTATTTGCATATTCAATTTTCATTTGATTTTGTTCATGAGTTCATCATGATGTTTTGCCTTTTCTTCCAGTTCTGTTAAATCACTGGCAGGGATAGTGCTTGCATCAGCAGCCAGCTCAACTTGATATCTGTGTGAAATTTTAGTTTTCAGAGTCTCAGCTGCTGATTCCAATTTTCGTTTGGCTGCTGCATACCGACTATGCTGAGCGACTGAATGCAGCTTTGCAGGAGATACTCCTAAGCTAGTTAAGCCAGTATTGTGCACAGATTTTTCAGGAGTCTGCACCTTCGCATTACTGTCAATTAGATAGCCTTTGTAAAATGATGTCAGCAGTGAAACAGATCAGTTAGTTATTGACATTTCTCGTATCACATTTCTTAAAGGGGGGCTTGAAAACGGGATATTTCAGATTTTCTGGAAAACTGCCTTTAGTTAGCGATGCATTGCGTATTTCAGATAGGACTGGGCTCATTACATGGGAAAAAAACTTTTTAGTACTTTATCAGAAACACCACTAAAACCGGATGAGCATTTATTCTGAGAGAATATATAATTTTCTTAATTTGTAATGAGAAGTTGGTGAAACATCCATATGATTGAATTTTATGAGAGTCATTTTTCAACATCCTGCTGTGATTTTTCTTTTGAACAGTTTGTCCCTACGCTTTCTATAGTTCTTAAGAAATGATTATTAAATGGATTTTCTACCTGTGATTCATCATTTATAGCCCTCCCATCAGGTCAATAGTGATGTGGTCTCGTTTGTGGCTGGTTGTCCTGTCTCTGTTCACTACATTCCATATAGCCTGAAGTCTGTCCTCAGATTTCTGAGTTATGAGAAGTGCATATCCCCTGATCTTTTTAAAATAACCTTTCTTAGTAATTTTGAGTAGTTTCTGGATTTTTCAGCTATTGCAGGATATCTACTTGTTCTTGCCAACAGATACATTTCCATTTTCCTTCCACAAAATACATTAATCCCTCTAGCGATCCTTGCTTTTTACATGACTGTTTAATGTCCTTTCTGATTAGCTTATGCAGAAAGATATTTTTTAATAATAATATGAATTTATCATGGAATAGATTCAATTTGGTTCATTATAAATTTCATCAAAGGTCATCCTTTGTAAGCTATTCTTATAAACATTTGTCCTGGAGTCATTAATTACTCTAACTAATTTCCACTGAGGGGTATCCATACTGTACAGCACTGTGTTATGTATCCTAACGAACAGTGCATCATGATCAGAGAGAGCATTTACTGCTGGATAAATAGTTATTTTCTTGCTTTGAGCTTCACCAAGAAAAATGTCATCAGTGTCCTACTGTCTTTATCCACCAGCATTGGAAAATTAATTACTGAGATCAAATTGTAGAATCCAAATAAGGTTTCCACATCATTTTTCCTATCAGAATCCTTTATCAAATCTCCATTGAAGTCACTACAAAGTGAACTATTTTTCAGTATTAATTCAAAAGCACACACTCTTATGTGCTGATCACTAGAAAATCTGCCTGTCTCAATGTGTTTGAACTTGTGTTCTGTCTCAATATATGTAACAACTCCTTTTCTCATTGTAGTTATGCATGAGAGAGCTGGTGTCCGCAGATGGGTACAGGATGTCTATCTTTTCAGAGCTCTCTAAATTTTCCAAATAGACAAGCAGCTCTTATACCTTATTACTCAATCCTCTAATATTTTGACAAAATAATCCAACCTTACTTTTCTGTGCATTGTTAAACATTTTGTGGGGCTCTTCTGTTATTTTGACTTATTTCAAAAGAGGCTGCTTGAATCCTGATTGTAACCTAAAAAAGACATCTCTGACACCAGTAACAACAGGGATCTTGCTTTTTGTTGTAGAAGCATCCCCTCCCACCCACCCCTGTATATTATCTGCAAGAAGCTCAACCATCCTATCTTTCCCTCTCCTATTCAGGTGTAGGCCATGTTTATTATGTCCCCATCTCCTAGTTGTAGCAATAGGCACTGTACTCATGTGAGAGTTCATTTCATTTCAGTCAGCAGCAGCCTGCCCAACTCAGTGTTTACAGCAGTGGCTGGTCATAGCACTCCAGGACCTCCACAAAACTCACATTTTTACGTGTAATCAGTACTCCTATTTCATCCAGGTCATCCCTAATGCTGTAATTGCTGTTCTTGGCCAAGCTCTTCCCTGCCCCATTCCCTGCTCCACGCTCTACAATAACCTCATTCTCTTTGCCAAAACCTTTGCACAGGTTCTCCATGACCACTCTCACCTGGCTAAAGCTAGCACTTGACTTCACAATACTTATGACCTGTTACCTTGTTTCTAATTTGTCCTGTACCATCTGACCCCACCCCACCCATGCCTGCTACCTAGCAGCAAGAACCTTTTCTTCCTATTCTCTTTTGGTGCTGACCTGCACAGTTTCTTTGCTAGACATCTGCTACACCCTACTGTGACTTTCAGCTGGATGAGGCTTTTCCTCTCCTTCAGGTAACAAGTCAAATTTATTTGGTACTATGAGCTCAAACGTAGATGAAGTTGAAGAGATGTTCCCTTTTTACCAGTTCCCAAGATATTTTCCCCCCTTCAAACTATCTAGCTCAATTTTTCTTTATTTATTTTTTATTTTTTTTATTATTATTATTATTTTACAGAACCTACAGTTCAATGGGAGAGCCTCGTTGAGTTCCCCATTCAGTTTGCCACTACAGTTGCCCAAGCAAAATTCCAACCCTCAGTCTACACATACCACTCCCCCTTTGACTATCCTAAGGCAACATCCACACTTACCACGGATTGCAACACATATTACACACTTAAAAAAATGAATTAAATCACTTAATACACTTCACACTACACAAGTTTACATTATTTATAAACCACAAAAATTAGGCATATGCTTTAACACTTCAGTAGTAGGTGATTATTTGTGCTTTCAACAAGAACTCAGCACTCACTTAACAACAATATATGTTGATCAACTTAATCACAATAGAATGTAACTTTTGCTGTAACTTTAATGTATGGAAACTGTACATGAACAAACTACCCCTTAAAAGTTACGCTGCTTTCCGGAGCTATGAACTTAATAATGAACACACACACTGCTTAAATTGTTGGAAGGAAACTCAGAAAGGTCAAATGGGATCCTCTTAAGTGTGCCAGAATGTAAACAAATATATGACTACAACCTGATCTTATGATCTTTTCATGTTTCCTAGTCTAATACATAAAGAAACGTGATATCTTTAATAGTAAGGTTAAAAAACGTACTAATACACTTATTTAATGAGTAATTTGTACTAAGCTAAATGCTTTGGAATTAGAAAGTAACATTTTAAAAACTTGACGAAATTGTGCTGGAAAGAAAACACACTCACTCTCTCTCTCTCTCTCTCTCTCTCTCTCTCTCTCTCTCTCTCTGCATCATGCTGTCAAATATTCCCACATATGATACATGGTGTATTTCACTAGTATTTTTGTCTCTGCAGTAAGCTTCAAACGGGTGAGTTGTAACCTGTGAATTATTCTAGTGAAATTCCTGTACTTCACCCTGAATGATGGAGTGATTCTCTACAAGATCACACACAACAAGATATTCATGTACTTTCAGTTCTTATTTAGTGATTTTAAAAGTCTGTGACTGCTTTTGGGAGATGCATGAGTGAGGTAGGAGCTCTTGTGAACTCGATGTAAACACATCAATGAAATTATCTGTTAATTTTGTTATAGTCTCTAGAATTACCCCTCCTGTAGTTAACCAACACTTATATGTAATTTCATCAATACAGTTGTACCAAACAGTCAATCAGTCAGGCTTGTCAAACTTGGATATTAGGGACATGCGCCTAAGAAATGCTGGGCATGTAGGATTGTATGCAACAAATGCTACACAGTGCTTGTATGATGATTGTGTGTGTTCTTCACACTTTGTTCTTTCAGGTTACACCCTTCCACTATCAACTTAAAATTCTGGTGTGACACACACATACAAACAGCATGTGTTATACTGATATAGGCAAGAACACAGTGCTTTGGCTGTGATTCGGAGAGTTTTGAGAATTCAGTATTTACATCTTGGTATGCATCTTTGAAATATGTATACAAACCCTTAAGATTGTGAAACACTGCTTTGCCTTATGCACCCCAATTCCATTTTCTTTCACAGACACGCCCTCTGTTTTTCCTGGATTCTCACAGCTCACATCCTGATCACAGTAAAAGTCAAGTATTTTTTCACACAGTGTCTTACCTGGCTTTGGATTTGAGGTCACTAATGTACCTCATTCTGCAGATGAATGTTTTGCTCTTCGTACCATGTAATCTGAAGTGGAAAAGTCTTTCATGGTTTTTCTTATCCTCCATCTCTTTGGAAGTTCTGTACTGTCAAAATATGAGTTTTGTCACACGTACAGTTGTGTATTGTGAAAATTACCTTTCAGCTGAGCTATGATTTCTCTTTCTCCATTATTTCACACTTTTTGCAGTTGTGCCACATGGGTTTGCTCCAACAGTGAGGCAACCTTTCTTAGTTTTTGCTTGGGTACTTTTTCTCCTGCTGATGCCTATTTTTCTTGACAGGAGATTCACCTAAATACTGAAGGCTAGTATTTAAAGAATCCAGTGCCATGTCTGATGCTGTTTCGCCTTCACTGAAAATCTCCTCCTGAAGTGTATAACACAGATGAGGCAACACCTGCAGAGGTTGACGAGTTTTGTGGTATATGGTTTCTACATTTGCTGCAAATTTTTACACCTAAAAATACATTAGGACACTCATTTACCATTCACTGCTGACCATTCCTCAAATTCTTATGTACTATTTCATGCCCTTCTTCTTTAAATGGATTGCAACAGTATAATTTTGACTTTAAATCCATTTCTTACAAATTATTACTAAATACTACTACACAGCATCTGTATACTACAGTTTGAGTAAATGGACCACATCCATAAAACAAGCTAATGATGTTTGGTTCAAATAAAATTTTCTCTGATTGACTGTTCACAGCAAGAAATGTTCACCAATTTGTCAGAATAATAGTAACTGCTATTGTCTGCTGTTCTGGAAAAGAAAGATACATAGCTGCTTACTGCATTTTGTTATTGTAGTGATGTAAATGAAATAATTTTTTTGTCATGATGTCTTTGGTGTGCCAACTTGATATATATAAATTGAAGGTGGGGTATTTCGAGATAGTTGAGGTCAGTGATCTTGAATAAGAAAATTCTTAGGAACCCACCATGTTGCATATCAATGTCGAGCTCATCTCATTAGCTTTTCAGTGTTACAAGTTTCATTGCTCTACCTGGATTAGAACCATAATTATAGTCATTTATATAGTCATTTATGTTGAGGCAGATGCACATAAATTTCACATAATTTCTAAACTGTGGAGCAGATACAGGAGCCTGGAATTGACCCACAGAGGTGGTGGTCATGCATTAAGGTCTTACATGCTACTGAGGCAGCACACTGACGAAGTGCGGCAACAGCATAGGCCAGCTAGAACATATTCAGTGAATGTTAAGGAAGGATCATCATGGTTAGCACAGGTGGCAGTGAATTGGCGATGGCATGCTGTTTTCCCTGGATTCCATGGTCAGCCAGCCAGCTGTGCTGGATGTCTCACACCAAGGAGTGTGGCTGGAAATTGCCTGGCAGAGGCCATGCGACCCAACACACAATTCTGACCAAGATCTGTTGCTGAACTTTCCACTGTTGGTACATCATCAGAACTGTCTATCCTAATTTAGGGACTATAAGACCCATTTTTTTTCTTTGAAAAATTGCCTCCAAAATTCAGGCCAGGGTAGGAACGTTGAGGCTCTCTTGGCACAGCAGGACATTTGCCTCCTTAACACTGGTGCTCCCACATACACTCCTGGAAATGGAAAAAAGAACACATTGACACCGGTGTGTCAGACCCACCATACCTGCTCCGGACACTGCGAGAGGGCTGTACAAGCAATGATCACACGCACGGCACAGCGGACACACCAGGAACCGCGGTGTTGGCCGTCGAATGGCGCTAGCTGCGCAGCATTTGTGCACCGCCGCCGTCAGTGTCAGCCAGTTTGCCGTGGCATACGGAGCTCCATCGCAGTCTTTAACACTGGTAGCATGCCGCGACAGCGTGGACGTGAACCGTATGTGCAGTTGACGGACTTTGAGCGAGGGCGTATAGTGGGCATGCGGGAGGCCGGGTGGACGTACCGCCGAATTGCTCAACACGTGGGGCGTGAGGTCTCCACAGTACATCGATGTTGTCGCCAGTGGTCGGCGGAAGGTGCACGTGCCCGTCGACCTGGGACCGGACTGCAGCAACGCACGGATGCACGCCATGACAGTAGGATCCTACACAGTGCCGTAGGGGACCGCACCGCCACTTCCCAGCAAATTAGGGACACTGTTGCTCCTGGGGTATCGGCGAGGACCATCCGCAACCGTCCCCATGAAGCTGGGCTACGGTCCCGCACACCGTTAGGCCGTCTTCCGCTCACGCCCCAACATCGTGCAGCCCGCCTCCAGTGGTGTCGCGACAGGCGTGAATGGAGGGACGAATGGAGACGTGTCGTCTTCAGCGATGAGAGTCGCTTCTGCCTTGGTGCCAATGATGGTCGTATGCGTGTTTGGCGCCGTGCAGGTGAGCGCCACAATCAGGACTGCATACGACCGAGACACATAGGGCCAACACCCGGCATCATGGTGTGGGGAGCGATCTCCTACACTGGCCGTACACCACTGGTGATCTTCGAGGGGACACTGAATAGTGCACGGTACATCCAAACCGTCATCGAACCCATCGTTCTACCATTCCTAGACCGGCAAGGGAACTTGCTGTTCCAACAGGACAATGCACGTCCGCATGTATCCTGTGCCACCCAACGTGCTCTAGAAGGTGTAAGTCAACTACCCTGGCCAGCAAGATCTCCGGATCTGTCCCCCATTGAGCATGTTTGGGACTGGATGAAGCGTCGTCTCACACGGTCTGCACGTCCAGCACGAACGCTGGTCCAACTGAGGCGCCAGGTGGAAATGGCATGGCAAGCCGTTCCACAGGACTACATCCAGCATCTCTACGATCGTCTCCATGGGAGAATAGCAGCCTGCATTGCTGCGAAAGGTGGATTTACACTGTACTAGTGCCGACATTGTGCATGCTCTGTTGCCTGTGTCTATGTGCCTGTGGTTCTGTCAGTGTGATCATGTGATGTATCTGACCCCAGGAATGTGTCAATAAAGTTTCCCCTTCCTGGGACAATGAATTCACGGTGTTCTTATTTCAATTTCCAGGAGTGTATTTTAGCTTGACTCATGGCACATACTCGGCCATTGACCTCTCTCTTAGTAGCCCAGGTCTTCTTCCATACCTCAGTTGGAGGGTCCACGACAACCTCTGTGGTAGCGACCACTTTCCTATTCTGGTTTCTCTTCTTCACTCCCAACCCCCTGACCAGCTGCCACAATGGTCTCTTTGTGGAGCTGATTGGGCAGCCTACTCCTCAGCTACTATCACCATTTCTCTGCTTCCTGGTGATATTCATTTGGCAGTGGATGAGGTCACTATGGCCATTGTTTCTGCTGCCAAGGCAACTTTCCCCTGCTCTTAAATTACCCTAAGGCGTAAGTCAGTCCCTTGGTGGACACCAGAGATTGCAGAAGCTATCCGGGACCGCCGGCGAGCCC
Source organism: Schistocerca serialis cubense (assembly GCF_023864345.2). NCBI lineage: Eukaryota > Metazoa > Arthropoda > Insecta > Orthoptera > Acrididae > Schistocerca > Schistocerca serialis. Next base: position 80,788,879 of record NC_064640.1, on the reverse strand, counting down.
TGCAACGAAACTGGCGTCATCCTTCCCTAGAGAATCTGGTTGCCTTTAAACGGCTGCGGGCCCGGGCTCAGCGGTTAATCCAGCAGAGCAAATAGGACTGCTGGGAACAATATGTTGCCACCATAGGTTCTCGCACCTCCCCATCTCAGGTGTGGTTGCGGGTTCGGCGCATTTTTGGCTTTTGCCTTCATGCGTCTGTCCCTTGCCTTTCTCTTCGGGGTACACTTTGTACTGATCCAGTTGGCATCTCCGAACATCCGGCACAGTACTTCGCTCGTATTTCCGCGACAGCAGGCTACAGCTCAGAATTCCGTGCCATTAAAGAGCAGGCTGTGCATACGCAGTTGTCGTTTTGCACGCACCGCTGGGAACAATACAACGCCCCGTTTAGTGAATGGGAGTTCAATTGTGCCCTTACAGCTTGCCCCGATACCTCTCCAGGTCCAGACCGAATTCACAACCAGTTTCTTCGCCATCTCTCAGCGCACTGTCAGGATGAATTACTCGCCCTGTATAACCGCATCTGGACGGAGGGAGTTTTCCCAACTCGTTGGCAGGATAGCATTACCATCCCAGTGCTGAAACCTGGTGCAGATCCGCTGCTGGTTGATAGCTATCGCCCTATCAGCCTTACCAACGTTATGTGCAAGCTCCTGGAACGGATGGTGAGTCGGCGGCTCATGTGGATGGATCCTTGAAGCTCGGGGCCTCCTAGCCCAGCAATAGGGGGGGCTTCCGTCAGAGCCGCTCAGCGATCGACAATTTAGTCTCGCTAGAGTCGGCTATTCGTATAGCTTTTACTCAGCGAGAACATCTAGTTGCTGTTTTCTTTGATCTTTGGAAGGCGTATGATACCACCTGGCACCATCATATCCTCGGTACGCTGCACAAATGGGCATTACCGGGTCCACTTCAGATTTTTCTACGGAATTTTCTCTCCAATCGCTCCTTTCGGGCTAGAGTTGGCACACTTTTAGCTCTGCTCATATTCAGGAGAATAGTGTCCCACAGGGCTCGGTTCTCAGTGTTCCCCTCTTTTTGGTGGCGATTAATGTTCTTACGGCTGCGGTGGGCTCATCTGTCTGTTCCTCTCTATATGCCGATGACTTTTGTCTTTATTACAGTTCCCCAAGCATCAGCGTCGCTGAACGGTGGCTGCAGGGAGCTATCCGTAAGGCACATATTTGGGCATCCAACCATGGTTTTCAGTTCTCAGCCTCTAAGACCCGAGTGATGCACTTCTGTCATCGTCGAACGGTCCACCTACATCCAGAGCTCTACCTTGCCAATGAACTCCTTCGTATTGAGGAGACGCATCGCTTCCTTGACATGCTATTTGATGCTCAGCTCAATGGGACACCTCATCTTTGCGAGCTTAAACAACGGTGCTGGCGGCACCTCAACATCCTTCGCTGCCTCAGCCACACCATTTGGGGGGGGGAGGGGCTGCACGAACAACCCTCCTACAGCCCTACGAGGCCTTAGTCCAGTCCCGTCGCGACTACGGGAGCATGGTGTACGACTCTGCAGCACATTCAATGTTGCAGATCCTCAACCCGATTCTCCGTTGTGGCATCAGACTGGCGACAGGTGCCTTACACACTAGTCTGGTGACTAGCCTTCTTGTAGAAGTTCGAATCCCTCCCCTATGATTCCTCTGACAACAGTTGCTTGCGTCGTACATCGCCTGCGTCCATGCCTCGCCCCACCACCCAAACCGCAGGCTCTTTTTTTTCCATCTTCTACACTGCCGTCCCCACGACGGCGGCCTAGGTCAGGTCTCCCGATCGCGGTCCGCGTTCGTTCCCTTCTCTCGTCACTAGAGTCCTTTCCCCTTCCTACATCCTTCCAGCCCTCTTCTTCTACCCCTCCTTGGTCCCTCCCTCGCTTGCGCCTTTGCTTGGATTTGTCGTGCGACTCCAAGTCCTCTGTTCCACCTGCCAGTCTTCGTCAACAATTCCTGGCTCTTCTTGCCTCGTTTCGCGATGCAGATGTAGTCTACACCGATGGTTCTGTGGTCGATGGACGCACTGGGTTTGCTTTCATCCACGGCGACTACGTTGAGCAGCATTCTCTGCCTTGTGGGAGCAGTGTTTTCACTGCAGAGCTGGTTGCTCTTTATTGTGCACTCGCTCACCTTTCCTCCTGCCCTGGGGAGTCTTTTGTCATATGCAGTGACTCCCTGAGTGGATTGCAAGCACTCGACCAGTGTTTCTCTCGGGACCTTTTGATGCGCGGCATTCAAGATGCTGATTCTGCTCTCACTGAGTGTGGTCGTTCAGCGATGTTTGTGTGGACCCCGGGCCACATCGGCATTCCAGGAAACGAACGTGTCGATCGGTTGGCCAAGCAGGCCACCACTTCGCCATCCCTGGAGCTTGGTCTCATGGAAAGAGACCTCCGGTCAGCCCTACATTGCAGGATCTGCAATGTCTGGAGCTCTGAATGGTCTGTCTTGAACACGCCAAATAAGCTCCGCATGGTAAAGTCGTCTCCGAATTGGGCATACGCGGTTGACCCACAGCTATCTCCTTCGTTGTGAGAACCCGCCCAAGTGTCGCTGTGATGCAGGGCTGACAGTGGTCCATCTTCTGATGGACTGCCCCCTTGCGGCAGTCCTTTAATTTACCAGCTGCACTTCCTTTAATTCTCGGTGACGATGCGTCTATAGCTGACTCAGTCTTACGTTTTATCTGTGCAGCTCGGTTTTATCACTCGCTCTAGTGTGGGTGCTCTCGCATGATTTCTCAGGCTACACCCACTCCAGCGACTTTTAGTTGTGACATGGATACCAAAATAGTGTTTTTTATGGTAACAAGTTGTGTTGGTACCTCTATCAACGCTTTCCAGCTGGAGGTTCTTCGTTCGTAGTTGAGTGGTTGACCTTTTACCTGATCCATCAACCACTATAGTCTGTTTTACTCTAGTCAACTATTTGCTCTGCTCCTTTTAAGTGTCCTCTATTTTGTGTTACTGCGGTGTTCATTTTAGCTCTGTAACCCTTGGTGTTCCCTCCCTCTGGGTGCAGAGATTACACTTTTACTGTATAGGTCTTTTACAAGTATGTCTGTTTTTAACTGGGGACTGATGACCTCGATGTTTTACCCCCATCAAACCCCAAAACCAATCAACCAACCGAGCTTTATGAAACAGCATGCTATTTTTAACAGAAAGATATCTTCAGATGTAAAAGTAACTTTGAGTGCACTTCAGGGGAGTGTTACAGGATCATTATGTTTCACAACATATAGACAGGGCTATTATAAATGATTGAAACAATGTCTTAAATTGACTGTAACTACATTAATTGACATATTGTCATAAAACTCAAAAAGTTTTGTATTGTTGCAGCCGCACTTCAGATTCCTGCGACAAGCACACAGCTGTGAGCAGTTAGGCAAGATGGCGAACGGTTCCGGTATCCGTACCAGATAGGGTTGATAGAAGAGATAGAGAAGATCCAACGGAGAGCAGCATGCTTCGTTACAGGATCATTTAGTAATCGCGAAAGCGTTACGGAGATGACAGATAAACTCCAGTGGAAGACTCTGCAGGAGAGACGCTCAGTAGCTCGGTATGGGTTTTGTTGAAGTTTCAAGAACATATGTTCACTGAGGAGTCAAGCAGTATATTGCTCCCTCCTACGTATATCTCGCAAAGAGACCATGAAGATAAAATCAGAGAGATTAGAGCCCACACAGAGGCATACCGACAATCCTTCTTTCCATGAACAATACGAGACTGGAATAGAAGGGAGAACCGATAGAGGTACTCAAGGTACCCTCCGCCACACACCGTCGGGTGGATTGCGGAGTATGGACGTAAAAAAGCATACGTTGTGCTTGAAATGCATTCACAGTTTGCTGTAAGATTGCAATGACACTTCAGAATGAAGTTCAACAAAGAACCACCAACTGCCAGTTCCATTTAGCAATGGTATGCACAGTTTAAAGCTTCAGGATACCTCTGCAAGGACAAATCAACAGGTTGAGATGCAGTGAGTGAAGAAACAATTGACCTCGTGTGGGCAAGTTTCACACTTAGCCCATAGAATTTGATGAACAGAGCAAGCAGAAAGCTGAACATACCACGAGTGACCATTTGGAAAATCGTATGGAAACAACTGAAGCTGAAGCCTTACCACTTGCAATTGCTGCAAGCGCTGACTCCTGGTGACAAAGTCAGACGTTTTGAATTTTTGGCACAGTTGCAACAGTTTATGGAAGAGGACGGTTTTTCATGAAAAACTCATTTCAGTGATGAAGCAACATTTTCGGTGAATGGCACAGTGAACAGGCACAATGTGTGAATCTGGAGCATAGAGAATCCCCACACTATCGTGTAGCACATTTGAGATTCAAAAAGTTAATGTGGTCTTTATAGTCTCACAGTTTGAAGTTTTTTCTTCTGTAGGAAGACCATTACAGGACATGTGCATCTGGACATGGTGGAAAATTGGATCATGCCACAACTGGAGACTAATAGTGTGGACTTCATCTACCAACAGGGTGGTGTTCCACCCCACTTCCATGATGGCATTCATGAATTCCTGAACAGAAATTGAGAAACTGATGGATCAGTCATGGTGGGGTTGATGATCATCAATTCATGTCATGGCCTCCACACTATCCTGACATAAACCCATGCGATTTGATTCTGTGGGGTTGTGAGAAAGATCCAGTGTTTGGGTCACCTCTATGAACTAACCTACTAGAAGTGTGTGCTCGCATTAACAGTGCTTTTGTACAGATTGATAGAAACTCATTATGCTGAATGTGGGAAGAACTTGATTATTGATGTGGTATCAGCAGAATCAGTGGGAGTCTCATATAGTGTCTCATATAGAGCACTTGTAATATATTAAAAAAATTTAAAGTTTTTCTTTTTGTGTGCAGAGCCCTATGATAATATGTCAAATAATATAGCTACTGAAAATCTGTGAAATCTGTTCAGTTATATCTGATAACCCTGTAAATAACCTAATGGATAGCACTGGAAGCTGCATGAAGCTGTTCACAGGTGATGCTTTTGTATATAGAGAAGTCGCAACACTAGAAAATTATAGTATAATGTGGGAAGACCTGCAGAGGATTGACACGAAGTTTAGGAATTGGTTGTTGACCTACAACATAAACAAATGTAATGTGTTGTGCAAAAACAGATGGAAAGACCAGCTGTTGTTTCATTACCAAATTGCAGAAGAACCACTGGACAAGTTAAATTTGGTAAATACCTGGTAGCATGTGTACAGAACAATTTGAAGTGGAATGGCCACAAAAAACTAATTATAGGAAAGGCAAATGGCATTCATTGGAAGAATCATCGGGAAGTGTGGTCCACTAACAAAGAAACCTTCGCAATGACTGATACTTCAATATTGCCCTTACCAAATAATGTTCATGCAGGAAGTGGAGAATATCCAAAGAAGAGCATCACATTTTGTCATGTTTGTTTAGCAAGTGTGAAAGTGTCATGAAGATATTCATCCAACTCGAGTGACATACGCTACAAGAGATTCATTGTGAATCACGGTTGGTTTACTGTTAAAATTCTGAGAGCATATGGTCCTGGAAGAGTTGCTCAATATATTGTCTCCTCCTACATGTATTTCACAAGGGGTGTACAGAGAAGTTGTCCTCCTGGTTTCATGGGTAGGATCTACAACTACAGACCGATCTGTCTCAATAATGGAATGTGCAGACTGCTCAAAAGGATGATTGACCAATAATTGCTTTGGTGTAATCTCAGGTTTTCTTGGCATTATTGATTATGGTGTGCTCATGGATGTTCAGCCAAACTAAGCTGACCATTGCTTTGACTGAGTGGCACCTGTGGAGAGTGACCTTGACAGGGGTACGGATGGTCATGGCAAATATCAAGCATGGTGGAAAGATTAAAGTAATCAGATTTGGTTGTGAGGCTGCAGCAGTCTCTTCAGATAGACCTGAATGCTTCACTGATGACTGTTATGATCCCAAGAAATTTAGCTCTTTTTGCAATGCTATAGTGGGAAAACAAAATGAAGCAAACTGCAGAAACTGTCCTTCAATTTTTAGTTTCATCCCAGACTGGTGGAGGTTTCTCCCTATCTACTAAGCCCATGTTTTTTGTGTGGTACTGAAAATGTATGTTGATAAATCTCTTCACTCAGTAAACTACGAAGTGTTTCTGTCTTAAAATGATGACCTGTATACAATCCAGACCATTACTCCCTTGTGATAAACTAGGAAATGATAGCAATGTGAGTGTGTATAACCCCAGCGATTACAGTTTACATTTGCACCAAATAGAGCAGTTACGCACCTTGAGGGAGTCACCTTAATCTGCAAACTCTTTATCTGCCCTCTTTCTCCTACTGCTCCCTGCAGTGTTGAGCTAGAATGGACCTGCAGTAGAGCCTGCCTCATAAAAGGTAACTCAAGGAGTGTTATATATTGTCAAGCTTTATATTGATGACTCGGCTACTATTAGGACAGCTGTCAGTATTAGCTCAGACCATAACCTTTCCCTCAGCCTTTTGGCTTAATTATTTGTGGTCCCTTTTTAAGATTTCACTTCCCCTTCTCTAAATTTCACATCAGTGTGAGCTGTTTGGGGAATGGAGCCTGACAAGATGCATTATTTATTCACCGTGTGCTGTGATCCCATACACCTACTCTTAGTGGATTTATGTTCACACCCAAATTCCAGCACATCAGCCAATCTGTCACAGGGTGGTCATCATGCACCAGCACGTTTGTACCCCATGACAATGCAGGTATCGCACTGCCGATACCGGAGTTGCACATTCCACATGTTTGCCAAGGAGATGGTGCCTGCCTGAGTCAGAGCACCAGGGCTCTGGGCAATGGACATGCTGTCTTTGTTATGGTAGGGTAGCCCCCTTGGGGCGAACCTCTGATTAGAGTAACTGGCATCAAGGTAGCTGATCCCCAATAAAACAGATCAAACGCATCTATACTGGTGCCAGCTCAGTGATCTCAGCAGATATGTAACAAGATTTCAATGCAGATGCTTACAATTGCATGGTGTTTCCATTTTTAATCAAGCCATAGGATGAAAGTTGGACAAAAAGTAAGGGAGGTAGACAGTTCACCCAGGTCGTGGTATGCTCCAGAACTGATGGAGAATCTTTCACAACAACTAAACCATTGTGTTTCACTGAAAATATTGAGGAAGTTTTTGGAAAAGTTGCTGCAATATAGAAAATGATAAATGGATGTCTGTTGAAGAAAACTTTAATGCTAACCCATCACAGACACTTCAGGCTGATGACATGCTTTGGGATATACCGGTTACAATTTCTCAACAAGATTCAAGGTCTCATCTTCCATTGGGACCTAACATTACAGACAGGCAAAGAAGCTACTCTCAAGTGCCGCAGAGTACATTTTGTTCTTCACATTCAGAGAAGACCTAAGGATAATAGAGTGGACCTGGAGTTTTCATCCTGAAATTCGATGGAAACATCTTACCTGAGATGGGAAGGTCATGGCTTTTGGATGGGATGTAAAACCCTATCTTCCTGAACCTATGAGATAGTGTAGGTGCCTGAGGTTTTGTACATATTCTCTCCTGCTGAACATACCTGTGGAGCATGGATAAGGACAATGCATGAAGCAGACCTTGCCAACAACCTGTAATTCTGAACACCCTACATGTGTCAACTGCCCAGAATACCACTCCTCTGTCACCATAATCTCTGGGCATGCTTCAGTGACCACCATGCAGTGCGGCTGTGGAATTTGGTGTGTTTGGGAGAATGGGGGCTTTGGTTTCACCGCCTTGACCGTGAGGAAGGTACACAGAAAAAAAAAAAAACCCTCAAAGTGTGCATGCTACCTGCTGATGAGGTGAAAGGCTGTTGAGATTTAAAAAAAAAGTTCTAGCGGGCAACTTCTGGGGCACCTGCTGCTACCCTCCCCCCCCCCCCCCCCCTCCCCCAAGGTGTAGAAGACTTGCTCAGGCTGTATGGCTCTGCCTGGGTTGACATTTGTTTCACTAGCATCTCATGGGATCCCTATGGAATGGTTTCATCAAACTACTATTGCCGACGGGATGGATGTACCGTCAGGTAGTACTAACTCCCACTCATCAAAGAGAGTTCTGTTGGTCAGTCCTCCAGAGGAGAAGTCTCCGAATCATAGTAATAGGACATTATTGTGCAATAACATGTTTATTGTAATCAAGAGAACTGGGGGAACCTTTGAGAAGGTCTCCCCTTTCTATATTCACAAGGCATTGGAGGGTATTGCTGGATCCCTAAAAAGTGTCAAAGGACTTTGTAATGGAACACTTCTTGTTGAAACTGCTAATTCAAAACAAGTATCTAAACTTCTGGGATGTAAGGCCTTAGGTGACTGTCGAGTCGAGGCTGAGTTGCATAACCCCTTAACTTTAGTAAAGGCATGGTTACCTGCTGTGATATAATAGAGATGAACCCCGCAGAGTTATGTGAAGAATGGAAAAATATGGGCATCACGGAAGTGAAGAACTGTATGAAGAGAGTCAATGGCATGTTGGGAGAATCTACATCATTTATCCTAACATTTAGTACTCCAGAATTACCTGAAGACATCCTTGCAGGCTATGTCTATATTAAGGCTCACCCATTTCTTGCTAACCCAATGTGATGCTTCAGATATCAAAGATTTGGCTATACCATTGTGGGATGTAATGGGAGGGCTGTGTGTGGAAATTGAGGAGGCTCAACTCATGAATCAGGCAATTCTTATACACTTCCTCTGAAATGTATAAACTGCTCTGGCGATCACCCGTTATGGAGTAGGAAGTGTGCGGTTTACAACGAGGAAAGGAAAATTCAGGAGCTGAAAGACACGAGAAGCTAAGAAGCTAAAAAAAGATTTCAAAGCAACCTCTGGTTTTTGATACTTTTTTGCAATGGCCCTTATAAAGCTAATTTCCAAGTGTGATACCTCCACACAAATCCAGGCCACAGATTCAAGTATGAGCACATGCACTTGTCGGTTTACCTGTGGGGGAAAATGCTACTCTTGAGCCAGAAATCATTGGGAAGTCATCGGTGATGGAATTACCATCAAAGCCACGTACCACTGCCCACCATCAGAAGTCTACTAAGCCATCCCCTCAACCCAAGCAACCAACTTCTCCCTTAAGTACGGAAAAGCATCCTTCAAAATTTCGTTCAGAGTCAAAGAAAGTGGCAGTTAAACCTTTGGGTCAGTGTAGTCTCTCCTAGTCAGATGGGAACTACGCTCTTGAGGATATGGACTTCCAATTGGAGGAACCAGAGTGCTAGGAACTGCCTAACGTCCTCCGTGACCTCCTGTGTAAATCACCACCTCTGAGGGAGAAAGACGAGGCCAACCATTGGTAATCAATGGCTGCCACAGGGACATCTGTGTTGCAGTGGAATTTCAGGTCCTCGTCCAGGAGAACCCATTTTGCACCTGCTTACAAGAAACTCATTTTAAAGTCACAGACACACCTGCATTATGGGGTTACTCCCCCCATCTCCTGCAGGGAGGACGATAGTACTGGAGAAAGGGCTAAAGATGGAGTGGCTGTTTTCATTGATGACAGATGCTACTCCTCTCTTGTCTCTCTTACTGCGGCCATACAGGCAGTTGCCATGGAAGTTCTAGCACCATTTAAAATCCCAGTGTATTCTTTATATCTTCCACCTCATGATACTTTGGATGCAGACGCACTGACAGAACTCTTCTCAGCACTCCTGTGTTCAGTCCTCCTTGTGGGGGACTTAACTGCAAATAATGTGCTGTGGGGCTCGGCTAGCTCTTGCTTCAGGGGTCAAATGATCAAGCGAGTCGTCCATTCTGAGAATATCTGCCTTTTGAATTCGAGTCAGATGACACACTTTTCTCACAGCTGCAGGGTCTTTTTCAGCCACTGATCTTTGTTTTTCCTCCCAAGCTATTGCAGACTCAATTAAGTGGGACATGGCTACAGATTTACATTCTAGTCACCACTTCCCAGTGTTTGTCCATCTGCTGACAGTGGTCAACAGGAGACCACGAAGATGGACGATTTTAAGGGCAAGTTGGTTGCAGTACAGTCAACAGGCTATTTTTGAGTAAAAGGATTGTGCACAAGAGGTGGTGTCCCATATCACTTGTGAGAGCCAACGGGCTGCCGCAGAATCCATCCCCCTGTCTGGTAACCACCTCACATGACAGCCTGTATGTTGGTGGAATGATGGACAGTCTATACGTTTGCGGAATGACGACAGTCGCATGGCAATCAGAGTGAAACGAACAACTCTGTGGATCTTCAAACACCGTACAACTACAGGAAACCTTCACGCCTTCAGATCTACAAGAGCACATGTTAGGCGATTAATAAAACAACAGAAGAGGGATTCCTGAAAGGAATTTGTGACTTCCATTAATCGGTCCACTTCCACAGCACAAGTTCGAGAATCAATGAGGCAGATTTCAGACAAGGGCAGTACACATCTCCATATGGTAGCTGAACGCTTTTTTACGGTCATTGTGTCATCCAGATAATCTCCTGTATTTCAGGTGTTTGGTAGGACTGCGGAGATGAGGAAGCTCCATTTCTTCTCACATAATGAAGAAATCTACAACCTTCCATTCTCCATGTGGGAACTGGAATCAGCTCCGTCTGTGGCCAGACACACTGCTCTAGGACGTGATGAGATTCATTATGTCATGCTTCACCATCTGTGTCCTGAATTGAAAGAACAGCTCCTCTCTTGTTTCAATCAGATCTAGTTTGATGGTCAGTACCACACGACTTTGAAGGAGGCAATATTAATTCCATTGTGGAAACCAGACGAGGACCATAGCACCCCTAACAATTACTACCGGAATGTATTGCTGACCAGTTGTGTGGATAAGACTCTTGAATGCATGGTCAACCACCACCTCGTCTGGCTGCTCGAATCCTGAGGTCATCTGAGCCGGTCCCAGTGTGGTTTCAGGTGCTACCATTACACCCTTGACAACTTAATTCTACTGGAGGCAGCAATACAGGATTCCTTCTTGCGCCAAAACCATTTGGTTTGTGAGTTTTTTGGGCCTCAAAAAAGCATATGACACTACTTGGAGATACAACATCCTTTGCCAACTCCATGAATGGCGACTACGTGGACGTCTGCCACTTCTTATCCAATCCTTTCTCGAGGACTGGCGTTTCTGATATTGCATTGGTGATGCCTTGTCTGCACGCTATGTTCAAGAGAATGGGGTCCCCCAAGGCAGTATACTCAGTGTCACATTGATTGCCATTGGTATCAGTGGCATTTCCTCCACAGTTGGGAGCCCTGTCAAATGCTCTTTGTTTGTGGGTGACTTCGCGGGTCTTCTACTCTTCCTCGGATCTTACAATGACGACGAGGCAGATACAGCTGACCATTAGGAGGCCAGAAACCTGGGCCAGTACAACTGGTTTTCAGTTCTCGCCAGAGAAGACTACATGTGTCAATTTTAACAGTGGTCATCGAAGGTCTAACCAACCATTGCTCACAATGGAAAACAGTATTTTACGTTTCCAGAAAACTGTTCACTTTTGGGTTTATTATTTGACTCAAAATTAAATTGGCTCCCACTTCCGAATATGCTATGGACAAAGGGCTTCCAGTCATTGAATTTTTTGAAGTGCCTTAGTGGAAAAGCATGGGGAGCTGATAGGTCCTGCCTCCTGCAGTTTTATAGGTTATTTATTCAATCACATTTAGATTATGGCACTGTGGTCTATGGATCAGTCCATATTTCCTACCTCAAATGTTAAACATTGTTCATCATGAGGGCATTCTGATATCGACTGGAGCCTTTCGAATCAGCCCAGTTCAGAGTCTATGTGCAGAGGCTGGCCAACCTCCACTCTGGATTCAGTGACATATCATTTTGGCTCAACAGGCACTGAAAATTGCAGTGTCTCCTCGGGCATTGGCATTTAGTGCAGTGGTCCAACCCAAGTTTGAACGGCTGCTCAGGAATCGGCCCTATGCAACCAAGCCATTTGGGATATATCCTACTGACTATTTCGAGGATCTGGATCTATCAGACCTCCAAATACACAGCCAGGGATGGAATGTGTTGCTGCCTTGGTGTCTTGAGAGGCCCAAAGTGATCTTAAAGCGTGACACGGTACAAGAAAACTTTTACTCCAGATGACGTTTTTACAACTTCATTTTCTTCCATTTTAAATATATACCACACTTTTATCGTTGTTTGTATAGATGGTCCCCAGCAAGAGAGTTTACTTGGTTGTTCCTCTGTTTTCCTTGAATAGGGTTTTCAAAGTGCGTCTTCCGGAATAATTTACAAACTATGATTTGGAGTTGTATGGCTTTACAGTGGCACTGGAGAGGATTCACAAACATCAGCGTACAAGGTTTCTTGTCTGTTCTGACTCACTTAGTGCACTACAAGCATTTCACCAAATGTATCCAGTAGACCAGTTGACTGAGCTCATCCATGACTACTTACAGCGGCTCCAACACCATGGCAAGGAGGTGGTATTTTGCTGGGTATGTTGCCCCATCGGGTTACAGGGAAATGACATGGCCGATAAAGTAGCCAAGGAAGCATGTTGGGATGATGATGTCTGTCAGTGTCCCATCCCATTGCATGCCATCATCTCATGTTCTGACAGACACATTATGCATCAGTGGGAGACTGAATGGTTGCAGGTGACAGAAAACAGAGTGCAGCCACTCAAATTGTCCACACAGGCATGGCGGACTTAATGTCAGCCTCACTGCTGGAAGGAGGTTTTGCTTACCAGGCTGCACATTAGACATAGTCCTTTTAACACATGGCTTCCTCCTCTGGTGGGAGGATCCACCACTCTGTGCAGTTTGTGGTGTGCCATTTTCAGTTCTCAGCATATTTTTGCAATGTGTGTCCTATGTACTGATATCAGGGCAGCCCTCAGTCACAACAGAGATCGACCGACCATCCTTGCCAATACTGATTTCTGTGTTACAAGAGTGGTGAAATTTTGTGAAGTGTCAGGGCTCATCCCTAATTTGGTGGGAAAGGGTGGCAGACTTTAATGATTTATCAAGTGCCCTGCATGTGGGGACAGCCTCCATCCCCACCCATGAGAGTGGCATGCTGAGTTTTCGCCAGGGCACTGATGACGTCGATGTTGCGCGCCCATCACCTCAAATCATCATAACAATCATCATCAAAAAACTCAAACTACTCCACCCAATTGACATGACATCAAATTTTGCAAACATTGTGGTAAAATCCTCACCTAACACTATGACAGTGAGGTCTCAAAAACCAACTCTGTCACTAGCCACATTTCAAAGCTTGTTTTTAGTCAAGAGAGATGATATGAGCTCTCTTGACCCTCAAACCCACAGCACCAGTGGTAACCACCCCACCAATGCAACAGGAGACACCTCGGTCTCCTCCATCATCAGCAGGGGAGAGGACACCTGCCAAGGTGGCCCCCTTCCAGAGTGAAACAAACCAGCAGTCTTAACACCAACCAATGGCTGAAAGAGCCACAGGCTGCGGGTTATAAAAAAGAGTGGTCATCTTCTATCGCAGACGTCAAGACAGGAAAATCCTCGCATAAAGTGAAACCTCACAGGGACAAAAAGGAAATTGAATGTGAAACCAGATTCTGCTTTACCTGTTCTGGTTTACCTGTTCTCCCCACCTCAGTGGAGCATGAATCAACAGCAAAATAATTCATAGTGCGGTTTCCCCTTCACAGCTTTCTCAGATCCCAATCTGATGTCTTGGAATGAAATTGTAATAGCTGCCATCACTACCTGGCTGTACTCCGTCAACTGATGGCTACTTTGCAGTCAGTTTGTCAATTCAGGAAGCATAGTTCTCAGAAACTCAACACCCTAACGTTAAAAATTAAAAATGTGCAATTGTTACAGTAAAAATCACATTAATACTAGTAGGGCATCTGGAGGAACTTACACTCTCATACAGTGAGACACTTTAAGTGAGCAGGTGGAATTTGATGGTTCCCTGTAGGGTTTGACCTCCATTTTTCAAAATTTACCCGAAGAGCAAGCCAATTGGGGAAGGGCGCCGCACATGGTGCATTGTGTCCATCGTGCACAGAGACCTATCGCATCCTTCGTCAACGTGGATCTGCACCTCTGCTCATTCTCCAACTGTTGGTCGAGGTCACCCCCCTGGGGGCATATTTTTCCATCAACTGTGCAGTATCATTTCCTACACTGCCGATGATAATGGACTTGTTTGCTTGGTTGCACCTGATATCCAGCATGGTAGCCAGTCCGCTGTGGTGGGACTGCCATGTACCCTGTTGGTTGTAGCCCCCTGACCACACAGGGATCGCTCTGATGATGCCTGTGCCGTTAACTCCCCACGTATTCCAAGGGGTAGATGCCCATTCCCCTGGGGCATCAGGACTCCCAGCAATGGCCATCCTGCCAGCTGGCCATTGCTGTGGCTGGGTGGCACCTGTGGGGAGGGCCCCTGGTCGGAGTGGGTGGCATCAGGGTGGATGACCCATGATGAAGCATAGTACATCATCTCTTGCTGGTGGTCGAACACCAGCAGTCTGTAAGTGTTCACAGGGTCAATTCAATGCACAGAAGTACGATCCCAAATCGTTCCCCTCCCAGGCCACACCGTGGGAGGAACGTCAGGCTAAGGATGGCAGTGGCTCTTATTAGCCCTGGTACCTAGTATGTTAGAGAGATGATGGGGAATCTTTCATGACAATGAAGCCTCAGTGTTTTTGTTGAGTATTTAGAAGACAAGTTTGGGGAGGTGGAGGGCTTGTCCAAAATGAGATGTTGGTCAGTCTCGATCAAAACTCCATCCTCTGTCCAGTCATGGGCGTTACTCGCTTGTGACAAGCTGGAGGATGTTTCTATAACCATCACGCCTCATAAGAGCTTAAATATGATCCAGGGTATCATATTTGACAGGGACCTTCTTTTGCAATCCGAAGATGAGCTGTGCACCAGTTTGGAACAGTGAGGTGTACATTTCGTTAGGCGTGTCCTCTGGGGTTCGAGGGATAATCAAGTCGCCACCAGTGCCTTCATCTTGGCCTTCGAGAAGGTCAAGATGATGGTTTACCACTGTGATGTAAAACCCTATATCCATCTCCCAATGCGTTTCTTTAAATGTTAGAATTTTGGTCATATGTCTTCACGCTGTACTTCCAGCGTCACATGTCGAGATAGCGGATGCGCAATACTCCATGTGCCCCACCTCCTATCTGTGTCATCTGTGGAGATCACCATTCACCCTGCTCGCCAGACTGCAGGATTCTCCTGAAAGAAAGGAAAATCATGGAGTACAAGACCCTGGACCGACCGACCTACACTGAGGCTAAGAGGAAATTTGAATGCCTGACATCGTCCTACACTGCCACTACAACAGTTCTAGCACCATCATCTCTGCCAACCCCAGTGACCTCTCAGAGCCAGAAGACTACACCTGTCCCCTTGATGGTGGGGGGGCACTTCCCTCCCTGTTGCTCCTGCACCGCCTACTTCAGGAGCAACACCCCTCAACATCGGGGACATCCGTCCCCACTTCTAAGCTGGAGAAGTGTAAAACTTCTTCGGCTGCTCTTGCTATGAAGGGGTCCCTTGGGTCACTCGATTCCCAGGTTTCTGCTAGTGGGAAAGACGACGCCAGCCAGTGGCAGAAGAGCCCAAAAGGAGCTGGTCGCAGGGCTTCATGCTCATCCTCAGTCGCGGAGACTGAATCAATGAAGTCCTCCCAGCCAGGGAAACCCAAGGAACAGTAAGAGAAAGCCAAAAAGAAGGTTACCAAGACCAAGGGAATTGCGGTGGCACCCACACCATCGCTACCTCCAAGCTCTGCGTCTGTGGATGAGGTGGAGATTCTGACGTTCACAGAGAACTTAGATCTCGTCGAACCCTCAGACAATGGATATTGACTGCTCAGGCAAGAAGTTGGTGGCAGCAGGTGACCCTGAGGTGTAAACTGCCTCATTGAATGTTCAGTGCCTTCCCAGTCTCACGATGATGTCATCCTCCAGTGGAATTTCAGCGGTTTTTTCCACTACCTGGTTGAGCTATGGCAACTGTTAAGCTTTACACCTGCTTTCTGCATTGCCCTCCAGGAAACCTAGTTCCCAGCAATGCGGACCACTGCCCTCCGTGGCTATAAGGGATACTACAGGAACTGTAGCGACTGTAATGTGTGTCAGGTGGAGTTTACTTTTATGTACTAAACACAGTATGTAGTGAACCTGTGCCCCTTCAAACCCCTCATGAAACTGTGGCTGTCAGAATAAGTGTGACACAGGAAATAACTGTCTGCAATGTATATCTTGCTCCAGATGGTGTAGTATCCCTGAATGTATTATCTGCACTGATTGATCAACTCCCTAAACCTTTCCTGCTTTTGTGGGATTTTAATGCCCATAACCCCTTGCGGGGTGGCACCGTGCTTAGTGGCTGAGGCAGAGATGCTGAAACTTTACTGTCGCAGTTTGACCTCTGCCTCTTAAATGCTGGGGCCACCACACATTTCAGTGTGGCTCATGGTATTTACTTGGTCATTGATTTAACAATTTGCAGCCAAGGACTTCTCCCATGTATCCACTGGAGAGTACATGATGACCTGTGTGGCAGTGACCACTTCCCCATCTTCCTGTCAGTGCCTTGGCATCAAGTCCACAGACGCCTCCCCAGATGGGCTTTAAACAAGGCAGACTGAGAAACTTTCACCTCTGCTGTCACTGTTGAATCTCCCCCACACGGGAACATTGATTTGATGGTTGAGCAGGTGATTACAACAATCGTTTCTGTGGCAGAAAACACGATCCCTCACTCTTTTGGGTGCCCTCAGCGAAAGACATCCCTCGGCTCGGTGGTTGCCGAAAGTCGCTGAGGCAATTAAAGGAGCGTCGAAAAACTCTACAGCGGCATAAGGGGCAGCCTTGCCTGAAGCATCTCATAGCCTTTAAATGAATCCGTGCTCACGTTCACCAACTTACCAAATGACGGAAGCAGGAGTGTTGGGAGAGAGATGTCTCGACCATTGTGTGCCATACGTCACCTTCCCAAGTCTGGGCAAAGATCAAACGTGTTTTCGGGTACCTGGTGTTAACATAAATGGCCTGTTATCCACCAACACGACCGCGATTGCTGAACACTATGCTGGAGTCTCTGCGTTGGAGAATTACATCCCAGCCTTTCGCACTCTCAAACGGCAGCTGGAAGGGAAAGTCCCCTCGTTTATTACACGCCACAATGAATCTTATAATGCCCAATTTACTGAATGGGAGCTCCTCAGTGCCCATGCGCATCGCCCTGACACAGCTCCTGGGCCTGATCGGATCCATAGCCAGATGATTAAACATCTCTCATCTGACTACAAGCGACATATCCTTGTCATTTTCAACCGGATCTGGTGTGATGGCATCTTTCCATCGCAGTGGTGGGAGGGTACCATTATTCTGGTGCTCAAACCCGGTAAAAACCCGTTTGATGTGGATAGTTATAAGCCCATCACCCTCACCAACATTTTTTGTAAGCTGCTGGAACGTATGGCGAGTCAACAGTTGGGTTGGGTCGGGTCCTGGAGTCATGTGGCCTACTGGCTCCATGTCGGGGCAGCTTCCTCCAGGGTCGCTCTACCACTATTAATCTTGTGTCCCTAGAGTCTACCATCGGAGCAGCATTTTCCAGACGCCAACACCCTTTTGCCGTCTTTTTTGATGTACGAAAAGCGTATGACACAACCTGGTGATGTCATATCCTTGCCACAGTATACGAGTGGGACCACTGAGGCCCACTCTTTACTTTTATCCAGGATTTCCTGTCGCTTCGTACTTTCCATGTTCAAGTTGGTGCTTCCCATAGTCCCCCCATATCCAGAGAATGAGGTCGCGCAGGTCTCCGTATTGAGTATCTCTCTATTTTTAGTGGCCATTAGTGGTCTAGCAACAGCTGTAGGGCCGTCCATCTCACCTTCTCTGTATACAGATGGCTTCTGCATTTCATACTGCTCCACCAGTACTGGTGTTTGCTGAGCAGCCATCCACAGGGTGCAGTCATGGGCTCTATCCCATGGTTCCAGTTTTCAGCCGCAATTTCATGTGTTATGCACTTCTGTCGGCGTCGTACCATTCATCCAGAATCAGAACTTTACCTTAATGATGATCCACTCACTCTATTGGAGACATATTGATTCTTAGGACTGGTTTTCAACGCCCGACTGACTTGGCTTCCTGACCTTCGTCAGTTTAAGCGAAAGTGCTGGCAGCATCTCAATACCCTCCGCTGCCTGAGAAACACCAACTGGGGTGCAGATCGCTCTACACTGCTGCAGCTTTGCAGAGCCCTTGTTCAATCCTGCCTTGATGATAGGTGTCTGGTTTATGGTTCGGCGGCACCCTCAGCGTTGCGTTTAATCGACCCAGTGCACCACTGTGGTGTTCGCCTATTGACAGGAGCTATTAGGATGAGTCCGGCGATCAGCGTTCTTGTGGAAGCTGGAGTGTCTCCATTGCAGGTTAGGTGTGCACAACTGCTGGCCAGTTATATAGTACATGTTCATAGTTCTCCTGCGCATCAGAGTCACTGTCTCCTTTTTCCACCCACGGTGGTTCATCTTCCACATTGCCGGCCCAGTTCAGGGCTTCCAGTTGCAGTTTGTGTCCGATCCTTTCTTTCTAAGTGGAGTCCTTGCCTTTACCACCTGTACTTGAGGTCCATTCACGTACACCTCCATGGTGGACCTTTCACATGACTCTAAGTACTCAGTTAGACCTGTGGCTCTCTGCTGCCACCTCCTCTCGGTTCTTGACAAGTACCAAGGCTATGAAGTGGTTTACACCGATGGCTTGATGGCTGATGCTCACGTTGGCTTTGCATATGTCCATGGAGGACATATTGAACAGCATTCCTTGCGCAATGGCTGCAGTGTATTCACAGCAGAGCTGGTGGCCATATCTCATACTCTTCAGTATATCCATTCATGCCCCAAGGAATCGTTTCTTCTGCACACTGACTCCTTGAGCAGCCTACAAGCTGTCAACCAATGCTACCCACGCCATCGTTTGGTAGCGTCCATCCCGTCGTTCAGTGGTGTTCGTATGGACCCGAGGACACGTCGGCATCCCAGGCAACAAACTTGCAGACAGGCTGGCCAAACAGGCTACACGGAAACCACTTCTGAAGATGGGCATCTCCGAACCTGACCTGCATTCTGACCTCCTCCGTAGGGTTTTTTGGCTTTAGGAGATGGAATGGCATAACAGTACACACCACAAACTGTGTGTCACTAAGGACACTATGAATGTGTGGAAGTCTTCCATGTGGGCCTCTTGCAGGGAATCAAGTGTCCTCTGGGGGTTCCACATTGGCCACACTTGGGCGACCCATGGTTACCTCTTGCGCTGTGAAGACCGGCCCCAGTCTCGGTGCGGAGCCCGGTTGACAGTGGCCCATATTCTGGTGCACTGTCCCACTTTGACTGCCCAGCGACAAAATCTTGGTTTACCAGACTCATTGCCGCTCATTTTATCTGACAATGCCTCATTGGCTGATTTAGTTCTTCGTTTTATTCGTGAGGGTTGGTTTTATCATTTGATCTAAATTTTAGTGCATGTCTTTTGTCCCTCTGTGTCCTCCACTCTAGTGCACAGTGGCTGGCTTCTCCTTTTTATTCTCGTGGTCAGTCAACCACTGTAATCAGCTTTCATGTTTTACTCTCTTCTGTTTCCAGCGTCTCTGTTGTTTTCTTGTCCTCCTTTGTTCCTTTTAGTGTTCGTTGCCTTTCCTTCATTCTTGTGGTTTTTCCTTTCTTTCCGTTTTGTTTTATACATCTCATCTCTTTCATTATCACACTTATGGTATTGTTTTATTAGGAACTAGGGACCAGTGACCTCATAGTATGGTCCCTTCTCCCCCCCCCCCCCCCCCCCCTTTAAACCAACCAACCATCACTATATTGGAAGCTGGCCAGTCCATTTCACATATCAGAGAAACAGTCCGTAATATCTACCTGCCTTCCACACAGATGCATGCCATATAACGGGCTGGTGGACCTAGCGGAACAGCTGCCCCCATCCTTCTTCCTACTAGAGAACTTCAGTGTTGACTTTCTCTGTGCAGCAGAAAAAGAAGTATGCCTACTTAACAGTGAAGTTACAACACATTTCAGTTCAGCCTACAAGACATAATAGGCCACAGACATTACAATCTGCAATCTGAGCATCTCACCCTTGATGCAACTGAACATCCATGGGGACTTCCGTAACAGTGACCATTTTCCTATCACTCTCTTCTTTCTCAAACCAGTGACAATGGCATATGCACTACACTGGCTGCTTTGGAAAGCCAACTGTGAAGCTTTCACTTTGAAAGCAACTTTTGAAGCCAATGAAAAGAAGGATATCAAAGGAGTTCTACAAGATCCTATTGACACAATTATACATGCTGTGGAAGCAGCGATATCCTAGTCCTCAGGCCCTCCCCACTGGAAATCAATGCCATGGTGGTCATAAGAAATAAATGTGACTATCAGAGAGTGTAGGAGGCCACTGCAGTAACACAAGCACCATCCTTCTATGGGACATTGAAAAAGATTCAAGGGATGTCAGTGAAAGCATAGTTTTTATTAAAAAGGAGAAAGTGGGGGTGTTGGGAACAGTATATATCATCTGTGTGAGGCACACCCTCTCATTGCAAGTATGAACTAAACTCCACTCCATTTGCAGCCTACAGCCGTCCACAGTAGTTCCTTGCATCTCCTTCAACGTTGACGTCTGTACTGATCCCTTGGTTACTGATAAATGTCACTGTTCATGAACCATAAAAGCTGGTGGAGTGAAACTCCTTAGCCTTCCTTGTGCAAGGCCTCTAATCATACAATGTTCAATTTAGTGAATGGAAGCTCCACAGTGTCGTAGCAGAGTGTCAAGACACAGCCCATGAACCTAACAAAATCAACAATGAAATGCTTGAATACTTTATCAACGACAACATAAAACACACCCTCAGGGTTTTTAATCGTATTTGAAAAGAAGGTAAATCTCCCTCTCATAGGTGGGAGAGAATTATTTCTATCCTGAAATCAGGAAATAAGACACAAATTTTGACTAATTACCAACTAAATGGGCTGTGTAAAATGTTTGAAAGAATGCTCAACTGATGGCTGTGTTGATGCCTGGAAGCCAGGGGGGAAAGAAATAAAAAATAAAAAAAATAATTATGGAAATTTGAATGCAGCTCTCAGGTGATCAGTCCAGACCAACGGATGTGCCTGAAACCTGAAGTGTGCAATGTGTTTCCACATAACCGATAACTGGTCGCCATGTTCTTGGATCTGCAGAAGGCATACAATATCATCTGATATTATCACATCCTGTCCACACTGCACGAGTTGGGTTTCTGAGTTTGCTTACCCATCGTTATACAGAATTTCCTATCCCTCCCACTGTTCCAGGTTGGCATAAGTTCAAGTCTCACTGACCAATATGTAAAGGAAAAGCTGCCCCCATCCTTCTTCCTACTAGAGAAGCATAACTCGCTGTTACTTTGTAATCAGTGTCATAGCAACTGCCATGGGACCCAGTCTCCCTGTCTTGTGTGTGGACACTCTTTTCTTGAATCACAACTCTGTCAATATGCCCCCACAGAGTGCTAACTTTGGGGAGCCACACAGAAAGTGCAAAACTGCGCCCTGAATCATGGGTATCAATTTTCTTCCATGAAAACTTGTGTCATTCACTTTTGTCAACTCAGTGCTGTGCTTCCTCACCCAAAACTTTGCCTTGGTAACCAGTTACTTGAAGTTGTTCAAAATTTCAAATTTTTGATCTTTTGTTTGATAAGTTAATAAGGTTACCAGATGTATGCCAGCTAAAGGCACATTGCATGAGGAAACTTAATACACTCAGATTTCTCTGCAACACCTTCCGTAGAGCAGACTACACATTTCTGCAGTTCTACAAAGCTTTGATTTTATCCCACCTGGACTATGGATGTGTTGCCTATGGGTCAGCAGCACCATCAGTACAGTACTTGTTAGATCTGTCCACCACAGTGATGGTTGGCAACTCAAGTCTCCCTTACAGCCCTCACAGACAATATCCTGGTGGAAGATGGTATCCCCCCACTGAGGATCAGACACAAATAGCTCTATGCAAACTATGTGATCACTGTATCAGATGCCCGCCCGTCCAAGTTACTTTACTCTGTTTCACAACCAACAGTTCCAACTGTTCATGCTGAAGAGTAGATGCCTATCCATTTTAGGGGACCAAGATGCCAGACACAGCCATTCTGCCAGGTGGCCTTTGCTGTGGCCAGATGGTGCCTGTTGTGAAAGCTCTTGCTTGGAGTAAGTGGCATCATAGCATTTGCCATCGTGAAACAGTGTCCTGTTTGTCCCAGCAGTATCTTACAATAGATAGCAGTTTAGTGCTAATTGTTATGAACAAAACAATAAATTAGACACTGACACATTTATCATTCATTCATTCATTTTAGGGATGATTTGCTTCCAGGAGAGGTCAAAATTGTGTTACTGCTCTTATGTGGAGCTGGGAGCTGTACTTCCTACACCCCCCCCCCCCCCCCATACACCCACCCACCACTCCCCAATGTGATGCTTTACATGCCAGTGCTCTGGGCAACCTCTGTCTAGTGTACATACGATCTGATTTGTGGAGACTATGGCCAGCCATTTCATGCTTCACTGCATCGCCACTTACCTGTGTCAGATGTGGGGATGCCACCCTGCCCAATCCCCAAAGTGTGCTGACTACCTCAACAAATGCAGAATGTAGGAACTGAAGATCACAGATTGTGTCTCACATTTTGAAGCTCAGAAAAAATATCATCATTGGTATCCAGCCTCAATGATACTGACTTTTGCCACCACTGTGGCCAGGTAATCAGTAGTATCTGGCATATTTACTCCTTCAACACAAATAAACCTGACCAGGGGTGATAGGCCTCCCATCTGATGGTTGCTGTCATACCATCAGTGGAAGGCTCATACTCACACCCAAATGGAGAAGCAGCTTCATCCTCCAGTGTCCATCGGTGAAAGAGCTCCCTCTCCAAACACCTCGGATAAAAGGCCCATTACCAGCCAGGACTGAAGCAGCGTTAAGCTGTGGGTCCCAGGGCTACCTGCTCTTCTTCTGTTCCTACACCCACAGCAGACAAGCCCTTAGAGGGATCACTACCGACAAAAGTTATGAAAGAGAAGAAGAAGAAGAAGAAGAAGAAATCTCAGGGTAAGGCTACTCCAGTGACCCCAGGCGCACCAGATCCCCCGATGCTTTCGAACTCTGAACTGATGTTATTTGGTGTTTTCCACCACCACTGGTGACAGTGATCCCGGGGCATGACCTGTTCTCCCTTTCTGCTTTGTGTCTAACCTGGACAGTCCCAACCTCCAGTGGAATTGCAGTGGATATTAATGTCACCTGCCAGAACTACAGCTAATGTCATCTTGATCTGTGATTTGTATAGCTCTCAAACACACTCAGTTCACTGATGACTGTTCCCCAACTCTTCAAGTTTGCTGTGCATTGTTTCGTCCAGATATCATCAGTGAGTGGATACCCCTCTGTACCATGTTGGAAGCAATAGCTGTACGAGTGCAAAACTTCCCCAGCAATCTCCATATGTAGCATTTATTTACCTCCTGGCAGGGGATATACTTATCTTGAAGTGACCACCTTAATTCACAAACTCCCTCCACCTTCCCTTTTCACCTACTTGAGGATTTCATTGTGCACCATCCCCTGAGGGTAAATACCACTTTGTCTGGTAGTGGCCTTCTGATTGACCAGCTGCTTTCTGATCCTGAGCAATGTCTCCTTAATTACAGTATTCCTACCCACTTCAGTGCCACCATGTCACGTTTTCAGCTGTCAATGTTAAGATCTAATTCCCCAGTTTTGTTGCACCACTCCAGTCCTCGCAACACAACAATCTTTGTGACAGAGGCTACATTTTGGTCATCTTCTCACTCCCCTGTGTGCACCTGATGGATCAGTTACCATTTTGGGCTCTTCAAAGAGCCACCTGGCAGGTTGTACACCTCTGCTGTCACAGTCACATTTGCGCCCCCCCCCCCCCCCCCCCTTCCCCGTCAGATTTGGTCGAGGTTACGGGAGACATCGTAGACGAGATTACATGTGCTGCTGTGCTGGAGCTGCTGTTCCCCTTTCTACTGTGCCCCTGCACCGGTGACCAGTGCCATGGCAGAGTAAAGACATTTGCAACAGTGGTTCAGGATTGCTGAAGGGTCCTAAAATGTCTCTAGCAACATTCTTCACACATCATCCTCCTCACTTTTAAGCTGCTTTGCACTGAGACTCACTGCCAAATTAAATCTGGTAAGATGGAATGCTGGGAGCAGTACATTGCCTTGGGAACGTGTGCCACTTCGTTGCAGGCGTTGGCCAAGCTCCTTAGTATTCCAAGCTGCCAGCAGTACCTTTTCTCTTCTTTCATAAATGATAAGTTGAAGAAATCTTCCTATCCCTCCTCCCCCCCCCCCTCCCGAATCATACGGAACTTCATAATGAACCTATCAATAAACCTGCTTCAGGCTCTGGAATCATCACATGATACAGTCTCAGGCCCTGGTGAAATTCATCGCCAGGTGATCCAACATATAAATGTTACTCAAAGGGTCCACCTACTCAGGGTCTTCAATAGTATTTGCTCAGGTGTTTTCGTTTCCCAGTGATGAGATTGTATCATCATCATCCCAATCTTTAAGTCGGACAAGAACCTAATATTCATGAACAGCTACCAACCGATTAGAGCCTTACCAATGTACTGTGAAAATTGCTTGAAATAATGCTAGCCTGATGATTATGCTGGGTTCTTGAGTCATGGAGCTTTTTGGCCCCCTATCAGTGTGTCTCCCGGGAGGTATGATCAACAACTGACTATCTAGTTAGTTTAGAAACGGCAATCAGATATGCTTTTTCTGAACTTCGACATGTCATTGCAGTCTTTTTTGACCTATGTAAGGAGTACAACGCTGCTTGATGCTGTCACATTTTGCTCACCCTCTATGACAGAGGCTTTTGAAGATCATTACTGATTTGTTTTGTCAGTTTTCTGTTATAATTGGTGCATAAATGGATCCAAGAGAATGGCATTCTACAAGGATCTATGCTAACTGTTGCATTTGTCCTCACTGATTAGTCCCTTACCCCACAAACACACTCCCCCCCCAACTAGTTCCATTTCTGTATGGCAAGTCTACACCTACATCTATACTCTGCCAGCCACCTTATTATGCCAGCCGCCTTATTACAGTGTGTGGCGAAGAGTACCTTGTGTATAAGTGTCATTTCCCCCTTTTCCTGTTCCAGTCATATATGGTTCGACAGAGAATGGTTGCTGGTAAGCCTCTGCATGGGCTTCAATCCCTCTGATTTTATCTTCATGCTCTTTTGGTGAGGTATACACCGAAGGAAGTAATACACTGTTTGACTCTTCAAGAAACATAAATTTTCAGAACTTTAACAGTAGACTATACCCTGTTTCAGAACACCTCTCTTGCAAGGTCTGCCACTATTGTTGGCTGAAGATGTCCATGAGGCTTTTGTACTTACTAAATGAACCTGTAACAAAACATGCAGATATTTATTGGCTCTTCTCTATTTCCTCTACCTGGTACAGAATCCAGACTGATGAGCAGTATTTAAGTATTGGTTGAATGTGTGTTTTGTAAGCTGCTTGCTACAGTGTTGATGGAGGATCCTGAGGATTCTACCAATGAATCTGTCTGGCATCTGCCTAAACTATGACTGTCCTGTAAACACTCCCTTGCGAGGCCTAGGTTAGAATAGGCTCGTGGTAACTCCTACATGTCGTAAGATGCAACTAAGGTGGTATTCCCTTCAGGCAGGCTCTCATGTTGACAACATAACTGTGATTAGCACTTTCTTTTAATTTAATTCTGTCATAACTACCATAAGGTATTGCTCGTATAATATACGGTTTTTCGGCTCTTCAGGATTTTACCCTTCCCTTTTTTTCTAAATTGTACAGCAGTATAGGCCACCTGAGAAAGACACGCTGTCCATATTGGATGAAGGTATTTTGCACACCTTAACCATGTGAACTAAAATATGCACCATAAATCCAACAAGGTTGCCAGCCTGACATGGAGGTTGTTATGCGCCCTTGGCAGTGCAGAGTGTGTACTACTGATGTCTGATCAGTAAACTACCTGTGGAAGCTTTGGAACAGGTGCTGCCTCTCTTTCCTGGGCCCCCAGGACTCCAGGCCATGACCATTGTGCCAGGTGACCATTGCTGAAAGTGGTTTGCATGCATGAGGAGAGCCTCTTGTCAGAGAGAGTGCCATCAGAGTACCGTATTTACTCAAATCTAAGCCGCACTTTTTTCCAGTTTTGGTAATCCAAAAAACCGCCTGCGGCTTAGAATCGAGTGCAAAGTAACCGGAAGTTCTGTAAAATGTTGGTATGTGCTGCCACAATTAACTTCTGCCGTCAAATATATGTAGCGCTACAGAGGCATGCTTTGCAGGCACAAAGATAAATACTGGCGCCAAAACCTCTGCGTCAGTAAATAAATTAAGGTGGAAGACAAGATTTTTTTTCTCCGCCCCGAGTTTCGACCTCTGCATTTTCATACATTATCCAACGAAGTAAATACAAATGCCGTATTGTTCATCTTTGAATGTAGCAGCCTTTCAATGTACTACGAAAATACGACTGGCAAGACTGTTTGGGATGTTTGTCAATATGGCCAACTCTACGTTCTGAATTTTTTCCTACTTGTGACAAGAGATGGTTGCTAAGAGGAACTTTTATGAATTGTGAATCACATGCAGTATTCTCTTCACCATCAGAATAATACGAATATAAACATTTCGCCATGTATTCTTTCATGTTTGCTGGTATCTCATTTAAATCCTGTCTGCCTAATAAACTACGAAACTAGAGTGAGACAACAGCAAACGCGGAAAAATATACATATCATGCCATGTTTATATTCATATTATTCTTACGCCGAATAGTGATACAGTCAGAAATGAAGCACGACAACTGACTAGATTTTTAAATCTAAGATGACTCTAATTTCTGTGCAGAATGTGATGTACTAAAGAGGCGTCTGCAAAGATTTTCAAACGAAGAAAAATTTTGCTAAACTCTCCTTCACATCATCTTCTATCACACGCAGTCTATTATTTGGTTCTTGTTGATTATTATCAAAGAAAGCAGTAGTGTAAGTAACAACAAATAAGTCTCTTGCCATTGTTTCGCTAATGAGACGATTCCTCCTCTTTTTTTTTTTTAAGGCGGAGGTAGCGCGTACAAAAGCAAGACATGCCGCGAGCGGCGACAGGTCATAAACACTCATTATCAAAATGCGAAAATGCGACAAACAATGCATGACACAGTACAATAATGCATTTTCGGCTTAGAGTGACGTAAACACCTATAACAAAGAGAACGGCACTTATCAGATCAAAGAAAAATAAGCAGTCAATACAAACCAGACGAAGCACTTGAAAAAGGAAGGGTACCCGTATAAATACATATGAAACACCCGCATAGCAATGGCTACCTGGTAAGCTTACGACTCGAACCAAACTACTGTAGCTGTATCGTCATTCATTCGACCTAAATTGTCTCATATTACAACGGACCAACTTTCTTTCGATTTGGAGGTGCGGCCTAAAACTTTTCTCTCCCCATGAATTTAGAGTCTCAAATTTCAGGTGCGGCTTAGATTCCGGAATTTTTTTTTTTCTCTTGATTTAGAGTCTCATTTTTAGGTGCGGCTTAGATTCGAGTAAATACGGTAGATGGCCCCCAAATGAAATATATCAAACTTGTGGAAACAAATGACCCTACTGACCCTGCCGTCTTAGCAGATGGAGCTAGCAGCTATAATTCAGAAGTAATTATGGCACAGCGGCCAGTTATACTTTGCGGAAAACATGAAGGATAGGTTTGCAGAAGTAATGATAAACTGGGGCCCAGTCACTATCAGTCCACATAAAAGCCTCAGTATGATTTAAGACATCATATTCCATAGAGATTCAGAGTGATGACAAATAATGTGCCAACGTAAAATGAGTAGTTGTCGATTTTGTGTATTGTATCCAGAGAGCTCCAAAGGACAATCAGATAGATATGGGTGCTTTTATACCTACTTTTGAAGGAACCATCCTACTCCAAAAGGTTAAGGTAACACTATGCAGATATGATATTTAACCTTAGGTTCCTCCGACTATGAAATGTTTTCAGTGCTTGCATTTTGGACACATGTCCTCCTGATCCACTGCTGAATCTGCTTGTGGCAATTGTGGAAGAGCACTGCACAAAGATATACCCAAGAGTGTTAATTGTGCAGGACAGCATTCTCCTGTTCACCAACTTGCTCTGTACTCAAGGAAGGAAGGAAAATATGAGTATAAAACATTCAGTGACTATCCTTCTTCATGATGAGAATTAAATGTGAACAGCTCCATCCGTTCAACATAACAATTAAGTTTGCAAACACCATATCTAATCTCCCATCCGAAAAAGTGGCCAGTGTTTACCTATATCTTCTCTTAGTGGCCGTAGCCGTATAATAAGTCAGACTACTCATCCCCAGTTGAAGATACCAACTACTTCAACTTCCAAATGCATGGCAACAACAGATGCCTCCTCACAGGTGCAGCTGGAGAAATCTCAACGTCCTCTGACGTCAGTACATAGGGGGACACCAACTGAGGTACCCTTCCAAAAGAGAGCAGGTCTGTGGCCCAATGCTAGCTGACAGTAATAGAAAAAGCTTCAGGTGTTGGTCACAGAATGGCCCAGTTGTCATCATCTTCAGAATTAGAAACTGAAAAAGAAAGAAAAAGAAAAGAAAAACAAGAGTCTGATCTGGCACTACATCAGATCCAAACCCTCCTTGAAAGCAGATAAGCCCATATGTTTTACACAATCCTCACAGGAAGTATAGAAACAACCAGTAAAATGACCTACATGCCTTTTCTTCCTCATTGTCTTCAACTCCCTTTTTTTAACATTACTTCAGTGGAAATGGAATAGTCAGTATTGGCACCTAGCAGACCTCTGTAACTTATGACAGTAACAGTACCAAGATCCCCCAGCTCTCAAATCTCTTACCAAGAGAAGGTAAGCTTGTGGAACAACAATTACCCCCACCTGTTATGTTGTTATGGGATTTTAGTGTTCAGAAACATTAATGGGGTAGCACCACTAAGAACAGTAGAGGGCAACTGCAAGAAAGACTACTCTCTGTATGAACTCTGCTTGCTAAACATACGACCTGCAACATATTTTACCATTGCCCATGGTACTTGCTCAACAGTAGATATCCCAGTTTGCAGTCAAATACTTACCACTGCAACCCAGTAAGATGTTCACGAATACCTCTGTGAGAGTGACAGTCTCCCAATTATAGTATCCCTACCAGACCAAAGAAATAATTAATTTGTACTGTGCTAGTTTCTTAGAACCACTGACTGACAGGTCTACACCTTTAAGGTGCTGACTGACATTGAGCAGGAGGAAGCAATCGATGATGTGGTATGAGATGCTACTGCTACTATGGTGCGCACTGCGGATGCAACAATCCACTTATCTTTGGGCCCTCCCCAATGGAGACCTTTACCATGGTGCTCTGAAGAAGTAGCTTAAGGCATTACAGAACATAGAGGAAATATTCAACATCATAAACACCATCTGTCAGTGGATGACTTCATTTTATTTAAATGAGTCCAGTTGAGATCACAGTTTGTAATTTAAAAAATGTTAAAATAAATGTTGGAAACAATGTGTGTCTTCTATGAGGGTTCATACCCTATTCTCTTTAATATAGGCTAAATTCTGCCACATTTGTGGTTGTTCTTTGCCAACAAGAATCTCTAGCATATCTGTTAATAGAGACTTTAGTACCAACCCCATGGCCTCACATATAGCAAAACCTCAAGCAGCACACTGCTGGAGTGTCTGTGCGTAGCAGTTACTGTACTGCCTTTGCAAATCACTAACACCTGGCAGAGCGCAGCAATTTATTCTTCCTCTCTCGATACCTACCAACTTCTAACGTCTCTGTAAATGAAAGGGATAGCACATTTGTTTTATGTTGGGATACTCTCTTATGGCCTGACAAAATACGTAATCAAGAACTGCAGTACATCAGTAATAGCAGTAATAAAAGTATGCTAGAGATTTTTAATTGAATATAGGAGGAGGATAATTGCTTCTCATTGGTCTCCATCTTGAAACCACGAAAAGAAGCAGCAAACGTAGATAATTACAGACCAATTTTTCTGACAGTCAGCTCAGGTTAATTATTGGGAAGAGTGTTTAGTAAATGACTGTTGGTGTTTGAAATCTGATGAGCTGCTTTCTCAATTCCATTATTGTTTCCAAAAAACCCTGTCCACTACTGACCATCTGTCCCAAGAATTTGTGATCCATGGTGCCTTAACACAGCCTGACAACTGATCACTGTATTCTTTGACCTACGAAATGTGTATGACACAACGTGGTTCTTCAGCATTTTATCCACACTTCGTAAGTGTGGTTTCTGGGGCTGCCTGCCAATTTTTTCCAGTGAAAACTTTTTATCTCGTAGACTGTTTTGGATCCAACTGGGTACAACCCTTAATACTGATGACTGTGGGACCCCGTTCTCTGGAATGTTTTAACTACTGTGTGCTACCCTCTTTGTGATGTAACTGAAAGTCTCTCAGATATTGCGTTGATTATTACTGCTTATATTGCAGCTCTACATCATTGCACACTATGGAATGCCATACAGAAGTTGCATGACTGGGCTAATGATCATGTGTATCATTCCTCATAAGCAAAATCATGTGTAATACATTTCTGTAGACTCAGGTTTGTACAGCCCCACCCTGTGCCTAACTTAGGAGATCATCTGCTACAAATAGTTGAAGAATTCCACTATTTAGATCTGACAACACACTGACAAGTTACCATGCCAACTAAAGACGAACTTGATGAGGAAACCTAATGCTCTATTGCCTCAGCAACACCTCCAGGGGAATGGAATGGACTTTGGATGCATGTCTTACGGGTTAGCATCACCATATATACATCAGTTATTTGACCCTGTACACAATAGTGATGGAGTAAGACTAGCAATTGGAGCCTCTTGTGCAAATGCAGTTGACAGTCTCCATGTAGAAGTGGTCATCTAACAACTGCTGGCAACTACTGTCAGTTATGCAATCACGATAAACCAGAGGTCTGAACAACCTTGTTATCCTATTCTTTTCCAACCTCGAAGTGTGCAACAACTTGTGAATCATCTCTGAACAGGCAGACCTGCTGACATGCAACTTTGATGACCTCTTGATTGGTACCAGTTAACTTATTGTTTCATTCATCAAATTTATCAGCATGCCGTGTAACCAAACCACATCATGATCTCCTGTGTGGTATGTCCTCTGGCCAGTAGTATGAATTTCGTATGGTTTCAAGGGAAACCATAATGCCACCAACAACCCATGCATATTCTACATCATCCTTCATGATTATTCATGTGTTGGAATTTGAAATTGTGCACAAAGACAGGTCAACAGTCATGTTGGCTATGCCTAGATGAACATGGGCAGCCATGAGCAACACTCACTACCAAATACATGCAGCATATACATGACAGATCTCACTGCTATGTATCTAGAGATCTAAAACACATCAGAACTCTTCCAACCCAGGACTTTCTCACATGCAGTCCCTGAGTGGACTGCAGGCAATACAACTATACTACTCACCAAAGATACTGATTTCTTAATATCCATAATCGACTCTTAAGACACACACAGTGCTGGAACCTCTACAACTTTCCTTTAGACACTCAGTGACATGGGCCCACCAGGCAGTGGACTCAATGACAGGCTGGCTAAGGAGCCAAAACAATGGTTATATCTGGGAACTTTGGGCACTGACTTAAGGGCACATTTGCAACACCGTGTTATGAAGTCATGGCAAGAGAGATGACAAACTACCACAAACCCCATCAAACTGCAAGCATTCAAAGAATACTAAGGAGTGGTAACATCACTCCAAGCCTCTCAAAAAGAAGCCATAATCTTATGGTGCTTATGCTCAGACATTCATCTTATTACTTTTTGGATCCTCCCCAAGGTACCTGTGGAGTGTGTTTGATGGTGTCCATATCCTTGTAGTGAGTGAGTGAGTGTGTGTGTGTGTGTGTGTGTGTGTGTGTGTGTGTGTGTGTGTGTGTGTGTGTCACTCTGGCTGATGTGTAATGCAGTCTGAGGCAGTATATGATGCTGAAGTATTTTGTAATGGTATCCTTGTATAAAATTTTCTTGGTGTTCAGACCACATCAAATGATAGTTAAACTCAAGCTTTCAAAGATTAACACCATGAGGAGATGACTGTCTTCTTTTATGATGGTGTTCAAGCTTGTCAGTGGTTGGGTGACATCTCTTGGAATTCCAACTTCTGTTGATGGTGACATCACGTGGAGAGTGGAATTCACATAAACAAATGCAGGAAACTGATTATGTTGCAGTATTTGTTCTCCAATGTAACTGGTTAGGCAAGTATCCACACATATTTTAAATTAAAATCTAGCTTGTCATGATTCCAGCCTAAACTTTTATGTTGAAGATATCGTTGTGTGCAGATGACACAGATTCATCTTTCTATAGAGTGAAGTGGTCTAAGTGTGGTAGAAAGGGGGAGAGGCAGACAGCAAGGGAATGGGGTAGGAATCTGGCACCAGCATCCTCCCTCTTTTGCAGGCAGTGTAAATAGTGTGTGATACATAGTAGAATGGGGATATTAGAACAGAATAACAGTGTGGATTACGGTGGCCCTTATTTTCCAGACCTGAAATTTTATCTGTGCTACTCTTATTTTGGTTCTATTACAAAAAAAAAAAAAAAAAAAAATGTTGTTTGCAATTTGGGCACAGTAGGAAAAGGGGTACCACTTAGCCCCTAAATTCGCTAAAAAAATCTTGTTGTTTATTTTTTATCCAAAAATACTGTATAGAAGTATTTGATTTTTATAACTTTATTATGTTCAAATGTAATATTAATATCATGGTATAAAATTTTGCAGTACAAACTATAGACAGTACTGTGTACAACATTTCTTAGGGAAATGATGTGAGGAAACCATATTTTCTTTTAAAAATTCATTTTTTTATATAGTCTCTTTTGTGTCCTGAAAATTTAAGGCAATACTCGGCTACAATCTGAAACGTGTTTCTTGTTTTTTTTATTTTAGTCCTGCATGAGCTTGATGCCTCTCTGACAGAACATTTCCAACTTTCAGTTTATTAACTAGGTGTCAGCCAGTGATGAAAACTTCATTTATGTACCATTGTGAAGCAACTGTCTTAAAAAACCCATCAGATGAGTCAAAAAAGTAAAAAAATAATCGTCTTCAATAGGAAGTAACTGTTCAGTCCTATTATTGATAATTTCTGTGATTTGATTGATTCTTGTGTGAACATTTTCTAATACTTCCATCTGTTAGTTTGATCTCACAATTCACTGTATTGGCTAT
Organism: Schistocerca serialis cubense; assembly: GCF_023864345.2. Taxonomy (NCBI): domain Eukaryota; kingdom Metazoa; phylum Arthropoda; class Insecta; order Orthoptera; family Acrididae; genus Schistocerca; species Schistocerca serialis. The sequence goes on along the minus strand of NC_064640.1, from coordinate 80,755,364 downwards.
TTTCATTTATGAAATTAGGTAAGGAATACCAAGGCAGTGGACTGAGGAGACAGATACCATTGATGGTATTTCAGTTTTTGTAAAGCAATGTGAGAGATTTCACAGTTGACCGACATTAATAAAGTTTTGAAGGACTGCTGAAATTCAAACATGGTGCTTTGGTTGCAAAGGAGCCACAGAACCTGTGACACTTTAAATTCATCATGGGAGGTAATGAGCAATTAACAGCGTTTGTCATCAACTTTGCATGATGTGTAGCTCCTGCAACATGGAAAGATACTCGGAGAAATATTTTGACACAGTTAATTCACACACTTCCAAATTTCAAATGAAAATAATTAATGCAGATGGCAGTAAGCTTCCAGTTATTTCATACAAGTAATTGCTTGAGCAACTACATTTTCTCCTGTAAATGAGATGAAGATATAATACTTTCTGCAGCTGCTGCCTCCTCTCGAAAAGGACCATAGTTCTTAAGGAACAGCTCAGTTCACTCTGTTCAGTCTCCACCAGGCTCAAGGTCACTGGCCTTTTAGTTAGAGAGACTAAAGTAAATGAGCTGCCTACGTTTAGTAATGAACGAATTTGTTGTCAAAAAATTTGATTTTCTTTTTTTTTTATGGATTTTCAAAGTGAAAGTGCAGAGGTGCCTATTTTTACTATCTTACTGAGCCTAAATTTCACACAGTTTATTTTTATGTGGAATAGAATCAGTTGTGGTGGTAGCTTAAGAAAACTGATCAAACACTTTAAAAAAATGATAGATAAGAGCCACCCTAATGTGAATGTATATTAACAGAGTTTCTGAGGTGGTTTTCTGGCAGAGTGGGAAGGGAGACATATGACAGGGCCATGGTGGCATGGATTGCTGAAATGGTTGTACTGCTGCACAATGTTTATTCATTGTTCTGAACTGCTGATGTGTTGCATTATTGTACCTATTAGAGCTGTGGACTTCATCTCTGTATTGTATTAGGCATATTTTCATATGGATTAATTCAGCCTTCATATGTACAGTTTTGAGTGTTTAATTGTGGTATTAGTTGTCTCCTTTATTATGCTACACTTCTGTATTCTTATTATCTGACATGGGATGTCTTCATTTTTAATGTTTGTTACCATATTGCAGCTTGTACTTTCCTTAGCTCTTTTCATCCATTTTTTTCCTCCAGTTCCTCTACATCCTGGTTATGCATCTGTACGAGTTTTGCAAGATGATCATATCAACTGCCCATACAACTGTATGTAACTGTTCATACCTTCTCAGCTTCTCTAGGTAGATCATTGAGCTTGCATGCAGGCAACACATTTAGCTTATTCTGTTCCGTCAGTGAATTCTGAGTTTGACAAAATTGCTGACTTACGTTCCTGTTATGTTATGCACACAAATAATCCTTGTCTATAGAACCTTCACACCCCACCATACAGACCCATGAAAGGTGGAGCTTTGATTAAAGTGTGTGTCACAAGTCTTGCTGTCACTCACTATTCTTTGCAGTTTGTCACCATTCTCACCAGATTATTCTGCCAGTTTTCACTAGTCGTAGTCTGTCGATGTCATGGGCTTTTGGTATCATTTTCTTTCTCTTTAGGTCCCCGGGTATAATTTCTCTGTGGTAATTAATTTATCCTTCATAGTCATAGAGTGCTGAAGTTCAAATATAGATAATGATGGGCATGTTAATTGAACACAGTTTCAATACTTCATTCTATTGATAAAAATTTTAATAACTGTGGTTGGCAGTCGACCTTTGTGCTTCCTAACATACTTTCTCCCTGCCAGTTTGAATGATCTGGTTATACAGGAAACTTCAGAAGTGATGGTCAATAGTTCACACTTGGAAAGTACAAGCCAAAAGTAGCTAAAAATCTCCAATAAACATGGTCCGCAAACCAACCATTGCCAAGATATCCCAGTAATTTGATTTGGAAACAACTTTAATGCCTCTGGATAACGTGGTATTTATGTTGGTATCTCAAGGTTTGGGATATACTATCTTTTTGTTTACACACACCACCACTTCCCTTTCCCCCTCTGTGCATTGTGCCATACTGGCATCATAGTGACTTACGAACATGAAGGCACCAATGAAGAGTACACTGACATCCACTTCATGTATGGCAAAGTGAATGGCAGTGTCCTTGAGGCTGCACAAATGTATGAAGGAGCTTTTCCTCTCTGCAGGTGTATATTTAGCTGGTTACATCACAATCTTAGAGAAACGGGGAATTTTGCATACCATGTACAGGAAGGTCGACCCAGATCCATAATGCCCAATGTTGAGGAAAGGGTGTTGCGCATTGTACACGAACATCGGAATACTTCAACCAGAGGATTGCTACCCCAGAGCGTGTCCTGAGCCATAGCAGTATGTGGCAGATTTTACATCAGCGAGTACTCTATCTAGATCATCTCCAGTGAGAGCAAGCCCCAACATTGCAGACTTACCTCCTAGAGAGAATTTCTGCCAATGGGTGCAACAACAGTGTACCCTGAATCCCCTGTTTGTAAGCAGTAATCTGTTCACAGATGAGGCTGGATTTATATGTGACGGTATTTTTAACTATCATAATGGCCACATTTGGGGCATTTCAGTCCTAATGCAACACATGTATCATGACACCTGATGTACATGATGATGTCCCACTGAACCAATGCCTGAACATGTGGTTCATGCATGACAGTGCTCCAGCACATTCTCACTTATGAGTACTCGGATGTATGGTCAACATTGGATAGGTAGAGGAGAGCCTGTGCCATGGTGTCCAAGGTCTCCAAATTTAAATCCCATGGATTTATGTGTGTAGGGTCATGTCAAAAGCCAGGTCTATGCTACCAAGATCAACTCTCTTGAGGAATTACGTTTGTGGATTGAAGCAGCCATCCAGCATTTACAGAATTTCCCAGGACCGCCTGAGAGAGTTCGCAACTCATTTCAGAGATGAGTTCAATGTTGCATTCAGACACATGGACAACATACCGAATGCCTACTTGAACATTTAGAGATGCCATGTTTTCCTAGACACTGATGAACTGCGATAGAAAATGTGAAACTTCCTGGCAGATTAAAACTGTGTGCCCGACCGAGACTTGAACTCGGGACCTTTGCCTTTCGCGGGCAAGTGCTCTACCATCTGAGCTACCGAAGCACGACTCACGCCCGGTACTCACAGCTTTACTTCTGCCAGTATCTCGTCTCCTACCTTCCAAACTTGCCCGCGAAAGGCAAAGGTCCCGAGTTTGAGTCTCGGTCGGGCACACAGTTTTAATCTGCCAGGAAGTTTCATATCAGCGCACACTCCGCTGCAGAGTGAAAATCTCATTCTGGAATAGAAAATGTGTTGTATCTCAACAGCAGTTGATTTGTAGACCCATATTTCTTGGAGTTTTTTTAGCTACTTTTAACCTGTACTTCCCATGTGTGAATTATTGACCATCAGTTCTGCTACACCCATTATTGCATTGCAAGTTATATGTTTCAAACTAACTGTATTGCATGGCTCTATTGTCACTTGTTAACCACTAATCTGTCTAATTTCAGGTGGTGATGGAGCCGGAAGAAAAATAGCTGCAGTCCTGGAATCTTGGTCAAGCACTTTGAGAGATAAAAATATAGTAGTAATGTCAACACTGTATCACAGTGAATTACATTTACAGTTTGAAGATGTCTGTATCCTTTACATTTTACTTAAATTTTATAGTATTTTTAAGTTTATAGTGTTCTTATATGACATTGCACACCCACCTCTTGTTATATGGTTTAATTTTCTGTATACATGGGATGCAGTTTAATACTGATGAAGAATGAAATAAGAATTTGTGTTGTTGTTGTTGGATGATGATGATGATGATGATGATGATATCACAATATAGTCTCAACCTGATTGCATTTGGTCCAGCAAAATTCAATATTTTTATTGCTTCTATCCAAACCATTTTACAATTATATACACTGATCAGCCAGAACATAATGACCACCTATCTAATAGCCAGTATGTCCAGCTTTGGCATGACTAATAGTGGCAACATGTCACAGCATGGAAGCAACGAGATCTTGGTAGGTTGCCGGAGGGAGTTGGCACTGCATCTCCACATAAGTCACCTAATTCCTCTAAATTCCAGGGAGGGGAGTGATTGGCTCTGATTCCACATTCAATCACATCCCAAATGTGTTCAGTCAGGTTCAGATCTGGCAAGTTGGGGACCCAGCATATCAATTAGAACTTGCCACTGTGTTCATCAGACCACTCCATCACACTCCTAGCCTTGTGATGTGGTGCATTATCTTGTTGAAAATTGCCACTGTTGTTGGGAAACACAATGGTCATGAAGGGGTGTATGTGATTTGCAGCCAATGTATGATACTCCTTGGCTGTCATGGTACCTTGCACAAGCTCCACCAAACCTATGGATTCCCATGTGAATGTTCCCCAGAGTATAATGGAGGTGCCAGCAGCTTGTGTCCATCTCACATTTCAGGAGTCAGGAAGCTGTTACCCTGGAAGATGATGGATTGGCACCTTCCTATCGGCATGATGATGAAGGTATCAGGAGTCACCAGATCTTGCAGTGCTCTGCCACTGTACCAACATCCAGTGCCAATGGTCATGTTCCCATTTCTGTCGTAGTTGCTGATGCTGCGGCGTTAACATTGGCACATGAATGGGGTCATTGGCTGTGTAGGCCCATTTTTAAGTGTTTCCAGTGCACTGTGTGTTCAGATACACTTGTACTCTGCCCATCATTAAAGTCTGATGTTAATTCTGCCACAGTTCACTACCTGTCCTGTTTTACCAGTCTACCCAGCCTACAACGTCCGACATCTGTAATGAGGGGTGGACGCCCAACCCCTACACTGTCTGGGTTTGGTTTCACCACATGTTAAAGACACTCACCACAGCTCTCCTCGAACACCCGAAAAGTCATGCAGTTTCTGAAATGCTCATGCCGAGCCTCCAGGCCATCACAATTGGCTCTTCGTCAAACTCGGATAGGTCCCGCACCTTCCTCATTCTACGCTCAGACAGCACCCTCACTGATACTACATGCACTGTATATGTGTCTGGGTAGCAGTCATTGCCCACTAGATGATGCTGCTATCGCCTGGATGGGTTTATATTAATAGTAGGTCAGTGATCATAATGTTCTGGCTTGTCAGTGTATGAGACATATTAAATTACATGGCTCTTGATCTAGGGACTATGGTACAAGGAGGCATATTCCAGTGCAAGAACAAATATTTGCATGCTAATTTCTGTCATTTCTGCTGCTAATCAGTTTTGTTCCTGGGTGGTTCTTGTGTCAGTACATTTTGTGTAGTCACATCATAATAATGGCAAAAACCTTTGTATTAGGTCTCAGTTTTTCCACATTTGGTTTTGAAATGACCGCTCTTAAATGTTTTTGTTCTGGTATTAAAAAATTTAGCTCCCTCTGTACACTAATCATATTTATAAGCAGTACTTACTTCCAGGTGATGTGCACTTATCAAATGAGATGTCTACCATGCCAACACTCTCACAAATCTTAATGTGTAGTATTACGGGCCACTTTATTTTGCCTTGTGCCAGCTGGAAAAATTATGTCTATCTTAACAGTGGTGAGAACATACAGTCATTCAAAGTAATATTTAACACATTATTTTTCACTACTTTAAGCAGTTAGTCCAACAGCCCACTTGCAAGGGAAATATTTCATACCTTCTGGCTACATAAAGACTGTTATCTGAGAGGAGGGGATTAACAACTGCAACAGTGTTACAGCAGAGATGGGAGAGGCAAAAAGTTGACCAGAAATGCTAAGAAATTTAGGTTCCAGAAGGATACACAGCCACTACAAATTGCCGAAATGTTAGCATTGTACCACATTGGCTGCCACTGGATGGATTAAAATGTTTCTTTATTTTCATTGCTGTGCAGTTTCATCTGTAAAGCCAATATAATCTATTGAAGTAGGCATACTTGGGTTAGTTCCAAGCACTCTTCCAATTGCACAGTCGTAAAAACATTGTTGAGTGAACTTTGCAATTACAGACATGACAAGTTGGCAAACTGTGAAGTCTGACCAATCCCTTATTTTGATGATTATATTGTTTGATAAGTGCTAGGACTCGAATCAAAGTATATTCATTCATTTTAATAGATTATACTATACTAATATTTGAGAAGTCTTCATAGCAGAAAATGTGGGGAAAAAAATTAGATATCTAATGTATCCAGCAGCAGCCAGTGAGGCAGAATGATGTTATTTGGGTAGAACTAGGACAGTGGTGGTATTTGATAAAACTGTTCGTGTCCTTCATTTTAGCCCCCCAGGGGGCCCACAGTCCTTTTGTGGGTACATGTGTGGCGCGCACGGGGCCCCGAGCTATTGCAGCCTCCTTTCCTTTCCTTTGAAGACTGCATTACCATCCCTGTTCCTCTTCCTCCCTCTCCTTGCTCCTTTGACCCTGCCCCCTCTTTTCCCTCTTAGTGGACTTCTTTATGTCGACCTGGTTATCGTCCTGGCTTTGTTTTGGTCTGAGCTATTGTTTAGTTTGCTGTTTTCATCTTCCTTTTCAGCATTTTTGGTCCCCTTGGGGTTTGACCTCCATTTCCAAAAATTTTCCGTTCAATGTGAGCCATTTGGGGATGAACTCCCTAACAAGCTTTCATGGTGCAGGATCCTCTCCCCCTCCCCTCCCCTTTCCCTTGGCACCCTAGCCCCACTCCTGCTAGGTCACCAGCACGGTAGCCAGTCCATGTGGCGGGCCTGTTAAGTACCCACTTAGCTGAGCCCTCTGAAACCACGGGGATCACACTGCTAGTACCTAAGCTGTTAACGCCTCGTGTATGCCCAGGAGTCGATGCTCATTGTTTTGGGGTACCAGAACTCCCGGCAATGGCCCCTGTGCCAGACGGCCCTTGCTGCGGCTGGGTGGCACCCACGGGGTGAGCCCCTGATCAGAGTGGGTGGTACTAGGGCGGGCACCTTGCGCATGAAGTGACAAAAGCTTCACCATCCTGGCCATTCTGTGGCCGTCTCTAAGAGTGGTAGCAAACGTGACACTCTTTCTTCTGATCCTTTGGCCTTCCCCTCCCTGGCCACCCCGTGGGAGGAGTGGGCAAGCTCGCCAGCTTGGGTTGAAACCTTTCCGTCAGTACCTGGTTTGTAACAGGACGGATGGCAGTAGTTTTGCCACGACAAAGCCTTTGCTTTTCGTGGAGACGATTGAAGATAAGTATGGTGAAGTTGAATTGATGAGTAAAATGTGGTCCGGTGCTTTGCTCATCAAGACATCTTCTGCTGCCCAATCTCACACCCTGTGTGCTTGTGACCATCTCTGTGACGTCCCAGTCTCCGTCACGCCCCACCAATCTTTGAACTCAGTACATGGCATTATTTTCCCTGAGGACCTCTGTGCTAACCTCCAGCAGCAAGGGGTTCATTTTATCCGCCATGTGCAGCGAGGCCCTCCAAACAATCGCATCGCTATGGGCGCCTTTACCATGGTCTTTGAGGGGGATGTCCTCCCAGAGAAGGTCAAGGTAATAGTGTATCAGTGTGATGTAAAACCTTATATTCCACCACTGATGAGATGTTTTGAGTGCTTAAGGTCTGGACACATGTCTTCCCGCTGCACCACTGATCCCCTCTGTGGTGACTGCAGGTGCCCCCTCCATGAGGGGAGTGCCTGTGCTCCTCCGCTAATGTGTGTAAATTGTAATGGACATCATTCTCCACGCTCGCCTACATGCCTGGTGTTTCTGAAAGAAAGAAGGATTCAAGAGTACAAAACCTTAGATCGGCTCATCTACACTGAGGCTTGTCAAAAATATGACCGGCTCCAGCCCGTCTATGGCCTCTACTTTTCCTTCAATTATGTCCATTTCACCCTCCTACCCCCTCCTCTTCCCAGCCCCACCCCATTTGCCCCATGCCTTGAGCTAACTCCTCTTCCTCCTCCTCCTCCTCCCCCCCCCTCCCACTCCCCCTCACCTTCAGTACCCATACCCACCCCTTCGGGTGCTGCTCCGCCTCCCCTGCCGGAGAAGTGCTGCCCTCCTTTGGCGGCCGCTGGTACTGGAGCTCCCTCCCAGGACACCTCTTCCTGACACCCCCCTGAAAGGCGATCTACTGCTCCACATTCGCAGCGTGAATCGCAGACGGTGGGCACCAAGATTGCCCGGTGTAATTCCGTGCCTGCCCTCGCTGAAGACTGCCCTTCTCTTCCTTCCCAAGAGAAGTACCAGAAACGCAGGAACAAGGGTAAGGCCCCTCTGGTACCCCCTGAGGTGCTGCCTTCCCCTCCTACAGCCAATGAACCAACAGAGTCTGACCCCACCTATATGGATATTACCCCATCCTTATCGATGATGGATACCGACTCGGTGGCGTGACCGCCTCCGGTCCAATCACTTCCACTTTGGACTCCGGCTTGAGAATCTTCCAGTGGAATTGTAATGGATATTTGTGTCACCTTCCAGAGTTGCAGCCCCTTCTTTCCTTCTGCTCTGCCACTTGTATTGCGCTCCAGGAGACCCATTTTGTCAATTCTTACTCACCGACCCTTCGTGGGTTCCATGCTTTCATTCAGAACCGAATTGGCCCCTTCGTGGGCTTCTGGTGGTGTTTGCGCCTTGGTCCACAAGGACATTGTTAGTAAATGGGTTCCCCACCATACTATTCTGGAAGCCATTGCTGTCGGGGTCCATCTGGCCACTCCAATCACAATCTGTAATCTTTACCTTCCACCTAACAGGTCGCCCACATCGCATGCCCTCACCACCCTTCTTCAACAACTCCCTTCTCCCTTCCGGTTATTAGGGGACTTTAATGCCCACAACCCTCTTTGGAGTAGTCATGCGACTACTGCCCTGGGCAGGACAGTTGAAGCTGTTCTGGCAGGGCTTGACCTCTAGTGTGGTACACGGCACTTTCTCAACCATTGACCTCTCCATCTGCAGTCCCAGCATTCTTCCCGCCATTGAGTGGGGCGTCCACGATGACTTATGTGACAACGTCCATTACCCGATTGTTTTGACCATTCTTCAGTGTCTCTCGCTCTGTCACCTTCTGAGGTGGGCCCTATCTAAGGCTGATTGGGGTGCCTTCTCCTCTGCTCCCACCCCCCTGTATTGCCACACGACAGTGTTGATGAATCTACTCAGTCATTGACTGCCTCCATCCTTTCAGCAGCTGTTTCAGTAATCCCTTCTTCAGGTTCCCCCTACCGGAAGATGGTTCCTTGGTGGACTCCGGAAATTGCTGCAGCCATAAACGACCACTGCCGTGCTCTTCAACACTTCAAGCGGCACCCTTCTGCTGCTCTTCTTCTGGTCTTTAAACGACTCCGTGCCCGGGCCCGCTACCTAATCAAATTTCAGAAACGGATTTGCTGGGAACGATATGTAGCTGCCATAGGACCCCACATCCCCTCTTCACAAGTCTGGATGAAACTCCGGCGAATTTTTGGCCACCATCCTCCCACTGGGGTTGTGGGAATTTCTGTACATGGTATTGTCATTACCAATCCGGACTTTGTGGCAGAAAATTTTGCTCAACACTTTGCTCAAGCTTGGGCATCGGCTCAGTATCCGCCCACGTTCCTTCTCCTAAAAGAGCATTCAGAACGACTGCCTTTGTCTTTTGTTTCTCGCTACTCAGAACCATATAATGCCCCATTTAGCGAGTGGGAATTTGCCAGTGCCCTCGCCCTTTGTCCTGATACGGCTCCTGGACCAGATCGGATACATAACCAAATGCTCCAACACTTCTGGTGACTGGCCACCATTGTATATTGACCCTCTTCAACTGTCTGTGGGGTGAGGGAGTATTTCCTACCCAGTGGCAGGAAAGCATTGTTGTTCCGGTGTTGAAGCCAGGGAAGCCGCCTCTTCAGTTGGATAGCTACCGTCCAATTAGCCTTACTAATGCCCTCTACAAGCTCCTTGAATGCATGGTGAGTTGGCGGCTGTTTTGGATCCTTGAATCCCGTGACCTTTTGTCATCAACTCAAAGCGGTTTTCGCTGTGGCCGCTCTATGATGGATAACTTGGTGCACCTAGAGTCTGCTATCCGGTCGGCTTTTGCCCATCGGTAATACCTCCTTGTAGTCTTCTTTGATCTGCATAAAGCCTATGACACCAGCTGGTGCCACCACATCCTCACCACCCTTCACGAATGGGGCCTTCATGGTGCTCTGCACATTTTTAACTGTAATTTTCTTTCTTATCGACCTTTTTGGGTCCAGGTTGGCTCCTCATACAGCTCTCCCCATTGGCAAGAAAATGGGGTTCCACAGGGTTCCGTGCTGAGCATCCCTCTTTTTCTCATAGCCATTAATGGTCTAGTGACAGCTTTTGGGCCGACAGTGTCCCCCTCTTTGTATGCTGACGATTTTTGTGTCGACCTCGCCTCCTCCGTAATGGACGCTGCAGAACGCCATCTACAGGGGGCAATCTGTCGGCCAGCCCTTCGAGGTGGTGGACACCCATCGCTTCTTGGGTCTGGTCTTCAATGCCTGATTGACGTGGCTCCCTCACCTTCGCCAGCTGAAGAGGACATGCTGGTCCCATCTCAATGTTCTTAGGTGTCTGTGCAATACCACCTGGAGTGCAGACCACTCTGTTGTCCTGTGATTGCATCAAGCGTTGGTACAGTCTCGTTTAGACTATGGAAATCCTGTCTATGGTTTTGCGTCACCTTCGACAATGCAGATACTAGACCCCATCCACCGCTGTGGGGTCCGACTTGCGACTGGTGCCTTCCGGACTAGCCCCGTACTTAGCCTTCTCGCAGAGGCGGGGATTCCACCACTGCGAGTTTTGTGCCGGCAACAGCTGATATCCTATGCGCTCCGCATTTGCTGCACCCCAAAGCACCCTAATTATGGTCTCCTTTATCCAGACATGGAGATCACCCTGCCACAGCAGCGGCCACAATGTGGGCTTACCATGGCTGTCCGCATTCAGTAGCTCTTTACTGAGCTCCAGCAATTGCCTTTACCACGTCTCTTCTCCGCTCACGCACGTACCCCTCCATGGTGCGTCTCTCGGCAGCAACTCTGTCTTGATCTCCCAATCGATTCAAAGGATTCTGTCCCTCCAATGACTCTTCACCACCAGTTCTCCTGTCTCCTCAGTTCCTTTCAGGGTTCAGAAGTGATCTGTACTGATGGCTCCATGGTTGCTGGCCGCACTGGTTTTGCTTACACATATGCGCGATGCACGGAACTTCGCTCCTTGCCAGATGGCTGTAGTGTTTTTACTGCAGAATTGGTAGCCATCTTGCGCACACTGGACCGTATCCGCTCCTGCTCAGGACTATCCTTCACTATCTGTAGTGACTCGTGGAGTGTTTTGCATGCTATCAGCCAATGCTTCCTTCGCCACCCATTGGTCATTGCTATCCAGGACTCCCTTTCTCTCCTCGCTCAACGTGGATGCTCGGTGGTTTCCATTTGGACCCCAGGCCATGTTGGGATTCCTGGCAATGAACTTTCCGATCAACTGGTTAAATTAGCTACTACCAGGCCATCTCTCGCTATTGGCATTCCAGAAATAGACCTTTGCTCGGCATTGGGATGCAGAATGGAGCACTCTTTCTTCACCAAACAAGCTCAGGGCAATTAAGGATTCTACAACTCCATGGTGGTCCTCCTTATGGGCCTCTCATAAGGCCTCTGTCTACCTCTGCCAGCTCCACATCGGCCATACTTTTTTGACTCATGGTTATCTCCTCTGTCGTGAGGAACCCCCCTCTCTGTCGTTGTGGATCGATGTTGACTGTGGCTCACATCTTATTGGACTGCCCCAACTTAGCCCCCCTACGACGGACATTTAGCTTTCCAGAATTGCTACTCCTGGTGTCGGCTGACGATGCCTGAGTGGCGGATCTCGTTTTGCATTTTATTCGTAATGGGGTTTTTTTATTGCTTTGTTTAAGGGAGGGGCCCTTCCAACTTATCGGTGAGTGGAGGGGATGGCAGGCTTTCATGCTCCCGCCTTCACCCTGACTGGATTGGCTTCAACTGGGCTTGGTGGTTCACTCCAGCCCTCTGCCATCCCACTCCTTTCCTCATGGGGTCTGTTATGTCCTGAGCATCTCTCTTGTCTCCTGTGCTTCTTCGTTCATGCCCCTGTCATTAGTCATTTTCTTCCCCTCACCTCATCTTCTGTCCTTTTCCTTCCTTCCCTGTCAATAGTTTATCATTTTATGGATGTTGTAGTTCCCTCTTTAACTGTGGGATTTTATCGGTTTTAGTTAATCTCAGGTCGGAGGGACTGATGACTGTGTAGTTTGGTCCCTCCACCAACCAACCAACCAACCAACCATCCTTCATTTTAGATTTGAGAAGGCATTGGACTTTGCACCACAGTGCTGAGTGGTACCTGAAATATTATTGTATAGAGTTTCTTCAGGAATATATAATTGGCTAGATTAATTTTTGACTAATAGAACCCAGTAGGTTATATTGGATAGCAAATGTTCAGCAGAAACTAAAGTAACATTCAAATTTAGATAACATGTAGTCAAGAAAGACTGTGTGCAAATTCTGGATCCTCCATCATACATCTTGTATGGGAGGTCTTCAGACTAAGATAAATGAAATTAGGCTGTGTTCCTTGACATATAGACTTAATCCTTTTTTTTTTTTTTTTTTTTTTTTTTTTTAATAGTGAGACAAAAAAACTGATCTTATTGATAGGACATATACCCGTTGATGACCACTCTACAATGGCTGTAGAATATATGTGTAGAAGGATTTTCCTTTATGATACCTTGAATCTTGTATATTGTTATACCTCAGTTGAATAGCATGTCTTATTTAAGAGAGTGTGGCTCAAATTTCTCTCTGACCATCTGGATACAGGTTTTCAAGCACCCCTCAGACACTCGAGACAAATGTCGTGGCTCTGCAATTGGGACAGAAAATTCTGCATCAGAGCTCCTGCCTTCATCCTGGTCCCATATGAATGTGTGCTCCACCTTTAATAACTTAATCATTTACAGGATGCAATATAATAATGATTTGTTCCTTTGTTACTCAGCTTGGTGTCTGGAACATGTCAACTCTGTTCATCCTACAATAAATGATTGTGTGTGTTGCACATGGTTCTTTTTGTGCAAAAAGTCATCTAGATCTGGCGGGGGGAAAAGGTCGCAGTACCGAGAAGGAGTTGTGCGACATAAATGAAACTTGTTGGGCACATTTCTACATCTGATAGACGATGTCTATTCAAATTTCGTCCCGATCACATCAGAGTTGTACTAGTAGCACCACTGTGAGGATGCCAGTCAGGTTTGCTTTAAATACACGCTTAACTGTTGTGAGCATTAGTTACCTCTGAAATTGGACACGGTGTGTCGATACTAGTCGAGAATGCCTTTAAGGCAACAAAGATGCCATTACCGACATGTCACTGAGTTTAAATGAGGTTGTGTAGTAGGGCTATGAAAAGCTGGAGTTCCTTCTTCGATATTGTAGAAAGACTTTGCAGGAATGTAGCCACAGTACACGATTGCTCGCAGTGGTGGTCGGGAGAATGTATGGTGGCAAGAAGACCGGGCTCTGGATGGCTATATGGCGCTACATAGAGGGAAGACTATCATGTTCGGTGTATAGTTCTTGCACATCATACTGTGTCTGTAGCAGCCATTTGAGCACCAGCTGGAACCACAGTGACACAATGAACTGTTGCAAATTGGTTACTTCAAGGACAACTCCAAGCCAAACATCCTATAGTGTACATTCCATTGACCCCAAACCACCACCATTTGCGACTTCAGTGATGTCAAGTAAGAGCTCATTGGATGGCAGGGTGGAGGTCTGTCGTGTTCTTCTGATGAAAGTGGGGTCTGCCTCGGTGCCAGTGACAGGCATATGTTGGTTAGGAGGAGGCCAGTTGAGGGCCTGCAACCAATCTGTCTGCATATAGACACACTGGACCTATACCTGGAGTTACAGTCCGGGGTGCAATATCGTATGACAGCAGGAGCACTCTCGTAGTTATCCCATGCACCCTGACTGGTAATGAACTGCGTTCCAGGGGGTGTTTTCCAACAAGATAATGCAGATCCACTTACTGCTGATGTGAAACTTCCTGGCAGATTAAAACTGTGTGCCCGACCGAGACTCGAACTCAGGACCTTTGCCTTTCGCGGGCCAGTGCTCTACCGTCTGAGCTACAGAAGCACGACTCGCGCCCGGTCCTCACAGCTTTACTTCTGCCAGTATCTCATCTCCTACCTTCCAAAAATCTCATTCTGGAATACTGCTGATGTACCGAGCATGCTGTACCGAGTGTCAACGTTTTACCTTGGCGTGCTCGATCACCGATCTGTCTCCAGTCGAGCACGTGTGGGACATCGTTGGATGACAACTCCAGTGCTGTCCACAAGCGATATTAACCGTCCTTGTATTGACTGACCAAGTGCCATATTCGTGGAACTCCAGCCCACAGACTGACATCTGGCAACCGTACAAAAAAATGCGTGCATGTTTGCATGCTTGCATTCAACATTCTAGCAGCTACACCAGTTATTAATGTACTGGCGTTTCACATTTGATATGGCTTATCTTATGCTTACATTAACCTGTGAAGTTGCAATATTAATCACTTACATATGTTACCTAGACTAATATATTCCAGAAATTTCATTCCTCTACATTAATTATTTTCTGGTGTTGCGATTTTTTCCCATCAGTGTATATATATTTATTTATATACGTCAGCTTGGCTGCTGCTGTCATCAGATCAAAACTCGGAACTTATAAAACAATGTTCAGTGTCAGTATTAGTAAAACCCCTGCCTACTAATACTGACACTAAGCATTGCTTTCCAAGTTCTAAGTTTCAATCTGATGACAGAAGCCAAAACGGTGTTATAAAAATAGAAATATATCAAGTGATGTCGATGGCATCATTCACAAAATATCCACAGCTGCAGACTCATTCAGGAAATTTACTTCTGTACAGAGTTCATTCACGTACCTCAAATCAATTTATATCTGGACCAAAGTCCACTTAAAAATATTATATCACTACATGATATTTGTCTCTCTATTTATTTCTAGAAAACATATAGTTCAGACAGCTATCTAAAAATGATTGCATGTTGCATTTTTGTTAAGGAGCTTGAATAATGATCAGAATCTACTAATAGTTTCATCATCAAACAGAATTTTACACGGTTTCATAGAAATTTACTAGAATTATAAAGCTACATCTGTAATTTATAAATCACTTTAACTATTTGCAAGATGGACCAACACCACTGAATACGGTGACATTTGTTTCGAGAAGAGGCGCTGCTGTTATTCGCTGGAAAGGCCATGGGAATATTGAAGAGGTTGTTGAGGAAATATTAGGAATCAACAGTGTTCCAGATGCAGAACTTCGTAAGTCGCTGCACACTTGTGCTAAGAGGAACTGAATTCTCTCTCTCTCTCTCTCTCTCTCTCTCTCTCTCTCTCTCTCCCTCTCTCTCTCCCTCTCTCTCCCCCCCCCCCCTCCCCCCCACCCTCTCCCTCTGTGTGTGTGTGTGTGTGTGTGTGTGTGTGTGTGTGTGTGTGTGTGTGTGTTTGTTTTTATTGCTCCTGTTAAATTTGCTATGTCCACAATGTTAGTTTGACCCTGAATTTGTGTCAACATATTTATAAATTTCCCATGATTTACGCATTACGAAACAATATTCGTTGAGAGAAAAAAAAAAAATATTATGCTGTCATGTTGGCTGACGACTGGTGCTTGCAAATATTACATGGTTAAGTTTCTTGACAACTTGGCACTCTACTCAGTGGATTTGAGCTGGTAAATGTGTAAAAGTTGGAACAATTTGTGCCGTATCTCCCCCTGCTGCCAAGCACTACTTGGCGCGATGGCTGATGGGAGTAACTAAGTTTGTTCGAATAAAGATATCATGACCGTTCACAATCATTTCCAAACTCTCTATTATGCAAATGCAATTTCGTGATTGTTGTGATCATCGTGACACTTTTGTCGAATCATATTTAGCGTGTTTCGGTATTTGTCCTCTTGTAGCGCTAGTTGACACCATCATTCACTGTGTGTTGCTCAAATGTTTTTAGTTTAAACACAATGCTGGTCACGTATTTTTTCATGCTGAACAAAACGTGTTTCGTGAATTTATTCTCATTGTCAAGTGCAGTATTATCGTATTATTTTTTGTGATGTTACACGAACAGTGTGAGTGATAGTTTGGATTTGTGTGGTTTTCTACATAATTGAGGAGGCGCAGTACCTGATAACTTCAAAAAGACGACTATGGTGAATGAGAGGCAGAATAACACATTCGAACACCACACAAAGTACTTGTGTACATATTTGCACTTGACAATGAGAAAGAATTCTCGAAACACATCATTAAGCATGGAAAAATACGTAACTACTGCTGTATTTCATTATTTAAGTAATGACTGACAGCTGCACGCTTGCCAAAAACATAGATTATGATATTTGAAATTAAGTCAAGCGTTTCCACTTCCCAGACAGTTATCAGTTCCAGTTACATCAGTGGTTTTTATTAGACAATAAACTTTTATTAGATAATAAAAAAGTCCCTGACACATCTTTTGAGCCTGTTATGTACGTATATCATACATAATGTGCGAAAATGCAAGGGGGAATCCTATATCTAACTTTCTACAGTTTAAAATGTTATTTCCCACATTTTACATTTTCTCGCATTTTACATAATTTTTTTTTTTTTTTTTTTTTTTTTTTTAAGTCCCTTGAAAAGTGTAAAAGTGGGGTTTCACTGTATTTGTGCCTGTGATAGATGTGATGTAATGATTTATGGAAACCAAGGGGAAAGGGAGGAGGTTGGTCGTAAGAATGATGACAATATGCTGCAGAGGGAGACTGAATTGTGATGTAATGTGGGAAAAATCTCTGGTAAGGATAGACCCTTTTTTGGTGTAACTTTCTGAAACCATAGTCACATTACAGTTGTTTATGTTATGGCTGTTATCTGCTTATAGTAACTGAGCTGGTATCCCTCGCCAGTACCTTCAGTACCGAATTCCGATATTTGGTCAGACTGCTTTAGCTTTATCATATTTTCTTATTTGTTTTATATCACACATGACAATCATTTATGAATTGTTACTGAATTATCCACTGCACACTCTTTTAATTTGAGCTGTTTGCCACATTAGGGGTGAATGCACTGGACCCATAGCTATGATCTTTGTTGTATAAAAGAAAAAAAAATTGTCATGCTGCTACCAAATATATTTATTTGCATGCTGTTTTAAAGGTGTTATAGCTTCATTTTCAATGAAATAATTCATTTGAGATTGTACAAGTAGGTGTGCATGTGCACTAACACACTGTTAGAGCCTTGTCCCATCAGAAATCACAGTGAAAATGCGTCCTTGAAAATTGGCACATGTTGATCCACATGTTGTGTACAAGGACAAAAACAAAAAGATGAAACACTGATTATTTTTAAAAAAAAAAAAAAAAAGGTGGAGCACATACAGTGTTTTTGTTGAAGATAATGTCACCAATTATATTTTAATTATCCTATTTGTTTGAGGTATGCTGTGGGTTGTTGGCTTCCTAACACAACGCGCCCCTGTTTCCTGCAAGCACCTGGAGCGTCCAGATGTGCCCCTATGCAGTCTGATTCCGGGCACAGTGCGCTGTTCACTGGAACAACGATACAAGATCAAATTCTGCATGAAACTTGGGAAGGCAGCTGCTGAAAAGTGTCCAATAATTGAGCAGACAGTTGGAAATGAATACTTGTCAAAATGCAGGTGTTTTGTGAGCACATTTTTTTGAATGCTGAGATGATGTCAGTAACAAAATTCGCTCTGAACACTCTTCAGCGTCAAAAGGTGAAGACCGTATAGCTTGTGTGCGTGAAGTTTTGAACACAGACAGTAGAATGAGTGTTGCCAGTTCCCAGACACTCTATCAAGAGAATACACCAAGCCATGCTGCCTTCTTGGTGACAGATTGTGTGTTCAAAGATTATATGGCAACATTGCCCCAGTGCTCTGCACAGACCTGACCTAACTCCAGCAAAATCTGTTTTGTTTTCCTGGCTCAAGACACCCTTGAAAGGATGCTGTTTAAAGACCATTGTCAATGTGAAAGTTGCTGCTACATGTGTCATAAAGGACATTGCAATCCAGGCTTTCCAGGATGCCTACAATATGTGGAAATTTCGCTGCAGAACAATGCACAGGTGCAGGAGGGACCCCTAATTTGAAGAATTTTGATTCATTTTACTGTTCTGATCAATAAATTAGTTTTTATGGCCTCAGTGACATTACTTCATAAATAAACCTTGTATCAGTGGCAGATAATGTTGAAGTATTCTGTTGACCATCACAAAGTCAGGTCACTCACTTCTGTGATGATTGATCCACGATGTCTTTCATCTGTAAGAAATGGATAATTGTAGTGTGATAGGTGTTTGCAACAATATCTGTACTGATATGGAATGCTTGTCTGACTATTATGTCAGGTGGGTATTGTCACCTTCTCTTCTTGTTACATATATCATTGTAGTTCAGTTGACCGGCATGATGAGGATATTTACTGAAATATGAGAGAGAACCCCAACTTTCCCCAGGATTTTTGATAACTTCTTTCTCTGGCTATGTTTTATCTGTGAAAATGCCTGATTGCTTTAGTTTCCACATTGAATTATGCCAATTTGCAACCCCTTATACCATAGTCCATATTTTTCGTTGAATTTTTGCAGCCTAACATGTTATTCTACTGTTTCCATTGTTTCTTGAATTGAAGGATAACTTACTGGTAAAAATCATACCTTTTACTACTCCATTTTGCACCACTTACACTATTCACATCACAGCAATATTTTGTATGTTTTCAATTTGTATACACACTTGTGTGTGTTTTGCTTCCCATCTTTAATTATAGTAATTCTGTTTGGATGATTTAATTGTGTAAATGTGGAATATTTTTTGCTTATTTGTAAGATTTGAAAATGAAAAAAAAAATATGCAGAATGTTTCAAATGCTTGTGTTCATAACTATCTGCTTACAACTTTTTGGACTTCCTGCATTGCAGGTGAGTTTGGTTACCCTTCAGAAGAGTTCGTGAGATACCTCATGCTAGGTAATTCAGACAGTGAAGAGGTATGAACACTTAACATAGTAACTGTCTCATTATAATTTATTTAAACACTTTCGAACGATTTTAAAATCCTTTCTTTTTAGGTACCAGTGGCAAGTGGGTCTGCAAGTCCGCTTGAGAGGTGAGGACTTTGTCATACAAAATCCTTTAATTATGTTATTGTTTGAAATTCCTATAGTTCACAACCACAGTTAACTGTTGCATATTTTTCTTTACTCCACTTTCATCTTGAAGATGTTAACCTTTGCGTGTTGTTCCTGCAAGGCGATGTCACTACTAATTTATGAAATCGATATTATGAAGTCATAGTAACCTTGAGCCCCTCAGTAGCAAAATCTTCATTTCTCTATCATTTTCTCTGTTTTTGTGATATAGGATTGCAAGTTTTGCATCCTAGCTCCTGTAACTCTCTTCTGCCTTTAATATTCTTGTTTAAATTATGACTATAATAAGCAATGGAGTATTGTTGTGGATGTCATTTAGCAATGAATGCCTATTTCTGGCGAATAAGTTTTTTGAATGTTTATAACTGTATGTTTTCCTATCATGCATTACTTGCCTTTTTTGTTGTCTGTGTGCGCTAATTCCCCTAGGGAGATCAAGTAGCATTTGGAATTTCTTTTTAGCTAAAACTATGACCTAATTTCTTCTTTGTTAATTGTGTTACAGAAAATTAGTTTCTCTGTTAGTGAAAAGTGTATGAAATATAAAGCTTTTCCAAAATTATGGTTTCCAAGGGTCAAATTTAGACAAGTCTTCCGCAATATTTCTCTCGTGTAACCGCACATCTGAATATTTTCAGAATTCATGACACTAGAAAAAGGGGAGAAAAACTAAAGAGGTACCTTAAATTTCTATTGAATTTTTCTTTGGTAAATAAAGTGAGATGCAATGGATAGTTTTTTAAGTGCATGCCATTATATGACGGGATCAGAAAAGATTTGTAGTATGAAGCACCATGTGGAAACGCTACAATGTGCTTTCTGGCTACAGAAACCAGTTCTCACATGTACTATAGCCAAGAAACAGAGTAGTTCATGTCATTCTTAACATAATTTTTTATTTGTTAGCACAAAGTGATTGTGTGTCATCCTGAGGGCGCACTGAAGGCTTTAGTTTGATGTATGCTCTGATGTTTTTTGCTTTGCTGAGACCCAGTGAAAAAATGTCCTTAAATTCATTGCACAATGAGTCCAGGTCCTGAAAAGATACTTGTTTTGATACTAAATTTACTGCATTGGTGACTGAACACAAAAGCATTGAATGCATCCAAACCAAAGAGATTTTCTGCTCTTCTCCTGTCCACCACAAGGAAGGTTAGCTGCTGTACCACATTTTTATATTTAGCTTCTGCAGTGAATTGTCTGTCAATGAGGATCATCTGCTTACTGTACCAAAAGATTTTTTTGTCAATGAAAGTTGCAGGGAACCTAGTGGCACGTAAGTTTTAATATTCAATAAAGATGTGCCAGCACTGGTGTCCACTTGAAATGTCACTGGCTCTCCATCGATTGCAGAGTGCGTCATATTAATGTCCATTGGTTGTTCACTTTGTTGCTATGAACGAAATGTAGAAGATTTACACACTGCTGAGATGTGCCCAGACTTGTTACATGTATTACAGACTGACCATTGATGGGGTTGATCTTCCTAGGAATGCCTTTTTAAAAAATGCAGGGCAAGAAGGAAACGGGTGCTGTGTGGGCTGTTTTCTTGCAGTGACTGGAACCCACACTGGGGCTTCTTTATGATGCTGCTTTATTGCTATGATGATGTCTGCCTCATTGGAGGCGAATGACATTCACTGTCTGTAGTGTGGTATGTTAATTGTAGCAATGTCTGCTCAGGTTTCAAGTATCTGCCCTGTGGCTTGAGATACCTCAAAAGATTATGCCAAAGCTAAGACCTGTTGTAGAGATGGATCATCAAACTGTAGTGGCTGTTGTCGTACCTCTTTATTGGGAGCTCATCAGATAGTTGCATCCCTCACCATTACATCTGCATGTGACTTGCCATGATTAGCTGTGGTAAATCTACATTTCCACACAGAT
This sequence comes from Schistocerca serialis cubense, assembly GCF_023864345.2. NCBI lineage: Eukaryota > Metazoa > Arthropoda > Insecta > Orthoptera > Acrididae > Schistocerca > Schistocerca serialis. Next base: position 80,734,190 of record NC_064640.1, on the reverse strand, counting down.
TTGCAGCCCAAACTCTGTGTGATTGGTCTGGATGCTTTTTGCACTGGTAGAACCTAAGATGCTTTAATGTATGCATGTCCCTGAAGATATCTGGTTAGTAGAGCACACGTTACATCTAAAGATTGTTTCGACCGTTCAGTGAAAGGGGCCAGCTTAGAGATAAGATGGTATGTTTGTGGCTTAATCCATGACAAAAATATAGCCTTTATTGTATAAATGTCAATTACCTGAAACACTGCAAAATGTTGTTTGAGGCACTTCTCACAGATTTCCCATTCCTTCTCTGCCTCATTGTAGTGTGGGAATGGAGGTGAATGCATCACCTGTGCAGCCTGTTGCCTGTTCACAAGCCCTGCCTTTTGTAGCATAGAGTTCTTTTCATGTTGAATCTCCTCGAGGCAAAGCTGGGTGTTCGTTTGTCACTGCAGAAGTGCCCGCAGCACTGCTTCCAAGGAAGTGGCCATTTTTTCCATGATCATAGCATGAAAGACACTATTGTTAAATTGAAGAGCCAAAAAAACTGGTGCACCTGCCTAATATCGTGTAGGGTCCCCAGGAGCACGCACGAGTGTTGCAACATGATGTGTCACGGACTCGACTGATGTCTGAAGTAGTGCTGGAGGAAATGGACCCCATGAATCCAGCAGGGCTGTCTACAAATCTGTAAGAGTACGAACAGGTATAGATATCTTTTGAGCAGCACATTGCAAGGCAGTCCAGATATGCTCAATAATGTTAATGCCTGTGGAGTTTGGTGGCCAGTGGAAGTGTCCAAACTCAGAAGAGTGTTTCTGGAGCCAATCTGTAGCAATTCTGGATGGATGGGGATGTTGCATTGTCCTGCTGGAATTGCCCAAGTCCGCTGGAATGCACAATGGACATGAATGGATGCAGGTGATCAGAGAGGATGCATACGTGTGTGTCACCTGTCAGAGTTGTACCTATACGTATCAGGGGTCCCGTATCACTCCAACTGCACACGCCCCACACCATTACAGAACCTCCACCATCTTGAACACTCCCCTGCTGAAATGCAGGGTCCTTGGATTCATGAGGTTGCCTCCACACCTGTACACGTCCATCTGCTTGATAGAATTTGAAATGAGACTAGTCCGACCAGGCAACATGTTCCCAGTCATCAACAGTCCAATGGCAGTGTTTACAGGCCCAGGCAAGGCATAAAGCTTTGTGTCATGCAGTAATCAAGGGTACACGAGTGGGCCTTCAACTCTGAAAGCCCATATTGATGATGTTTCATTAAATGGTTCGCAAGCTGACACTTGTTGATGGCCCAGCATTGAAATCTGCAGCAATTTGTGGAAGGGTTACACTTCTGTCATAATGAATGATTCTCTTCAATTGTTATTGGTCCCGTTCTTGCAGGATCTTTTTCCACCTGCAGCGATGTTGGAGCTTTGATGTTTTACTGGTTTCCTGATATTCACAGTACACTCATGACATGGTCGTATGGGAAAATCCCCACTTCATCGCTACCTCAGAGATGCTGTTCCCCATCGCTTGTGCACAAACTATAACACCACTTCAGACTCACTTAAATGTTGATAACCTGCCATTGTAGCAGCAGTAACCAATCTAACAACTGTGCCAGATACTTGTTGTCTTATATAGATGTTGCCAAATGCAGTGCCATATTCTGCCTGTTTACTTATCTCTGTATTTGAATACACATGCCTATACCAGTTTCTGTGGCGCTTCAGTGTAGAATGACAGTAAACACTGTTAATGGTACTTGTTCATAGAACATGAGTTCACTGTCCATAGCACTGTTAGTAGAATGGAGATTTATAGTACATGTACTGAGGTCGACCTAATTATCACCAACTGTGTAGTGATTGCTACACAATTAAGAAAGAGCATGCAACAGTTAACACTTATTTTTATTGTCAAAGCATAAGACTTGCACCAGTGATATGCAAAGCAACAAAATAGCTGTAATCCGAGAGCAGGGTCCACCAAGGAGTCCTGGCAATCCTTAAAGTATGAGTACTGTCACGAGTCGTATCAGAACTGTGAACAAAGAGTAATTTGTGGAGGCAGGATCGGCTGCTGGTATAGCCACCCATTGTCGTTGGAGGTGCTGGTGGTGGTAGGGGTTGAAACAGCACAGACAGTTAGTTTCATAAACTCAGCAGTGATGACAGTGCTGTGTCAAGTGGTGTGTTACTAGACTAACCAGGAGTGAACCTCTGCAGCTGGTGCAGGGTGTCGCCATGTCGGGAGCAAAGAGCCACATGTTGAGCAGTTGTTGGCCTCTGAGGAGCTCGTGGCTTAGTGTACCTCCTGTGGGCCATATATGTTGACAAAGTGAGAGCATTACCACAAAAATTCCCATTTACCTACTTAAGTACTCAGTTGCCCTGTGACACCTTAATTTTGTGTGTCTTTAGTATCTAATTGGAGATATTGTACTGTTTTTAATTTGGTATATGTTGGCGAAATTTCTATGAATTGTTGAGCTGTCTGTAATGCTTAGTTATAGAATGCTTGTGCATTGTTTGTTTTTTGCTAATATTTTATTCTTTGTGTTTTTTTATGTTACCAAAAATTTCCAGCTTGGAGAAACAAATACAGCCCAGCACGAATAAAGAAAGGCAGCCGAGTGTGGAGAAGGAAATGCAGGCCAGTGTGGAGAAGGAAATGCAGGCCAGTGTGGAGAAGGAAATGCAGGCCAGTGTGGAGAAGGAAATGCAGGCCAGTGTGGAGAAGGAAATGCAGGCCAGTGAATTGTCTGGGAAGAAAAATATCCCAGGGCAGCCCAAGTGCGTTTGTATTATTTTTATTTATATTTATTTTTTAAAATAAATATTTACATTTGTGAATGAGAATTTTCTCCTCTTTTTGTATTATTAGGGAGTTGACAGTACTTCAGATCCGCTGCCCAGATGGTTCCTCAGTGACTAAAACTTTTAAAACTTCCAGTTTGTTATCAGAAGTGAGGGAAGTCATAGCAGCACATTTTTCATCTGAAGGGTAATATTTCATATAGCTGCTTATTTTAACTATAGGAAAATAATCATTAGGCAGGTAGTAATTTTCACACGTTGCTCACTATTTTCAAAAAGCATGTATTCTTCAATCATTGGAATATAAGTTACATGTAGGGTGTAATTCAAGTAAGTAATTTCTATCAATTAAGATCACTAAAGTCAGTCTCTCTCTCTCTCTCTCTCTCTCTCTCACACACACACACAGCCCCGTAGAACATAGCACACAAATAATACAAACATTCTAGTGTATACTAAGCAAACGGAGAAACATAAATGCATGCACATAACTGAAAAACAAAACATAAGAAACCACTGATACACACAAGAAATAGCAGACTATGAATGCATTCCTAAATACAGTAGCACATACTCTCAATAAAAAAATTTCTGTATATGGTATGATCTAATGGTTAGCATAGGAAGCTCTGTGAAGCTGTTCATGGCTGATGCTGTTGTGCGTATATAGGAAATTTGCAATGCCAAAAAACTTCAGTGAATTGCAGGAAGACTTGCAGAGGAGTGGTGCTTGGTGTAAGAACTGTCAGTTAGCCCTCATTGTAAATAATATAATTGTGGATAAATAGCCATTAAGACTTATTACTGTCACATCATAATCACACTAGAGTCCAAATATGAAAGCTGGGTCATCAGTGAAATACAATACGTACCACTGAAAGCAATTTTATTAAGAAAAATAAAGTACAGCCAGAATGGAACTGCTCTCCACAGAGAGTGCAGTTATTTATACAAGCATTGAATATTCCAGAATTTACAAACATTAGAAACATACAATATTTCAAAACCTTCCAGAAATGATAAATACGAAATAACAAATAGTTGTTGTTGGTTGGGTTTGAACTGGCGACTCGCAGCATGCCAGCCAGTGACGCTAACATCTACACCACACTGATGGTATTGTGTTTTGTGCTTGTACACGAAAGTGAAAACAGAGAGAAGCTAGTGTAGTAACACCAATAGCAAAATGCTTAATTTAGCATAAAATTAAGCTTATCTTTATTGCCCTCCACTGTTACGATGGGAGCAATCATGTATGGAATAGTATACAGGGTGTTACAAAAAGGTACGGCCAAACTTTCAGGAAACATTCCTCACACACAAAGAAAGAAAATATGTTATGTGGACATGTGTCTGGAAACGCTTACTTTCCATGTTAGAGCTCATTTTATTACTTCTCTTCAAATCACATTAATCATGGAATGGAAACACACAGCAATAGAACGTACCAGCGTGACTTCAAACACTTTGTTACAGGAAATGTTCAAAATGTCCTCCATTAGAGAGGATACGTGCATCCACCCTCCGTCGCATGGAATCCCTGATGCGCTGATGCAGCCCTGGAGAATGGCGTATTGTATCACAGCCGTCCACAATACGAGCACGAAGAGTCTCTACATTTGGTACCGGGGTTGCGTAGACAAGAGCTTTTAAATGCCCACATAAATGAAAGTCAAGAGGATTGAGGTCAGGAGAGCGTGGAGGCCATGGACTTGGTCTACCTCTACCAATCCATCGGTCATCGAATCTGTTGTTGAGAAGTGTACGAACACTTTGACTGAAATGTGCAGGAGCTCCATCGTGCATGAACCACATGTGTCGTACTTGTAAAGGCACATGTTCTAGCAGCACAGGTAGAGTATCCCGTATGAAATCATGATAACGTCCTCCATTGAGCATAGGTGGAAGAACATGGGGCCCAATCGAGACATCATCAACAATGCCTGCCCAAACGTTCACAGAAAATCTGTGTTGATGACGTGATTGCACAATTGCGTGCGGATTCTCGTCAGCCCACACATGTTGATTGTGAAAATTTACAATTTGATCACGTTGGAATGAAGCCTCATCCGTAAAGAGAACATTTGCAGTGAAATGAGGATTAACACATAGTTGGATGAACCATTCGCAGAAGTGTACCCGTGGAGGCCAATCAGCTGCTGATAGTGCCTGCACACGCTGTACATGGTACGGAAACAACTGGTTCTCCCGTAGCACTCTTCATACAGTGACGTAGTCAACGTTACCTTGTACAGCAGCAACTTCTCTGACGCTGACGTTAGGGTTATTGTCAACTGCACGAAGAATTGCCTCGTCCATTGCAGGTGTTCTCGTCGTTCTAGGTCTTCCCCAGTCACGAGTCATAGGCTGGAATGTTCCGTGCTCCCTAAGACGCCGATCAATTGCTTCGAACGTCTTCCTGTCGGGACACCTTCATTCTGGAAATCTGTCTCGATACAAACGTACCGTGCCACGGCTATTGCCCCGTGCTAATCCATACATCAAATGGGCATCTGCCAACTCCGCATTAGTAAACATTGCACTGACTGCAAAACCACGTTCGTGATGAACACTAACCTGTTGATGCTACGTACTGATGTGCTTGATGCTAGTACTGTAGAGCAATGAGTCGCATGTCAACACAAGCACCGAAGTCAACATTACCTTCCTGCAATTGGGCCAACTGGCGGTGAATCGAGGAAGTACAGTACATACTGACGAAACTAAAATGAGCTCTGACATGGATATTATAAGTGTTTCCGGACACATGTCCACATAACATCTTTTCTTTATTTGTGTGTGAGGAATGTTTCCTGAAAGTTTGGCCGTACCTTTTTGTAACACCCTGTATATGTACATGTAGATGTAGTACCTCCACAACTTGTCCTCATCTCATTTTATTTAGTGCCAAGACATACTGGCATTCCCATTGCACCATAAAGCTTTTTCATTATCATCTCCATTATTGTTGGAGTTGGCCGATAAAAGTATTTTTTGAGAATGGGGCTACAATCTTGAAACTAATAGCACAGAAAAAAATGGAAACTTAAAGAAAGAAAAAAAAAGAAAAAGAAAAAAGAAAAAAGCTGTGAACTGCAATTTCCAGAAAAATGCTTAATATTTTGTACTAGTCATACATTTATTTTAGTATGAATCATCAATATTTGCTTGTATCACTGTGTGTGTGTGTGTGTGTGTGTGTGTGTGTGTGTGTGTGTGTGTAATTTGCTAGTTTTAATTTGTAAAGTAATTGAAACCTTTAGCTATACTCATTATTTCTTTCTTTGACAGTTTTGGCTTAGCAACATCATTTCCACGCCATCATTATGTCAGTGAAGACTATAGTAGAAATCTTGGTGAACTGGATCTTTGGCCTAATGCAGTCTTGTTGATAGTACCTGTAAGTATAAGTTATTACAATGTATCAGATGAGTCCACCTTATGTTACTTTTGTCAACTGTTATTGAGCAGCCTCCATATGGAAGTACTAAAAACTGATTGAGCATCTGGTTTAAGCCTTCCTCTTGGCTCCGAACTGGAGAACTGCAGACAATTCTGTGATTTCTATTGTCAGTTGGAGAAGCAGGAATCACATCAATAGCTCACACATAAACAATAAGAAGCTACTCAGGTAGCAAATCATGTGTGACATCCCTATGGGTCTTTTTTTACATTAGAGGAACCCCTTCTGAGGCTGACAATTAATGACATACAGAAAGTGATAATCAGACGTGTTTATCAAACATACTCAAGAGAACAGTTGTTGATGTGATATTAGTTAACTGTAGGAGAGACCATGTGTAATGTCCTTCCCCGTATCTCTTATAAAGGGTTATAATGCCCACATAGTTGTAGAAACAGATTACTAGCTGAAACAGTAGTGGATTCTTGTACGGAAGTGAATTCTTTTATGGACTGCCTGCCTCAGGAACTGTAAAAGGATTCATTGAGAATGTAAATTTTTTAACAATTTTAGTGTAATAGAGGGAAGTTTCAACTTGCCGGCTATAGAATAAGTGTGTCACATGACTGAAACTGATGACAGAGACAGAGATTTGTAACAAGGTGTTCTGAGTATCTTTTCTGAAAATTTAATTTGAGCATTTAATTGGGGAACTAACTCATTTGCTTTTCTTCAACCTATCTTTTTAAGATAAGTCATACCAATATTTATCCAGAACCTAAGCTGATCTGCCACAACGCCAGATTCTACTGGTTTCAAATTGAAATTATTACTTCCTTCTTGTAGTCGTAAGAGTGTTTTGCCAGTCTCGTATATCTGTAACATCAGATTGAATTGTTTTGTCATGGCTGGCTCTCCCAAGGATCTCAGTAATTCTAAGGGACTAGAGATGACTGCAGATGTTAGAAAATATGAGTAAAAATGTAAGTAAATATGGGGAAGTATTTTTGATTAGCAAATGTGGTAAGAAACAGATCGTATATTATCTGAGAAGTCAACATTAAACGTTCCTCTCTGGAAACAAAGGTGTGGTTCACCAATGCATAAAATTCAGGAGAACTTTGCGATACACTTCTTAAATGTATGTACCAGTCGAGGTTTAGAGGGGTGGAAAAACAGCTCCACTTCCCCCAGAGTGGTTCACTATGTGTGTTGGAAAATTGCTTCAAAAGTAGAAGGAGCTTCATCATACATTAAAGCAGATTCAAAGCCATGTTGATTTGCAAAAGCTTAGGTAGATAAATAAAAATCAGCATAAGGAGATCAATGGGAAATGTGTTCAATAATGAGAAATTATAATTTTCTGTACCAATCTGATGGAGAAATCATAACAAATGTTTGATTTTTATACAGCAAATAAACAAATCATAATCGCATATTCAATTGGTCAGTGATCATAATTCCACAAAGTGGAAGATGTTCAGCAGAAGGCCGAAATACTGAACTTGGTCTTCCATATTTGTTTCACTGTGGAAGATAATTAAACAATTTCTCCTCAACCATTGCACAGCTGCCAAGATGAGTGACTGAGAATAGAATGCCACTCAACAGAGGAAAGGCATCTGGACCAGATGAGATACCTATATGATTCCATACAATTATGCAAAAGTATTTGCTTGCTTTCTGGTGGTAGTTTATTTTAGCTCTCTGAAGCAATGAAGAGTTCCAAGTGATTGGAAAAAGATGCCAGTCATTGCAGTTTTCAAGAATGAAGATCTTTATGCAAAGCAACGTGGATTCTGCAGACAAATATATTGTGAAACTCAGTTCCCTCTTATCATTCCTTAAGATCCAGAAGGTCGTAGACACCCATATGATGATTGGATAACTAATCAGTAGGTACTGAATCAAATTGGGAGGGTTGGGGGAGAAGAAATTAACAGAACAACTTAATTGAAAGAATGGAGCAGCTGATGGTATAAATGCTGAGGCATCAAGAAAGTGTCAGTTTGTTGATGGAGGGAAATTTGTGTGGGGAGGGGAGGGGGAAGGGAAGAAGATAAAAATTGTAGAGGGAGATAAACATTTGACTGCACTAAGACCGTTCTAATTGATGTAGATTGCAGGAGTTGGGTAGAAAGGAAGAGGCTTTCACAGGATAGAGTACTGTAGAGAGCTGCATAAACTGCTCTGTGAACAACAGTAACAAGAACAACAACTGGCATAATGTGTATTGAGACACTTAAAAATTAATTATATGATTTGTGCCTAATCAGCTCAATTGTTATAAGAATTGCTTGCAAAAAGAAAGAGTCAGAGTTTGTTCAGGGTTCAATTTTAATGTGCCAGGAAGCTGCATTAATGCAGGTGCTCTGATGATGAGAGAATCCACATGAGCTGCAATTTACTGTACATGTTGATGCTTAGTAGTACAGTGCTGTTAGTCCTAGGTGTCCAATGTGTGTGTGGTTCAATTATTGTGGTTCTTCAGTTCTGGTGGTGAGATATTTGATGTAATCTGTTCTGAGTGCCATTAGTCTGATGTGGAAGATAGTATTCAGTTTTGTTTCAGTCTCATGACTGTGGATCAGGAAGATTGAATTGAAATCTACAACTTTTTGCTGTTTGTAGATATTGCAGCAGACAGGGTCATATCAGTCTCTGTTTAACATTAGTAAACATTACATATCAGCCAATATCCATTATATGTTTACATGCTCTGTGGGCAATGCTGCAATGTGAAATTCTCTCTAGTACCAATTTTCTTACAGAATAATAAATCATTAAATTTAGTGCTCTGTGCTTCAAAATCATGTTTTCCGCCAGGAATTTTTATATTTTAAACAGCTAGTCTTGGTAGTAATGAAGTAAGTTAGAGATCTAGTGCATACTGTTATCTGTTTATTGCCTTTTTTGACTTCAAGAACCTCTCAGACTTCAGCTCTGCTCTAGAGGAATGGATCAGAAAAGAGAAATGATATCATATGTCAGAAATAATCATCCACAAGCATATGTCATTGACATTCTCTAACAGTGGAACTAAGATTAGCCTCTGTAGTGTTCAACAGTGATGGAAAACACATTTTGAGCTGCTCTCAGCTATTCAAAATGGTGCAATATTTTGGCAAAATAACTTATTGCCAACCATGGGTAATACAGATGATTGAACATATCCATGACTTGCTGTCAATTCATGGCTCTTGGTGGCCAGGTGTGGCTGTATGTAACAGCAGACAGTGTCAGCTGTCACACAGTGTGGCCTAACCACAGGACATGTCATAAAGTATGACAGGACTAAGATATTACAACAGGCCAATACTTCTGGGAGTGTGGCCATTTTTCCTTTGCAAATTTGTGAATCTCCAGCTGCATGATGGAACTGTGGTGGTTCCCCTCGTTTCCCTTCACTGGCGGCAACTAGATCATGAACTGCACTCATCAAATGTTGGCAGCCAGAGAAGCTCCTATCAGCTAGTGTACCACCACTTTTCTCCAGCACCCAACACCCACATCCATCACCTATATCTCTCTGACCTCCTTGCTTTCCAGGAGCCACGCACTTTTAACCATCGCCACAAGATTTCATTTCTTCTCCAGGTTTGTGTCCTTAGCTGTCGAGCATCATCAGAGTTTTTCTAATGGCAGAGTTTCATATTCAGTCTCTGTTGCACTAGTTTTCTTGCAGGCCAGCAAGTGAAAGGATTTTTACCACACCTCCCACATGTTAGAGTAATGAAGGAAACCATGTTCCTTCAGAATTATAAATAAAGACAAAGCAGCTTAGCATAAGAAGTTGCGTGACCCTGTTCAAAGCACAATATCAGCAAATTTGAAAGTCCATTCACACCACACCAACTGAAGTGCTGAGACAAACCCATGAAGATACATCTCCTCTATTCCAGTTGCATGTGGAATGGGTGAAATGCGAACATGTACTTAAGACTAGTGTAATTATCACCTGTTGATAACAATTGGGGCATATGTGCTAGCTTTCTTCAACTGGTATTGCTGTTTGGTAGTTATTAGTCTGCTTTGCAATGTTCCCCTCAATTGTTATGCTCAGGCAGTGGACGTTTTCTATTGCTGTGTGTTTAAATTTTTTGGAACAAGGCTGAAGCTGCAATTCAGTGGTAAGTGCGCTACTTGCATGCATTTTATGCTTACATAAAAATTCAGACATCCACATTTTTGTGTTCTTGCCCCTTTCTTACTCTTTCTTTTCTCTTTTCTTTACCTCCTTCATAACCAACAGCATGCTTGCCATACCAAATACTCCTATCTGAATATCACTGTTTGGCACTGTGATTATAACTGACATTATATTAAACTGGATGTATGTGTTATTTATTTTAGTGGGAGAAAACAGTAATCATAGAGTTTGCTGTTTCAATGCTCTTTCTGTTGTTTTCTTTTTGATTTCCTCCAGTGTAAATATGAGTTCATTGATACACACGAATGGTATGTTTCTGTGTTCGTAGCCATTGTAGATGTGCTTTAATACATGCCATTGGTTCAGAACTAATACAGTTATATGAATATTTCCCCAAAAGCCATTGTCATATATATGACGTATTTCTCAGTGTGAAGTATGCCAGGTGTGGTTTCTGACGTGGTTGGTGCATGCATAGAAAAGAGATGGTGCATCACGTGAAATGTGCCCCTCATTGTGATTTGCGACCACAGCATTCTCCAGCAACAGTTGTTAGTTATATTGGCTCACAAATCACACAGTTTGTTTATGAAAATGGGCACAAGTAAAATTGCTATATTAGCTTTATTAAAATAGATGTTTCCTCCCTTTTCCTTAAGCTAGCTAATGTTGTTCTGTCTGTAGTGCACATAAATAATAACTTCAACAACATGAAACAGATAGATTGCTCCTCACGATATAGAACAGGTGTTGAGTGGCAGACAGGCACATTGACTAAAGACTGCTAAATAGTACTTAGCTATCAGACTAATTCTTACATCAAATGTGTACACACACACACACACACACACACACACACACACACACACACACACACACACAACTCTGTCACATGCATTCTTCACACACATTGTTGTATCCTGGTGCTAAACGAAGTGAGGTGGCACAGCGGTTAGCACACTAGACTTGCATTTGGGAGGACGACGGTTCAAATCAGTGTCAGACCATCCAGACTTAGGTTTTCTGTGAGTTCCCTAAATCGCTCCTGGCAAATGCTGGGATGGTTCCTTTGAGAGGGCACAGACAATTTCCTATCCCTTCATTGATACATCCCAACTTCTGCTCCATCTATAATGACCTTAATGTTGATGGGATATTAAACCCTAATCTTCATTTTTTCATCGTGCTAAGTCCTGATTGTGACTGCATCTGAAGTGAGCAGCAATCTCAGTGGGGTGGGTAGTGGGGTTACAGAAGTGATGTGGGGTGGGGAGGTGGAGGAATAGTAGGGTAGGCGTGGAGGAAGATGCTAGTGCTGTCTGTGATAGCATGCAGGGATGGGATATTGGGCTGCCAGGTGCAGCATTGTGCAGTTGTGCTGTGGGGAGGGGGCAGGTGGCAAATGGGAGAAATGTAGGGAAGGTGAAGGTGTGCTGGCCGAATATAAGGCATATTTAGTACTGGTGTGGGATCAGGAAAGGGGATAGAGGCAGGTGGAGGACAGGGACTAGCAAAGATTGAGGCCACGAGGACTATGGGAGTGAAGTGTGTGTTGCAAGGGGAGTTCCCAGCGTTCCACTTCAGAAAAACTGAAGTTGGTGGGGAGAATCCAGATGACACAGGCTCTGAACCCATCGTCCAAGTCAAGGATGGCAGTTTCTTGAACTGGGAAGGACCAGGTGAAATGAATGATGCATAGGTTCTGGAGAAATGTGATTCAGTGTGTCCTCACTCTCACCCTCATTCTAGATCATGATGTCATCAGTGAATGTGAACCAGGTGAGGGATGTGGCATTCTGGATAGTTATGAAGGATTCCTGTAGATGGCCCCTGAATAGGTTGGCACAGGATGGTGCCATGCAAGTGCCCCTTGCTATATCACAGATTTGTTTGTAGGCGATGCCTTCAAAGGAGAAGTATGAGGATATAGTTGTTTATGGTGACTAGAAAGTAGGTTTTAGATTTGGGGTCAGACAGGCATTGGGAAAGGTAGTATTCAATAGTAGCAAGCCCATGGGCATTGGTGGTGATATGTAGAGGGAGGTGGCATCAACAGCAACTAGCAGGACACTGGGTCTTAAAGGAACAGGAACTTTGGAGAGTCAATAGAGGAAATGATTAGTGTCTTTTATATACATCGATAGGTTACTGGTAATATTCTGCAAGTGTTGGTCCATGAAGGCAGAGATTCTCTCTGTGGGGGCACAGTAACCAGCCACAATGTGACATCCTGGGTGATTGGGTTTTGTGTTCTTTAGGAAGCATCTAGAAGATAGGAGTGTGAGTAGTAGTGGGGGTGAGGAGGAAGATAGACTAAGGGGAGGATTATGATACAGACCTAAATATATGAGGAGGGACCATAGATACTACTGGATTTCTGGAATAGGGCCTGTGGTCCCCCACATACCCGCTGACCTGCCACAGAGGACCACCCCTTCATGGCTTAGTACCACCCAGAACTGTAGCAACTGAGCCACATTGTCCACAAGGGTTTAGACTACTACTCGTCATGTCCTGAAATGAGGCATATCCTCCCCACCTCTCCCGCAATGGTATTCTGCCATTCATCCAACCTACACAACATCCTTCCTCCACCCCTGTTCCCAACCCCATGCCCCATGGCTTATATCCCTGCAATAGACCTAGATGCAAGGCCTGTCCCATACATCCTCTTGTTACCACCTGTTCAGGTCTTGTCTCAGGCATCTCTTATCCCATCAAAGGCAGTGCCAACTGTGGAAACAGCTATGTAGTGCATCAACTTAGCTCCAACCACTGCACTGCATTCTATGTGAATGTGATCACTAACAAGCTGTCTCTCTGAATGAAAGGCCACCACCAAACTGTAGCTATGAGACAGCTGGAGCACCTAGCTGCCGAGCATGTCACCTAACATGATACACTTGACTTCAACAACAGCTTCACAGATTCTCCCAGTCCATACCTACATGTGCCTTCTATCCTGCCAGCTCACTTTTATAGTCCTGTTTCCTTCTCCACGCCAATTTGCTGTCCCCCTGCAGTAGCCGATTATGCTGTCCTTGCATGTCTCACAGGCATCACTAGCATCATTGCCCAAGCTTGCTTTGCTGTTCCTCCCCCCCCCCCCCCCCCCTGCTCCGCTGCCACCACCACCACCACCACCACCACCACCACCACCACCACCACCGCACCCCACTCCACCCCACCCCACCCCGCACCTCTTCTGTACTCCACAACCACAGATTGCTGCTCACCTCAAACATAGTCACAGTCAGGCCTTTTGTGTTTGTGTGCTATCCCGGCTTTCCAGTGTTTAAATAAGAACTTCGATATCCATGAACATAATACAAGGCAAAAAGAAAAGTTCCATGTCCAGTCTGTAAGGACATCAACTTTCAGAACTTTGATTGCAGATAGTACGATACAAATTTACAGTGGTCTTTCACATGAGACAAATATGAGAATGATGAAATACTTTTTAGTAAAACCATAACTATTCTTATTAGATTACTGCTTCTTTGTACAATGTTGTGCAAAACTTAAGAACGAAAGTAACCTTCACAAGTTTCATATCAGCGCACACTCTGCTGCAGAGTTAAAATCTCATTCTGGAAACGTCCCCCAGGCTGTGGCTAAGCCATGTCTCCGCAATATCCTTTCTTCCAGGAGTGCTAGTTGTGCATAGTTCGCAGAAGAGCTTCTGTGAAGTTTGGAAGGTAGGAGACGAGGTACTGGCAGAATTGAAGCTGTGAGGACTGGTCGTGAGTCATGCTTGGGTAGCTCAGATGGTAGAGCACTTGCCCGCAAAAAGCAAAGGTCCTGGGTTTGAGTCTCAGTCCAGCACACAGTTTTAATGTGCCAGGACATTTCTTAACCTTCACAAGATTTGTCACTGTCAAGAAATAAAGATCAATAAAACTGCTACCATACACAGAAAGAGCTGCTGCAGTATAGTACAGAAAGTAAGTTAAATACACAATGGGATGAACAGAAATGACACTTTTATTCAAAGACAATCACTACTCAGAAATCATAGTGATTTACAATAGTTCCCCGGACATTACAAAAGCTGGAACAAGATTTTTAATAGAGCGTGTGATCACCGTGGATGACAATGCATATTCTGCTCTTGTGCTGCCTTAAGTTTGGTAATGAGTTCTAGTGGTAGGGCATTCCAATCTTCCTAACAGCACAGTTGACAACTGCAGGGTGGTTGTTGCTGCATGTGGATTTCCTTCAGTACATCTCTCCACCCAATCCCACATGTGCTCAATGGGATTTAAATCAAGGGAACAAGCAGGTGAGTCTATTCATTGAATATCCTTTTGTTTCAAGAACTACTCCACGTGCACTCTGTTCGATGCAGTCAGGAATGTACCCCTGAAAAGATGCATGTGGGAAAGTTTTCACAATAATGTTGTTCGGGGTTTGTACCGTGTTCAAAGATGTGGAGGTCAGTGCACCCATAGTATCTTATGCTGCCCCGTGCCGTAACACCTGGACTACCAAAATAATCATGTTCAACAATGTTCCTGGATATATTAGGTGCTCCAAACCATATGAGGTTATACCCAAAAAGAACCCATTCCTCATTGGTCCAGTACCTGTCTTGTTGGCATCATCACAAAAGGTGCCACTGATGTGTGGATGTCAGTGGAACACAACATACTGGTTGTCAAGCAGAAATATTCTCAGTGATATCGTCGCTTGTCACTTCTGTGTCCAGCTCGTCAGCAGTACTTGATGTAGTTACTCCCTTGACAGTGACATTCTTTAGTTAATGAGAGAGAGAGAGAGAGAGAGAGAGAGAGAGAGAGAGAGAGAGAGAGAGCGAGAGAGAGCGAGAGAGCGAGAGAGCGAGAGAGCGAGAGAGCGAGAGAGCGAGAGAGCGAGAGAGCGAGAGAGCGAGAGAGAGAGAGAGAGAGAGAGAGAGCGAGAGCGAGTGTTGGGACGGTAGGCAGATCACAGGCTTGATGCCAGCCAGTGGCTGAAGGAGCCACAGGGTGTAGGTGCCCAGGCTGGCCTGCTCTTCTTCTGTCCCTACACCACTGATTAAGCCCTCATAAGAATCTCAAGTGCCAAAAGTTGTGAATACCATGCATTCTCTTGGAACCCTACTGACCCATCAGAACATCTGGAAGGGTCTGTACATTGGTTCACATATGTGTTGTCAGCAAGTGGATTTCCGTCTGTACTGTGTTGGAAGCAGTGCAAACAACCCCAGCTGTCAACATGTGAAACATTTATTTACCTCAATGCAGGGCATTTACTTACCGTAAAATGATCACCTTCATGCGACAACTCCCCCCCCTTTTTCTCATACTTGGGGATGTCAGTGCACACCACACCCTGTGGGGATTACCGTGTCTGGTAGAAGTCCTCTGATTGATGAGCTTCTTTTCGATCTTGATATGTGTTTCCTCAATGAGAGTACTCCTAGCCACTTCAGTGCTGCCCATGTCACCTTTTCAGCTATTGGCCATAATCTCCCCCCCCCCCCCCCCCAATCCTGTGGGTTTACTACAGTGATCACTACATAATGATATTTGAGACAGTGGTGAGCCTGTCACTTAATTGTAACCATCAGCTAGACCAGTTACTGTGTTGGACTCTTCAAAGAACCAACTGGCAGTTGTATACCTTTGCTGTCACTTTCACCAACTCTCTGTTAGATTGCATCGATGAGGTTTTGGGAGGTACTGTTTTCCCATTTCTGTAGGGTCCCTCCACCTCCATACAGTGCTATGGTGGATCGAAGACATTGCAGCAGCTATTCAGGATTGCTGAAGGGCCCTGCAAAACCTCAGGTGACATCCCTCATTTTTCAGCAGCTTCATGCTGAGGCTTCCTACCTAATTAAATGCAGTAAGAGGGAATGCTGGGAAGACAGCGTCTCCTCCTTGGGAATGTATGCTTCTTCATCCCAGGTGTGAGCCAGGCCCCTTACACTTCTTGGCTACCAAAGATCAACAACTGTTCAGGGCTTCTTCCTCATGGTGGTATTTGTACTGATGCTTCAGTTGTTGCTGAACACCTTACGACCCAGTTTGCGACAGCATCAGTGTCCTCTTCTTATCCAGCTCCTTTCGGATGCATGAACAACAAACTGAAGACACATCTCCCTATCCTTCACCCTCACACCCAGGCCGTGCCAAGTTATATAATAAACCTTTCACTGACTAAGAACTGCTTCAGGCTAGTCTCTTGTCACCTGTTAATGGCTCCAGGCTCTGATTAGATTCATAATCAGATGATACAACATCTGGGCATTAATCAAAGACTCCAGATTCGGAGTCTTCAACAGGGTTTGGTTAAACTGTGCTTTCCCTTCGTAATGGTGAAATACACACATCAAAAAAAGTTTTGCATCACCCCAGTTCCCAGAACTCCTGAAAATAAATGTTGACTATGGATATTGTATCATAGACACAGTCCCTTTGACTGTTCAGAGATGTCACTAAACCCGCCCGAAGATGTAAACAACCATGCAGAGCAGCGCCTATTAGACGGAGGGGGTCCCACAGCCGATCAGTTCCAGTCATTCCACCAGGAAGGAGGTACATGGCTCGTGTTGTCTGTAGTTCAACACTGCCTAGACAGTCAATGCTGCAGTTAAATCGTGTCTGCATTGTTACTTTGTGCCAGGAAGGGCTCTCAACGAGGGATGTGCTCAGGCATGTCAAAGTGAACCAAAGCTATGTTGTTCACACATGGAGGAGATAGAGACAGGAACTGTCAAAGACATGCCTTGCTCAGGTCGCCAAAAGGTTACTACTGCGGTGGATGACCACTACCTACGGATTATGATTCAGAGGAACCGTGACAGCTATGCTGCCATATTGAATAATGCTTTTCGTACAGCCACAGGATGTCATGTTATGACTCAAACTGTGCGCAATAGACTGCATGATGTGCAACTTCACTCCCGACATCCATGGCGAGGTCCGTCTTCGCAACCATGACACCGTGCAGCATGGTACACAAGGGCTCAACAACATCCCAATTGGACTGCTCAGGATTGGCATCACATTCTCTTTACCGATGAGTGTGGCATATGCCTTCAACCAGACAATGGTCGGAGATATGTTTGGAGGCCACCTGGTCAGGCTGAATGCCTTAGACCCTCTATCCAGCGAGTGCATCCTCCGACCAATAGTGCAGCCATATCGGTAGCATATGGGCAAGGCATTCATCTTCATGGATGACAATTGGCGCCCCCATCGTGCACATCTTGTGAATGACTTCCTTCAGGATAACGACATCGCTCGAATAGAGTGGCCAGCATGTTCTCCAGACATGAACTCTATCAAACGTGCCTGGGATAGATTGAAAAGGGCTGTTTATCGACAACTTGACCCACCAACCACTCTGAGGGATCTGTGCCAAATCGCCATTGAGGAGTGGGACAGTCTGGACCAACAGTGCGTTGATGAACTTGTGGATAGTAGGCCAAGACGAATACAGGCATGCATCAATGCAAGAGGACGTGCTACTGGGTATTAGGAGTACCAGTGTGTTCAGCAATCTGGAGCACCACCTCTGAAGGTCTTGCTATATGGTGGTACAGCATGCAATGTGGGATTTTCATGAGTAATAAAAAGGGCAGAAATGATGGTTATGTTGATTTTTATTCCAATTTTCTGTACAGGTTGTGGAACTCTTGGAACCGAGGTGATGCAAAACTTTTTTTTTATTTGTGTAGTATCATTGTCACGATTCTTAAAACCTGCAGAAAACCAATGTCCATCAAAGGCTGCCACCCTATTTTTTACTTCTATAAGGCATACAGTAGATTTTAGCACCAAATTTTACTACCCTCCATGATTGGGGTTTATGAAGCTCTATACCAATTTTTATTTGGCAGTTTTTATCCCACTAATTATTTGGGGTTAGTGTTGGTACATCACTCAAGCCCGCACAGCTCCAAGAGAATGGACTGCCTCAGGGCTTCATGCTGAGTGTTACACCATTTCTCATTACCATCAGTGGGCTAGTGACACCCATCAGACACTGGCCATCCCCACACCGTATATTGATGTCTTTGACATTTGTTATAGTTCCCAATCTGTAGCCTTGGCTGAATGCCTGCTACAAGGTACCATCGAAAAGAGCATCAGCTTGTACCCTTTCCCATGGCTTCCAGTTCTCTCCTGTGAAAACATTGAGTTGCGCATTTCTGCTGTTGTACCATGGTCCATCCTGACCCTGAACTCTCCTTGGGTACACAGTACTTGGATGTTCTTGGACAGTATTGAGTTTTGGGACTCATCTTTGGTTAAAAACTTGACCTGGCAACATCATAATTGTCAACTGAATATCAACCGCATGTGAAAGCTTAATGCTTTTTGCTTCCTTTCCCACACATCTTCGCTGCTGATTGCATTTCTCTCTTCCAATTATACCAGACCCTGGTCTTGTACTGATTGGACTGTGGTTGCCAAGTTTATGGCTCAATGACACCTTCATCTTTGAAACTGTTGAACCCAGTCCATCATTGTGAAGTAAGACTGGCCATTGACATCTTCTGGACTAGTCCTTCATTTCACCAAGGAGGCTGTTTACAGATCTTGTCTCTTCAGTTCTGATGGTATCAGCACTTGCTCACTTATGAATTCACCAGCCAACTGTTTCCTAATCATCCAATTTATCAAATTCTTTTTGCATCTAAGGGGCTTCAACACTATGACACCAGCACTCAGATGGGATTACCAGTTGAAATACACTTCGAGATCATCTGCTGGGACCTCTGCATAACCTCCCTAGAACTTGCTTACCATGATTTCCTGTACACCCTCCACTCTTTTTCCCTTTGTTATAACCAGACCCCACGACCGATCAATTTGAGGACCTAAAGTTTCAGTTGCCCATGTGACCTTTCAGCATCTGCTCCTCTTAGTTCTTCAGAAGTAGGAGGGTGCTACAGTCATTTACACAGTCGGTTGTAAAACCATGGATAGGACGGGATATGCTTCTACGTCTCTTGCCAATCAGGAACAATATTTGCTGCTGAGGAATATTTGGCTAGAGAAGTGATTACTTGCCCAACATTCACTTTGACAATCCGAGTTGTATGTTTGTGGCACAAGTAGGACCTCTCGTCACTCAGAGAAAGAACATCATCTGTAATAAACTGTGCACTGTCTAAGAGATTACTGCTAAGTACTGTTCGTCCTCCTAGAAGGAATCAACCATCCAACATTGCCTTTGCATCCATCATACCAAATTAACCTGTGGTTTCATTTGATGTAATAAGACACTGCCAAGTTTAGGCTGTGGAGTTTTACTGCCAGTAGCTCGCAGTCTGGTGGAGTGCCCACTCTTGGCTCTCCATGCTAAGCAAGGTTTTCTGGATTCTTTGTCTCTGTTATTGGCGAATGACTCCTGGACCGTTTAGCTGGTTTCTGTTCTCAGATACAACGTTTTTAACTACAATTGGGGCGGGTTTGGGTGATTGGAGTTGGGGTGTTTCCTGCTGCGTGCTAGGTCTGGCGGTCTCATAACGCAGCCTCCTTTTCCAGCTGCTTTGGTCATCCCTCTTTTCTTCACTTTTAATTTATTTTAGGTGTGGTTAGCTGCCTTTTTTCTGCTGTACCATATTTCCCGATTTAGGGGTAGCACTCTGAATAGCTCAACTACAATGATCAAGAATGGGACAGCTGCGGGAGGGATGGCCTACGTTGCATGCAGAGCCTCGGGGTGTAATCCACCAACCTGATGTTCTGTAGTCTCTGTCACCTCCTAGGTAGCACATCAGTCTGTTGTCTTTAAGTGAAAATCATATTCAGTATTTGATGGTGTTTGCTCAAAAAATGTACCTATCACAAAAATTTAGGTTGCACTATTTTTACACATTATTAGCCTCAAATTTATACTGTTGTGACAGTGACCAGTTTTTCTAATTTGTGGACTTATTAGTGCCTAAAATCAGGTCTGCACTTACAAACAACCTAGAGTGCAGTGGAAGAACTACTCAGATAAAGTGGAAAATTATTGAAACAGAAATTAATAAAACACTGTCCAGTAATTAGTGCTAGATCTAACAAGTCACTAAACAAAATATTTAAGTTCAGAACAGAACACAGTTCATTTCTACACCAAACATTACAGTTCACATTCTGTTTTGTAATAATCCACTGAATGACAATGGCAGTCTAAGCCTCATACAAACCACAAAAATTTCATTCAAGATATTCGTCAACTTCAGTTACAGAAATAGCTTCAAGTTTTTAAACATCAGCATTATTCAGTTTTCACAGATACTGAAGCACTAATTTTTGTGAACATCTTGTGCTTAGCTACTGCGTCAGCAAATGTTGGGAACGTATTTGACATTGATGTTACATGCTTGTTAGTTCGATATGGTCTGGGTGCAGACTGCCGAGCTGGAGTGATGTCCAACTGTTTAAGAACTGTTGTATGGGCAGACTGTTATTTTGGAAACTGCATAATTATTTGAAAAAAGGCTAGGTTAAGTTTTGCTACTCAAAATGGACTCTCAGTATTGATAAAGAGTTGGTTTATGAAAAATGTTGTAATAAAGGAATTTAGAAAAAATTATGGAACCACTTAATTCCTCCACATTGGGAATACTTTTCTTATGAGTACAAGTGTCATGTTGAAAATTATTGTAAATGAAGCAAAAATCTTAATTAATGACTCAATCAATTAGTGAAGTATGTCATTTTTTTCATAAAAGTTGTGCCAGTAAAAAAAGTATAGTGTCAGAGTTCAGAATCTAACAAACATAAAGGCAAAATCTGCAATGGAAATCTAGCTATTTCTGAAATTGGAATATAATTATCTCATAAAGTATTTAGTAATTATTTTCACAAATTTGAAATGCATTATGTAGAAGTTGAACTACCAGTCTTTATAACTGGTGGTGTCACTGTACCCAGAAGTATACATTAACTCAATATGTTATTCTTACTGTGTCATGTGCTAGGCTTTTCAGTTACATATATCTTCCAATCAACTAATTCCACAGTAAAACTAAGTGCGGCATTTGAATCAGTACATCAAAAACATTACTTTGAATGATGAATCTAAGTGGAAAATAGTTTAGTTGACAATTTGAATTATTAAATACCTACCACGTGTTCACTACTTACAAAACCTACAAAAATTAATAAATTAGCAAAGATAAAGTAAAGTAGTTATTAACAGGAGTTGAAGTCATAACACATGGAATAGTTCCATCTTGCTATGTCACAGGGCACTCACCTGGCACCACCGACCTACTGACAATATTCCTCTCATCTTGTTTTATCATTGTTGGTCCACCTGATGTGCATATCATCTCACTTTTACTGTTACAAATCTCCTACCCAGAAGGCATTTTTTTACTCTACAATTGTTTTCACACTTAATCAAGTTGCTGGAGGGCCATGTGTGGGCAGGTTTTCTCTCACTACAGATGTTCCCTGTGACACCCCTCATGTGCTCTCACCTACATTCATATGTGAACTCTGTACTACTTTTACTTCTCATTAAATTGTTTCTCAGCAATCATCATTATTGGTTCCAATGCCTTCATACTTTCTTAATCCAATCAAATTTCTGATGGATGTCACTAACTCCAGGTGAACTACACCTTGACGGAGGGACTGATGACCCCCTCTGTTTAGTCCCTTAACCACAAAAGGGGGGGGGGGATGGATTTCCGTTTTACCAAATGCGTTTGGCATTCATTCTTCTAAAACACTAAAAATCAGGAAAAGCTCTTGTTATATGCTCATGTGATATTATTTGCTTATATTAGGAAGTAGAATAATTTCCAGAGTTAGTTCACTTAATTGTAAGACTACCATATCTACCAAAGTTTAGTCACATACTATTTCTGGGAAATAACTATGCAGTCTTGTAACATCATGTCACCTGTTGAACTTACTTTAAACAGCATTGTTGTTGTAATACAGCTGTTGACTAGTTGTACTTGAATGAATTGTAAAGGAAAATGTATTGGGAAACACTTGCTTGAAGAACCTTTCCTACAGAAATTTTGGCAGTGTGATACCAATTTACTGGTTACTACTTGTCATGAAGCAAAAGAGCACCTTGTCTCATTGATGCTGAAAATACACTCCGCTTACAAGCAATGTTGGTTTAATGTATTTCTCCATATGATTTCCTTGTTGTTAATGTTACATCTACATTATTTTGATGTACTATATTTTTAGTTGCATTCTGTGTTACCTTTTTTGCATTTTTTTGCTTCAGTGGGTTCCAATGAAAGTAACTGAGCTAGTTAGTGTAGTGGCAAGACATTGGACTCACATTTTGGAGGACAGCAGTCAGAGTCCCCATACAAATATTCAGATTTAAGTTTCCTGTGATTTCCCTAAATCACTTAAGGCAAATGCTGGGATAGTTTGTTTAAAAGAGCATGGCAGATTTCCTTCACCATCCTTCCTCAGTCCCAACTTGTCCTCCGTTTCTAGTGGTGTCATAGATGACAGGAATGTTAACCTGTAACTAATTGACAAACTTTGGTCTGTTGCGGATCCGGCACCAACGACTGCCGGATGCTTATGCTGCACATGTTTGTAGCTTGTCCGGGCATCCAAATTACCATCTCCTGTTCCCCAACTCAGTCGTCCATCTTCCAGACCGGCGGCCCTGGTCAGGGTGTACGATTGCAGTTCGCATCCGGTCTCTTCTCTCTGGGCTTGAGTTTTTTCCTCTCCCACCTCTTTTCTGGGCCCATTTATGTATACCCCCATGGTGTGTGCCTTGCCCATGCCTTCAGCTGGATTTGGCACAAGGCCCGAAAGACTCAGTCCCTCCTGAGGCCCTCCCCCAATGCTTCCTTTCCATCCTTGCCGCATTTCACAGCTATGACATAGACTATACTGACAGTTCGATGGTTGCTGGTCGAGTTGGTTATGCTTTTACTCTTGGGGATCGATCTGAACAATGCTCATTGCTGGATGGCTGCAGTGTTTTCACTGCAGAGGTGGTAGCCGTCTTTCGCACCCTACAGTAGATCTGTTCCTGTTCAGGTGGGTGAGAGTCCTTCGTTGTCTGTAGTGTCTCCCTAGCTTTAGTGACAGACATTCAGTTTATTTCTACAATAATAAAATGTTGGCATACTCATCTTTTTTGAAATATTTTTTTTTTCATGCATAATAAATAAGTCAACTGTCCACTGCAGCCCCTTTTCAGTGGATACACAACGCCAGTTATCTTCTAATGACAACTAAATGAGTATAGTCTCATTAACTGGTGCATGTGCCAATGTTTGGTTGTTCCTACCTACACTATGTGATCAAAAGTATCCAGTCATCCCCAAAAACATAAGTTTTTCATATTCGGTGCATTGTGCTGCGACCTACTGCCAGGTACTCCATATTAGTGACCTCAGTATTCATTAGACATTGTGAGAGAGCAGAATGGGGCACTCTGCGGAACTTGCGGACTTCGAACGTGGTCAGGTGATTGGGTATCACTTGTCGTACATCTGTACGTGAGATTTCCACGCTCTTAAACATCCCTAGGTCTACTGTTTCCGATATGGTAGTGAAGTGGAAACATGAAGGGACATGTACAGCACAAAAGCATACAGGCCGACCTAGTCTGTTGACTGACAGAGACCGCCGACAGTTGAAGAGGGTCATAACGTGTATAATAGGCAGACATTTATCCAGACCATCACACAGGAATTCCAAACTGCATCAGGATACACTGCAAGTACTATGACAGTTAGGCGGGAGATGAGAAAACTTGGATTTCATGATCGAGCAGCTGCTCATAAGCCACACAACACGCCGGTAAATGCCAAATGAAGCCTCGCTGGTCTAAGGAGCGTAAACATTAGACGATTGGACAGTGGAAAAATGTTGTGTGGAGTCATGAATCACGGTACACAATGTGGCGATCTGATGGCAGGGTGTGGGTATGGCGAATGCCCAGTGAACGTCATCTGCCAGCATGTGTAGTGCCAACAGTAAAATTCGGAGGCTGCGGTGTTATGATGTGGTCGTGTTTCTCATGGAGGCAGCTTGCACACCTTGTTGTTTTGCATGTCACTATCACAGCACAGGCCTACATTGATGTTTTAAGCACCATTTTGCTTCCCACTATTGAAGAGCAATTAGGGGATGGCGATTAAATCTTTCAACATGATCACCTATTCATAATGCACCTATTCATAATGTACGGCCTGTGGCAGAGTGGTTACATGATGATAACATTCCTGTAATGGACTGGCCTGCACAGTGTCCTGACCTAAATCCTATAGAACACCTTTGGGATGTTTTGGAACGCCGACTTCATGTCAGCACTCGCTCACCAACTCTGATACCTCTCCTCAGTGCAGCACTCCGTGAAGAATGGGCTGCCATTCCCCAAGAAACCTTCCAGCACCTGATTGAACGAATGCCTGCGAGAGCGGAGGCTAAAGGTGGGCCAACACCATATTGAATTCCAGCATCACCGATGGAGGGCGCTACGAACTTGTAAATCATTTTCAGCCAGGTGTCCGGATACTTTTGGTCACATAGTGTACTTCTCTTACTAGCCCCATTTGCTCAATAGGATAAGGTATAATTGACTGACATGCATCTACCTAACAATGTGTAGTCCCTACTTTTATTCTAATGACAGCTTTACTCATGGTCTGCATGACACACCCACTGTTGGAAGTTCTCCTGATCCACAACTGCACAGCTACCAATAACACATGGTGATTAGTTGGAGACAGTTTCGAGGTGCACTCACTTTGCTGGATGACCTCATCAGTATACGTGATAAGAGTAAGATTGGTCGACCTACTGGGTCACTTGATCACCCATTATTACAGAGTGTCATCAAACCACTCTGAATTAGTTCGAACATTGAGGGGTCGTGCATTATTTGGGGACTGCTGTGGGCAAACAGATGGATGCACCTAATCAAATAGTACATTCTTGTATTACCCATAAGTCTGAGACAATGGCAGACATATTCAGTGCCCCCAGTTGTGTCTGATGTAAGCATACCATCCACTTTCTCTGGGGGAATACTTACATCACATACCGTGCCATCAGCAGATAGTGACTTGTCCCATGGTCCATTATATCAATTGACTTTTTATGTTCTAATTTTATGTGCTGTGTGAAATGTAGTATGCAAAGATACAGATGTGGTCTGCTGGTCTCCATACCCAGTTGTGAGGTTGTGGCTATGGATGGTATGGCTTCTCACTGATTATTTTTGTTCAACATTAAATTGACAAGCCCATTTATCAGCTGTTACATTGTGCAATAGTTGACAGTGATGCTCATCCACCCATTGTTGTCCATTGTAGCTGATTGTGCTACTAGCAGTTTTCTCTCTATCAAGATACTCATGATACATCATTGACACAGTGCCACATGAAATCCCAGTGCGTGTGTGACTTCTGAGAAGTAATATATTTTGCATTGTGTAACTGCTACCAAATGCACCTGTATTGTACATCTTGTCCATTGACAGTTTGCAGAAAGCCAGTGTATAGTCACGTGACGCACACTATTATTCCATTTGCCATGGTGAAAAGAGCACTCATTGTCTATCCTGTACGGATTCTATTTCATAATTCAGATGCTCAGTAATGTTCATTTTTGTTGACAGTACCAGTTATTCAAAGATTCTGCATTGTTATATGTATTGACTTATTAAACATATCGTTGCCTTTAAGTTCAATCAGTGATGATGTTTCTCATCTCCATACGTAAACTGGTGTAATTACAAATTGAGTGAATTATTTAACTTTAGTTATTGAAATTGGTCAGAGTTTTAAAACATATGCACAAAAATATCTGTTGCAGGCAGATCCTCGACAGGAGAGTAACAACATGTCACTGCGGAGTTATACAGCACACTTCAGTAGCTGGGCTTACTCACTGATAATGTATATGTGGAACAGAATCAGCAGATTTTTTCCATTTACTGCAGGTGGTAATTCACAACCTGAAACAAATACCAGTGACAGATTGTAAGTTTAGTGTATTTTTATGTGTATTATTTATAATGATACAAAATATGCAAAAGACAATTAAGTACTATAAAATGGTGTGTGGTTGAGTGTAATATAAGAAAATAAAAATTAATGTATATTATTAAAGTAATATATAGAACTTTGGTCTGTTCTGTTACAGCAGTATTTTAATTCAAAGTAGGGAAAAATGTTTTTATACTGAAAACACAAGCATTGAAGGTAATTATGCATAAAAAGAAAGGGGAGAAACTGGATACTCCTATTGCAGATTTTATCTGCCTGAAATACTATTTCTCATACTTGTCTCTCATGGGATAGATTGTTTTTCTGTCAGAATGGCAATCAAGCCAATGGTGTTCTATTTTTGATTGTTTGGTTGTTGCTTTTTCTCTCTGCTTTTTTCAGTTCTTAGAATTGTCATACATTATTATCTATCAATATGTACATAAATAGGTTCTACTTCCCTCCAAACAATCTGAATCAAATAACACACATTCAGGAAATGATGATACCCTTTGATTAGTTTCTCCATGTTTGGAGAGCTCCACAGCTCTGTCCAGAATTAATGAATAACATCTCCAGCTG
Organism: Schistocerca serialis cubense; assembly: GCF_023864345.2. Taxonomy (NCBI): domain Eukaryota; kingdom Metazoa; phylum Arthropoda; class Insecta; order Orthoptera; family Acrididae; genus Schistocerca; species Schistocerca serialis. The sequence continues at coordinate 80,707,308 of NC_064640.1, read as the reverse complement.
CTAAAAAGTTCTTTACTTTAGTCTTAGACTGGAATATGCTTTTATGTTTCCTTGTGGAATCTAAAACTGACATTGTAAATACAACCAAGTAATGTTCATAATGAATATTTAAATACTTTATATAACAGGCATGTAAGAATTTCGAATATGAAAAAATATAAGTTTACACATGTACAGTATAGACTCAGAAAAAAGAAAAGTGTGGGTTACATTGTGCTGAGCTGTGGTGAAGCAAAGTCAAATGATTACAAAAGTAAAAGTCGGGTAAATTTAAAAGTGGTATACCCAATAATATCATAAGAAAAAAAGATGTGTCATGATTATATAAACTCTGCGTTTTGATACATTAAAATGTATTGACATGCCATGGCGTTAAAAGGAATCATATTTGGACATGTTAAAAATTTTAAATTGCATGATTTTCCAAAGAAAATCTAAAAATAATTGTTTAGGTGTAATGCATTTCAAACACAATTACTGTGGACTGTGTGTTCAGGTCAAACAAAAGTTGTGTCCTCTAGCATGAGCAGGTGGAAGTTAGAACACAGAGAACTAAAGATACCGTAGCACGTCATGGACACAGTGTGGGCTACTTGTAAGATAAGAACATGGTTACTAATATCTGAACACAACTACAAAATTATGGAGTGCCTTTAAAGGAAACTATCAATAATGGGGTGGCGTATATCTAGGAAATGTGTTTCCTAGTGTGCACTGCTCATCAAGTGTATTTTCCTGTCTCCCCCTTCCCTCAATGATGTGTGTCACTTTGGATCGCAAGAGATTCTCTCTGGTTTTGAGCAGCTAACAGAAGTGGTAAAGGCTGTCAGCTGAAAGCAGGGCTGACCAATTGCAGATCTCGGGTAGAGAGCCGACTGGTGGGTCTGAATCAGAGGGTCAGACGGTTCTGTGACCGTGTAGGGCGCAGATTCCACGACTTGCACCTTGGGGGGGGGGGGGGGGGGGGGGTTGGGTTTCGGGTTCTGCTGAATAGGTCAGGAGGCCACTACACGCAGGAGGTGGCTACACTTGTAGCAGGGGCTGTGTGGCGTGGACTGGGTGGTTTTTTAGGTTAGAGGGTCTCAGGAAAATACTAAATGGGCTTCAGTCACAAAGGGTGTGGTCTGAACACAGGGAGAACGTAGATAAAGGAGCCAACAATATAACAGTTGTAAATTGTTGTAGCTGTGTTTGGAAAGTACCAGTGCTAATAGAACTGATGCTCAAATCATTATAGGCACTGAAAGCTGGAGATAAGTTCAACCAAAATTTTTGCAAAGAACCTAATGGTGTTCTGAAAGGATAGGCTAAACACAGCTGGTGGTGGCGTGTTTGTTGCTGTTGGAAGTAGTTTACCTTGTCGCAAAATTGAAGTAAATAGTTCCTGTGAGTTAGTATGGACTGAGGTCATTGGTGGCAACTGGGATAAAATAATAATTGGATCCTTTTTACCGACCTCCCAATTCAGGTGATACAGTTGCTGAAAGGTTGAAAGAAGACTTGAGTTTGATTTCAAACATGTACCCAACTCATACAATTATAATTGGTGGCGACTTTAATTTACCGCCGATATGTTGTCGAAAATACATGTTTAATCCGGAGGTACGCATAAAACATCATCCGAAATTGTGCTAAATGCATTATCTGAAAATTATTTTGAGCAGTTAGTTCATGAGCCCACAAAAATAGTGTAAACAGGTGTGAAAACATGCTTGACCTCATAGCGACAAATAATCCTGAGCTAATAACGAGCATCAAAATGGGTACAAGGAATTAGTGAACACAGGGTGGTTGTAGCGAAAATGAATATTGTAACTTCCAAATCCTCCAAAAATAAATGAAAAATTTACCTACTCAAAAAAGCAGATAAAAATTCACTTGATGCCTTCCTTAGACACTATCTCCACTTCTTCCAAAGTAACAATTTGAGTGTAGACCAGATGTGGCTTGAAATTGGCAGCAATTGAGAGATTTATACTACATAAGTTAAACAATGGAGCTGATCTTCCTTGGTACACAAAATGGTTCAGAACACCGGTGCAGAAACAACGAAAAAGCATGCCAAATTTTAATGGATGCAAAATCTCCAAGACTGGCAATCTTTTACAGAAGCTCAAAATTTAGCATGGACTTCAATGCAAGATGCTTATAATAGTTCCCACAATGAAACTTTGTCTTGAAACCTGGCAGAAAATCCAAAGAGATTCAGGTCGTACGTGAAGTATGCTAGAGGCAAGGCACAATAAATGCTTTCTCTGCGCATTAGCAATGGAGATACTATTGAAGACAGTGCTGCTGAAGCAGAGTTACTGAACACAGCCTTCTGAAATTCCTTCACCAAAGAAGATGAAGTAAATATTCTAGAATTTGAATCAAGAACAGCTGCCAACATGAGTAACGTAGAAGTAGATATCCTCGTAGTAGTGAAACAACTTAAATTACTTAACCAAAGCAAATCTTCCAGTCTAGATTGTATACCATTTAGATTCCTTTCAGAGTATGCTGATACAATAGCTCCATACTTGATAATCGTATACAACCACTCGCTCGACTTGATCCATACCCAAAGACTGGAAAGTTGCATAGGTCACACCAATAGTCAACAAGGGTAGTAAGAGTAATCCACTAAGTTAAAAGCCCATGTCATTAATGTCAATATGCAGCAGGATTTTGGAACATATATTGTGTTCAAACATTATGAATTACCTTGAAGAAAATGGTCTATTGACACACGGTCAACACGGATTTAGAAAACATAATTCTTGTGAAACACAACTAGCTCTTTATTAGCATGAAGTGTTGAGAACTATTGACAAGGGATTTCAAATTGATTCCATATTTCTGGATTTCTAGAAGGCTTTTGACACTGTACCATACAAGCGGTTTGTAGTGAAATTGCATGCTAATGGAATATACTCTGTTATGTGACTGGATTCATGATTTCCAGCCAGAGAGGTCACAGTTCATGATAACTGATGGAAAGTCATCAAGAAAAACAGAAGTGATTTCTGTCATTCCCCAGTGTAGTGTTATAGGCCCTTTGCTCTTCTGTATCTGTATAACTGATTTTGGAGACAATCTGAGTAGCTGTCTTAGGTTGTTTGCCGATGACACTCTCGTTTACCGACTAGTAAAGTTATCAGAAGATCAAAACAAATTGCAAAACAGTTTAGAAATGCCATCTGTATGGTGTGAAAATTAAGAGTTGACCCTAAATAACGAAAAGTGTGAGGTCATCCTACACGATAAATCAGTCAAATCTAAAGGCCATAAATTCACCTACATACCTAGGAATTACAATTACAAACAATTTAAATTGGAAGGAACGTATAGAAAATGTTGTGGTGAAGGCTAACCAAAGACTGTGTTTTATTGGCTGGACACTTAGAAAATGTAACAGATCTACTAAGAAGACTGCCTACACTATGCTTTCCCGTCCCCTTTTAGAAAACAGTTGTGTGGTGTGATATCCTTAGCAGACAGGACTGATGGAGGACATCAAAAAGGTTCAAAGAAAGGTAGTACATTTTGTATTATTGCGAAATAGGGGTGAGGGTGTCACTGAAATGATATGTTGTTTGGGGTGGACATAATTAAAACAAAGGCAATTTTTGTTGTGACAGAATGTTCTTGCCAACTTTCAGTCACCAACTTTCTCCTCTGAATGCAAAAATTTGTTGACATCAACCTACATAGAGAGAAATGATCACCATAATAAAAAAAGGGAAATCAGAGTTCGCTCAGAAAGATGTAGGTGTTCGTTTTTTCTGCGCGCTGTGCAAAATTCGAATAATAGAGAATTGTGAAGGTGGTTCAATGAACGCTCTGCCAGGCACTTAAATGTGATTTGCAAAGTATTGATGTCGATGTAAATGTATACAATGAGACAATATAGATATGCAGATACAGAAGCTATTTTTACAGATGTTTAGCCGCACAGAGTAGCTTCGTGGTTTGAGGCACTAAGTCACAGATTGCGCGGCCCTCCTGCCGGAGGTTTAAGTCCTTCCTAGGGCATGGGGGAGTAGTGTGTAAGTCTAGGAACCAATGACCTCATCAGTTTGGTCCCTTAGGAATTCACACGCACAGATGTTTAGAAAAAGAATAAAAACAATTCTGCAACTATTTAACAGACATCAGCTGCTAATTACTGATGTTGTAAATAAAAACAAGACATATGAATACTTAAAAATCATCACTGAACATATAGTGTAGAAAAATGTGTAATGTGGTACTAATTAAAATTAAGACAAGATATATTGATATCTGTACTGGAATAATTACATGGTCTGCAGCATGAAACAGAACTATTAGAAAAAGGGGCTAAACAAAATATTGTCAGAGTTAAATGCAACCAGCACAGAAACATTAATAGCACACACAAAAGTAGCACTAGATTGCACTAAAACTTCCATTGCAGAACATAACTATAGTTCTTAAGGTTTTGAGAATAATGGGTGACCTAATTGAATCTGGAAAATGTTCAAAACATAAAAATGCAAAGTAGTTCATCAAACAATTGTATACTCATAAACGACCTCTATTCACTGTCCCCTCCTGCTCTTATCCTTCTCCCCCAGTACTCGGACGACCCCATCTGCCTTCCCGCTCTTACACATTGCATCCACAGACTTAATTAACAGCTAATTTGAAGATGTCATCACTGCAGCATGTACTAAGGTGCCATTGCCAACATCGCTGCTGCCACCAGAGGCACTATCGCCACATTCGTCACCAATAGCAGAACTGCACCAGCTGCAGCGTCATCAATGCCTACTGCTGCTCCATTGCTATCGTCATTACATCTGGATCCAGAAGCAGAGGCATTAGTCACACCTACTACAGCTGCACCGGCACCAACAGCATATGCCGCAGCTGTGGCCACATCATCCACATCTGCATCAGCTTCAAGCCCAACAGCTCCATGTAAGAAAATAAGAAAATTTACAAAATCCTGTCCCATAATATCCTCCAACACTCCTTTTTTCAATGATGCTTGCAACCCACCTAGTAAAGATACCCACCTTCTCTGTGATACCCAGTTGCCGCCCAACCTGCCCCACTCACCAGAACCTATAACTCTCTCTCACCCACACATCTCCTCTGGCATATTCCTTCATCCTATCATTTCCTGATGTCAGATTCCTCAGTCCTAAAACATTTTCCCTCGAAATAAAAGAGTACCTTCCAAACCACAACATTTCATAATTCACATCCCGCAAAGACTCCATAATCATCAAATACTCTTATCCCGATTTGCAAACCCACCTACTCAACGAGTCCATTCCATTACCTCTTGTCCACATGTCTCTCTGCTCCCACTCAGCCCACCATGACCCAAACAACAACAACAACTACTACTACTACTACTCCCACAGTGCCCACCGACTCGTACTGCTGTGACCAAGGGGGTGGACCCTGAGATCACAGTGAGGAAAGATGAGCAGGAGCTGAATGCCAATCCTTACTCCCAAATCCAAAAAGCCCTTCGGATCATCAACATTCTTGGTCCTACATTCTTCATTCATGTCTTTCCTAAAGACCTCTCAGCCGTAGATACCTCGTTCAGAATAGAGCCTTCATATATCACTGCAAACGCAAAATTGAGCCTTCCAGATACCAAGCCCTAACCTACCATTGCCACAAATGCCTCAACTACAATGATCATTTAACTGCTGACTGAAAAATCCCCCTACTTGCCCCTATTGCAAAGCCAATCACATGTACCAACACTGTCCCAATCTCCAGACCTCACCCACCTGCAACACTTTGCAACCACATGTATGGTACCTTCCTGTGTCATGACATTAGGTGGACGACTGTGCGCGACTGATGGCGTGTTTATACTGTATGCAAGGTCTACCAGATCAGATGACGGCACAAAACCATCATGCGTACCTCTCAAACGATCTGCATGATGTGCTGGAAGATGTTAACATGTTCAGCAGAGGATATGGCTCCAACTTGATGCACCTCTATACTCTGGAATTAAATCTGCGACAGTATTTGGACAGCACATTTAGAGGGAAATTGCTCGGACGTGGAGGTCCAGTTGTGTGGCCACCACATTTACCTGACCTAAATCCCCTGTATTTCTTCTTGTGGGGACACCTTTGAGTACGTGTACTCTACTCCAGCGAGGAACGTGGAAGAATTGGTAGCGCGTGTTCATGCTGCTCTTGTTATTGAGGACACAGCTTTGCTGCAAAGGGTCCATTGCAGTATGATCCAGCGGGTTGTGCAATGTTTGGACGTGCAAATAGGCCGCTTTGAGCATCTGTTGTTCTGAGGACAACGTATTCTGTTGTGGAGGTCGTATGGACATTATTATTGCCAGTGGTTGCTAATGTGCGACATCTGAGCACTCGTATTAGATGCAGCATAAACGACAAGTAGACGTTGTGTTACTATACTGTGCTATCATCTTTAGCATCTCGAAATCGATATTTACTTTGTAGTTACTCTGTCCTATAAAAGGTCATTTGTTTCAACTGTCTGTTTCTTATTTGTGTAACCACTTATTTGTTATGTTCAGCATTACAAAATGTTATAACTTTAGGATACATGTGACCTAATAAATGGTGTGTGTTACAGTATGAAATGTCAGAATGAAATTAGCAAATTAAAAAAATGCGCCCCAACCCAGGATTGAAACCTCGACCTCCTGCATGCTAACCCAAAACTCTATCTACTGCACCAATGTACAGCACGAATAATATGTGATGGCAGAGATAGATATATACACACGCTATGGTCACAGGTTCGAATCCTGCATGCATGTGTGTGATGTCCTTAGGTTAGTTAGGTTTAAGTAGTTCTAAGTTCCAGGGGACTGATGACCTCAGATGTTAAGTTCTATAGTGCTCAGAGCCATTTGAACACACACACACACACACACACACACACACAAAAACACACAACACAAACACACACAGTGTGTAATGGACATAAAGATGGCCACCCGATTCATCCAGCTGTTAAATATGTAGGAAGTCCTGGATATTCACTTAGTAAAAAGCTAAATAACATTATTAATAAGCATTAGACCTTCACTAATATTTCTTCTATAAAAAATTAAAATGAATTGGCGACTTCGACTAGAAATATTAGCACACCAAGAAATGCAACATTTATGTCATTAGATGTAATTAACCTTTATATAAGTGTATATGTAAATCAGACAATAGACCTCAGTAAACATAGTTCTGTTAAAACATAAAAAAACTAGGTCAAGCTGACATTGTAGAACTTATTAAACTGCCGAAACTTATACTGTTGTATAATCATTTCTCTTTTGATAACAACCTTTGTAAACAAAATAAAGGTTTATTGATGGGTTGTTGCCTAAGCAGACGCACTAGCCAATATATTTATAGATAATTTAGAAAATGAAGTACAATAACAAGTTGCAAAGAAGATAGTATACTGCAGAAGATAATATAATTCTCACAAATGGATTATGAAATAAATTGATGATTTCCTTAACATTTCAATAACATGCATAACAACTTAAAATTTATGATGGAAAATTTTTGAGAAAAACAATGGAATTAATTTTTTACATGTGAGAATGACATATTTTAATGTTAAACATGAATTCAGTATATTCTGCAAAGGAGCAACCACAGATGGCATCATAGCTTTTTCACTGCAGTGATTAAACAATTAATTAGGCTAGCTTTTTCAGAGGAAAAGAGGCTAAATAAGTTAGATACATTACAATATATGGCAACAAGTAATGGTTACACTACTGACATAATAGACAGATCATTTAACAAGAAACTGAAACCTAACATAAACCTAAAATGAAAAGAAACTATGATAATAAATGTAGAGAGAAAAAGAAAAGGAAAAAGTGGAAAAAAAATTCACATTTCCACATATAGGGAAGGTATCCAATAAAATTTTCATAATACCAATGCCGCAGGAGCTTCGTATACCAATGACACTATCAGAAATAATATAGTTTACACCTTGGGTTGTTGGGTGTTTTGCCGGATAACATCATCATTCTTGCATGATATTTTGGTAATGTAGCTCGTAATCTTCATCAGGTGCAACCTGAGAGTCTCAGGTCGCACCTGATGAAAGTTAAGAGCTACGTTACTGAAGTATCATGCAAGAACGATACTGATATCTGACAGAACACCCGACAATCCCAGATGTCATTAGATCGTTGGGAAAGCCTGAAGAGTTACATAGTTAACAGTGTCGGTAAGACAAACCACTCTGGTGTATATAGAATTGATGAATCGATTGTGGTAAAGTTTATGTAGGACAGACTGGACAGAAAGTAAGTGTCAGATACAAGGAACATATTTGCCAAAGTGAGAACTGTCAGTCCACATTCTCTCTACACCTGAGAAATGAAAACCATTCTGTTTCTAATATAGACGACAGTTTACAATTATTACATGGAATTTACAAAGATCGCCATATGGATATTCTAGAACAACTGGAAATTTCCAGACAGAGTGAGAGAGAGAGAGAGACACCTGTACTGTTTTAAATGAAGAAACTTACCTGAAAATGCATCTAATAAAGATATCAATACATCTGGTCTTAATTTTACTTTAGTATCACATTATCCAACTATTTTTCCACATTGTATGTTCAGTTATTTATATTAAGCATACCATGTCTTTGTTTTTATTTATGTTAGAACATCTGTAAATAGTTTCTGGTGTTCGTCAAATTTCTGCAGTATTGTTATTCTTTTTCTAATTGTCTGTAAACATAGCTGCTGTATTTGTATCACTGTGTTACTTCACTGTATGCAAGTCAAATTTAGGCTTAGATGCTTACTGTGTCTGACGTTGTGTTGACATGGTCATTCTAGCACTAAGCCTGTCTACTTAAGAGTTTAAATGATATTTGTTCTAACATAAATAATTAGTAAACTTTTGTTATCTGTATACTTCGTACAATATGTCAGCATATATATCTATGTGGAAAAATCTTCATTCAGTCATGCATTACATGCAACTGTCACTTTAGTTTGTTATTTGAGATGTTGATATAACCATTTTTTCTCTGAAACTCAGCATATTAAATCCGTTATACTGTAATATATTTAGACAATTCAGATAGGCTTCCATTTTATGTACCAGTATGGCCTGTCACACGAAAGCTACTGTATGATGGAAGCAGCTCACATATAAATGTGGCTGTAGCTTGTTTCATGCTTGTGCCTACGAGTGCATCTAAGCCATTACTTCTATGTATATTGTTTTCTGTCACCACAACTGCGATTGTAATATGTGGAATTTGCTGCTAGATGTGACATACAGAACACCTGTTATGACTGTTACATGTACTTATTGTAGCAGACGACACAGCTTGGTAATCATAAGATACTAGTCACTATTGATGTAGTAAGACATCGATGATCATTTTTGGTGCTACCAGTAAACAGTGATCAGCTGTGCTGTTTGCTTTATATGGTGTATAATGTGAATCGGTGCACTATGTAGCACAGTTTTTATAGATTGACGATGTAATTTATATTATGATTGCTGGTACAGTGACACCACTGTCTTAGGCATACTTTTATTATCAGTGTCTAATTCATGGTTTTACCATCTGATATTAATGATCCCATATTTTACCAACACAATACTGTGAATGAATGCTTTTATGTTTTTGGCATTTTGTTACGTATGTGTTGCCATGAACATTTACATCTGTTAACAGATTCATAAAAGTTTAAGCCTGTAATGTTACTTATGTATTATTTTAATTGGTGCACAGGAACCTGATGATGGTCAATTGACCGAAACTGGTTGTGTAAGTAAAAAAATTTTATTGGCAGCTCAAGGCAGTAGCTTGACTTTCTCTAACACTGTTTTGGATTCCTGTATAAGTTAATAGTGAAATTTTCAACTTATTTGTTTGTATGTAAAAGCAGTTTACTACAGTTGCTAGTGCCTCACCCCTCTCCTTCCCAAATTAAGCTATTTAAGTCTGATTTACAAGAAACTGATGCTAATAGTGCTGGTGGTGCCTGACATTATTCTGAACCAGAAAAGAATATGATTTTAAATTTGAGGTAATTATTGCAAAGATGAAAGGAAAAAAAGAGAAAATAAACTTAATGCCCTGTCTAATGTTGGAGACTAGTTCTGAAACATGAAAATGTGTATTAGGAGACTTCATGTAAGATCCAGATATATGCACACACATTTTGTGTTATTTCAAAGTCGGATTGCTAATTAATTGTCCCTGTATTGTTCTTTTCCAGAGCAAATGCACAACCTGGACCCTCTGGATCACGGCACCGTAGCAACGTTCACACTTTGAGGGACAAAGAAAAAGATGATGATAAAAGGAGAACTACATACAATGGAAATTCCACACAACAGCTATAAAGAAACATTGCCATTACAAAAATGGCTTTGCACTATTTATTGGTGTGTTGTATGTGACACGACTGAATGAAGCAAAGTTTAAGCAGTTTCAGTTAGTATCTCAAGATATTTAAATGTGGATTGAGAGTATATTTCTGCCATTTCAAATCTATTTGAAAAATAGTCCCAACACAGGACTGTTGTTTGAAGAGTTAAGACTTGATCTCTTTTGGGGAACACCAATAAGTCATTTAAAAATGGCTCCCATTTGTACTGGCTGTGGCATAATGTTACTTTGTTAAAGTTTTATTGAACTTTTAATACATCAATGTATTGTCTTGGAGCTGGTTAAGCATCTATTGAAGTTTTTACTGTTAACATTTAGCAATCTTGGATTTAAGAATGATTGTATGTTTTACTTGTGAAAATGAAATATTCATGATCAGGTTGTTGTTTTTTTAATACAGTGCACTTATTGTTTGCTTTTTAAAAGAGTGAATGTCAAAAAATGTTCATAATTATGTGTTATATTAAAATTTGTTTAGTGTTGAATGGTGATAAAAATTATAAATTGGCTGCGGTTTACAGGCCTCATTTGAAGATTAAATGTTTGTGTGTTATATTATTTTGATTTGTTGAATAAATAATGTCTTTAATATCTTGCCGTTTGCCATTTACTAGTGAAGTTTGATAACAGCTCGATACAGTACATAGTATATTTTTCATTACACAGAACGCAATTTCTTATCTCTAATTAAATCACCTTCTACACAGTATTTATTTAATTTTACACCCACATTGGAGCACTAAAATCAAACATTATACAATGGAGTCTACAATGGATAAGTTTAGATTGTAACAGTGAACAATTTCTTCCTTTCCCAAAACTACTACTTTAGGAGTGATCTGATGTTTTCAAATGTCAGACATATGTATTTATTCTACAGAAGCAGCTTCTCTATGTTCAATTTGATGTTTGGTAATGTTCATTCAGACTTCTTTAAACTGGTACTTAAATTTCTGACCACCTTAATTTTTTGAGCGTTATGGGAATAGTCAACTGGGAAGATGCACACGCACCGTGCCTGTTTTCTCAAAATAAATGTGCAACCAAACTTTTGCCACTTATAATTCAAGTTGTTCTATACAGTAAATACAACAAAAATATGTTATCAGTAACACTGGTGATTGCAGTTTCAACCACATGATGAAAGTGGCCGAGAGATGTGTTTGGCAACTTGTGCAATGTTACCGTAGTCGTCAGTGAAGAAACAATATTGTTTGAGTAATAAACCATGAATTTTCACAAGAGACAAAGAACTGTCTAGAATATGTAATATGTTTCATAAGGACATGAAATTTGCATTGTTGCACTACAATGATATTACGGATCATAACAAAAAGCGAAACAAAATGTTCTTTATAAAGCTTAATTACAGCAGATATGTGTAATTCCCTCATTATTTATGGAAGAGGAATGTTACTTACAAGGTATTGATTTGTCAGTGTACTGTACAACGTACTGCTTTTATGTTGTTTTTGGTGCTGAAATCGCAGTAACGACACTGTTTTGTAAAGACTTCATTGAAAGACTTCGTGGAAAAACTTCAAATATACACACAGTTCACATAGGTCTGATAATGTTTGTAGATTTCTTCAAGAAAAACCTGCTGAACAAAGAACTACACTTCACTGTCACTCCTGGAACAGTAACGTCCAAGATGATGATCATTCGTAAGGAACATTGTCATAACAGCAATGACAATCCTTAGGAACAATGGCTTGAAATTGTTAAATGATCCCATTTGGCTTTCCCGATTTTCAGTGTTTCTTTGTATAGTTTCAGGAAGCAAACTTTTCCAGAAATTTTTCATGGACATCTTGGTATTTCATGCTACACTTCGTTGAACTGTATTGCCCTCAGATAAATAACTTTTGCCTCATTGTTTGCAGCTCTTCCAGGCCTAATTGAGTCATACAGCCACAAACTTTTCCATGTATAGTTAGTGAAAAAGGAGTAATGTAGGTAATGGCTTTCTTCTCCTCACGTCTTTAGATATCAAGGCATCCTGGCTAGGAAGTGTAACATCACATCCTTTGAGCATGCACTCTATGGAACTGCGAAGTGAGTCACATTCCATCTGAGTAAGACCTTTCTCCAAAAACTTTGGTGCAGTCAATACTCCTGAATCAATGGATCATCTTAAGAGTGTGTTTGATTATTTCATGTTTCTGTTCTGATATGTGCAGCTGTTAGAAAACAAAATGAATGGGACAGGATTTGTTTTGGATTGTGTGTCCACAATACACAAGGCAAAACCTGATGTAAACAGTTCACCTTGCATTTCATCGAACCAGTAATGACTTCCTAAATTATTCATTATAAAGTTGTGGACAACCAATATTGTTTTATAACAAACTGCACTTGCCTGTAAAAGTGGTGCTACTTTCACGACCTGTAAGCCCATGGTGTAGACTGTGCAGAGCTTGTGCTGTGCATCTGTCTTATCTAGGTCTTTCTGCAACCTTACCTGCTCTTTCCATTTTATGAACTGCTTGCAGATGTCTTCACTAAAGTTTTCAAGCCTGTAACTACAACTCTAGTCACACTGTCCTTTCTTGGGGGAAAATAAGCGAAGGTTACCCTCTTCAAAAAACAAGTTAAAGGTGGCCCTACTTAATGGTGAAACCTGTTGCTTATTGCACTTTTTGGTGTAGAATCCATGGAGCTGTCATTTGCTTTGTACAGTAGGCTCTAGATACAGCTTGGAGGACGACTTCCAGCAGTAATTTTATGGCAGTTTCAGAAGACAGTCCAGGAATTCTTTTATTAAGTTTTTCTCATCTTTCTTCTTCATTTGTTTTATTCAGAAACAAGACAGTTGTGCATCAGGTCTCATCCCATGTGGGGAATTATCCAGCCAATATCTCACTGTCCATTCTTTAATGCATTGAGAAATACTTTTTTGCATACTTGATGTTTTTTGTATCATTTCTCAGATAATAAACCAGCATGACTTTTCTCCTGGATTCACCAGCGATCTTCCCTGGACGTTTGGTTGGAATTATGTCCACAAGATTGATTATGTAAATCTTCCTCTGATCCCATGGCATTGTTTCCCAGAAAGTGTTAAAAATTGCCTGCCTGCCACCAGCAGAAATTTGATGACACTTCCTTCAAACAGATTTCTAACATCTTTAAAGTACACATCAGACCTAATTTTTGTAGCTCTCTTGGACTATTATGAGCAATTTTGCCACTTCGGCTTCTTTTGTATCCAATATACACTTGTCCGCATATTCTCAGAGTTTTTTTGTTGGCATTTTTCTTCATCTTCAGGGCAGGCTTTAGATTTCCTTTTCCTGTAACTGCTTAAGTCATCACGAAATTCTTGGCCTCCACTTTCAACATCCTTGCTTCTGTCAACTTCTGATAAGTTACCTGAATTATCATTTTGAGCATTCTTAGATACAGCCAGTGAAGCTTCTAGACAACAAATATTTGAAAAATTAACTTAAGAAGACCAAAGTTGAATTTCAAATTCATGTCTTTATAATAATGATGATTACAATATTGTTAATAACACTAATGGTCACAATAAAAACTACCTGTGTCATTAGATGGCCCAGAAAAAGTGAGTGTGAACCACATGTACAAAGTTAATTATTCTTCTGTGCATGTAACTTCACTGTTACTACTGTTCTTGCCTGTTTTTAGTTCTGAATTTGCATGAGAACCTATAATCAAATAGGTTTTCAAAACATCTTTAGCAGAAAGGACTAAATGTGCACAATAAGTAAAGTGTGGCATTACAATAAAGCAGCTGTAGCTCTACTAAATTTTAGAGTTTTAGTAGACTACTGTTAATATGAGGTAAATAACAAAACAATTTTCTTACCACTGTCAATCACTCTCAAGAAGGATTCTCCGCTTTCATACATTAAGTTCAACTGAGAAACAATTTCTTCCTCAGTAAAGAGATCATCTTTAAAATGCTGTCCATTTTCATCAACTGTAGGTAGAACCAAGGAACCACTTTTGAACACTGGAAGATACATACTAAGCAATAACAATGTACTGTGGTTGCACATGCTTTTGAATTCACACTGTATTGTTTACAAAATCCAAAACAATCTAGTTACACAGTATTTAATTCTTTTGCACTTACATGGTATTTCCATCTATTTTTTTTCGCTTTCTCATATACGCAGTATTGTTTTAGTTCATTTTATATGTAGGTAATTTAAAAATCGACATTCTGGCAGTAAGAGTAGATGTGCTGAGAGTGAAGAATATAAACTGACTGCAAAATGAAAAATCGATAATCTGTCAGTTATGCGATACTGTTTCTTCACCATTGTAGTGTGAAACGCTGTGCAGATTTCCAGAGAGACTAACAGTGTTCGGTCTAGTGAAGAGATGGTTTTAATTTTATGATTATTCTGTCAATTAAATTAAAGATGCTAAAGTAAAAGCTGAAATTCCAAATTCTGTCCATTTTCTACAGTCCAAAAAAATACCTGTTTACAACCCATGTCCATATATTGTAAAACTGAAGAGCTCGAAAATGATTACCACTCGCTGGGAACTGATTAACTCTCTTGCAGCCATTAGTCGTGTAAAACAGGCTGGGCATGAGAGCTCATGGACAGGACAGTCACCATGCAATGTGGATACAGCTCATCTATGGGGAAACAGCTGTTCTGACTCATCGGAGGTGGACAGTAGCCTATAGTTGTAGTCCACTCAGTTTTGAAATGTAGTACATCATTAATTTAATGGTCACTAATAAATACATGCATAAAGTACTGTGCAAAGAACTTCTGTTATATATTTCATTTGATCTTACACAGAAACACCAAGTTTGGGCCAGGTCTGCAACTCGATAAAAAGAAAAACATTTTCGTACATCAGTCAACAATTTGTAATGTCTTTTTGTTAACTTCTCTACGTTTGGAGTGAAGCTACTGGTCATCAAACGTGTTTCTCCACTCAGGTGAACATCAATGAGACTAAATCCTAAGCTTTGCTTTCATTAATTTCTTTAAGGGAAAAAAACACACACACACACACACACATTCCGAAGATACTGCAGACTTGGCCAGCTATTTTAAACAACTGCAGGGATTGTTGAAAAGGAAAACTCTTGTACAAGATTTTCAAATGTCTTGTTGTGTGAAACCCTCATTACTGTGCGGTTACACCAAACATCAGTGAGCTTCAATAGAATTTCAACAGCAGCATTCACTCCAGAAGCTATTAAAATTAAATTCAAAGTGATTTAAGTCTGTAAATCTATTGTTTTCTCAGAGCTTTCAGCACAGTTACAAATTCATTGAAATGTTCTTTCAGTGTTTCCTTTTCCAGATTTTTTCATGTACAAATAGTCTAACATTTGGAAAGTGCACTCATGAACTTTCCGAACAAATCCGTCAATAGTACTATGTCTTGACAAATGAAGAATATCTGTCTGAACTTCTGGCGGCATAAGGAGTTTCTTGCACCGTCGTTACATCTCGGCCCTGTTGCTCTTCCATTGGTCGATATCATGAAATTCTTAGGGTACATGCTCGACAGGAAATTCTGTTCGTCATCGCACATATCATATCTGCCAGCACACTGTACCCGATCTCTAAATATCCTACATGTTTTAAATGGTACTTCATGTAGAGTGGATTGCAAAATCCTCCTCTACTTATACCAATTTATTGTCCAATCAAAAATAGAGTATGGGTGTCTTGTTTACTCATCTGCATGACCATCTATTTTATGCCGTCTCAACACAATCCACCATCGAGGTATACTACACTTGCCCACTGGAGGTTTCTGCACTAGCCCTGTTATGAGCCTCTATGCAGACGCTGCCAAACTACCACTGTTGTACCGGCGTGATTTTCTCCTTGGCAGATAAATTTTCTGTCCATCCTCTATGCCCAATCATCCATCCTACACGTCCTTTTCTGATGTCTCCCTTGACTGCCTACGTGGGGTAAGTGCAACTTATTTGTTGCCTCCCGGATTTCGCTTCCGTATACTTACGTCACCTGCCACGTTCCCAGTGGGTGAGAGTCCTTCACTGCCTTGGTCTCACGCAAGAGTCTGCATTAATGTGGGGTTTGGTTCCCTTCCCATGGACACTGTTCTAAATTTGACGTGTCACTGTAAGTATCTCAAACTTTGCACACAAATTGAGACAGCACCTTCGTCAACACTGATGTCTCTAAGACCACTCACTCATTTATGATGGAAATGACATGATGTTCGTGTGGGTCCCCAGTCACATCAATGTGATGGGGAATGGAGGTGCCAGCTGATCCCCCGTGGTACACAAAACAGTTCAGAACATTGTTGCAGAAACAATTAAACAAGAATGCCAAATTCAAACAAATGCAAAATCTCCGAGATTGGCGATCTTTTACAGAAGCTCGGAAATTAGTGTGGGTTTCAATGTGAGATGCTTATAATTGTTTCCACAATGAAACTTTGTCTCTAAACCTGGCAGAAACTCCAAAGAGGTTATTGTTGTATGTAAAGTATGTTAGTGGCAAGACACAAACAATGCCTTTTTTGTGCGATAGCTATGGAAATACTATCGATGACAGTGGTACTAAAGCAAAATTACTAAACACAGCCATCCGAAATTCGTTCTCCAAATAAGATGAAGTAAATACTCCAAAATTTGAATCAAGGACAGCTGCCAACATGAGTAACTTAGAAGTATATATCCTCTGAGTAGTGAAGCAGCTTAAATCAGTTAATAAATGCAAGTCTTCCAGTCCAGACTGTATACCAATTAGATTCCTTTCGGAGTATGCTGATGCAATAGCTCCATACTTATCAATGATATACAACTGCTCACTAAAAGAAAGATCCGTAGCGAAAGGCTAGAAAGCTGCACAGGCCACACCAACATTCAAGGAAGGCAGTAGGAGTAATGCACTAAATTACAGGCCCATACCATTAACGTTGATAGGCAGCAGGATTTTGGAACATGCATTGTGTTCTAACATTATGAATTACCTTGACGAAAATGGTCTATTTACACACAATCAACATAGATTTAGAAAACATCATACTTGTGAAACACAACTAGCTCTTTACTCACAGTAAGTGTTGAGTGCTATTGAGAAGACATTTAAAGTTGAGTACGTATTTCTAGATTTCCAGAAGGCCTTTGACACTGTACCTCACAAGCAGTTTGCAGTCAGATAGTGTGCATATGGAATATTGTCTCAGTTATGTGACTAGATTCATGATTTCCTGACAGAGGTGTCACAGTTCATAGTAATTGATGGAAAGTCATCGAGTAAAACAGAAGTGATTTCTGACATTCCTCAGGGTAGTGTTATAGGTCCTCTGCTCTTTCATATCTATACAGGGTGTTACAAAAAGGTACGGCCAAACTTTCAGGAAACATTCCTCACACACAAAGAAAGAAAATATGTTATGTGGACATGTGTCCGGAAACGCTTACTTTCCATGTTAGAGGTCATTTTATTACTTCTCTTCAAATCACATTAATCATGGAATGGAAACACACAGCGACAGAACGTACCAGCGTGACTTCAAACACTTTGTTACAGGAAATGTTCAAAATGTCCTCCGTTAGGGAGGATACATGCATCCACCCTCCATCGCATGGAATCCCTGATGCGCTGATGCAGCCCTGGAGAATGGCGTATTGTATCACAGCCGTCCACAATACGAGCACGAAGAGTCTCTACATTTGGTACCGGGATTGCATAGACAAGAGCTTTCAAATGCCCCCATAAATGAAAGTCAAGAGGGTTGAGGTCAGGAGAGCGTGGAGGCCATGGAATTGGTCGGCCTCTACCAATCCATCGGTCACCGAATCTGTTGTTGAAAAGCGTACGAACACTTCGACTGAAATGTGCAGGAGCTCCATCGTGCATGAACCACATGTGTTGTACTTGTAAAGGCACATGTTCTAGCAGCACAGGTAGAGTATCCCGTATGAAATCATGATAACGTACTCCATTGAGCATAGGTGGAAGAACATGAGGCCCAATCGAGACATCATCAATAATGCCTGCACAAACGTTCACAGAAAATCTGTGTTGATGACGTGATTGCACAATTGCGTGCGGATTCTCGTCAGCCCACACATGTTGATTGTGAAAATTTACAATTTGGTCACGTTGGTACGAAGCCTCATCCGTAAAGAGAACATTTGCACTGAAATGGAGATTGACGCATTGTTGGATGAACCATTCGCAAAAGTGTACCCGTGGAGGCCAATCAGCTGCTGATAGTGCCTGCACACGCTGTACATGGTACGGAAACAACTGGTTCTCCCGTAGCACTCTCCATACAGTTACGTGGTCAACATTACCTTGTACAGCAGCAACTTCTCTGACGCTGACATTAGGGTTATCGTCAACTGCACGAAGAATTGCCTCGTCCATTTCAGGTGTCCTCGTCGATCTAGGTCTTCCCCAGTCACGAGTCATAGGCTGGAATGTTCCATGCTCCCTAAGACGCCGATCAATTGCTTCGAATGTCTTCCTGTCGGGACACCTTCGTTCTGGACACCTGTCTGGATACAAACGTACCGCGCCACGGCTGTTGCCCCGTGCTAATCCATACATCAAATGGGCATCTGCCAACTCTGCATTTTTAAACACTGCACTGACTGCAAAACCACATTCGTGATGAACACTAACCTGTTGGTACAACGTACTGATGTGATTGATGCTAGTACTGTAGAGCAATGAGTCACATGTCAACAATGGTTCAAATGGCTCTGAGCACTATGGGACTCAACTTCTGAGGTCATTAGTCCCCTAGAACTTAGAACTAGTTAAACCTAACTAACCTAAGGACATCACAAACATCCATGCCCGAGGCAGGATTCGAACCTGCGACCGTAACGGTCTTGCGGTTCCAGACTGCAGCGCCTTTAACCGCACGGCCACTTCGGCCGGCGCTCATGTCAACACAAGCACCGAAGTCAACATTACCTTCCTTCAATTGAGCCAACTGGTTGTGAATCGATGAAGTACAACAGTACATACTGACGAAACTAAAATGAGCTCTAACATGGAAATTAAGCATTTCCGGACACATGTCCACATACCATCTTTTCTTTATTTGTGTGTGAGAAATGTTTCCTGAAAGTACATTTTTGTAACACCGTATATAAATGATTTAGAAGACAATCTGAGCAGCCCATCTTGGGTTGTTTGCAGATGATGCTGCCGTTTATTAAAGTCATCAGAAGATCAAAACAAATTGCAAAACAATTTAGAAAAGATGTCTGTATATGCAAAATTGGCAACGCCCTATATAATGAAAAGTGTGAAGTCATCCAGATGAGTGCTGAAAGGAATCCATTAAACTTCGGGTACCTAAAGGCCATAGATTGAACTAAATACCTAGGAAATACAATTACAAACAACTTAAATTGGAAAGAACACACACAAAATGTTGTGGGAAAGTACAACTAAAGACTATGTTTATTGGCAGAACACTTAGAAGATGCAACAGATCTACTAAAGAGACTATCTACACTACACTTGTCTGCCCTCTTTTGGAGTCCTGCTGTGGAGGGTGGGATCCTTACTGAAATGGATTAATAGAGTGCATCAAGAATGTTCAAAGAAGAGCAGCACGTTTTGTATTATCAAGACATAAGTGAGATAGTGTCACTGACATGATACAGGATTTGGGGTGGACATCATAAAAACAAAAGCATTTTTCCTTACAGCAGAATCTTCTCACGAAATTCCAATCACCAAGTTTCTCCTCCGAATGTGAAAATACTTTGTTGATGCCAACCTGGTTAAGGAGAAATGATCATCATAATAAAATAAGGAAAATCAGAGCTCACACAGAAAGATATAAGTGTTTATTTTTTCTGAATGCTGTTCGAGATTGGAATAATAGAGAATTATTGTGAAAGTGGTTCGATGAACCCTCTGCCAGACACTTTAAGTGTGATTTGCAGAGTACTCATGTAAATGCCAAGGCTGCAGTCTGACTACCTAGGTCTCTTAGCTATTCTGTCCCTTCAGATGACCTCTATGTTGCTGCAGGTAGGAACATTGTGGCACTCTGACATGAACACTGTTCTTCTCTATGTGGGAACAAACTCCAAGAAATTAAACATCTCCCAGCCGGTCGGTGTGGCTGAGCGGTTCTAGGCACTTCAGTCTGGAACTGCGCGACCGCTGCAGTCACATGTTCGAATCCTGCCTTGGGCATGGAAGTGTGTGATGTCTTTAGGTTAGTTAGGTTTAAGTAGTTGTAAGTTCTAGGGGACTGATGACCTCAGATGTTAAGTCCTATAATGCTCAGAGCCATTTGAACCAAACATCTCCCAACAGCTTGGACAAATTCCTATCACCCCTTTCATGGCAAGGAGGGACTTTTAGCTAGGCTATGTATTAGGCACAGTCATTTCAGTCACCCTCATTTGGTAAGTGAATACTGTGCACCACTCTGTGCTTACTGCAAGCAACCATTGACAGAGCAACATTTTCTGACCCATTGGCGATTTTATAATCATTTATGTTTTAATGTATGTTTGTCACCTGAATTATCAGATATTTTAGTGGATACAGTGTGAGCTGTACGTCACATTTTACTTTTTATTTGCCTTAGCAATATGGCAAAGGAAATTTAGTTTTCAACCATTCGAGCAACCTCCTCAAAGGGTAAGTGATCATTTTTAGCGGTCCCTCTACTCCATTTGATTAGGCTCTGAGTATTACCAACTTCAAATTCATTTGGTAATTGACCATTTTAAGTTATGATGTGGGCACTTTTGACCTTAGCTGTTTTGCACCCTAAAGTAACAACAAACAACAACAAAAATTTACAGATGAAGAGTCAGAGGGGTGAGTGGTGGGCTGGAGAACCCAGTGGAAACACTGTTGACAGTAAATAATGACTTTATTTAACTCTAGTACACGATGTGTCACTGCTCAGCGAGGCAGACGCACCTCTCCTTCTGTTGTCCCTGCCAGTTCTGAAGTACGGGTAGTGGCTTCTGCCCTAGATGCCGAGCAGGTGCCCTGCGATGCTGACGGCAGGCCGACGGCAGGAAGGCAGATGCAACCACTGACATCAGCGGTGCACAACTTCCCTCGGCTGCATGGAGCCCTGGCGACCCCTCTCTCCACACACGTTCCCACAGTGGTGCGTGGAGACAGCTGTGTGCGCAGTTCGACTTGCTGCCATCTGGCACAAGTCAGAGAGCAGCTGGCCCTGAGGCACCAGGCCCCATTAGGAACTCAGCATTGGCAGCAGCTGGCACGAATGGCAGGGCGGTGGAGCTGTGGCATCAAGCCCCGTTAAGGGCTTAGTGCTGGCAGCAGGTGCAGCCCAGTCTCGAACCCGTGGCTGCTGCTGACAGTGCCCAGTCATCTGACTGTCCGGCATAGCTCTGGTGTTGTGGTGAATCTGCTGGTAGCCGGTGGTGAGAAATGCCCCTGCCTCAAAATTCACAATATGCTGCTGGTACACAGTTGTTTCACTAAAACCCAGTACCTAATCATGTCGCCCATAACAAAAGACTTTCCCTGCTGGAGTGACTTCCTACACAGTTACCGCTATGAAGTGCAGTTTACTGCTGTGCTCAGCTATCCTTGTCTTGCAGTTTGCTTGCATGTCTGTTATTGTGACCCGATGTGACCACACTGACACCTAATGGCCCCCACACTGACGCCTAATGGCTCGCTGCTTCTAATGCAACCCTCTACAGCATCTTTCTCACTACTTGTAATTACGTTTTCTAAAGGCTTATTAATTTTGCTCACAGAATCCTCTATGGCAGTTTCCTTCTTAGTTGTTCTATCTTATCACCACAAACCAGACCTTAACACAGACAATGCCAGTGACTCAAGGTCAATACATCATGTTGCATCTGTGCATTGGTTTGAAATGAGTGATGCTAGAAGTGTTAAAGAAGTGGAGGTGCAACTCTGGATGACAGAATGAGGGGCAGCTGCGGGCAGCCAAGGCAAGCCTCGCAGACCCCCTTCCCTGCAATAATGCGTTGTCCCAGCCCTGATGTAAAACCTGTTCACACACTCGACTCACATGGTCCAGACTACTGCACATATTAGAATCCAATTTAATTCTGTTTTTTAGTTTCAAGAAAGTTTATTGTAGATCTGCACTATGTGCAAAAGGAAACTTTGACGTGAGGAATGAGTATCGAGACAAAACACTTGTTATTGTGCTATCTCCAGGCCACCTACTACACTCACTGTTCAGGGCTTTCACAGGAGGGTTAAATGTAACAATTTATTAAAGAAACTATACCTGGATCTTGTCAAAAAGCTGAAAAGCAGCTTCTTTCTTTCTTTTGTACCCTCCTGGCCCATCACCTCTTTAACCTGTTCTCTGCATTTCTCTGTAAACTAGTGATTGCATAAGCTGTTGTGGCCTGTCGATCTTGGCTGTTGATAAGGGTACTCGGTACTATACTTACTTCAGCGTATGTCTGGGGTCACTCAGACTCAACCTCTGGCATACCTGCTGAAATTATTCTAAGTCCATTATCAGACTCTTACATGCATCTGCATCAAGTGTGGGTTATATTGAAATGACAGCAGCTTTGTAAAATGTGAGCATTACCTGCCAGTTTACATTTAATGTAGGTGTTCTGCCTGGATGTGCATACTTTCATTGAAGTGCGCACATTATTAACCTTGTAATGAAACTGACAATGGCCTATTTTCAGTACATATTGTACTTTGTGATACACTCAAAGAAATAGATTACTCAGTACACATACATTCTTCAGAAATCATAAAAAAGCTGTGGTTTTATTGCTATTAAACTGTAGAGTATTATTTTGCTTGTACATAAATATTACAAAAGATGTAACGTGTAACTGATAAACAGATTTGTCCAAATTTTGAAAAGCCTTTTGAAATTATTATTATTGTTGTTGTTTCTGTGACTTTTTATGATAATTTGAAAACATTTGTAAAGTAAATTATAACTTTCTATGAATGTATTCATCAATATCTTTTAATATCTTTGTATTGCAAGGTACATACCGTTGATCACCTTTGTCTAACATCAGTTACATGTTAATGGAGATGTGTTGAAGAAGTGACGTACTATTTTATCAGTCCTACTTTGTTATACATTTGATTGTGATCGGGTCACCCTGACACTGCTGTAGTTTCTCTTCCGCATATAGGTAAATAATCCAACAATGAAGTGGCAACAATCAGCAATCATGCAGAGTTGTTATTGCTCATTGGTGCATCTTGGCTTGTGCACATTCCCATCTTTCAGAATTGTTTTTTGTGTCATTCAGGAAATATTCTTTGTCCTTTAAGGGCCTTTTAAAATATGTCTTGTCAGTGTGCGCTTAATTATAAAGAAATGTTATGTCTCTTAGAGAATTCTGATGTTGAATTGGAAACTGAATTCACTGTTGAAGATGATTTTGTACAAGAGACAAATGAAGATTAAGACAAATACATTATGAATAAGGAGGAATTAGTGGAGAAGTTTTCACATGCTGATCAACGTCAATTCTCACCTCACCCATCACAGCAGGCC
This sequence comes from Schistocerca serialis cubense, assembly GCF_023864345.2. Taxonomy (NCBI): domain Eukaryota; kingdom Metazoa; phylum Arthropoda; class Insecta; order Orthoptera; family Acrididae; genus Schistocerca; species Schistocerca serialis. The sequence goes on along the minus strand of NC_064640.1, from coordinate 80,683,416 downwards.
TATTTGAATGCCTCTAACAAGATGGGTGCTATGGATGGAAATGAGTGGGACATTGCCAACTATTCATCTTCTGAAAGAAAGTTGGCTGCAAACATTCTAGGGGAGAGGAGGTCCAACTACTTTCACTTTCCAATGAGCAGAAAACTCTGTTATCAGAGCTTTCTGTCCAATCTTTAATGAAGCAGTGCTATTTCTCATGAAGAAATACACAGAAAAAAATGGCCAAAAATACCAAAATACAATTGTTGGGCTGTGTCACTTGAGGAACTGGGGAAATTGACAGCCGAAGCTGACACTGAAGAGCCAGAGAAATTAATACACCTGCTTAATATTGTGCAGGGCACCTGTGAGCGTGCAGAAGTGCCACAACATGATGTGGCGTGGACTCAACTAATGTCTGAAGCAGTGCTGGAAGGAACTCACACAATGACTCCTGCAGGGCTGTCAATATAACCATAAAAGTACAAGGGGTTGGATATCTCTTCTGAACAGCACATTGCGAGACATCCCAGATATGCTCAATAATGTTCGTGTCTGGGGAGTTTGGTGGCCAGCAGAAGTGTTTAAACTCAGAAGTGTGTTCCTGGAGCCACTCTGTAGCAATTCTGCATGTGTGGTGTGTCGCATTGTCCTGCTGGAATTGCCCAAGTGCATCAGATTGCACAATGGGCACGAATGGATGCAGGTGATCAGACAAGATGCTTACATACGTGTCACCTGTCAGAGTCATATATCAGGGGTCCCATATCACTCGAACTGCATACGCTCCACACCATTACTGAGCCTCCATCAGCTTGAACAGTCCCTTGCTGACATGTGGGGTCCATGGATTCATGATGTTCTCTCCATACCTGTACACATCCATTCATTTGATACAACTTGAAATGAGACTTGTACAGCCAAGCAACATGTTTGCAATCATCAGCAGTCCAATGTCGGTGTTGACAGGCCAGGTGGGGCGTAAAGCTTTGTGTTGTACAGTCATGAAGGGTACACGAGTGGGCCTTCAGCTCCTGAAGCCCATATCGATGAAGTTTCATTGAATAGTTAACACGCTGATGCTTGTTGATGGCCCAGCATTGAAATCTACAGCAATTTGCAGAAGCATTGCACATCTGTCACATTGAATGATCCTCTTCGGTCATTGTTGGTCCCGTTCATGCAGGATCTTTTTCTGGCCACAGCGATGTTGGAGATTTGATGTTTTACCATATTGCGGATATTCACGGTACACTTGTGAGATGGTTGTGTGGGAAAATCCGCACTTCATCACTACCTCGGAGATGCTGTGTCCCATTGCTCATGCGCTGTCTATAACACCACATTCTAACTCACTTAAATCTTGATAACCTGCCATTGCAGAAGCAGTAACCAATCTAACAACTGAGCCAAATACTTGTTGTCTTATACAGGCATTGCTGACCGCAGCACCATATTCTGCCTGTTTACATATCTCTGTATTTGAATACACAAGCCTGTACCAGTATCTTTGGCGCTTCAGTGTATATGTGAAGAAATCATTTGTTCAAAAAGTATGCTTGTGGATGACCTTTGGCTGCATTCTTGGGGGCCTATATTAATCACATACATTATGCCAAGGGACAGATTTAAAGTGCTTCTCAGATTTCCCTAATTCAATGAAAAATCAGCCTGAACTGAAGGTGTGCCAACCAACAAATTCACTCTCATATCTGATATACCAGAAAATTTAATGGAAAATAGTATTTGTTCTTATTGCCTTAGAGAAAATATACTATACTCTATGGATAGAGGTCTGCGCGGATGCGGATATCTGCGGTATTTGTTACATGGTGGATAAAATCGCGACCGGCGCGGATATCCGTGGGCCATCTGCGGATAATGAGCAAGGCATCTGCCCAGTACGTATGTTGCAATGTTAGTTGAAACTTCAAGTCCGTTGACATTCTCGGAATCTTGCAGGGCCCGGGTAGAGCGGATGTCTGTTGTCCTTGGCCCCTGGGCTGCAACCGACGTACCCAAGAGACCTGCGCCTAATCTGTTTCCACAACCGTGTCTTTTGTGTGGCCTGTGAAGTGCTCTCTGGGTGGCAAACCTGCCCACTTTCCACCAGACAGGTGCCCGTTGCAATTTTCCGCTGCCTTCAGTTAGTGCTTTGTAGTGACCGAGTGACAACGTGCATCGTAGCAAATATCAGTGAGAGTTCTTTCTCCAAATGAACACCATATCGATGGATACAATTTCGTGTAAGGTGAAAAAAGGCGATTTAATGTTAGTGAAGGAAAACAAATTGAAATCGCCAATTTGGAAAAAATTCGAATACGTATTTGATGGCAACAAAAAGATAAAAGATATAGTGGCTTGTTTTGCATGTAAAAAAGTATATTCCTACACTGGACACAAAAGTGGAACTTCAAACTTGCTAAAACATTCGTGTGAGGATGGACAAAGTAGCATAATTACTTATTTAAATACCAAGAGAGACGTGAAAGTTCCTGAAGTTCCGCCAAATTAGAAGACAGCCACGACAGAAAAACTTATCAATCTTGTCACCAAAGACATTTTACCATTCGAAGTTGCGTGTGGATCTGGGTTTCTCGAGGCGGCACAGTTTCTTATTGATGTGGGGGCCAAGTACGGTGCAGTGAGTGCTAAGGAACTGCTACCTCATCCAACCACCATATCCAGAAATTTGAAGGAAACGGCCGATCGTCTGCGTGAAACTGTCTCTGCAGAAGTGAAGAATATATGCAGAGATATAGGTGGAGCACTAACTGTCGATTCGTACCGTAAAATAAACTATATGGGAGTGACTGCACGTTATGTTAATTATGAAGAAGTGAAACTTGAGGATCGAGTGTTGTGCACCAGAAATTTTGAGAGTGAGATTAAAAAAACAGGAGAAAACATTAAACTTGAATTAATTAAGATACTACAGTCGTAAGATTTATTCAGTGCTGTGAATAACATCGTGTTCATTACGGATAGAGGTCCAAATATTGTGGCAGCACTTCGGCAATACAAGAGGCTCTCGTGCTCAGCACACATTCTTAATACTGTGCTGGAGCACACAACTCGAGGAGACGCGAATGATGAGAAGAGTGACGTGCAGCGACTAATAAATTCCTGTCGAGCTATCACAACTTTCTTTAAAAGATCTGGTCTTCAGCATCGCCTTCAGAAGTCATTGAAAGGAGATACAGACACACGATGGAACAGTAAATTGGATATGTTTGAGTCTATTAGTTCACAATGGTTTGAAGTTCTATCAATTTTGACAGAGAAAAATCATGATAATTTGATTGATTCTATAGACAAAAGTATGTTGGAAGATATAATAACCTTTCTGACACCATTTAAAATAGCTTCTTGTGATCTCGAAGCCTCCAAAACCCCTACGCTTTATTTATGTGTGTTGTGGAAGTTAAAACTTCTCTCCTTCCTTGAAAAAAAAAAAAATGATGGTGACAGCCCATTTCTGATAGATTTAAAGAGTACACTCAGATCTATTTTAATCAGCAAATGGGACATAACAGTAACCCATAAACATGCAACGTTCTTGAATCCAAAATATAAAAACCTAAAATTTCTTTTCAGTGCCGAAAAAGATGAAGTTGTAAAGGAAGCGAAAAATTATGTTGTGAGAAATTGTCCACAGTTAAAAGATAAGGAGGAAACAACATCTGGAATTCCTGGAAAAAAAAAAAAAAAAAAAAAAAAAAAAAAAAAAAAAAAACAGAAGTCTGACGTACTTTTTAATGAATTTGAAGATTGCTCAGAAGACGAATGGACGAGAGATCTTGACTTTGCGTAAGATGAAATTCTCAGATATACGAATGATAAAGTCCAATTTTCGGAAGCATCGACCTGATAACTTGGTGGCATGGACGTGAAAACGTCTATCCGCGTCTTTCCAAACTCGCATACTTCGTGCACTGCATTCCAGCGTTCAGCGCGCCATCTAATAGAAGCTTCCCTACTGCGGGACAAATAATGCAGGACCGACGCACGTCTTTGAAACCACAGACGATTGATGACATCATGTTCCTGCATAGTAATCTTCCAAAGTAAAAAGGTACTTGTACAGCTTCTCTTACTTCACTGTATTCTTTGGGCTTATCTGAATTAGTTACAATTTTTTTTCATCTGATTCTTTCTTTTACAGAATTTGAATCAGAAGCAAGCAGAAGATGAAAATATTTAATCTGAAGCCTGTGAGTTTTTATATTAATATTTATAGTAAAGAATTTTCTCGGCATATTGTTAGTATTTTTACTATTCCCAACAAGAACATTTAAGTAGCATTAGGTAAAAGAAGGAAATATTTAACAAGTAATTTGTTTTGTTGTAATTTTCATATTAAAGAGCTCAATTTTAAGTTTTTACTCTTCGCAACAAGAACATTCAACAGTTAACACGTCAATATTATTAAACTAGGTAATGATGATCTCATAAGTGCCTACCTAAATTTTAGCGTGCACTACAGTAACATTTGCAGCCGCCGAGCATTGTCGCTCTTTGTGAACAATGAAACAGCCCTGCCGGAGCGGTGGCACGCCGGCTCTTGTAATTAATTACAAGTGGGACTTCAAACTACGGCTCACGACCAACAACAAGCTGTGACTGCGATAGCCCATGAAAGATTATTCTGATCACATTGAAAACTTACAAAATATTCAAATCATCCAAAATAATAAAATGTCTTTTAATTTTCCAGCCAATTAGTAAAGATAAGGGCTGAAATTCGTAACAAAATTGAACATTTTAACTGTAACTCGGGATTGCTTAACAGGGAACAGTGCCTAACATTTGAAGTTATGGGACAGTGGTTTTTATATAGACATCTTGAAATCGTTTGCAGTTCCATTAAACACTGAAAAAAAAAATATTGTTTAACATTGAAAGTATTAACTGCGAAATCTACTGCAAATTTTGTCTTAGTAATTTAGACCAATGTTGAGGATGTTTTAAAGTATGAAAAACTTTGTTTGGTTGAGAATGAAACAGACATTTCATTTATCGCTAGGTCTAATTCGATAAATCAGCCAAAAGGTGAGGTTCAAGATTTCAATCGTATTTTTACCTAAAGCTAAATGGACTCCTAATTTCTATAACCACTAATTTTGTTGTCACTCTTCGGAAGACGAGTTATTTCTTCCAGACAACGTCAATTATTGCTGGCTGTTTAACTTTTTCACAGGTGCGCCAGCGTTTTGCAGTGTAGGCCTAATACTGTAAATATTTTCACCTGGAAATAACGAGGACTGAAAGCGTAAGCTATAATATAATCATCAGCTGACATGAATGGCTTCAAAATTTGACACATCCAAGCAGTGAGTACATAAAAACTGTCTGTAAATGATGCAAGGGGCTAGTAACAGTTTAAAACCATCGTCATTTTCAGCTGCCTTGGCACAAGAGCAGCGAAATATCATTGTTTCTATACACGTATTTTCATCATTTAATACTATTACATTGAATTTTATTTTTTTAAATAGCGTTTCCAATCTCACGACATCCAAGCCGCTACTGTGTGTGCTCCGGAGCGCCAATGCTTTCCTGTTTGGAATGGTCTGCTTTAGAGTAGGTATAGGGCATTTCCTGTGATTTAAGAAGTCAAAAGTAGTTAAGTTGTCGCAGAAATGGCGCCTTAACAATAACTATGTCATTACATACCATAATTCTAAGTACTACTGTCTATTACTATTAATTACTCATTCAAAACTTAAATATATGCGGATAAGGAACTTGCGGATGCGGATTAATTGCTGCAGATGCGGTTGCGGATTAGGACCTTGCGGATGCAGATTGCACTTTTCTTATCCGACCTCTACTTATGGACTATAAGATGCACCTTAATTTTTAAGTGATTTTTTAAATAAATTTTTTACAATTTTTGTTATTAGATTGCAAAGCCAGTCAGCAAAAAATCTTGGTTTATAAAACTGAACTGACCTTCAAAATCCCTGAAAATCATCATCTGAACTGCTTTCTTCTTCTTCTTCTTCTTCTTTTTCCTCTTCATCATCATCATCATCATCATCATTATTGTCCTCATCATATATACGATGATCTTCACTGTCATTGAGAGTGTTACTTATACCATACTTCTTGAGAGATTTAGCAATAATTTCTTCTCTCACTCTAGATCGAAACTGTTTTATCCACTGACACACACTTGTTCGACTGTAGGTCTTTTAAAGCTGCCTTCAGAGTGAATCCATGTTGGGTTTCATCCATCATCTATTTGTTCCATTCCTCTCTCATATACACTTTAAATGGTTTATTTATGGGGACATCAAGAGGTTTTAATTGTGAAGTAAGTCATCCTGAAATAACAGCAATCTCTGAATTTCCCTTTCTCAATTTCTCTTTTACTGAATGTTTCAAATGACTACTAAACTAATCTAGCACTGGCGAACTCATCTTCAATAAAGCACCTTTCCTTCTCTCCCACACTCTGCTAATCCATAATTTCATACCAGCCTCATCCATCCAACCTTTGTCATGTACATGAGCACCACCTGACAGTGTTTCAGAAGCTTTTGACATTGCTTTGCACTTGGAAACGATCATTGGATTAAGTTTAGTACCATCACCACAACATGAAAGGACAACAGTGTAGTGCATGTTTTCATGTCCATTGGTGTTTATAGTTACAGTTTTAGCACATTTCATGGCAACTGTTCTGTTACTCGGCACATCCAATTCCAGACGAATTTCATCCAGGTTCGCTATTTGGCGTAACTCCACACTTGTTTTATTTCGATGTTGAATAATAAAGTGATGGAGAGATAACATTCTCTCTTCATACTCTTGTGACATTTTCTGAATTAGGTCCATGACGCTTCATAAACCTGTAGTACCAACCAACTCCACACTTAAAGTCTGTTAAGTTCCAGTGTAGCACTAGCTGACAAGCATGTATTGGAATCATTTTGATATTAATTCCAATGCAATTTTGATAGTGTCCTTGAATCCATTTTAGTACCATCTTCTAGTTTTGGCCATTCTGCATTCCATCCTCTATTTGCATATTTAGTCTTCCACATTTTTTCAATTCTTTACTAGCCCACCAATTGTGAATGGTTCTTTCTGTTGGTGGAGGGGTGAAATGCAGCTTAGCTGCTCTGTTTCCATGTTCTTCTGCATATGGTATTACTTTTCATTTATAGCCCAGGTCATATGAATACCTTTTAATTTTTTCCATTACTAAACTAACTACTAACAAAAATATCACACTGTTACCGATAACAAAGATCACTTTCAAAAAAAATGGTTCAAATGGTTCTGAGCACTATGGGACTTAACTTCTGTGGTCATCAGTCCCCTAGAACTTAAAACTACTTAAACCTAACTAACCTAAGGACATCACACACATCCATGCCCGAGGCAGGATTCGAACCTGCGACCGCAGCGGTCGCTCGGCTCCAGACTGTAGCGCCTAGAACCGCACAGCCACTCCGGCCGGCAAATGATCACTTTCAATTCTAATTCACTGACACTATAGACTGCAATGATGCATCATAGGCTAGACAGTGTTTTGGGTTCGTGGTGGCGTGGCAGGTGGGAAACTGTGTTGGCAAGCTTGTGAACCGTGCAACTCATGTTTGTCGCATTGGTGCACTGCTGCTGCCTGTTGAATCCAATGCTGCCACATAGAGATAGATTTCTCACAGAATCGAATTTATGGCCGTTTTTAAATCAAAGACAGGACATTTTTATATTAAGTTGAAGTATAAGACACACCTGAATTTTGGAGGCAATTTTTTCAAGAAAAAAGTGTGTCTTATAGTCCATAAAATACAGTAACCATAAATGAGCAACAATTACAACACAAAACAAGAATTCAGCTTCACTCAGTTCAGGCCCAGTGAACCAAAAAGTATGGTCTCAAGTTTTGGATTGCTGCTGATATAGTGACAAAGATCGTGCTTTCCCATATGTCAGAAAAAGAGGACATGCATGCAAAGAAACAACCACTCAGAGTAATCACTGAAATAGCAATAAGGAAAAAAATAAACCTGAAACTATAACATTCTACAATACAACAAAGTATGGGTGGAAGGGGGGGGGGACATGATTGATCAAATGACTCATAAATATACTGCAAAATTTGTGTAAGATGGCCGATGTGTCTTCTAATCATCCTGGACTTGGAGTAACAAGCAAGAAAATATAAAGAAAGGAGCTATACTTCAGCTGGTGAATGAAGGAATCAAATGAGGGAAGAAGAACAGACAAGAGAGTAGGGTACAGGATGAAAATCCTGTAGAAAGTGGAAGTGTTAAACCAGCCTCTGCAAAAGCAACAAAAAGAGGGTCAACTGTATAAAGTACCACAAAGATGTGTGTGGAAAAATTGCACATAGAACAGAAATCACCTGTGCAAAATGCATCTAGCAGATTCCAGTGACCTGAGCAAAATGTACATCAAAGCCATATATAGAATATATCCATGTATAATGTGAACCATAAATACTAAATGTGTCAAGAGGATTTAAAAAATAGTTAATATATGAAAGTCTACACTTTCAGAAACTTGTTACCACGGACATTAGTAACATTTTTTGTTGACATAGGTATATAATGTATTAATTATCGTTCTAAATAAAAAATTTTGTAACTCACAAACACAAAGGGATTAATACACTCTGATATAAATTACTTGTTTGAGTCAAATATGAAAATATTTGATGCAGGTTCAAAATGACTCCTTTCTGCCATTTTAGGAGCGTCAGAGACTTCACTGTTCTAGTGTTCAAGTTTTTCATGATGTGGTCAATGTTGATGGAGAAGGTACTCATATTCTGATTTTGAAAGGCAATTTTGTGATTGAAGAAAGTAGAGCAGAGGTATCAGAATTGTCAGTAACAAATTAGTATTCATTTTTGTAATTTTTTATATTTATGGTACACGAAGCTGAGAACGCAAATAGCAATTTTTTTTTCAGGACATGTAGTTGTGTGGTAGAATGTTTCTTGCCATGTAGGGGTTTTGGGCTCGATTCTAGGCTGATGTAAATTTTTAAACAGAGATAAATTTTGTATTAGCATTTCAACATTTCTGTGAAGCCTAAAACACATATAGATGGAAACAAATCAGTAGTGGTCAAAAGTGATAATCATTGGTTCGAATCACATTTTCTTAGTTCTTTCTTTCTTTTCCAGTTTGAATAATTGCATCATCTGAATATACAATTCATCAACATATGCCAGTTAAAGGACATCCAATTGCTATTCTATGAAAATGCATGTCTTCTTATTTTTAATGCATATCACTCAGAAAAATCAAGTTTTCATTACAAATATAAATTTTTAATTAATAATCTTTTATAAAAGAATTTTAAATTTAAAATAAAATACAAATTGAAATCTTTTTCTTCCTTGTGCACTTTACATTTCATGAGACTGTTCATGAAACATAAACCTCTGTTTTTATAATTTTGCCAGGACTAGGAATAGAACCCGGGCCACATAAGTGAGCATTCTACCAAACAGCCGCATGGCCTGTTGAGAAAAACTGGTCTTGCTTTAGCGAATTAATTTTCTTGAGATTTTTTGAAAGTTACATCGAACTGCTTCTTCTGACTGATATTTGAGTTCTGAACTTTGCATACTATAAGTATAAAAAATATAAAAATCTGATTGCCATGTGGTCCTCTTGCCAGTACGGAAAGCTGCTTAGCATCTATATTGTGCGAAAATGATATTGTGTTGGTTAAGTTGTACAAATTTTGTAATGAAATGCACAGTGATTGATGGGAGAAGAAACAGAAAGAATTTTGTGAAACATTCAAAAACAATCAAAATAACACTGTGTTACTACAGGAAATAATGTTGACTCATGTAAAATGTATGATTCTCATGAAAGCTTTAGTAATTTTGGTTTAACAAATGATTTGTCAGTTGCATTGCAGGGAAGAATAATTGCAGCCTGCGAAAGTAAAGTTATTTTTGTTGTTGCTCAAAAAGTATACAGTTTTGGTTTGCTGGTAGGCTTAAAAGAAAAATTAAATGTAAGATGAAACAGCATGGAAAATGTCACAGTAGGATTGTGTTTAAGTAGAACATTGAAATGGAAAAGGTGCCACAGAATATATTACTGTAAAGAGTGAAAAAACCACCAGTCATATAATGTGTTTCAGAAAAACAACGATGATGTAACTAAATTTTGTCTCTTACAGGGTATGCAAAAGACTTTCATTGTATTTTTGTAATGAATATTTTCTTGTCTTCTTATGTTGAAATTTGTTAATGATAAACTTACACAGTTTGAACATTTAATAATTATTTAATATGTCAGCTTACATTATGCTAGGATTAATGCTGAACTGTGATTGCTGGATGCTTTTGCCTATTGGTGCTTATTGTTAATGACTTTGATGGCGCCGCAAAATGACATGGTAGGAAATGTTGAGATAATTTAATGAAAACTTAAGTGTACTCTCACAGTCTGTGAATGAAACGTTTAATCACTGCTTTGTCTTAGAGTTAGAAATATAGAAAAATTTTGACTTGAAATTTTGGGTCTATTTGAAAAAAAGTTTTGCAATGATATAAAATCTTAAGCAATTTATTTTTCTGTAATAGAAAAACTTGTTTATGTTAATGTTTCAATGATAAAAATTTTCTTGTTTGAAAGGGGAACACACATATTCTAGGGCTTTTGACAAAAAATATTTTTGCTTGAAATAAGCTCTACTGTGCTGTACGTTTCTATTCTGTTTGGGTCTTCAGATATCTCTGTGAGCGAATTTTGTTGCTGTTTGAAAAATACTTTGCTGATTGGAAATGGAATACACAGTTTATGGTTTTTGGCTGGAAATATTACTTAAAGAGTTTGCATATGATGTACTTCACATTGTCCTGTTTTAGTTTGATAGAAAAATACATTGATAAAACTTTAATTTTATTTGAGTCAATATTCTGTCTATTTGATAAAATTGAGTATATTTGAGAAACATTGAAGAAAATATTTTGGGAAAGTGTTGTCTCTTGTATTTCAAGTTTCTGTGCTGTCTGGTTAAATGGAAATGATTGTACATGATGGACACATTTGGGGAACTGCTGTACTATATTTGTGGGATAATGTTCCTGCCTGTCTGGAAAAAAGGTTAGTGGAATCTATGTCAGACTTGGAAACATTGCAGATTTACAGCCAGCATTTGTATATATACTTATTATGGGAAAACTGTAACTTTCTTGTGAATCTTGTTATGAGTAAATGCTTTTAAGGTGATATTTAATGCACATTAACAACTTTTTTGTATTGTCTCAGCTACGTTATCCAGTGAGTGTCATTTAAGAAAGGAGACTGTTTTTCAGACCACATAGAGAAGGCAAGTTTTGAAAACTGCAGTAAGTGAAAGCCAGGAGTAATCTTGTGAGTAAACTTGATTAATACTGATAATATTTTGGGGAAGAAGTTAAGCGATAAACTTTAACTGGACTTATTGTTGTTTGTGTAACCAGCAATAGGTATACTAACATCTGTATTTTCATCTCTGATTTATTCCAGAGTCAAACTGTGCATATATTGACAGACAAAATATCATGCAAAAGCAAACCAGTATTGGCACCAGTGTATGTAAAACTGTTATACACTCATAAATCATCTGAATTGTGCTCAATCAAGCAATGGAAAATCCAGGATGGAATAAGACAATGTTATGAAAAGGATAGTTGCGACTCACATAGTGTTTATCAGAGTATAGCGATGGTACATATGTTGGTGTGAATATTGATTCAACCTTTGCATGATATTTTGTCTGGTAATAGACGCTCAGCCATTATGTTAACATAGGTGGCCGGAACCAGTTGTCTCTGGATTAATCAGAAACAAAAATACAGCTGTTGGTTTATTTATTGCTGATTATATAAAGGGTGATTGGTTGGTTTAAAAAAGGGGGGGAAGGGACCAAACTGTGAGGTCATCGGTCCCTTGTTCCCAGTAAAATAATTACACAAGGGAAAGAAGAAAAGAAAGGAGACATACAGCACAATCACAAGAGAAAGGAAGAACCATAAGAATGACAGAAGGACAACCAACACTACTATGGACAAAACAGGAAAATAAAGCCATAGAGAGAAGCAAGAAACAGGTAGAAAGGGTAAAAACAAGAGAGCAGATGACCGTGGCTGGCCGACCATGAGAATAAAAAGGAAAAGCCAGCCACTCTGTGACACATTAAAACATCCACCCTGAAAACATTAGAATGGAGAACACAAAGGGACAAAGGACATGCACTAAAACTTATATAGAATGGTAAAACCCACCGTCACGTATAAAACGTAAAACTAAATTAGCCGATGAGGTGTTGTCAGCTAAAATTAATGGCAACAAATCAGGTAACTGAAGAGTCCATCGCAGGGCAGCCAAAGAAGGACAGCTCATCAAGATAAGGGCCACTGTCAGCCGGGCACTGCACCGACACTGAGGTGGGTCATCAGAGTGCGGGAGTTAGCCATGTGTCACCCAAGTGTGGCCAATGCAGAGCCGTCAGAGAACCACAGAGTCCCTGCGATAGGCCTGCAGGGAGGACTGTCACACATTCGTAGTCTCCTTAATGTCACACAGTTTGTTGTGTGTGCTGAGGTTATGCCATTTTGTCTCCCAAAGCCGCAAAAGCTTGTGGTCAGTTACAGAGAAGCCGATCTCCATAAGCAGTTTCCGCGTAGCCTGTTTGGCCAGCCTGTTGGTAAGTTTGTTGCCTGGGATTCCGATATAACCTGGGGTCCAGACAAACACCACTGAATGACTGGACCGTTCCAGGGCATAGATGGACTCCTGGATAGTCACTATCAAAGAATGATAAGGGTAGCACTGGTCAAGAGCTTGTAGGCTGCTCAAGGAGTCAGTACACAGAAGACACGCCTCTCCAGGGCATGAGTGGGTGTGCTCAAGAGCATGAGATACATCCACCAGCTCGGCAGTGAAAACACTTCAGTGATCGGGCAAGGAATGCTGTTCAATATGTCCTCCATGTACATATGAGAAGCCGACATGAGCATTAGCCATCAAACCGTTGGTGTAAACCACTTCGTGGCCTCAGTACTTGTTAAGAATAGAGAGGAAGCTTCAGTAGAGAGCCGCAGTGTTAACTGAGTCCTTAGGGCCATGTGAAAGGTCCAGGTGCGCAACATGGAGGTGTACGTGAATGGACCTCACGTATAGGTGGTAAAGGCAAGGACTCCAGTTCAGAAATAAGGGATGGGACCTGAACTGCAATTGGAAGCACTGACCTGGGCTGCCAATGTGAGAGATGAACTGCCATGGATGGGAAAAGGAGACAGTGATTCGGATGCGCAGGAGAACTATGAACGTCTGCTATGTAACTGGCCAGCAGTTGTGCACGCCTAATGTGCAATGGAGGCACTGCAGCTTCTACAAGGATGCTGGTCACCGAACTCGTCCTAAAAGCTCCTGTCACTAGAGGAACGCCACAGTGGTGCACTGGGTCAAGTAAACGCAATGCTGACGGCGCCACCAAACCATAAACCAGACTCCCATAATCGAGGCGGGATTTAACAAGGGCTCTGTAGAGCTGCAATAGCGTAGAGCGATCTGCACTCCAGTTGGTGTTGCTCAGGCAGTGGACAGTATTAACATGCTGCCAGCACTTCAGCTTAAGGTGACAAAGGTGAGGAAGCCAAATCAGTCGGGCATCGAAAACCAGTCGTAAGAGTCGATATGTCTCCACTACAGTGAGTGGATTGTCATAAAGGTAAAGTTCTGGTTCTGGATGAATGGTACAATGCCGTGCTGACACACGACTTTGCAACTGAAAACTGGAAACTGTGGGCTAGAGCCCATGACTGTGCCTTGTGGGTGGCTCCCTGTAGGCGCTGCTCAGCAACACCAGTACTTCAGTATGAAATACAGAAGTCGTCTGCATACAGAGAAGGTGAGACAGACGGCCTTACAGCTGCTGATAGACCATTAATGGCCACTAAAAATAGAGAGACATTCAATACAGAGCCCTGCAGGACCCCATTCTCCTAGATGTGGGGCGAAACTATAGGAGGCATCAACTTGGACACAGAAAGTATGAAGCGACAGGAAATTTTGGATAAAAATCAGGAGTGGGCCTCAGAGACCCCACTCGTATAATGTGGCAAGGGTATGATGTCGCTAGGTGGTGTCATACGCTTTTCAGAAATCAAAGAAGATGGCAACCAGGTGTTGGCATCTGGAAAAGGCTGTTCGGATGGCAGACTAGGGGGACACAAGATTATCAGTTTAGTGTGACCCTGGCAGAAGCTGCCGTGACATGGAGCCAGTAGGCCATGTTACTCCAGGACCCAACTCAACTGCCGACACACCATATGTTCCAGCAGCTTACAAAGAATGTTGGTGTGGCTGATGGGCCAATAGCTATCCACATCAAGTGGGTTTTTACCGGGTTTGATCTCTGGTACTCTCCTGCCATTGCGGCGGAAAGACGCCGTAGCACCAGATTCAGTTGAAGATCATGAGAATACGTCACTTTTAGTCAGATGAGAGATGTTTAATTATCTGACTGTGGATCAGTTCAGGTCGAGGAGTTGTGTCGGGGCAGTGTGCAAGGTCACTGAGGAGCTCCCACTCTGTAAATGTGGCGTTATAGGACTCACTGGGTGTAGTAAAGGAGAGGACTTTCCCTTCCAGCTGCCGTTTGAGAGTGCCAAAGGCTGGGGGGTAATTCTCCGATGAAGAGGCTCAAGCATAGTGCTCAGCAACCACATTTGCATCGGTAGACAACACACCATTTATGTTAACCCCAGGAACACATGATGGGGTCTGGTACCCGAAGACACGTTTGATCTTTGCCCGGTCTTGGGAAGGTGATGTATAGCACCCAGTGGTCGAGACATATCTCTCCCAAAACTCCTGCTTCCGTCGTTTGATAAGTTGGTGAATGCGGGCACAGAGCCATTTAAAGGCTATGAGGTGCTCCAGGGAAGGGTGCCGCCTATGCCGCTGTAGAGTTCGCCGATGTTCCTTAATTGCTTCAGCAACTTCCGGCGACCACCAAGGGTTGTTTTCGCTGGGGGAACCCTAAAGAGTGAGAGATTGTGTTTTCTGCCACAGAAACAATTGTTGTAGTCACCTGCTCAACAATCACATCAGTTTTCCCATGTGGGGCAGATTCAACGGTGACCACAGAGGTGAAAGTTTCCCAGTCCGCCTTGTTTAAAGCCCATCTAGGCAGATGTGAGTGGGCTTGACACCGTGGCAGAGACAGGAAGATGGGGAAGTAGTCACTACCGCACAGGTTGTCATGTACTCTCCAGTGTATAGATGGGAGAAGTCCTGGGCTACAAATTGATAACTCTGGCCCCAGAATTTAAGAGGCAGAGGTTGAACTGAGACAGTAAAGTTTCGACACCTCTGCCAGTAAGCATGGTGCCACACCACAAGGGGTTTGTTGTTGTTGTGGTCTTCAGTCCTGAGACTGGTTTGATGCAGTTCTCCCTGCTACTCTATCCTGTGCAAGCTTCTTCATCTCCCAGTACTTACTGCAACCTACATCCTTCTGAATCTGTTTAGTGTATTCATCTCTTGGTCTCCCTGTACGATTTTTACCCTCCACACTGCCCTCCAATACTAAATTGGTGATCCCTTGATGCCTCAGAACATGTCCTACCAACCTATCCCTTCTTCTAGTCAAGTTGTGCCACAAATTTCTCTTCTCCCCAATCCTATTCAATACCTTCTCATTAGTTATGTGATCTACCCATTTAATCTTCAGCATTCTTCTGGAGCACCACATTTCAAAAGCTTCTATTCTCTTCTTGTGCAAACTATTTATCGTCCATGTTTCACTTCCATACAAATACTTTCAGAAACGACTTCCTGACACTTAAATCTATACTCGATGTTAACAAATTTCTCTTCTTCTGAAACGCTTTCCTTGCCATTGCCAGTCTACATTTTATATCCTCTCTACTTCGACCATCATCAGTTATTTTGCTCCCCAAATAGCAAAACTCCTTTACTACTTTAAGTGCCTCATTTCCTAATCTAATTCCCTCATCATCACCCAACTTAATTTGACTACATTCCATTATCCTCATTTTGCTTTTGTTGATGTTCATCTTATATCCTCCTTTCAAGACACTATCCATTCCGTTCAACTGCTCTTCCAAGTCCTTTGCTGTCACAAGGGGTTATGGGCATTAAAATCTCCCAAAAGTAGGAAAGGTTTAGGGAGCTGATCAGTCAGTGCAGTAAATACATTCAGGGATGCTACATCATCTGGAGGAAGATATACATTGCAGACAGTTATTTCCTTCATCATCCTTATTCTGACAGCCACAGTTTCAAGAGGTGTTTGAAGGGGAACAGGTTCACTACAGACTGAGTTTAGGACATAAACACAAACTCCATCTGACACTCGATTACAGTCACTATGGTTCCTGTAGTATCCCTTATAGCCGCGGAGGGCAGGGGTCCACATTGCTAAGAACCAGGATTCCTGGAGGGCAACGCAGAATGCAGGTGTAAAGCTTAACAGTTGCCATAGCTCAACCAGGCGGTGAAAAAAAAACAGCTGCAATTCCACTGGAGGATGATGTCATCGTGAGACTGGGAAGGCAAGGAACATTCAATGAGGCAGTTTACGCCTCAGGGTCACCTGCTGCCACCAACTTTTTGCCTGAGCAGTCTATATCCATTTTGTCTGAAGGTCTGGCGAGATCTAGGTCCTCAGTGGACGCCAGATTCTCCACCTCATCCGCAGATGCAGACCTTCTTTTGGGATTTCTCTCACTGTTCCTTGGGTTTCCCAGGCTGGGAGGACTTCACTGATTCAGTCTCTGGGACTGAGGATGAGCGTGAAGCCCTGTGACCGGGGACAGACGTCCCCAATGGTTGGGGGGGAGTGTTTCTCCTGAAGTAGGTGGTGCAGGAGCAACAGGGAGGGAAGTGCCCTCCACCATCAAGGGGGCAGGTGTAGTCTTCTGGCTCTGAGAGGTGACTGGGGTTGGCGCAGCCGATGGGGCTAGAATTGTTGTAGTGGCGGCGTAAGACGATGTCACACACACAGGATGTAGGTGTTCAAATTTCCTCTTAGTCTCAGTGTAGGTTAGTTGGTTCATGGTCTTGTATTCTATGATTTACCTTTCTTTCTGGAGATTTCTGTAGTCTAGTAGCAAGGTGAATGGTGCTCTCCACAGTTGACACAGATGGGAGGCAGGGCACATGGAGTATTGCGATGTGATAGACGTCCGCAATCTCGACATGTGATGCTGGAAGTACAGCGGGAAGACATATGACCAAACTTCCAACATTTAAAGCACCACGTTGGGGGAGGGGCATAGGGTTTTACATCACAGTGGTAGATGATCTCCTTGACCTTCTCAGTTAATGTATCACCCTCAAAGGCCAAGACGAACACACCGGTGGCAGCCTGATTAGCCCTAGGACTCCAGTGGATACACTGAATGAAATGTACACCTTGCTGCTCTAAATTGGCACGCAGCTCATTGTCCAACTGCAAAAGAAGGTTCCTGTGAAATATGATACCCTGGACCATATTTAAGCTCTTATGGGGCGTGATGGTTACAGCAACATCCCCCAGCTTGTCACAAGTGAGTAACGCCCGTGACTGGGCAGAGAATGCAGTTTTGATCAAGACTGACCAAGATCTCATTTTGGACAAGCCCTCCACCTCTCCAAACTTGTCCTCTAAATGCTCAACAAAAAAACTGAGGCTTCATTGTCATGAAAGGTTCCCCATCAGCTCTCGAACATACAAGGTACCGGGGCGAATAAGAGCTGCCACCATCCTTAGCCTGATGTTCCTCCCACAGTGTGGCTAGGGAGGGGAACAATTTGGGGTCATACTTCTGTGCACTGAATTGAGCCTGTGAATGCTTAGAGACTACTGGTGTTTGAACACCAGCAAGAGATGATGTACTACACTTCATTATGGGTCATCCACCCTGATGCTACCCACTCCAACCAGGGGCCCTTTCCACAGGTGCCACCCAGCTGCCAGAAAGGCCACCTCGCAGGATGGCCATTGCCGGAGGTCTCGATGCCACAAGGGGATGGGCATCTACCCCTCAGCATACACAAGGAATTAATGTCGCAGACATCAGCAGAGTGATCACTTTGTGGTCAGATGGCTACAACCAACAGGGTACATGGTGGCTCCACCACAACGGACTGGCTACCATGCTGGATATCAGGTGGAACCAAGCAAATAAGTCCATTATCATTGTCAGTGTAGAAAACGATACTGAACCGTCGATGGAAAAATATGCACGCAGGAGGGTGACCTCACCCAACACTTGAGGAATGAGCAGAAGTGCAGATCCACATCAACAAAGGATGCGATTGGTCTCAGCGCGTGACGGACGCGACGCACCACGTAAGGGCGTCCTTCCCCAGTTGGCCTGCTCTTTGGGCAAATTTTGAAATATGGAGGTCAAACCCTTCAGGGGACCATCACAAAGGCCGAAATGTGTGAGACTCATTTTAGTCGCCTCTTATGACAGGCTGGAATACCTCGGGCCTATTCTAACCCCCATACCCACACGAGGGTATAGAAGGTGATTCAAGAGGAATGTCACATAATTTCTGAGGTAATTCTACATGTGAAAATAAACCGAAAAAATCATATGAACGTGTGGGATTTTTTATCATTACAGAAAAAGAGCAGGTTCAAGACTACACACACCTATGAATGAATATGAAGACAACTGTGAATATTACTTACAGAAATGCTGTGTAGGTGCTGTGGTGGACAGAATACTGATGGCACAGCTGACTAATCCATCCTACAACAGGTGTGGGGGTCCTCTAACAGACAGTAGCACTGTGACAATCACGGGTTGGATCAGAGAGCAGTGATGAGGCTGTGTGTGTGTGTGTGTGTGTGTGTGTGTGTGTGTGTGTGTGTGTGTGTGTGTGTGCGCGCGCGTGCTGTTCTCGAGCGTTGCTCAACTGAGCAAGTCCATTGTTTCTGTTCATACCAACATGCCACATACTTTAACCCTTGCAGAATACACCAACATTATGCCAGGGTATTTCTGAGTGTTTTTAAAATATTATGTGAATCCAGAACACTACCCAGTGCACATGTAACATCAGAATGTGAGGCTGTCCAGTAGTTGAGGAAAGGAGAGACATTGTTGCAGTGATACAGTGGAGTCCTACCACCAGTTCATGGTGCATTACCCATTAGCTCGATATTCCACAAATACAAGTGTGGCATATGTTACATTCCGAAGGTTTGTACCCATTCCGTGTACAGCCTGTGCAACATCTGCATCCAGGTGACTTTGTAGGCAGACAAAAATTTTGTGAGTGGTTGACTGTAACAGAGACATCATGAAAACCACATTGAGGCTGACCCCTCACCCGTGGTAGAGTGGGAGATCGTCTCGAGATGTGGCAGGGGGCGAATGTCATTCTGGAGGGCTCAACGGAAGGCCTCTCCAGTTTGTCTGACAAACTGGTTTCAGGCTCTGTCTCCGGCTGATACTGATCTTTGGCTGGACATGGCTGCTTGTCCTGTTCCAGAGGTTTCCCCTCAGGCTGCAAGATCAGGGCGGTCACAGAGGGTGGGCTCACTGGTAGTTGGGCTTAATGGTAGTTGGGAGCTCCAACGTCAGGCGCGTAATGGGGCCCCTTAGGGATATGGTAGCAAGAGAGGGGAAGAAAACCAATGTGCATTCCGTGCGCATACCAGGGGGAGTCATTCCAGATGTGGAAAGGGTCCTTCCGAATGCCATGAAGGGTACAGGGTGCACCCACCTGCAGGTGGTCGCTCATGTCGGCACCAATAATGTGTGTCACTATGGATTGAAGGAAATCCTCTCTGGCTTCCGGCGGCTATCTGATTTGGTGAAGACTGCCAGTCTCACTAGTGGGATGAAAGCAGAGCTCACCATCTGCAGCATCGTCAACAGGACTGACTGCAGACCTTTGGTACAGAGCAGAGTGGAGGGTCTGAATCAGAGGCTGAGATGGTTCTGCGACCACGTGGGCTGCAGATTCCTCGACTTGCGCCATAGGGTGGTGGGGTTTCGGATTCCACTGGATAGGTCAGGAGTCCACTACATGCAGCAGGCGGCTACACGGGTAGCAGGGGTTGTGTGGTGTGGACTGTGCGGCTTTTTAGGTTAGATGGCCTCGGGCAAGTACAGAAAGGGCAACAGCCTCAAAGGGTGCAGGGCAAAGTTAGGACATGCGGGGACCAAGCAGCAATCAGTATTGTAATTGTAAACTGTCGAAGCTGTAGTGGTAAAGTACCAGAACTTCAAGCACTGATAGAAAGCACCAAAGCTGAAATCGTTATAGGTATGGAAAGCTGGCTGATGCCAGAGATAAATTCTGCCGAAATTTTTACAAAGGCACAGACGGTGTTTAGAAAGGATAGATTGCATGCAACCGGTGGTGGAGTGTTTGTCGCTATTAGTAGTAGTTTATCCTGTAGTGAAATAGAAGTGGATAGTTCCTGTAAATTATTATGGGTGAAGGTTACACTCAACAACCGAGCTAACTTAATAATTGGCTCCTTTTACCGACCTCCCGACTCAGAGCATTAGTGGCCGAACAACTGAGAGAAAATCTGGAATACATTTCACATAAATTTTCTCAGCATGTTATAGTCTTAGGTGGAGATTTCAATTTACCAGATATAGACTGGGACACTCAGATGTTTAGGACGGGTGGTAGGGACAGAGCATCAAGTGACATTATACTGAGTACACTATCCGAAAATTACCTCGAGCAATTGAACAGACAACCGCCTCGTGGAGATAACATCTTGGACCTACTGATAACAAACAGACCTGAACTTTTCGACTCTGTAAGCGCAGATCAGGGAATCAGTGATCATAAGGCCATTGCAGCATCCCTGAATATGGATGTAAATAGGAATATAAAAAAAGGGAGGAAGGTTTATCTGTTTAGCAAGAGTAATAGAAGGCAGATTTCAGACTACCTAACAGATCAAAATGAAAATTTCTGGTTCGACACTGACAATGTTGAGTGTTTATGGAAAAAGTTCAAGGCAATCGTAAAATGCGTTTTAGACAGGTACGTTCTGAGTAAAACTGTGAGGGACGGGAAAAACCCACCGGGGTTCAACAACAAAGTTAGGAAACTACTGTGAAAGCAAAGAGAGCTCCACTGCAAGTTTAAATGCAGCCAAAACCTCTCAGACAAATAGAAGCTAAATGATGTCAAAGTTAGCATAAGGAGGGCTATGTGTGAAATGTTCAGTGAATTCGAAAGTAAAATTCTATGTACCGACTTGACAGAAAATCCTAGGAAGTTCTGGTCTTACGTTAAATCAGTAAATGGCTCAAAACAGCATATCTAGACACTCCGGGACGATGATGGCATTGAAACAGAGGATGACACGCGTAAAGCTGAAATACTAAACACCTTTTTCCAAAGCTGTTTCACAGAGGAAGACCGCACTGCAGTTCCTTCTCTAAATCCTCGCACAAACGAAAAAATGGCTGACATCGAAATAAGTGTCCAAGGAATAGAAAAGCAACTGGAATCACTCAATAGAGGAAAGTCCACTGGACCTGACGGGATACCAATTCGATTCTACACAGAGTACGCGAAAGAATTTGCCCCCCTTCTAACAGCCGTGTACCGCAAGTCTCTAGAGGAAGAGAAGGTTCCAAATGATTGGAAAAGAGCACAGGTAGTCCCAGTCTTCAAGAAGGGTCGTCGAGCAGATGCACAAAACTATAGACCTATATCTCTGACATCGATCTGTAGTAGAATTTTAGAACATGTTATCTGCTCGCGTATCATGTCGATCCTGGAAACCCAGAATCTACTCTGTAGGAATCAACATGGATTCTGGAAACAGCAATCGTGTGAGACCCAACTCACTTTATTTGTTCATGAGACCTAGAAAATATTCGATACAGGCTCCCAGGTAGATGCTATTTTCCTTGACTTCCAGAAGGCGTTCGATACAGTTCCCCACTGTCGCCTGATAAAGAAGTAAGAGCCTACGGAATATCAGACCAGCTGTGTGGCTGGATTGAAGAGTTTTTAGCAAACAGAACACAGCATGTTGTTCTCAATGGAGAGACGTCTACAGATGTTAAAGTAACCTCTGGCGTGCCACAGGGGAGTGTTATGGGACCATTGCTTTTCACAATATATATAAATGACCTAGTAGATAGTGTCGGAAGTTCCATGCGGCTTTTCGCGGATGATGCTGTAGTATACAGAGAAGTTGCAGCATTAGAAAATTGTAGCGAAATGCAGGAAGATCTGCAGCGGATAGGCACTTGGTGCAGGGAGTGGTAACTGACCCTTAACATAGACAAATGTAATGTATTGCCAATACATAGAAAGAAGGATCCTTTATTGTATGATTATATGATAGCGGAACAAACACTGGTAGCAGTTACTTCTGTAAAATATCTGGGAGTATGCGTGCAGAATGATTTGAAGTGGAATGATCATATAAAATTAATTGTTGGTAAGGCGGGTACCAGGTTGAGATTCATTGGGAGAGTCCTTAGAAAATGTAGTCCGTCAACAAAGGAGGTGACTTACAAAACACTCGTTCGACCTATACTTGAGTATTGCTCATCAGTGTGGGATCTGTACCAGATTGGGTTGACAGAGGAGATAGAGAAGATCCAAAGAAGAGCGGTGCGTTTCATCACAGGGTTATTTGGTAAGTGTGATAGCGTTACGGAGATGTTTAGCAAACTCAAGTGGCAGACTCTGCAAGAGAGGCGCTCTGCATCACGGTGTAGCTTGCTGTCCACGTTTCGAGAGGATGCGTTTCTGGATGAGGTATCGAATATATTGCTTCCCCCTACTTATACCTGCCAAGGAGACCCCGAATGTAAAATTAGAGAGATTCGAGCACGCACGGAGGCTTTCTGGCAGTCGTTCTTCCCACGAACCATACGCGACTGGAACAGAAAAGGGAGGTAATGACAGTGGCACATAAAGTGCCCTCCGCCACACACCGTTGGGTGGCTTGCAGAGTATAAATCTAGATGTAGATGTAGATATACAGATGAGGCTACATTTACATGCAAAGGTATCATGAACACCTGCAATTCTCATCCACAAGCAATGAAGAACTCACTTGACATTAGGGAAACACTCTTCCAACTTTGGTTCTCAGTGAAAGTCTGGTGGGATCTGATAGATGACCTGGTGACAGGCCTTGCATTCCTGCCAAATTATGTGACAGCCACAGAATATGCACATTTCCTGATAGGAGACCTATCTGCACGTTTGGTAGATGTGACACTAGAGCAGTGATTGCAAATGTACATGCAACATGATGGATTACTGATTCACTGTACCAGTCAAGTATCCCAATATCAGAATGACCACATTTCCTCAGTGGTGGATTAGCCACGGCAAACCCATTAACTGGCTTACCAGATCACCCAACCTAACACCATTAGAATTCTATTTATGGGTCTGGTTAAAGGGGAATGTGTATGCTACGAAATTGGATATATATGAAGGACTCGTCCCTCGTGTCACCAATGCTATTACCCACATTAAAGCCCGCAGGGATGATGATCGATGTGCAACGAAACACACCCTCCTACGCACTGACAAGTGCATTGAGTTGGGTGGGGGGGCTTCTTCAACACTTCTTGTATTCCACAGTGCCTACACAGCATTTTGGTGAGTAATAGTCACCCTTGTCTTCATAATCATTCATTCATGGATGTGTGTAGTCTTCAACCCACTCCAGTTCTGTAACTAACGAGAAATAGAAACATGTTCATAGGCCTTTTTGTGTATTTTAACACGTATAATCACCTCACAAATTATGTGACATTCCTGCTGAATCACCAAGTATATATTGGCTGTATTCCTATCATCCATCCTAGCAAGACTGTATTTTGTGAAACTGTCATTATTGTTGCTGAGCTATGTTCAGAGAATTTTTGCAATATGGAGATGATAAGTTAAGAACTGTTGTTATGTTGATGTAGGGTCTACATGAGATATTGAGGTAATGTTGATATGGCAGATAATATGATTATGATGGTGCTTTTGACGATGACAGGTGTAGAGTTTGTTGATGATGATGTAGGGTAAGGTGGCCAATGTTAGGGAACTTTATTCTGAATTCAAGTGTGTCATGTTCTTTAATGTCAAAGAATCAATTGTATCAAGAAATATGTTGAAAATTTGTAATGCAATTACTGTGGATCTGATAGTTATGAGAAAAATGTTAATTACAACTAATAGTTTTGGAGGGAAAAACATGTCAGAATAATAGATACAGTGAAAATACTTAATTGTGGAAAATATTTGATCTATAATGATGTACGCTGATAAGTATTTTGTACTGTCAGAGTGTTTGATGAACCAAGTCTCAATTATTTAAAAGAAGTTTGAAAAAAAAAAAAAAAAAAAGAGTGTCAGAAAGTGAGGTTTCAGTCAACAAGGCTTTGGCTGAAAATACACACACACACACACACATACACACACACACACACACACACACACACACAAAGGGGACAGTGAACAGTGAAACAGTGCTACTTGTGGGAGCTACAGGGACAAGGTGGAGAGATGGAGAGAGGGTAGGGCAACTGAGTATCGTAAATAGAACAGATGACTGGATTTTACCTGATTCACTTACATTAAATTTTTTGGAAAGTTGTCTGTTTCCAGTACAGGTGCCACATTTAAGTACAAATTGCATCAGTTTGTTGTAAAAGCACACTCGGCACAATATAGCAATATAGCATAGTGTAGCAAAAAAGTGGATAAAATGTGTCACTTTTCAAATAGTCTTAGAAATCTGGTAAGTCGTTGATTATAAAATGTCAGTTACGTGTGATGTAATTCAGCAGTCAGCTAGTAAAGTCAGTACTGGATACACAATAATTCCTTGAAAAATGTAGCACTCATGAGAAATCAACAAATGACCTTTAGTAAGAAACTTGCTAATTTTTCTTTGCTTCTATTTTGCATGTTAAAGGAATCAGTTACTTTGGATATAAAATTATTCTTATTTTGAAATTAAAAAGAAAACAGAAAATAAAATATGTATGAATCTTCTTACTGTATACAGTGGTGCAAGTGTATCAGAAAATGAACGTAAGTTGAATGATTTTGATGTACTTGTTGCTGAAGTTTTCATTTCAAAGTAAGGAAAAAAGCTGAAATACTACCCCAGATCATGTAAGAATCAGACTCGCCAGGTGCTGACAGCATCACACCCTTACTTCTATCAACAACCACAAGATGACATTTCATTCAGTGAATTCTGAGGCAGATTTGCCCAACTGCAAGCAACCTCAAGTGACTTTCCATTGTCAGGCTCAGTTGGATCTGAGAGAGCATCGCTAGTAAATGAAGTCACCATGCCAAGCGTCTGTGGTAGGAGATGGACAAGTCCTGATCTAAAAATGTTCATATTTTCTGTGGAAGCTGAATAAAGTTTATAGAATTGTATTTTGAATTCAGGGGAGTGAATTCATCAGTTATGACTAAGAACCAATAAAGAACCACAAGCATTTGCTCATTGATTTTACATGTAAATATCATGCACAGGAACCATACAATTTCAGTTCTGTGTTCTAAATTCTGGTTTACACTAGAGTGAACGGAAATGAACCTGAGTGAATAAGGTGTCCACTGATCTTGTAGCAGGTCGCAATGATATTTCAGGATGGTTGACAGGACAGCAGGTACATAGAACCGTGTGGTCAGCCATTGTGGAGTTACAGAGGCAGCAATTTATTTATTATACTCAATACAGCAGTCAAAAGTGATGTCTCACTGCATTCACCACCAAGGTGGTACACGTCGGCTAGGATGGCAGTCGGCAGTGGTTGCTCAGCTCAGCCGGTGGCACTGAAGTGATGTCAGCATCCCAGTGGCAGTACAGCTGCATTGGACATGGGCAGGTGGCAGGCACACCGTGGTAGCAATCTCTAAACCAACCTACTCACACCGATTGGAGCAAATGCATGGCCAACCTACTTCTTGGTGGTGAGCCTTGTGCAGGAGGCAGCCAAGTGCAGCTGCAAACCGAGGACCCTCTGACTTAGGCATCAATTAGGCCTAAGTCAGTTAGCAGATGGCCCCCATATAGAAGGCACCAGTTCAGCTCTCAGCAGTATTAGGGCTAGGCACAGCCCATAGACCCGCAGCTAGCAGATGCAGCTTCTAGCAGTATTTGGCAGGATGACCCTCATCGGGTCGACAACTGGTACGAAGTAAATGTGAGTGCTGTCTGTGGGCAATGACGATGCTTAGCTGAAGCATCACGCTGCTCTGAGTTGCAAGTAATCGAGCAGATGCAGCTCTGAGCCACTATGCAAGCAAACTTGGGCAAGCTCACTGTAATTAAATCATGGGGGAAGGTTGGTGAATCAATGTTTATAATAGTGATAATACAACACAATATCACCAGTTAATTTAAAATAGTCTGTTATGCTATGTCCTTTCATACAAAAATGTACACCTTCTGCTGGACCAACTCCTCTCTTGTTACATGTAGACAACACAATTGGTATATCGCTAGTGTAACATGATTTACTGAAACAATAACCTCTCTCTCATAGAAACACTAGTCCAGTCAAAGCTGCTAAAATACACCTCACCAGGTTCCAGCAGAAGGTATACTTGTTTGGATGAAAGGAAAGAGTTTAAGTTAATTGGTGTTGTTGTGTTATATTATCTCTATTAACAAAAACTGACACACATACCTTCTCCCAAGATTTAATTAAAAACACCGATCTGTCAGCTCAGTGAGCTCACACAGATTTGATTGTGTAGCAGCTCAGAGTTGCATCTTCTTGATTGCTTGCAACTGAGAGCAATGTGAGCTTCAGCAGCTGAGTCCCCATGGCTTATGATTCCAATGGCCTCCAGCAGACCTCCCTAGTTTTACAGGACATCTGCTGCTGTAAGATGCCTGGCAACAATAATCATCATCCAGCTGTGACTCCACACTGATGTGGCATGAGGCTATATAAGGGGGCCCATTTTTTGGGAGCTTATCAGTCAGCTCAAAGATGCAGCACAGGCAACAGCATTGAATGGGCTCACTGAGATGCCATCAAAGGAGTAGTGTACTAATTAATCAATAGTCTGGAAACAACATCTGGTTCCCAAGAATAAACAATAAAACTGTCAGAGGAACTGCCCAGACCACTTTGCTTTCTGGTCCTTGCGTTTTTATGGGTTGCAGGATGTCTTTTCCAATTGATGGTACTTGGATTTCTGTTGCTCTGGTGAGGTGTATTTCAGCTGCTTTGGCTGTTCTAGAGAGTTCCAATGAGAGTGATGTTATTGTTTTTAAAACATTTCACATGTGTGGGTTTGCTAGCAGGGACTTTGATAAATGATGTTACATTAGTGATAAGCCACTTGTGTTTCCCACTTGTAACAAGAGAACAGTTGGTCCAGCAGACTGTCCCACCTACTCTGTTGTAACAGGACATCATTTTTGCTTGGATAGACATGGGAATGGTGTATTGCCAGGCTCAGACATTGTGTAATCCAGCTCACCATTGTGACAACCTCGGGCTATTCGTGTGGTAACAAGAATTGTTTTAGTGTGAGGTGGTGATGGTAATCACTGTGATAGTGTTGCACATGCTGAAGAATTTGCTCTGTGATAATACATCCCTTCTGCATTGCTATTAGCTTGGACAGAGAGTTAAGGAGATTGAGTTCTAAGATACTGTTTACGAAGGTCAAGTTTTGGGCATGTAGTATATCTTAAAGTTTGGCTGGCCAGTATAGTACATGATATGTTGTGTGTAAAGTTTTAGCTCCTGTCTTGGTGGCTGGAAGATGGAATGTTGATACTGAAATATAACAAACTGTACCATTTACCTCACAGCTCAAACCATTCTACATCTCAGATCACCCCTACTTGTTGCAGGTTCACAATAATCCCTGTTGGATCATATATGGAATATATCTAGTGTGGACCCCCTTTCTATAAATTTGAAAATTTGCCTTGCCATTATAGTTTCTGGTATAGCATCATTGAAAGAAGTGATTGAGATTAA
This sequence comes from Schistocerca serialis cubense, assembly GCF_023864345.2. Taxonomy (NCBI): domain Eukaryota; kingdom Metazoa; phylum Arthropoda; class Insecta; order Orthoptera; family Acrididae; genus Schistocerca; species Schistocerca serialis. Next base: position 80,655,446 of record NC_064640.1, on the reverse strand, counting down.
AATTTACGAAAACATCCTCAATAAAGATAGTGGTCTGCAGTTAAGGACAGCTTCTGGCCATCGGAAGGTTGAAATGGGTGCAGAGGTCATGCAGTCAAAACATTACCTTGTATAAATGAAAATACACAATTTTGGAGACTTTACTGGTCTCGTACAGTTATGATTTTATGTATATATACTGGACTGGTGAGTGAAAATTTGTACTGACGCTAGGGATCGAACCCAAGACTCCTGCTTACTAGACAGGTGCATTAGCCTTGTCTATCAAAAAACAAATTGGTGTCTCACTGAATGTTTACTATTAGATCATCCACATGGACTGGTATCTGTGTATTACCAGCTACCATCAGCCAGCACAGAAAAATTCTGTTTTGAGGACCTTTGTGTATCAAGCAGAGGATGTTTCAGATTCAGAAAACCTGCTGAAAGAACTGAGCCACTTATGAAGAGTTTTTACAGGGCTACAACAACTAACAAGTTGTGCAAGCCATTTCACTGAAGACATGTAATGCAGAAGGTCCCCATGGATGACAAGAGGAAGCTTGCATTTATGCCGTTTTGGAGCTCAGTAAAAGGAAAGATTAGCTGGCTCCTAAAGAAGCACGAATTCTATTCAATCTTCATGCATCCAGCAAAAATTCAACAACTCACAACACCTGTGAAAGATGATGTAGGCCTCAGAATGCCAGGAATTTACAGAATACCATGTTGATGTGGACAGTTTTGTTGGGCAGCTGTGTGTACTATTGAACAGCACCGTATGAACATGAGAGGTATTTTTTGCCTACAGTAAACCAAGAAATTGGCTGTAGCAGATCGTACTCTGAGAAATGGACACCGAATTGCATTCACCAAAACATCTATTATTAAAAGTAAAAATAGTTTGTGGTATAGCATCATCAAAAGAAGTGATCAAGATTAAAATTTCTGGAAACATCCTCAATAATGTAGTTGTCTGCAATTAAGGACAGCTTCTGGCCATCAAAAGGTTGAAATGGATGCAGCAGTCATGCGGGCAAAACATTACCTTGTATAAATGAAATTACACAATTTCGGAGACTTTACTGGTCTCATACAGTTATGATTTTATGTATGTATACTGGACCGGTGAGTGAAAATTTGTACTGAGGCCAGGGATCGAACCCGAGACTCCTGCTTACTAGACATGTATGTTAGCCACTGAGGCACCTTGGCACAGTGGTTGAGACAACTCCACTGATTACCGCTTACCTGGCAGCGGCAGTGAGAATTTGGATTGAGGAAGGAGGCATGAGAGGGTAACCTGTGCAGTGTGTCAACCTCTGTGCCTAGATGGCTTAGTGGCTAATGCACCCGCCTAGTTAGCAGGAGACCCGGGTTTGATTCCCAAGCCTCGGTACAGATTTTCACACACCCCTTCGGTCTATATACACAAATCACCACCTCATATGGTTCTTGACTAGACACCAGTTACATCATATTTGGTAGTGCCACCATATAAGGATGGCAGCAGCAACAACACATCAGTCACCAGTTGAAAATGGCCAAGGAGTACTCAGTCATAGCTCATGGATTTTAAATGACTTGATGTGGCTGGAAGCCAAAGAGAATTTTATCAATACCGTCACATAAATGTTGGTTAATGAGTTCCTCCATAACTGGTTGTAGGTCATGGGGCACCCTATACGCTTATGGTATACAGGTCATTCATTCCAGTTGGACTGTGTGTTGCATCACTGGGGCTAACAGACCATGGGCATCGAGCAGGTTCTTGAATTCTAATAGTAACTCCTTCATTGCTATTTTCTCTGTTATTTCTAAATGCTTCACTTTCTCATGTAATGCTGTTTTGCTGGTGGCTTGCTCATGGCTAGGGTCCAAAATTGACTTGTCTAGATTGTTTTTGTGTAGAACATCTAAATTCGCAACCCATAATCCCTTAGACAAACTGACACCTTCGGTCCCAAATTTATCAATACTGAAAGGAACTATGCACTCAACACCTATCTCTCATGTATGTACATCTACCTTGATCTGAATCACGTCTATTTCCTCATCAGTTATAACAAACTACACTTTTAAGTTCATCTGCCAGCAATCACACTTGAGGGAACCTCAAGTGGGGAAGGTAGTTCCTTAACTCGCCCTGTTGTGCTGATGATGTTAGAGGACAGGATGGGCTGAGTGTTTATTGACCTTACAGAATGAAATTTTCACTTTGCAGCAGAGTGTGCACTGATATGAAACTTCCTGCCAGATTAAAACTGTTTTGGACCAAGACTCAAACTTCAGATCTTTTCCTTTCACATGCAAGTGCTCTACCACCAAGTTACCCAAGCACTACTCAAATCTCATCTTCACAGCTTCAGTTCTGCTAGTACCTCTCCTCCTTTCCTGCGAACCTTGCAGAGCAAGCAGTCCTGGAAAAAAGGAGAGCTTCTGTGAAGTTTGTAAGGCAGGAGGCAAGATACTGGCAGAAGTGAGGTGTGAAGATGGGTTGTGAGTTGTACTTGGGTAGCTCAGTGGTAGAGCACTTGCCCTTGAAAGGTTAAGGTTCCAAGCTCTAGTCTCGGTCCAGTACATAGTTTTGATCTGCCAGGAAGTTTTATTTATTGACCTTGTAGCATGATCATGGGGTCATAGAGGCAGTGACAGAACAACAACAATTTGTTGGTTGTAATCAGTATAGCAGCCAAAGGTATTGTCTCGCTGCAGTCAGTGTCCCCATAGCACATGTCAATAATGGGTGACAGAAGTTGCTTAGTTCAGGAGGCAGCGAGCGGCACTTGTGCAAAGTAAGCACTCCTGTGAGTGCAGACCTGTGTCAGATCTGGGACAAACTCTGACGTAAGCTGATCATGCCAGTTGGCACAAATGTGCGACCAGTGAACAGCTTGTTGGTGAGCCCAGAGCAGGAGGCACTCGAGTGTGGCTGCACACCAAGGAACCCCAATGTAGGTGTCCTGAAATCAACTACCAAATGGCTTCCAGCTGGAATGAACCAGGTCTGCTGGCAACATAATCAGAATAAGGCACAGCCCATAGACCCACAGCTATGAGAGGCAATGTCTAGCAGTAGTTGAGCAGGATGAACCTCATCAGGCTGATGACTGGCATGGAGTACTTGTCAGCACTAGCTGTGGAAATGACAGATACTTTATAGCTGGAGCAGGAGGTATTTGTGGATATTCAACTAGGCCTGTTGTGTTAAAATACAATTTTTGACTGTTTAAACTGTGTAAGCATTGCAGTGTCAAGCTTGGACAGTGTGTGGACTTCATATAATACTTCAACAACAGTTTTCAGCTCTGGCTGCAGGCAGCAAGGCTAATCATGTGACACTCACTTTAGTGCCATGGTGGAGACTTCTGTCATATCAGCTTGGCACCTTTCAGCTTCTGGTCGAGAAATGCAGTGACAGCTTTCTGCTCACTTGGCAGCTGGTTATGGATGCCAATTTGAAAGGCAATGGTGCAACATGATAGAAGAAACCTCTCATAATATATTGGTGAACACTGACATTACATATTTGCCATTAGTGTTTCTTGTTAAGATAATGCAAAACACTAAGAGCAAACCCCACATTAGCATGTATAGGCAGGCGGATGTTTAACTTGCAAACTAAATGAAATCATGTAGAAGAGATTAAAAACTCATGTATCTGAACTTCTGCAGAAACATCTGAAGCAAGATAGAAAATGCTGAACACCTCGTAACAGAGCAATGTTGGATTATCCTACTCCTTCATATACCACTCCTGATGCCAATATTATTTTTTTCTGATATTTGTTCATTACTAATGCATATAACATGCTTACACGAACAACTAAATTCTTATGTGTGCAATTTATCATTAAACTTCATTATCCACTGCACAATTTACTTATTGCTGATGGCAGTGGTATATTTAGTTCTTGCTGGAAATACACTCCTGGAAATGGAAAAAAGAACACATTGACACCGGTGTGTCAGACCCACCATACTTGCTCCGGACACTGCGAGAGGGCTGTACAAGCAATGATCACACGCACGGCACAGCGGACACACCAGGAACCGCGGTGTTGGCCGTCGAATGGCGCTAGCTGCGCAGCATTTGTGCACCGCCGCCGTCAGTGTCAGCCAGTTTGCCGTGGCATACGGAGCTCCATCGCAGTCTTTAACACTGGCAGCATGCCGCGACAGTGTGGACGTGAACCGTATGTACAGTTGACGGACTTTGAGCGAGGGCGTATATTGGGCATGCGGGAGGCCGGGTGGACGTACCGCCGAATTGCTCAACACGTGGGGTGTGAGGTCTCCACAGTACATCGATGTTGTCGCCAGTGGTCGGCGGAAGGTGCACGTGCCCGTCGACCTGGGACCGGACCGCAGCGACGCACGGATGCACGCCAAGACCGTAGGATCCTACGCAGTGCCGTAGGGGACCGCACCGCCACTTCCCAGCAAATTAGGGACACTGTTGCTTCTGGGGTATCGGCGAGGACCATCCGCAACCGTCTCCATGAATCTGGGCTACGGTCCCGCACACCGTTAGGCTGTCTTCCGCTCACGCCCCAACATCGTGCAGCCCGCCTCCAGTGGTGTCGCGACAGGCGTGAATGGAGGGACGAATGGAGACGTGTCGTCTTCAGCGATGAGAGTCGCTTCTGCCTTGGTGCCAATGATGGTCGTATGCGTGTTTGGCGCCGTGCAGGTGAGCGCCACAATCAGGACTGCATACGACTGAGGCACACAGGGCCAACACCCGGCATCATGGTGTGGGGAGCGATCTCCTACACTGGCCGTACACCACTGGTGATCGTCGAGGGGACACTGAATAGTGCACGGTACATCCAAACCGTCATCGAACCCACCGTTCTACCATTCCTAGACCGACAAGGGAACTTGCTGTTCCAACAGGACAATGCACGTCCGCATGTATCCCGTGCCACCCAACGTGCTCTAGAAGGTGTAAGTCAACTACCCTGGCCAGCAAGATCTCCGGATCTGTCCCCCATTGAGCATGTTTGGGACTGGATGAAGCGTCGTCTCACGCGGTCTGCACGTCCAGCACGAACGCTGGTCCAACTGAGGCGCCAGGTGGAAATGGCATGGCAAGCCGTTCCACAGGACTACATCCAGCATCTCTACGATCGTCTCCATGGGAGAATAGCAGCCTGCATTGCTGCGAAAGGTGGATATACACTGTACTAGTGCCGACATTGTGCATGCTCTGTTGCCTGTGTCTATGTGCCTGTGGTTCTGTCAGTGTGATCATGTGATGTATCTGACCCCAGGAATGTGTCAATAAAGTTTCCCCTTCCTGGGACAATGAATTCACGGTGTTCTTATTTCAATTTCCAGGAGTGTATTTTATTTGAAGAAAAATTCACCATGTACTATGCCTGCAAACCACATGAATGTTTAAAATTCAATGGTGTTAAAAACTGTTTAAGACTGACCTAGCTTATATAAAAGCCTTCATTTTCCACTTTAGAACAAACATTTTACTTTTTCAAGAACTTTGTATTTCCATTATTCATATTTAAAATTTTCATGTTCCAGTCTTAAAATTTAATTCTTTTCAATATTCAGTGGCATAGTTTTGTAGCCACACTGTATATATACAGTAACTGACATAACATATTACATTTTTAATTACTCAAATCAGAAGATTTCACTTTCAAGAAAAATTGTACCAATAATTTTTCCATTTGTTAACTATACAGCTATCAGTGAAACAAACTTAAGTTTCTGATTATGGTATCTTTGCCCTTTTAACTTTTCTATCTTTTGTGGTAATATTCCAAATGTAAGAACATAGTATTTCACCAATAATATACGCATTTATAAAAAGGCAGAATGTTGCTAAAACTCACTGTGCAGCCATTTGCAAGCATATTTATAACAGACACTTAGTCTGAAAATGGGAGTTCAGGTTCCAAGCCACTGTGTTGCTGCAGTTAACAGTACTTGGGCCCAATTCACACAGCAATGGCAGGGCACTGACATATGGTGGGGACATGGTGCTGTTTCATGCAAACTCTTGTTAAACAAATGAAGCAGTTCACACATAAGTGGCATGGTGGAGACATGTTATTCATGGTCTGTGCCACAACTGAAGTGGCACACTGAAGTATCATGTGGCACACTGAAGCATCATGTGGCAGACACATTCAAGTGGTGAAGTGGTGTGCTGCTGTTTCCATTAATTTTAAGTCATCTGATGTGCCTTAAAAAAAAACAAAAAAAAAAGTTTTATGTAGATGACGCATCTCTGTCATTACACATTTTGAATCAAAAGTTTCCAAGTAGTACAAGAAAACATTTGATTTATTTAAAGTCCTGCATTGTTACCCTCAATATGCAAACTTTGTTCTGTCTCACACTTCCAGAAAATTTCCAAATTGTAAGTGCCCTGGGAAAAAAAAGTTTCCATGCTTTCTATACACAGTTACTTTGAGCTCCACTTTGTAGTGGTTCTGCGTGCTTTTATTTCTTTGTTTGTTGTCCTCGGTGTTGACGTACTGGCTGAAAAATGAGGTGGTTATTTCGACACTGACTACTGTAAATAATGTAGCCGACACATACACAGTTGCATTTCACTGTCTTTTACTTTCACTTTTCAGAAACCCCCCCCCCACACACACACACACATTTATATGGCCAGTGAACTACTGTTTAACTTTCCATAAGCCTCACTAATAGTTTGCAGGTGAACATCCATATACTGCTACAATAGTTTCCTGTTGAACATCTACGAGCAGTAAAATCTAACCACAAAGTTCACAGTTCTTGAAGAATAATCAGATACGTATGGAGCAGATACTGACACTGTTTTTACACTTGGCCTAATTGTTTAACACTTATTCCACAGTTAATTTGAAGCATTGTTGTTGTTCTAACCAGCACAGGTTACTTGTTTGAAACTCAGACGTGGACTGACTGTCTCACCAGCAAAAATTGGTCCCTTATATATCATCACAATAATTGGTACTTAAACTACACATTGTTCAAAGTTAAATTTACAGAAATTACTATTGAAACTTAACGCATTAAATTAACTAAATATGTCAAAAGTTACTTTGGACAAAACTGTTAATTACTTTGGAATTAATTAAGGGCTGGCTTTGCTAACATGCTTTCAAAGAGAGCCAAATAAATGCTTTAAGATTACTAGCATTTCATCTTCCAAATGTTTACAATTATTACAAAATTTATATTTGTTTATATATCAAAAATAGAATTTAAGTTACGAAACAACGACTGATTCCTCCCTAAAATGAAAGTATTAACTAGGAGTAGTCGAAATAAATTAGAAAATCAGTTACATACATAAAACTAAGCACAAAATTAGATCTTTTGTTATATTCTTTTAAAACTGAGGGCCAACCTTTCTCTTTTATGAAAATGCAGATTGTACTCATGTATGTTAATCTTAATTAGTCCAAAAAATGAATTTAAGGAGGCAAATGACAAAACAAGATGGGAATTAAAATTCCAGTTGGCATTTTTGGGGAGCTGTGTCAAGAATGCTTGCTCAAAATCAATATTCTTTATTAGTCAATGCCCACCTTGACTCCAAAGTAGCGTGTGCAGGGAAATGTGTGACTGGATATATGGTACCGTGGTAAGGTCGGAGTCAAGAATCAATATTCTTTATTAGCTGATGATTCTTTACAGGAAGTTGATGACTGTTGTCCAAGGGCTGATGGTGGGTAGCTTGCAGTGGAATGCCAGGACAGCATAACAGTGGGTGACAGCGATGATGGTGTTGCTGACGCAAATTGACTGACAGCTCCATAGTATAACGAGCTGGTGGCTGGACTGCTATACGCTGCACATGACTTAAGACAGCTGGCAGGGGTGTGGTAAACCCATGTCCCTCGAAGGCTGGCTACAGTATGAGGTGATGGCCCCCAGTGAAATGCCTCATCTCAATGGCATCAGTTCAAAACCTGGAATCATCACGGCTAGTTGACATTCTTTGCATAGTAGTTGGTGCTGCTCGATGAAGCTGTCTGGCTGCAAATCCAACTGATGACTGGTGCAGAGACTATGCTAGATGACTGCATGAGCTGGGAGCATATATACTCATTCCAGCTGGGGGTGTTATGACAAGAGCTAGGCTGAAATGATGTAGCTAGCTGTGGGGTGGCGGCGCCGTCTGTTTACGAGAGCCTGAAAACTATTTCTGTGGTCAACCAGAAAATGATGGGGAACATATTGACCATAGTTCCCAGTCTGCAAGTCCACATTCTTCTTTTGTTCACTGAAAGAAATGTTTCTACACTCTATTTACTTCAACAGGAATAGGAACTATGATTAGAAATTAAAGTTGTGCATTCTAATTGATATTAATATTTGATAAACTTTCACATGCACAACATAATAATATGCCTGATGATGATGATAGTAATAATGTTTCTATCAAACGGAAATATGAGCAGCTCAGAGGTGACCTCTGCGGTAAATTCCCATTAAATAGTCTGACTTCCGATATGGTTAATTGCTCGCCACAAAAGTTGAAAATAATGCCACCATTTGCCACGCGCTTTTGTTAACATTACGAGTGGCACACAAACAGTTACTTCCAAGAAATCTAAGCGATCCAGAATGGTGTACAGTCCTTGCGAGTTCATTTTCTGTTTGCACCGAAAACATGTGTTTAGTTGCAGTCTGGCTGTGATGTCATCCAAGGCAGCATGTAAGCCAGTGTTTGACTGACACAGACCGTATGGTAGCTGGGTGTGAAGTGAAGTCACTGCCTCTCAGGTCATATTTATAGATGGGCACATCAGATGGTCGGAGGGAACACCTACCGTCATCCGCTCTATGCCCAAGTAGCAGCATCTAATGGCTGCTTTCTTGGACATGTATTATTTAATAACTCTGTCATGAATCAATTTAGAATCTTTGTTATTTTTGTATGAATGGAGTTAAACTGGGTTTAATCACAGGAAAAGTTTTAGCTCCCCTGCATTTAAACTTTGCCATCTAGAATTTTTAGAGCATGACTTCTGAACTACACCTTTAGGAGATCTTGTATTGACTGGTATTTGCATCAAAGTCTTGAAACTTGTTATATCTTCATTATTTAATAGATGTAATCAAATGCTGTAGTCAGAACTGTCTATCATTAATATAACTGATAGTTAATTTACTACAAATAAGGACGCTTTTGTTCCAAATTTAGTTTTCAGTAAATTACTTGAAAATTATTAGAGGTAGCTTAATAAGGTCCCGTTGTTAAGGTTTTCATATCAAACTGATGCTTCATACCAATTTTCATCTGTCTAAGTCTAATATTTAGCGCCTTCAATTTTTCTTGAAAATGTGGATTCTGACCAAAATTTTGTTCCGGTCAAATTGAAATTTTTAATAGTTAATTTTGACAGACATTTGCACTTTCTGACCGATTTTTGGGTTTATACACTACAGGCCATTAAAATTGCTACACCAAGAAGAAATGCAGATGACAAACGGGTATTCATTGGACAAATATATTATACTAGAACTGACATGTGATTACATTTTCATCCAATTTGGGTGCATAGATCCTGAGAAATCAGTACCCAGAACAACCACCTCTGGCCGTAATAATTGCCTTGATACGCCTGGGCATTGAGTCAAACAGAGCTTGGATGGTGTGTACAGGTACAGCTGCCCATGCAGCTTCAACACGATACCACAGTTCATCAAGAGTAGTGACTGGTGTATTGTGACGAGCCAGTTGCTCGGCCACCATTGACCAAACGTGTTCAATTGGTGGGAGATCTGGAGAATGTGCTGGCCAGGGCAGCAGTCGAACATTTTCTGTATCCAGAAATGCCCGTACAGGACCTGCAACGTGCGGTCATGCATTATCCTGCTGAAACGTAGGGTTTCGCAGGGATCGAATAAAGGGTAGAGCCACAGGTCGTAAAACATCTGAAATGTAATGTCCACTGTTCAAAGTGCCGTCAATGCGAACAAGAGGTGACCCGTCAATGCGAACAAGAGGTGACTGAGACGTGTAACCAATGGCACCCCATGCCATCACGCCCAGTGATACGCCAGTATGGCGATGACGAATACACCCTTCCAATGTGCGTTCACCGCGATGTCGCTAAACACGGATGCGACCATCATGATGCTGTAAACAGAACCTGGAATCATCTGAAAAAATGACGTTTTGGCATTTGTGCACCCAGGTTCGTCGTTGAGTACACCATCACAGGTGCTCCTGTCTGTGATGCAGTGTCAAGGGTAACCGCAGCCGTGGTCTCCGAGCTGATAGTCCATGCTGCTGCAAACGTCGTCGAACTGTTCGCGCAGATGGTGGTTGTCTTGCAAACGTCCCCATCTGTTGACACAGGGATCGAGACGTGGCCGCATGATCCATTACAGCCATGAGGATAAGATGCCTATCATCTGGACTGCTAGTGATACGGGGCCATTGGGATGTAGCACGGCATTCCGTATTACCGTCCTGAACCCACCGATTCCATATCCTGCTAACAGTCATTGGATCTCGACCAACGTGAGCAGCAATGTTGCGATACAATAAACCGCAATCGCGATAGGCTACAATTCAACCTTTATCAAAGTCGGAAACGTGATGGTACACATTTCTCCTCCGTACACGAGGCATCACAACAACATTTCACCAGGCAACGCCGGTCAACTGCTGTTTGTGTATTAGAAATCGGCTGCAAACTTTCCTCGTGTCAGCAAGTTGTAGGTGTTGCCACCAGCGCCAAACTTGTGTGAATGCTCTGAAAAGCTAATCATTTGCATATTGCAGTATCTTCTTCCTGTAGGTTAAATTTCACGTCTGTAGCACGTCATCTTCATGGTGTAGCAATTTTAATGGCCAATAGTGTAGCTTTATTATTTAGCGCTACTTGTTCTTTTATTTAAAACCATGTATTTAGGGAAACACTCTCGAGATTTAACAATTTAAACATTAATATACTGAAGCATATGTTGACGAAATTTGGAAAAGCAACTTTAATTTTTGAATTCATCCTTAAATTATGGCGCAAGATTTCTCATGCTACGCACAGGCGCGTTATGATTATGTGAGTAGTTGGACAAGCTATGTATGGGCGCACTGCATTGTTGCCAAATTTATTCAAGATGGCAGCGATGATGTCATCCAAAATGGCGGCGTGTAGACTTGGCAACAGCGCATGAAATCATTCAAGATAGCGGATTTTGGCGGGAAAATAGGTCAGTTGGGCTATGTCCACTAACCCAACCCCCATAAAAATGGTGGGAAATTTGAATTTTGGCGGGAAAATAGGTCAACTGGGCTATGCCCACTAACTTAACCCTCCAGAAAAAATTGGCACTAAATTCAAATTCCAACATGATAATGAAACTTCCTGGGAGATTAAAACTGTGTGCCAGACCAAGACTCGAACTCAGGACCTTTGCCATTCACGGGCAAGTGCTCTACCAACTGAGCTACCCAAGCACGACTCGCGCCCCATCCTCACAGCTTTAATTCCGTCAGTACCTCTTCTCCTACCTTCCAAACTTCACAGAATCTCTCCTGCGAACCTTGCAGAACTAGCACTCCTGGAAGAAAGGATATTGTATAGACATGGCTTAGCCACAGCCTGGGGGATGTTTCTAGAACGAAATTTTCACTCTACAGTGGAGTGTGTGCTGATATGAAACTTCCTGGCGGATTAAAACTGTGTGCTGGACCGAGACTCGAACCGCCAGGAAATTTCATATCAGCGCACACTCCACTTTATAGTGAAAATTTCATTCTAGAAACATCCCCCAGGTTAAGCCATGTCTCCGCAATATCTTTTCTTCCGGGAGTGCTAGTTCTGCAAGGTTTGCAGGAGGGCTTCTGTGAAGTTTGGAAGGTAAGAGAAGAGGTACTGGTGGAATTAAAGCTGTGAGGACGGGGCATGAGTCGTGCTTGGGTAGCTCAGTTGGTAGAGCACTTGCCCGGGAAAGGCAAAGGTCCCAAGTTCGAGTCTCGGTCCAGCACACAGTTTTAATCTGCCAGGAAGTTTCATATCAGTGCACACTCCGCTGTAGAGTGAAAATTTCATTCTCCAACATGATAATGTATGCAAAACCGTATTTGTAATTTTTTTTTTACACAAATGTATTGACCAACTAGGATCATGTTAACAACTTCAGTTCCTCTCCTTCCTTTGTTGTTGTTTCCTTTTTTTCCAGTATTCTCATTTTCTCCCCATGAAGTCTCTTCCTTTCTTCTGTCCATGTTGTTCCCAATTTTTTATTTCTTCTACTTTGAAAGCCTTCCAAATTTAGTATTTTATTTTTAAATCGGTTTCTTTCTGCTATTTCTGATTCTTTAATGTTGTTTCTTTCAACATCTTTTGTTACTTCTGTAATCCATGCTATTGCCGATTTCTTCTTCCAGAAATATAGGAGTATTTGTTTTGTTAGTCTATTTCCATCCATTCGGTAGAGATGTCCAAAAAAGGTTAATCTTTGTTTGGCCATTACTTCAGATATATTTTTGTAGATCTCCTCATTACTTCTTATTTTCCAACCATCTGCAGTTTTCATTGCAGCCATTATTTTTCTAATAATCCTTCTTTCCGGTATCTCTAGTTTGTGCATCTTATAGTTCATCTTTAGGCATTCAGATCCATATAAACTTTCTGGTCATACCACTGCGGTGTAGTGTTTTAGTTTTGTTTTTCTAGATATACATTTCATGTTGTAAATATTTTTGGTCAAACCATATGCTCTTTCCATTTTGTTAATTCTTACATCTATTGCAGATTTTTCTAGTCCATTCTGTTGCATAGTTTCTCCAAGATATTTAAATTTATTTACTCGCTCTATTTTACCTATTTGTGTTTCTATGTATTTTGGTGCATTTTTTTATATTTGTCATGAATTTTGTTTTTTCAGCTGAAATTTTGAGACCAGTTCTGTTTGCTAATTTTTCCAGAATGTTTATTTGAGTAACTGCTTCTGTCAGGTTTTCTGAAAGTATTGCGAAATCATCCGCAAAAGCCAAGCAGTTTACTTGAATTCCATTTGTTTTCCTTCCCAGAGTTATTGGTTCAATTTTGTGATTTTTTAACTCCGAATTCCAGATCCTTACAATTTTTTCTAGAACACAGATAAACAATGAACTTTATTATTATTCATTTAATGTTATTTATTATTTATTATTATTATTATCGGTCTACCACCACTAGAAAATTGCGCCAAGTTCAAATTCCAACACGATAATGTCTCAAAAACTGTACTTATATTTGAAACTTCCTGGCAGATTAAAACTGTGTGCCCGACCGAGACTCGAACTCGGGACCTTTGCCTTTCGCGGGCAAGTGCTCTACCATCTGAGCTACCGAAGCACGACTCATGCCCGGTCCTCACAGCTTTACTTCTGCCAGTATCTCGTCTTCTACCTTCCAAACCTTCTCATTCGTGTACTTCTATTTATTATGATTTATTATTGTTTATTATTTATTCAAGATGTTCGATTTTCGCAGTGAGAAAGCCATTTGCGTTACATCCGTAACAAAAATTTGTTACAAGTTCAAATTCCAACACCATAATCTATCACACATACTAAATACTCCACATCCTATGAAGTTTGACTCTCACTTATGTTTTATTCACTGCTAACATATCAAAATTGCGTCAAATAATCAATTGCATTTGTATTAACGTAATTCACATCCTTTGATTTTGCAGGGAAAAAGGACTGAAGTCTTTATTTCAATCAGTATGGCCATCACTTGTTCACCAACAGACTCAGTGCACATCTTTTAGATCACAGCAGCATACACAAGGTCTAGGCCCCAACTGAATTAGTTCAAATCGTCGCCACCGGCCAGCGCACAGACCGCTGCTGACGGCTGTCACATGAGGCGGCTGCTCACTCCCTGGACTGGCAGTGCGTGCTCCAGCGGCCAGTCAGCTGGGGCCAGCCCGTGCTAGCCGCTGCACCAGCGATCGCTCCCACTGGACACACTGGAACCTGCCGATGCCGACATCACACAACCGCCTGTCTGTTCGCAATCAACCACATGTCTCTACTGGACAAAGACTGCACTGCCACACGTTTGATGCCGAAATTTGTTTGCTCCAGAGTGGAATCTCCCCCTACGTCACACAACCGTCGGTCTGTTCGTGATCCACCATGTGTCTTTGTGGGACAAATAATGCACTGCCACACTTTTGGCACCGAAGTTGTTTCCTTGAGACTGGAAACTTCCATGACCGTACAACAGCAAGTTTGCTCACCACATGGCCCCTCGCTAAGTTAAATAATCACCCGACTCTCATCATTCAATCCACATGAGCCCACCACCTAATCCAAAATCGCCCTGAAAAACACACACCCCGTATACGTGAGCCATCACTCTCATCAATTTAATCCAACACAAAGTTCTCAACTCAAATCTCTATTTACAAAAGAAATAAAAAAGAACTCACTCAATATAGTGCCCTCCTACCTACAAGTCAATCTAATGCAAAGTTCCCAACTCAAATCCCTATCTACAGAAAATAAGAACTCACCCAAATTCTGTATTATCCCTGAAAATACTTAATCTTCTCATTATTCATACAAAATTCTCTCTTTACCAAGGAAAAAAAAACAACAATATTCATATCCGGACTTTCTTAATCATGTCCTACAGCGCTTACTAACGCCATTCTTAATACCATCAACCTCCAATTACACTTACATTACTTTTTGTAATAATAAATCATTCATCCTAACACAATACCTCCTAATATACAGACACACATTATGATATCAAATCCTGAATTCACAATCATCCAGTCCCTATTCCAAATATCATTTATTTGTCCATAATTTTATAAATTGTAAAATGTTCAGCTCTCAACCATGTCCTGGAAGCAACTGACTAGTTCACCTTTCAGCTACTAGGGGTACTAGTGAACTCAATTACCACTCCCACAAAATTCTCAACAGCCATTCGTTCATCCTAAGATCACGTGATACTACCCCTCGTCATCTTTCTCACTCGTCCGTTTTCCACCGCATCGTTTATTTGTTTTCAGTTGCTTTTTCGTGGTTATTTGCGAATATGAAGAGTGTTAGCTCCAGCAGCAGCAGTATGCCCTCAACACCCAAGAGACCTCAAGTCCACGATACGCCATTACCCAGTAAGTAAATAATTTCTATTTTTCATTATCCATTTTCCTGTATATCTTATATATATTCTGCTTATTAATTATATGTATCTCATTGTTATAGTGGACCTCGCGGTCTTGATCGTGGAATGCGAGGAGTGCCCTGGGGTGCAACAAGCTCCTGTGCTCCAGTCACAGCCGGAATTGCCTTGTGAGTATATTGAGCTGTGAGTGCAACAAGCTCCTGTGCTCCAGTCACAGCCGGCATTGCCTTGTGAGTATAATTTTAATCTTCTCCTCATTTATATTAACCATTTAAAAATTTGTTTTCTTATTTCGTATCACTTTTTTTTTTTCTTTGTTTCTAGATCACTTAAGGCAAATGCAGTTCGAGTTGCAAGCAGAGCTGGGGGCTGCCCCACGTAGCCCCCTACATAATTGGATTCAGCCCCCAGCTCCATATGCCCCAGAACACCGCCACTCACGTGAGGATACCGAAAAATAAATCATCTTTCACTCTAGCTATCCTTTTCAAAATAACTAAAATTATATTTCATTCTGTTACAGGAAACACCATTGATGACCTTATGGCTGTCGACAGACAGATCGAAGCCATCCAGTGACAATTAGAACAACAACAGCCTACTTGTAAGTTTTTAAAAAAATTACCTATCTTTAATAATATTAATATACTTATGTCTTTTTCTCTAGCAATTCCATTTATAAAATATTTTGTTTGTTCTAGTCCATTATAAACACTTATTGGATGATGGCTTTGATGATTTTCTCAACGGTGCCATAGACTGCCCTGATGAATTGTTCATGCCGTGGAGTCAGAGCCAAAAAGGTAATTACTCACTCTCCTTATAACCATGTGTGTAATCGTTAGAATTCACCACAGTAGCCAATGTACATATTTACTTTATCTCTACAGCAGTCGACTCTCATCACGGCGTGGCGCGTATACCTGGTGCGGCTAAACCATCCGGACAGCAGAGCCCACAGAGACACGCTTCCCCGGTAATGGTGCCACTGGTCGCCACGCATGAAGCTGCCGCTGCCGAGGTCATGGAGCCCGTCCCCAGCTGCTTGCACTGAGGCACGTCCGTTAGCCCCTCACAGCAGCCACCGCGTGCGTCACCTCCATCGTGCGAGGTACAGCACGCCTCAGCTAGTTATAACAGTAGTATTAGTGATGATGATCCTGTGGCTAGTGGCAGTTCTCTCACCCACCCTTTTAGTCAAGTAGATCAGGTCGGTGACACCATACCTCAGTTGCAGTGCTCGGTGATTGCGGACGCCTTTGAGAAGCAAATCTGGATCACTAGGATCCAAAACCTGGCAGGGGGGTACCGCGATCCTGTTGGATTCCTAAATGCATGCCTCCCTGTCCTGGAAATGCAGCTCCTCAAGGTAGTCAATAACCCACATTATCCCGCCATTAAATGCAGTTCAGTTCTATGCATTGAGTTATCACATCCCCCCAAAGTTGAGTCTGGTGATGGAGAGACCAGCATCCATTATCTTTGGGGGGATAATGGCGTGATAACGCAGAGCACATCAATCACCGAGTGGTTTTGTAAATGCGCCTTGAGTGTCATATTGGGCTGGTTTTCTGAGATGGAAGTCAACAGCTCAGCTAAGGCACTCAGCCGAATTCTACACCTGGACATCCATATACATGTCCACGATCCGTTAAATGGAGGGTCTAGCTATTTTGAGGTCCCTCAAGATATAGCTAATAAGCAGGCATGCATTAATGTCCAAAATAGAAAAGATCAGGCTTGTTTTGCAAGGTCAATCCCGGCTTGCAAGAGAAAGTGCGATAGAAGAGATTGCCGTTATCGTCCGACCAGCTACAAAGCCAGTGATATTAGCACATATCATAACTTTGATGGTATTGAATTCCCCGTCAAAATCCAGGACATACCTAAATTTGAGGCACAGAATACTGGAATATCGGTACATGTTTATGGCCTGGAGAAGAAGAAAAAAAGCAAGTCAGATCAGCCAGACAAGCATACTGTCGTCAGTCCCCTCCATTTCTCAAAATTTTCCGGTGAGCGAGAGCTACATGTAAATATGCTTCTCTTTTCTGAAAGTGATAATTATCACTATGTTTTGATCAAGGACATGTCCCGACTCCTCTCCTCCCAACTATCAACTGATTGTCATGTAAAACATATTTGTTTAAGGTGCCTCAATTATTTCTCCTCTGAACAGTTATTAGCTATGCATTTAGTGGAGGTGCATGTCCAAGGATGCGCTACGTGTTATCATGCATACCGAGGAAAACAAAATCATACAGTTTAGGAATGCTCACCACCAGGAGCGGTGTCTATTTGTAGTGTACACTGACTTTGAATGCCTCCTCGCTCCTGTGACCTGCTGTGAAGGCGATCCAATGACCTCACACATTACCTTTATAGAGAAACATGTACCATATGGGGCAGTGTACCAAACTGTATCGTCATATGACTCCAACCTTAACCAATACACATCTTATGTCGGGGTTAATCCTTCAGTTTGGTTGCTCTCTGAGCTTGCAAAACTTTCAGGAGAAGTTGATATGCTGTACAGCGCCAACGTTCCCATGGCCAAATCGAAAGAGAATGAAGATTTGTATAATAAAGCGACTGATTGCCATATTTGTGGGCTCCCATTAGACAGTAAAGTGGAAACTCCTCGTAGGGATCACTGCCATCTTACGAGGAAATTCCGCGGTGCAGCTCACAACGCTTGCAATTTGACATACCAGTTACCTAGATACATACCTGTTTTCTTCCATAATTTAAGTGGGTATGACGCTCACTTTCTAGTTGAGCACTCGGCCGATTTCTGTTTGGAGAAAGATCAGGTGAGTGTCCTACCTGAGAGCGTCGAGAAGTATATTTCATTCTCCAAATGAATGATGCCAAGAATTATGCTGCGCTTCCTCGATACACTACGCTTTATGCAGGCACCACTACAAAAACTTGTTGAGACTCTACCTCGTGGGGAAATGCATATCACTCAAGCTCCATTTTCCGACAAGGAAAAGTTACAACTTGTGACTAGGAAGGGGGTTTTCCCATATGAGTATGTGGATAGTATGGCCAAACTCAACGAAACCAGGCTACTCGACATAACTGCATTCTCCAGCAACCTCACAGGCGACGCTATAGTGAATGCAGAGTATGAGCATGATGTGAATGTCTGGCGGGAATTCAGTATTTCTAATTTAGGAGAGTACGCACGGCTTTACATGGACACAACGTGCACTTGCTTGCGGACGTTTTTGAGAAGTTCCGGGGTCTGTGTATGACCACATATTATCTGGACCCCGCCTTTTATTACACGGCACCTGGGTTGTCTTGGGACGCGATGCTCAAGAAAACGAACTGCACTATCGAATTATTGACCGATCCTGACATGTTTCTTTTCTTTGAGCGGGGGATCCATGGGGGCTTTGCCAATGTATTCATAGACACGCGAAAGCAAATAATCCCTGGATGGGTGACAGGTTCAACGCATCCCTTGATTCAAGTTACATAATGTATGTAGACATCAATAAATTATACGGGCACACCATGCAGCAATCACTGCCGATTGGTGAGTTTCGGTGGCTGTTCGAAGATGAAAGCAAGGGATTAGGTGGAAAAACCGGCGGGGGGGGGGGGGGGGGGGGGTGTATGGCCGCCAATTCTAATGTAGGGTATGTTGTGGAGGCAGAACTACCATACACTATTAGTTTGCATGAAGCGCATACCGATTTGCCACTGTGTCCAGAGCAATTAGTTCCACAAGGAGGCTCCACACCTAAACTGATGACAATGGTTGGTTGGTTGGCTGCTTGGGGAAGGAGACCAGACAGCGTGGTCATCGGTCTCATTGGATTAGGGAAGGATGGGGAAGGAAGTCGGCCGTGCCCTTTCAGAGGAACCATCCCGGCATTTGCCTGGAGTGATTTAGGGAAATCACGGAAAACCTAAATCAGGATGGCCGGACGCAGGATTGAACCGTTGTCCTCCCGAATGCGAGTCCAGTGTCTAACCACTGCACCACCTCGCTCAGTACTGATGACAATGCTGGGGGATAAGCAAAGGTACATTATTCATTATCATAACCTCCAGCAATGCCTCAGCTTGGGTATGGAGCTGGTTAAAATCACCCGGGCCATCTCCTTCAAGCAGTCCCCCTGGTTGGAGGAGTATATTGATTTGAATACGAGACAGAGAACTTCTGTGTCGTGTGACTTTGAGAAAGATTTTTATAAATTAATGAGTAATTCAATTTTCGGTAACACTATGGAGAATTTCAGGGAACAACGTGAAATTTTTATTAGAAAGCAACAGGATGGGCGTTATTGCGTAATAAAATGCAGTGCCAGGCCAAATTTTAAAAGGTTCACCATTTTCAATAAGAACTTTGTTGCTGTGGAGATGGCGAAAACTGCAGTAAAGTTTACTAAACCTATCTATGTGGGGATGTGGATACTAGACCTATCCAAATTCCACATGTACCACTTTCATTGTCAGTTCACAAAAACTCATTTCGCAGATCCTAAATTACTTTATATGGATACAGATAGCTTCATCTACTGGGTGAAGAACTGCGATCCATATGACATAATTAGGTGCCATGGCAATGAATTCGACACGTCTTCTTATGTGGACGATAATCCTTGTGGTATTGTTCCACAAAACAAAAAGGTTAATGGTCTCATGAAAGATGAGGTGAATGGATTTCCGATTGTGGAGTTTGTAGGTCTTCGGTCAAAAAGTATGTATATCATACATTGGAAAGTCCCACTCAGAGACAGGCTAAGGGAGTATGGTGAATGGCCTCGAGAGCCCTATCTATCTAAGACTATTTGCAGTGCCTACATGGTGGTGTTCGCAGTGCTGAGCTGCAGCCACCGCATGTGGTATGGCAAACAAGTATTCGTTCAATAGTGCATGAGGTCTACACTGTACTGCAGTTTAAAATCGGTCTGTTGCCTGACGATAAATGAGTCATCTGTGATGGCGGCATTGAAACTCGCCCATACTCACACTACTCACTTGTGGCAAAAGAAGAGGTGGAGGACTCAGAGAGAGAGAGAGAGAGAGAGAGAGAGAGAGAGAGAGAGAGTCTGCGGAGTAGTAGTATGACCCTTTTATCATAGTGTAAATATTGGGTAAGACTGTTTTGTAGTGTGTATCAGCGTGCATGCTTCTGTGTATGAGTGTGTGAATGTGTGCGAGCCTGAGTTAAGTGTGTCTGTGTGTAAATATAAATATTATTTATTCTACCAAAGAAAAAATAATAAAAAAACAGAAAAAAACAAAAAACTAAAATACAACTATTAAAAAAGTCTTTATATATATTTTTCAATGAGTATTACTAGTTAATGTATACAGGGTGTTACAAAAAGGTACGGCCAAACTTTCAGGAAACATTCCTCACACAAAAATAAAGAAAAGATGTTATGTGGACATGTGTCCAGAAATGCTTACTTTCCAGGTTAGAGCTCATTTTAGTTTCGTCCACCTACGCTCAATGGAGCACGTTATCATGATTTTATACGGGATACTCTACCTGTGCTGCTAGAACATGTGCCTTTACAAGTACAACACAACATGTGGTTCATGCATGATGGAGCTCCCGCACATTTCAGTCGAAGTGTTCGTACGCTTCTCAACAACAGATTTGGTGACCGATGGATTGGTAGAGGTGGACCAATTCCATGGCCTTCACGCTCTCCTGACCTCAACCCTCTTGACTTTCATTTATGGGGGCATTTGAAAGCTCTTGTCTACGCAACCCCGGTACCAAATGTAGAGACTCTTCGTGCTCGTATTGTGGACGGCTGTGATACAATACGCCATTCTCCAGGGCTGCATCAGTGCATCAGGGATTCCATGCGGCGGAGGGTGGATGCATGTATCCTCGCTAACGGAGGACATTTTGAACATTTCCTGTAACAAAGTGTTTGAAGTCACGCTGGTACGCTCTGTTGCTGTGTGTTTCCATTCCATGATTAATGTGATTGGAAGAGAAGTAATAAAATGAGCTCTAACATGGAAAGTTAGCGTTTCCAGACACATGTCCACATAACATATTTTTTTTCTTTGTGTGTGTGGAATATTTCCTGAAAGTTTGGCCGTATCTTTTTGTAACGAAAATACAATTTTGGAAAATTCATATCTGCTTCGATCTGAGTAGTTGTTATGGATTTTAGTTTGCAAGTTTCACCTGCTGCTAGCCATTCAGTCAGAACTAGTTTTAAGTATGTGAGTTCCACCAATTAAATTTATTAATAATATGTTCAGTCTATTGCAACTGAGGAAGACAGGACTACAAAAGTTGAAGATGTCTATTGGAAAAAATGTTTATAATGACAAATGTATGTTCACCTCATTGTTGTAGTGGAAAAATAATGTTTAGACCAACTTACTTGAATGAAATGTATTTTCAATTGGTCGTGGAAGTGGAAAATGTTTTAGAGCCACTAACTTGAAGTAAAAATTCGTCTGCCTATAGTTAAAAAAGTCTTTCCATTGGAACTTCACTAGCGTTATTATGTATGCTGTAAGATAGCGTAATTAGCTTATGATACCTCTGCTTTAGCTGTGATATATACATATCTCGACACAATGCTTATAAATAATGTAAAAACACCTATCTGCAGAAATTTCATATTTTTTACGTGAAAAGAAATAATATATCTGTAAGATTGTATAATGTGAAAAAGTGAATCATTGTACTGATATTTCACAAACACTGTAAAAAATTCTGAATTTGATAATAAATTCACTTATTTTATTGTGAAAAATTATATCCAATGTTCTTATTATTTCACGCTCAATCATGATCATTCTTTTTTTTTATTAAAAAAAGATATGATAAATGTATGCAAAAAACGTGGATACAACCACAGTGCACTGCTTTGAAGATACACATGAATTCTGAATGACTTGTGCTGGACCTAGTCTGCCGGTCACGAACAGACACCGCCACTCTCTTTCAGCCCCTCAATGCACACTGGCCATAACTTTAAACAACAGACATCTGAGACAGCAGCCCCCACAACTCTCGTTTTCAACGGCAGATGCATCACCGAGCAGGCGAGGTGGAAGCAGGTAAACTGGCTCAGACAGCTCCAGTGGAATGTGCTTCTCACACAGTACCACCAATAAACTTACTTCTACAGATGTAGGTATCACAGAAAGAAAACAGCATGAATTCTTATGCACAAATAAATTTATTTATTTATTGATGAGCCAATTTAAAAGTAATTTTACATTTTCACATGCAGACACAACATTGTTTTCTTCTTTTTCTTCACATGTTCGCTGTTTAAGTTGATGGAGAGGTGGACAATCGTAGTATTCCAGGTTCCAAATAGCCGCATACTTGAAGACTGGACGCAGCCAGATAATCTTCTCATCACCTTTAGTGTAGATTACTGTCTCCTTGTGAACAAATACTCACAGCACTTGCACCAAATCTTTATAAGAGATGCCAGGGCCATCCCAGTGAATTCCATGATAGAATCTTGTTAACCTCATCGTGCTTCTTGCTGTCTTATTGCACTTGACATCATTGAATGGTTTCGGCGATTCAACTCTTGATGCAAATGTTCCTATTATTCCGTCACTTTGTGGGAATGCTATTAATGAACAGTCTTTAATTATGAATCGCCTGTGATCATTGTAGTAAAATCCTTGAATGTCAGCTACGATCCTCACACCTTGAGGTAACGTCGTGATCTGCCTTAGAGTTAGCAGACTGTCTATTAATTTATACAACTCATTGCACTACACCCGTGAGCGGGCAGTAGTTAGCAAGACAATCATGCAGAACGAGAGCATATGCCAAAGTCTGAACAGGGAAGTTTGCTGAAGATTCAAATTCAATCCATACATCTACAGGCCCTGATTTAATTATCTCATTCTGTTTTGAACAGTCAATCACGATTATTGGTGCTAGCTTCTTGAAACTCTGTGGACTGAATAGGCATCCTTCATTTTCAACACCTTTGTAGTAAGATGCTCGGAATCTCGCATACATGTCAAATGCCAGACTGTATACATTGCCGTCCCACTGTAGATGTAGATTCTCGTATGGGTAGTATTCTGAATTCAAGTAGACTCTGGCATTAGTTAACTTGCAGTGGTCAAATTCAGTTGAGTCCTTCGATACATTACCACACCTTTGAGTTTGAAATGTGAGTATGATGAATCGAGGTGCTTCCAACTGCACTGATGTTTTAATAGCCCAAGTATGTATGGATGCTGCAGGTAGGACTGGGTATTCAAAAAGCTCCCATGATTGGGAGGTTAGTGACAGGTAAGTGCCGGCATTCAGAACTTTTAAGAGCTTCAAACGCTCTTCGTCAGCAACGGTGATGTGAGGCATTTACCATGCAATGCTATTAATCTTGATTTTAACATTCTCTGCAGCTGTTTGACAGAATAAATTCACATCACTTGCACTCTGCACCAAAATAAGTTCCTGTTTAGTATTGATAATTATTCGCTGCATATCCTCAAAATAACCCATAAGCATTTTTAGTGGCACGCGTGCGGTAAATCAGCTGTGTCCCCCCTCACCATCTGGTGCATCTATGAACCACCCAGCATTTTCCATGTTGTTCGAATCAGAGTGTGAGGCTGAAACGTACATCTTAAGGGTTGACGTAATACCAACAGTGAGTGTGCGGTTGATTTCAATTCCGTTGAGTTCATAACATATTTCTTGAAACAGAAATGATACAGCATTTCGAGTGAGCTTCGAGAGCACTACCGCAGCCCCGTCAGCTTTCTTAAATGTGCAGTCCAGATACAAGCAGCTCTTGCAAGGCAGTGTTGCTGCTTCCTGATGCTGGATAACAATCCTAATTTCATCATTTTTGTTAAATGTGCTTGAAACATAGGGTGTGTGTGAATTGTATTCATGATGTATAATTTGGTCATCATACTCTACTGACTGAGTTATGTTGAGCGACGTCATTCTGCGGTTTTAAACCTGCTGAAATGAGGAATTCATAATTAAGGTGTGTTATCACCTTGCCCTTCCGTGATGCACTGATGGGTTGTGAGCTCGGTGTGCTAGCTTTATACCTTATTCCCATCTCGCCTTCGATGCAAGCATACAATGATCTCTTCTCCTCTAAAGTTAACAAGCTGATTATTCTGGCCCACAATATGCAGTTCTAGGTCATCCAATGTCTGAACTGTCACCGGGAGATATATAGTGTTTGTGGGGGGCTTGAACTATTTTATACCCTGTACCGACGGTAGGAAAGAATCTGTACATTGAGTGAATCAACTTATCGTTCAGGTATGAGTTTGTGGCGATATTACACTCAACGTGGATTGTGCTCACTGGAAGTATATCTACAGCTTGATCCAATGGGTAAAATTTACTGACATCCTTCACCAAAACACAACCCTATGCAAAACCTAGCAGTGGACCTATTGAACCTGTCTGTGTAAAGACAATCGCAGCAGTCTCTGTCTGTATTTCAGGTTTAAGGGTATTAATGTTTGCCCATAGTTCAATACCTTTTCCTGACTGTTTTAAGACTTTGTTTAAATCATCAATATCGTAGGCACCAGGTTATATTTGTAGAATCTCCTTCCGGCTGTCAGTTTCAAGATGAAGTTTATTGTTGCTCTTTGTGATATCTGGAATGCTGTTACACATCTCTAGACCAATTAGCACAATACTCCACACCCCTGCACTTCAATCAATCAGTGGAAAGTAATTTGCACGTAATACTGAGCCTTGCTTTTTTAAAGTCAGAGTGTATGACATTGCATCTAAACATCAAATGATGGTCATCCGTTCAATGACAGCCCTTTTATATGTTGCACACCTGCTCTGATGAGGATAGGAGAAAGTGCACATTTGGGACTTCTCGGTCTAAATACAGTGAGCATTCCGGGGGTTTGCCGTCGCTGTGATGAGGAACATGATGCAGAGATGCCCACACAGGTATGTGTTAAAGTCCTGATATCGCTGGAAATTGTAGAAGATGGGTCTTTTGCTGGTGAAATAGCGTTGTAATTCTTCAGTTGGCTGTAAATCCCTGAATGAATCAAAATACTGCACTGTATTTGCACTTTTCTTAACATACGCCACCCAGTGGGTCCCTGGACCACAAGCAACATCTAACTTTACAATTCCGCACTCATTACTCCATCACATGGTCTTCGGTAATGTATCGCGCATAAAGACCCCTCAGAATGCGGGAATGTGAAGTTTTTTTTTTAACAATTTTAAGTAGATCTTTATTTGTGAGTGCTCGGTCAGGTAGGATAACTAACGGACTTTTTTTTAATTTATGAAAAGATCTTGTCCTTTCCTGTATGGTTTCAAGTAGAGACCTTTTCCGATAGCCACTGCCTCCACAGTGCGATTATGTCTTTTGGCTTCCACTAGTTGGGCCTGTGCATTATGCACATTTTTCACTGTTTTGGCGACAGCTGTGGCCCTGCCTGTAAGTGAACCTACAGTGGACAGGGCTGCAAGGGCTAAAACGAGGAACGAGATAATTCCACCTGAAGTCTTTGGTAGTGGTAGGACCCCAGGCGGTTTAATTGAAGTCTTGTTCTTCTTCTTGGTCCCACCGTTCAACACATGTTTAGCCGCACACATCAAAGTGAGAATACAGTTTTTCAAACAAGCGGGCTTGGTCTTATTGTTCTTCGCCCTCAAAGCTGTTCGCACTGCTTTCACAATTCGTTTGAAATCCATCACCCCCCAAGCCCAACTTAATTTTTCCATGAATTGTTTTATCAACTATGAATGCAGCAACGCGTTGGCCTATTCCAAGATCTTTTCTTCGCTTTATTTGCTTGGCTTTATGTGCCAATATTCGGTCGGCGATGTGGAATGCTGAGAGATCCTTATCTGCAATGTATGCGAGGTTGTGCTCAAGGCAGGCTTTGTCTGGTAGGTTAATACCTTTATCACCATGTGTCAGGCGTTTCTGAAGCTTCATTCCAGGCCCACAGAGGTTATATCCAGGGATGTGTAACTCAAGAGGCAATTTGTCAAGAACACCACCTCCACCTCTTATTATGATGTGCCTCCTATCGTGCATGGTACACTACTGAGGAGATAGAGGTCTAGGCTCCCTGTTATATACCAACTTGTCGGTGTCAATCCAACTGTTTCTGATGATGGAAACCCTAACCATTTAACTAGCGCTCTATTCCCACGATGTCTTATCACACGTTCGATGAGAAATACATCTGGTTCAGAACTCTTTTGCAATTGCTCCGTGTAAAAGCATCCTGCAATTTCTTCACCCTTGCCGTCCTTTAAGATATATGTCCTAGGGTTCATTCTGTGCACTTTGGATACTGTGAATATCTCTGCGGACCAGTTTAGTAAGTACAATTTCTCGAACGCTGTCTTCTTTTTTGAAACATGTACTAAGTTGCCTACATTGAACCTCTGTTTGCGAGGGTCCAACATTTTAAATACTGTGTCCATGAATGAATTATTGCGAAAATTGATCAGTCTCATTTATATTGTACTATGTTTGGTTCGATTATACCGTGCAATCATCTGTGGGAGGATATCTAGCCACTTATACGAACCCAGAAGATTAAAACGCATCCGCATTTGAGCTTTGACAGTTCTGTTCAAATGCTCCACGATGCTAGCTATCAGGTGGGTAAACGTAGAGTAGTGATGTATCCTGTACCGCCCCATAGCAGTCTTCAAATGTTCATTGCAAAACACACCACGGTGATCAGTTTGAAGATTGTCTGGGCATCGATTCGTTCCTGTCTGCAGCAAACGCTCAAACACCGAAGCAACATCTCTACCAGCTTTAGTTTTTGCAGGTAATGCCCATGCGAATTTAGAGTATGTATCAATAACAATTAAAATGTATTTGAATCAATTATTATCATGCGAATATTGACTCATATCTACAAGATCAGCTTGTCACAAGTCATCCAGCCCTTTAATAACATAACATGCCTGTGAGGGTATGTTTCGCATGCTGGCTTGTGCAGTTCTCAAACTACTGTCTTCATACTTATTTGATGATACCTCTTTTTCAAAGCTCAGAGATTATCGAAACAACCTCATTCGAATGAGCTGTATTACCCCAGCAGCCGAAGTCATCAACAGTCGAAGTCTGTCTGTTAGTTCATCTGGGTCATGGTAATATATATACTGCGGGACTTGATTGCTCACTCCTTTATGCTGGAAGTCTACACCCTCACCGATGCTTTTAGGTTGGTCATTCAGTAAAGGTTGTATAATGGTCGTGTATTTTGAGTTTTCCGGCTTTCTCAGTGTTCCGTCAGGATTTTTATACGTATCAGTCAAGTGAAGTATTTCAGGATAGACTTTGCGATCATTGGCAGAGTATTTTAAGTTTTTTGATAGCCTTAGAAAGATTAGGTTCATTAAGCCAGGCACTCTTTTAAACTCTGTATCCCGATGCGTATTGTGCTATTGGATAAACTTATAATTTGAGAGCTTAGCATGTACGGTCTCTCCCTGCTGACACCAAATGTTCTATCTATCTTAACGGGTGGATACTGGTTGGTGAATTCTGCTATTGGATCATTATCATGTGAAGCCATCTTGGTGATAGATTCGGTAGCAGGTTTAAAAGTTTCTTTTGGTGTTTGCTCACGATTGATATGTCCCAACTTAAGCAAACGTAATTTATGTCGAACTGCTTTGCGCGCCTGAATGACTTTATGCTTTGTCGACATCTCGAAGGATAATAATCAGAGCTCTGAATATCACGAGGTTTTATGTATGCTTTGTTGTTGTTCTTTTTCTTGTTTCCCACACTACCTTCTTCAATAACAACAGCCTCGGCTTCTATCTGTCACTCAGTTGCGCTAATTCTGTTCTCTATGCGGTTTTGGTTAATCGCAAGAAGTTTCTGAGTGTCCTTTAATCCCCTTACAACCTTAATGAGTCTCGCCTCAAGATTGTTAAATTTGATATCAGCGTACATACGAGCATTCTGTCTCTGCACACCTAACCTCACAGACTGAGCATGCACCATGTGTGCAAATTTGTCCATGCTTTAGTGTCAACTGACGCACTAAGCTATTTTGCACATTTATATATGGAGAAAGTCTTGGAAGTTCCGGCTATACCTACCATCATTCAGTTTGCGAGTTTTATCAATAACGAGAAACCCGTATTGTGAGTGGTTCCAACAATCAGCAAATATCTTTACAAATTCATTCTATGACATGTCGGTCCTTTGTGAGCATGGTAAATGTGCTTTAAATTGAGTGTCTTGTTTGAATGCTATAATGAGGTTGGTGTTATCCCTCATCAACTGTTTTGGGGTCCTGGAATACGTCTGAGTCAGATAAAATACATCAACACCCATATGACGGTCAAAGCAGAAATATTTACGGATTTGATCTTGCTTTTCAACAGCGACATCGTCAAATATGAAGACAGTGTTAGGCTTTGCCTCTTCAGGTGGGGGGATGTCATCGCTTTCACTGAATGCTCTGTACGTTACACCATCTACTCCATCTAATATTTTCTTCAGTAACTGGTACTTGGGCTGAAAGAGTGTTTTGGAGAAGATGAAAAGGTGCTCGAAGTTGACTCCGTCTACGTGCGTTAATAGAGCCATGAGGACATTTGTCTTACCACAATTGGAAGGGCCTACAATTATCGCTCGTATGCTGTCAGGAAGGAGTGGTACATCCTTATTCTATATCTTCTATGAGGTTGCTGCATGTGTGAAACCAGTTAATGATATCACTGTATACTGCTTAAACATATGGACACCATCTATTTAGTCTCTCTACCGTACTAGTTACACCCATGTCTACATTGAACAAGTTATTAACAGTCAAGTGCAGCATGAAAATACTATAACCGTCAGCACTTTTAATTCTTAGTGTAGCATCATCATACACTGATAGAATACTCACAGTTAGAGTGCCGCAGTACATGCCCTGGTAGGATTGGGATGGATAATATTCGGTAGTCATATGTTTCTTGATCTGTGTTTTTACATGACACAGTTCATGCCACTCGTAGTCAGAAAATTTCACTTTAATATTTTTGAGCACATTTTCCAGCGCTAAAACAGGTGACAAGCTATTGTATTGTGGAACTTCAAGTCCTACATGAAGATGCTTTGAAGCACTAATTGTTAACACACAGCTCGAGGTGAATAGTAAAGGTTGAGGTGCACTGGTGGTTGGTATCTTCTCATCGACGACATCCCCACCAGCACGGTTAGCCTGCTGTTCTTGCACTGATGGCGGCAAGTCTCTTGGGCGATGATCAATGGATAGTGCGTAAGAAGGAGCCCAGTACTGTGAAGCTCCATCAAGCATAGCTTCCAGCACTGACATTAACACCTCACTATCCTGCTCCAGCATGCTGAGAAGCTGCGCTACAGGATCCTGCGTGGACGAGTCCGAGGTCTTCACGTGTGTCGATCGGTGCAGGTAGGAACCTGCTGATGCTGACGTCACGGGTGCAGCTAGGGGACACAGACGAATATTCATAAGCATAATATGCCGTTGGCACAGAAATAATAATAATAATAATAATAATAATAATAATAATAATCTCACAACAAGAAGTGATAGAGCAATTAGATGAAAAGAAGCAGAAATTACAAGCATTGGCCAAACGACTTAGAAGATACAAAAAAAGTGAAAATAGAAGGAAACAAAACCTAACATTCAACACAAACCAAAAGAAATTTTACCAGACAATAGATAACACACACATTAAAATAGACAATCCACCAAACATAACAGACATGGAACACTTCTAGAGCAACATATGGTCAAACCCGGTACAACATAACAGGCATGCACGGTGGATACAAGCAGAAACAGATACGTACAAGATGATACCACAAACGCCTGAAGTGATAATTTTGCAACATGAAGTCACCCAAACAATTAATTCTACTCACAATTGGAAAGCCCCTGGAAAAGATAAAATAGCAATTTTCTGGCTAAAGAAATTCACCTCATAGCATTCACATCTAATTAAATTATTTAACAGTTACATTGCAGACCCATACACATTCCCTGATACACTTACACATGCAATAACTTATCTGAAACCTAAAGATCAAGCAGACACAGCAAACCCAGCTAAATATCGCCCCATAACATGCCTACCAACAATATACAAAATATTAACTTCAGTCATTACACAGACATTAATGACACATACAACACAGAACAAAATTATAAATGAACAAAAAGGCTGTTGCAAAGGAGCACGAGGATGTAAAGAGCAACTGATAATAGATGCAGAGGTGACATATCAAGATAAAACTAAACAAAGGTCGCTACACTATGCATACATTGATTACCAAAAAGCTTTTGATAGTGTACCCCACTCATGGTTACTACAAATATTGGAAATATACAAAGTAGATCCTAAATTGATACAGTTCCTAAACATAGTAATGAAAAATTGGAAAACCACACTTAATATCCAAACAAATTCAAATAATATCACATCACAGCCAATACAGATTAAGCGTGGAATATACCAAGGAGACTCATTAAGTCCTTTCTGGTTCTGCCTTGCTCTGAACCCACTATCCAACATGCTAAATAATACAAATTATGGATACAATATTACTGGAACATACCCACACAAAATCACACATCTGCTACACATGGATGATCTAAAACTACTGGCAGCAACAAATCAACAACTCAACCAATTACTAAAGATAACAGAAGTATTCAGCAATGATATAAATATGGCTTTTGAAACAGACAAATGTAAGAAAAATAGCATAGTCAAGGGAGAACACACTAAACAAGAAGATTACATATTGGATAACCACAGCGACTGTATAGAAGCGATGGAAAAAACGGATGCCTATAAATATCTAGTATACAGACAAAAAATTGGAATAGATAATACAAATATTAAAGAAGAACTAAAAGAAAAATATAGACAAAGACTAACAAAAATACTGAAAACAGAATTGACAGCAAGAAACAAGACAAAAGCTATAAATACTTATGCCATACCAATATTGACCTACTCATTTGGCGTAGTGAAATGGAGTAACACAGACCTAGAAGCACTCAATACACTTACACGATCACAATGCCACAAATATAGAATACATCACATACATTCAGCAACTGAAAGATTCACATTAAGCAGAAAGGAAGGCGGAAGGGGATTTATCGACATAAAAAACCTACATTATGGACAGGTAGACAATTTAAGAAAATTCTTTATAGAACGAGCAGAAACTAGCAAAATACACAAAGCAATCACTCATATAAATACATCGGCTACACCACTGCAATTTCATAACCACTTCTACAACCCTTTAGATCACATAACATCAACAGATACGAAGAAAGTAAATTGGAAAAAGAAAACACTACATGGCAAGCACCTGTATCATCTAACAGAAAGAAAAGAAAAGGCAATACATACAGCGAGACGGAAGGATTCATGATTGCAATACGGGATCAAACAATAAACACCAGATATTACAGCAAGCATATTATTAAAGATCCCAATACCACAACAGATAAATGCAGACTTTGCAAACAACAAATAGAAACAGTAGATCACATCACAAGTGGATGTACAATACTAGCAAATACAGAATACCCCAGAAGACATGACAATGTAGCAAAAATAATACATCAACAGCTTGCCTTACAACATAAACTTATAAAACAACATGTTCCCACACACAAGTATGCACCACAAAATGTACTGGAGAACGATGAATACAAATTATACTGGAACAGAACCATTATAACAGATAAAACAACACCACATAACAAACCTGACATCATGCTCACCAATAAAAAGAAGAAATTAACACAACTAATTGAAATATCCATACCCAATACAAGAAATATACAAAAGAAAACAGGAGAAAAAATTGAAAAATACATCCAACTGGCTGAGGAAGTCAAGGACATGTGGCATCAGGATAAAGTTGACATTATACCAATTATACTATCAACTACAGGAGTCATACCACACAATATCCACCAGTACATCAATGCAATACAGCTACATCCAAACTTATATATACAACTACAGAAATCTGTAATTATTGACACTTGTTCAATTACCCGAAAGTTCCTAAATGCAGTGTAACATATACCGTACAGTTAAAAGGAAGTCACGCTTGATCAAGGTCCACGTCACCTTCCATTTTTAACCAGACATAATGTCTGAGACAAGAAAGAAATAATAATAATAATTTTGGGACTTACTTTTCGGCTGCTTCTTCCTCCTATTCTGCTGTGGTAAGGGACGCTTCATCTTGACTGACTGACTGGAACAGATCGAGGAGCTGCTGAGTCCTCCTTATATACAAGCCACCTACGTCGTCATGATGCTGTGCTCCTATTGGCTGAATGATGTGACCATGTGACCTATTGAAGTGTATTCTAGAGGTGAACTCGTGAACTATATTAGTTCTTCGCTCTGCTGAATGAGAAGCAGTCATCTCTTCTGGGCTGGGAGCTTATATGTAGGCTTTAGGAAAGGCAAGCAGTTCCAACAGTAGCAGCTGTTTTCATGAGATGGGTAATGCATTTTTATAGCATCTCGCTGTAAAGAATTTATTTGGAGGACAGTATTTTTGTTCATATGTTTGAGCATTAATAAGTGGTTCCATTCCACACGTAGGCGGCAGTGCTCGACTGTATGCTTGCAAACTACACAGCTGTTAAACTCATCGCGGTCAAACACCAATAACTCATCAATAGAACACATCCTGCAGGATGGTCTTCAATGGTATATACGGAGTATAAGAATATGTTCAGACCAAAGCGAATTGACATCAACTGGACGTCTCTTGCGTTTTGGGAGAGAGAATGCTTGATGGTTAATATCTCTGCAGTTTGCGCATGCACATGAGCCTATGCTGGTTACGGGATGCATCCTGGCTCCATCCCTCTGCATTGCGAAATCTGCTGAACAGAATTCTGTACTTATTCCTCCGACACTCCTCCATTATCATACGCTTCCATAGCTCATGTAGTGAACTATGGCCACAGCCCTCCCTTGAATGTCTACATGTAATGCAGCTATTGAAAGCTGCTCTATCACCCACATTCATCTTGATGATCGAACACATGGCGATGGTTTGACAACAGCAGCTCAGCAAAGACTGAATGTAATTTAAGGTCATAAGGGTAGTTGAGTGGATGTGGCCCAATCGGCTTTCTTCCCATCAAAATCCGCCATCTTGAATGACGTCACAGAGGTGCTCCCTGGTGGCTGAGATATGAACTAAGCCAGTTGGACTGCATTCACACATGAATGATATAAATGATGATAAATGATAATGAATGATAATGAAGACAAGTATGGTTTTGCATACATTATCCTGTTGGAATTTGAATTTAGCGCCAATTTTTTCTGGAGGGTTAAGTTAGTGGGCATAGCCCAACTGACCTATTTTCCCACCAAAATTCAAATTTCCCTCCATTGTTTTGGCAGTTAGGTTAGTGGACATAGCCCAACTGACCTATTTTCCCGCCAAAATCCGCCATCTTGAATGACATCATGGGCTGTTGCCAAGTCTACACGCCACCATCTTGGGTGACGCCATCACCGCTGTTTTGAATAAATTTGGCAACAATGCAGAGTGCGCCCATACATAGCTTGTCCCACTACTGACGTGGTGCTAGTAGCAGTGAACTCAGGTAAGTCCTGTCACACTCACTCGCCTCTGTATCTCTCAAATGATACATTGCTTGTTTCACCACACCACTGCAGAAATGAAGCACTGTGCTACTACATGTAGCAATCTAGTGCATAGCCAATGGTAGAATGCCACATTACAAAATACTATGCCAACACCATTGCAGTGGCCGACTGCATAATTATGTAGGTGGCTGTTCAGCATACCACTTAGATGGATATGATGGCCTGCCTGATGCCAGTTCTGAAACATTTCCTTCGCCCTTGGGAGAATCTGGGCCTCAAAATTCTGGGCTGCTGCTGGATCAGTGAACTAATGAAACGACATGGTACTCCTGGTCTACATTTTTCCCTTGCACCTTTGGTACTTTCTCTATCACACCACTATTTGCACTTTACACACTGTCCGTTCTTTTTCCCTACACACTCCATCATATGGTGTATGGCGACTGGGACACCCACACAATGCCTTGTGGTTGATCTAATGAGTTTGCAGCTAATGGACAGGGAGATCTGGTGGGTGTATGGCTCTCCATCAGTGATGAACATAAGGCCAGATATGAAACAACCAGGGTTAAAAAAAGTTCCCAAAGACAAAGTTCCCATTACCATGAATTGGTGGTGGTACCCTCTGCACTATTGCTGAATATACTGTTTTGCACTAATGTGCCCATTCTATGATGCTAACAGCTTGTCAAGGGAACTAAGTGTACTGGAATCAACGGTATTATTCAGGTAGGTTAGGTTTTTGAAAGGATTTTTGGGTAGATGCAGCAGAGGATATGTCAGTTTCAGAGCTGTAGTCCCTGTTATTGATGCTGGAAGCTGAAAAGTCTGTCCTGAGATGCCATATTGAATCCTGTTAGCAATGTCATGCAGTTGCATAATTCCAGTCATTCTATTCCCCTCAAGTGTTCTTGAATGTAGCATGTAGCAGGTGGTGATAGCTACAACTGAGTCATACACATACTATACCCAGTGAGGTTCTACTTTCTGGAAATATAGTTGGTTTGTAATGATGTCCTGTGAGCATCCTCCTGCATCTGTTCCCCTGAGAGACAGTTCCATTTTTCGTTTCCTCATGACTGTTTGTGCCCCAATGGAGGGGAATAGTGTAACATGTTCCCTCCAGCATTGGCATAGCTCATCTATTGTGATCGATGCACGAGTTTTCATGTGCAGCGTAACTGTCAGAATCCCCTTTGCTCTGATATGTACAGATTTCCCTGAAGTCCTCCATTGCACCAAATATGAGTGTACCATACAGCATTCGTATCTGTTGTTAGTACCTGCTACTCCAATTGCCCTCGTCTGTTTTCCATGTCAGCTTACCTCTTGAATTTAGCATTTTTGGCTGCACGACCGCCGGTCCCGCTTCAACTCCCTCAGCACCGGATCCCACGCTGTACTCAGCTACAATCCACCGTCTCTATTGAAGGTGTTGTCAGAAACTCTAATCTCTATGTCCTTGTTTATCACGCTATCCCACAAGCCATTAGTCCATTTAAAAATAGATATCTTATTGAATGCAATTCGGTGTCCGTTTTCCAGAGCATGTTCTGCTACAGCTGACTTTTCAGGATAGCACAGACGATAACACCTTTCATGTTCTATGTGACGCTGTTCAATAGTGCAAACAGTCTGTCCGATATAGAACTGCCCACATCCACATGGTATCTTGTAAATTCCTGGCATTCTGAGGCCTATATTATCTTTCACAGATTTCATTAGTTGCCAGACCTTTGCCAGAGGCCTGAAGATTATGTCTATTTTATGCCTCTTCAGGAGCCGACTAATCTTCCCTGGTCTTGAACCACAAAATGGTAAGAATGCAACCTGCTTGGTGTCTTCTTCAGAGGTCTTCTTCCTTTGAGGCTTGGATGACACTGCTTGTGAGAGCCGTTTGTTGTTGTAACCGTTTTCATTAAAAACTTTGTGTAAGTGCCTTAATTCTCTCGGCAAGTTTTCGGCGTCTGAGATGGTTTCGCCTCGATGTACTATGGTCCTCAGAACTGACTGCTTCTGTGCTGGGTGATGGAAGCTGGTGGCGTGCAGATACCGATCCGTGTGGGTGGGCTTGTGGTAAACGCTATTACCTAGAGACCCATTGAGTTTACGGTGGACAACCACGTCCAAGAATGGCAGGGAACCCTCCTACCGTACTTCCATTGTGAAGCTGATGTGGTTATGTAAGCTATTGAAGTGCTCCAGGAACTCTTCTAACCTTTCTTGTCCATGTGGCCAAATGATGAAGATATCATCGATGTAGCGATAAAAACAACTTGGCTTTGCAGGAGCCGCTGGAAGAGAATACTATTAAGAACCTCCTCCCCAAGGCTCCAAGACCGCCCACGTTCTATGGTCTGCCGAAGGTGCATAAGAAGAACAAGCTGTTGCGGCCAATAGTGAGTACCATCAGATCGCCGACGTATAAACTTGCTAAACATCTGGCCAGCCTCCTCTCTACGCATGTTGGACACTGTGGACACCATATAAAGAATACGGCGGACTTCATCAGTCGGATCAAAAGTCTGCGACTTGTTGAAGAGGATATTATGGTTAGCTTCGATGTGGTTTCTTTATTCACATGTGTTCCCATCACAGACTCTATTGACTTGCTGTCCCAGGTCTTTGATGACATCATCATGGATTTATTTAAGCACACTCTGACATCATATTTCTTACACGATGTAGAATATTTTAACCAAACTGACAGTGTGGTGATCGGAAGTCCATTAGCTCCAGTAGTAGCCAAGCTCTTTATGGAGCATTTTGAAGACATCGCCTTGGACATGGCTCCTGCAAAGCTGAGCTGTTTTTATCACTATGTCAACAATACCTTCGTCATTTGGCCACAGGGACAAGAAAAGTTAGAAGAGTTCCTGGAGCACCTCAACAGCGTACACGAGCAGATCAACTTCACAATGGAAGTAGAGAAGGAGGGTGCCCTGCTCTTCTTGGAAGTGCTTGTCTGCCGTAAACCCAATGGGTCTCTAGGTCATAGTGCTTACTGCAAGCCCACCCATACAGATCGGTATCTGCATGACGACAGCTTCCGTCACCCAGCACAGAAACAGTCAGTACTGAGGACCTTAGTACATCGAGCTGAAACAGACTGAGATGCTGAAAACTTGCCAAGAGAATTGAGCCACTTGTGTAAAGTTTTTAAGGAAAACAGTTACAACAACGAACATCTCACAAGCAGTGTCATTCAAGGCTCAAAAGGAAGAAGACCTCTGAAGAAGACACTAAACAGGTTGTATTGTTACCATTTTGTGGTTCGACAACAGGGGAAAATTAGTCAGCTCCTGAAGAGGCATAAAATAGATGCAATCTTCAGGCCTCCGGCAGAGGTCCGGCAACTAATGAAATCTGTGAAAGATGATGTACACCTCAGAATGCCAGGAATTTACAAGATACCGTGTGGATGTGGGCAGTTCTATGTTGGTCAGACTGTTAGCACTATTGAACAGCGTCCGATAGAACATGAAAGGTGTTACCATCTGCGCTATCCTGAAAAGTCAGCTGTAGCAGAACATGCTCTGGAAAATGGACACCGAATTGCATTCGATGAGACATCTATTATTAAATGGACTAATGGCTTCTGGGATAGCGTGATAAACGAGGTCCTAGAGATTAGAATTTCTGACCATGTCTTCAATAGAGACAGTGAATTGCAGCTGAGTACAGCGTGGGATCCGGTGTCGAGGGAGTTGAAGTGGGCCCAGCGGTCGTGCGGCCAACATATATGGTGCGGGACTTAGCACCACCAGTGACATCATGAGCGACAGCGTGGCTATATAAGCACGGCAATGACAACAGTCATTCACTTGACAATGGCAGAGGAGATCTCTGCCAAAAGCTCAAGCTCGGCTTGAAACCCGAGAATGTTTTATTAACGGATATCGCCATGAAAGCATGCATTCGTACATAGCAATATTTGTGTTTGCAAGCATAGATATGATAAAAGCTAGGACCTATTTCTTCTCATGCAGCTCTTTTGTTAAATCTATAGTTTGTATTAACAAAATAAGCTGAAAACCGTGTGGTACTTTAGAGTATTGTCTGTCATGTGCATATTTTGTGTACTGCCATACAAGCGTGATTTGTTGCTTTCTTTGATATTTTTTACTTTATTTTACTAGAGTTGTCGATCTAGTTGAATATGCATAAGGATCCTTATAGTGTTAGCATGGTTCTTGTTATTGTAAATATTGTTTCACAGAGAATTACCACTTTTTGAGGATTGTCAATGCTAATACATGACTTAATTGTTGCAGATTTTCTAAAACATTTGTCAGATGATAATGTTGTTATAGAATTAGGGGATGATGAAGGCAGTGATAGTGATGGAAATGATGCTAATAATCCTAGAGGTTTATGTTTTGTCGAGATTCTTGAGAAATCGTTAAGTTTTGATGACATTTTTCAATGAGTTTTGACAGAATGTGCACCAGTGAAGCTTTAAATCAGTTTACTTGGAACTGTAGAGAAATGTGAAAACCAAGGGATAAATAATTGCTTACATGAAAACCTACTCAAAAGTAGAGAGATGTCTGAAACTCAAATTGACACATGGGGAAAGAAATGTAGGTAATTCAATTAGTGTTTTCAAAGTAAGAAACTCGGTGAAACAACACAATGCAATGAAGCCTGTACAAAGTAGTTACAGACTATGGCACACTGTAGACCTGAAATGCCATAAAAAAATGGCTCTGAGCACAACGGGACTTAACTGCTAAGGTCATCAGTCCCCTAGAACTTAGAACCACTTAAACCTAACCAACCTAAGGACATCACACACATCCATGCCCGAGGCAGGATTCGAACCTGCGACCGTATCGGCCGCGCGGTTCCAGAATGTAGCGCCTAGAACCGCTCGGCCACACCGGCCGGCTGAAATGCCATATTCTCCCTCTTGATTCTCATCAAGGGAGTAGTAATTTAAAAATTTTGTGTTGTTGTTGTGTCAGGGTTTTCAAAGAAGTTTTGGGGCAGAAACAGGAGACTGGACTTCGATAACTTTTTTACTTCCTTTTTCCTGCCCAGCAGAAAAAGTAGAGTAAATCTGGTTTGTGACTTAATGAGGAAAAATAGGAGAAGTTCCCAGCAGGACTTTCACCTTCCAAGGAAATCAAAAGATATGACTTTCATTTATATACCATCCTCTGGAATTGGGGTTATTTGTGAACCATGCTGACAGACTTAGATCTGCTTATGTGCTGGGAAGAAGATGCAAACAGTATTTGTAACTGCTCATAAACTGCACTATGAGCTTTATAGAAAGACTGCACTTCTGGAGTTTAGGAGAAATCTTGCTCAGGGACTTATGGGACAGATGGATCCAAAGCATATCAATCCCAGAGGTGGAAGCCAAGTTCTGACAGAAAGCAATACATGCAGCAAAAGGAAGAAACCAGTC
Organism: Schistocerca serialis cubense; assembly: GCF_023864345.2. NCBI lineage: Eukaryota > Metazoa > Arthropoda > Insecta > Orthoptera > Acrididae > Schistocerca > Schistocerca serialis. Next base: position 80,616,310 of record NC_064640.1, on the reverse strand, counting down.
CCAAAGGGTGTAAATTATGAAAGAAAGTTGTTAACTTTGTTATTTTTGCAATTTTATTCTGGACCAAATTGGAAATATTTATTTTGCGGATTATTTCTCTGCTGCCATAAAAATCAAATAATTCTTGCTCAGTTCCTTTCAGTAATTGTTTAACTACCTTCCTAATGTTCAATTTGTAGCCATAGAGCCTTCAATCACATTTGGATATGTTCCATAGGAAAACTGCTTTGCTAGGAACTGTTCGTTGTCAAGCCACTGAAGGGCCAAACAGTACTCAAAAGGAGGACCTTTGTTAAATGGTAAAAAAATAAAATTCTGAAACAAATTCACACTTGTTTTGTTAGTATTTAATGCTGTTAGCCTTAAAAACCCAGGAAATTTGTGTCTTCTTGATAGTTCAGGCAACAAAGGATAAAAGAAACTGTGTGCTGGTCTGGCAAACAGTTTTAATTTGCCAGGAAGCTTCAAGTCAGTGCACGCTCTACTGAAGAGTCAAAATTAATTCTGGAAACAATTCTCCAGACTATGGTCAAACCATTGCTAGTTCGCAAAGTATGCAGGAGAGCTTCTATGAAGTTTTGAAGGAAGGAGATCGGGTACGGTGGATAGCTCAGTTGGTAGTCCTTTGACCATGTAAACATGTAATTGGTGTCATCATATGTTTTATAGTTACAACATTACAGTTATTTTACAATATTCTTGTCTAATTATGTCAGGAGGCTTTTACATAAGCAACTACTTCAGAAAAGTACATTGCAACACAAACTGATCACTTTTTGCAAACCAGATACAGTATGCCACAATGAATCAGTATATCTTGTTAGTCTCTTTGTATTTAAATGATCTGTATACAATTATAATAATCATAAATGTTATCTCTATATTGCCTTATATAATATGGCACAGTGAATCAACATACTGCCCTGGTAGCTTCATGAAGTATTACAATTTATAATTTAGTATAGTCTCATCTCAAAACTCCAAATAATCTGTTACACATTCTTCAAATTCTTTAACGGTATAGAAGGCTTTGTTTTTTACCCACTTTGTTATTATTATTATTATTATTATTATTATTATTACACTTTTGAATATATTCAGGGGCACTCAGTGGGCATTTTAGGTAGTTTGTTAAAACGTGTAACACCAAGATATTTATAGCTATTGTGGATCTTTGCTAGTCACACATGGGGCTTGTCAATTGCATGTCTCTGTCTAGTGTTATGATGGTGTACTGACATCATACGATCAAAATTATCCAGGTTTTCTTTCATGTACACTAGGCAATTATAAGTATATAAACTAGGTACTGTCATAATATTCATTTCCTTGAAGTAGTGTCAACATAATTCTTGTAGTGAGAGTCCTGCAATGCATCTGATGGCCCTTTTTTTTTTTTTTTTTGCATTGAAATACAGTCTTAGATCCAGTTGAGTTTCCCCATAGCAAAATTCCATATGTCAGAAAGGAACTGAAGAAAGCAAAGTCTGCATAGTGCAGCAGAGTTTCACTTACATGGCCTCTCAACTTATAAAGCAGATAAATCACACTATCTGTATGTATAGCACAGCTTAAACTTTGATCAGTATGGAATCACTAAGTTTCACTGATTTATTTTCCTTCTTGGGGGCATTCAGATTAATTACAATGTTCTCTATTTTGCTATTATTTGTGTGTAGTGCATTAGCCTGGAACCAGGAGGTACACACATCTACTGCTATTGCTATGGCTACATTCAGCTCTTACTCATCAATGTTAGTATTCTGAGCTATTAATGTGGTGTCATCTGCATGTAGCATTTTTGATTATTCACACACACTAACTGTTTTCTATTACTTAGGTATGACTGCAGTAGGAGAAGGGCCTTCTCCCCAGTTCCATAGTGCTGTAGCTTTCTTATTAGGATAACATGGGACACTGTATCAAAAGCTTTCTGTACGTCCAGTAGTGTCACACAACTTACTGACTTATTTTCAAAACAGTCATATACTCTTGTTATAATGCTGTCAATTGCTTTCACAGTGACTCTTAAGACATACTGTGTGTGACAGATTAGGTTATTATGTTCAAAATATTGGTTCATTAGCTGGTGCATACAGTACTCTGTTATTCTGGAAATAATTGGGACTAGTGAAAAGGGTTGGTAATTGTCGGGTGATGTGCTACCTTTCTTATGGACTGGCTTGATTATGGATATTTCTAGACATTCTGGCCATGGCCCCTCTGTTAATATTTTGTTTATTAATTTTGTTAGGGGCATTATTATCTCTTTTCTTATTTGTTTAGTAAGAAAATTAGAAAAGCCATTGTAATCTTCTGTTTGGGAATTACTGAGTTTAGCTATTGCTTCGAGGATTTGTCAACAATTTGCACGACTCCATTCAAAATATTCAATTGGTTTATTGTGTAATGGTGGAAGCAGTGCTTCAGCCTTGCTTGCACCTTCCTCGATGTCGGTTTCTAGTATAGGATTTGCAAAGTATTTATTTAGTGTGCCAGGAGGAATTGGAATGCTGCAATCTTTCTTTTGACAATTTATTTCAGTTTTGATAACTTCCCATGGTGCTTTATATTTATTTGAACAGTTAATAATGTATCCATCATTGGCCTTGCATTTTTCTGTTTTCACTGCAGTTCTGTAGTGATCTTGTATTTATACCTATCTGCTTTATTGTGTTGTGATCTATCATAATATAAGAGCTTTGAGATACTCAAGTTATTTAGTTGTGGTGTACACCAGTGTTTTAAGCTTTCTGGCTTAGAATGGTGGTTGGGGGTTGATTGGGGGAAGAGACCAAACAGCGAGGTCATCGGTCTCATCGGATTAGGGAAGGACGGGGAAGGAAGTCGGCTGTGCCCTATCAAAGGAACCATCCCGGCATTTGCCTGGAGCGATTGAGGGAAATCACGGAAAACCTAAATCAGGATGGCCGGATGCGGGTTTGAACCGTCGTCCTCCCGAATGCGAGTCCAGTGTGCTAACCACTGCGCCACCTTGCTCGGTAGAATGGTGGTTATGCTTGTAATCTTTCTTATAATATATAGGGCATACCTCTCCAAAGATCTCAGTTACCACTTCTAAAAATCTTTTGGCTAACTCATTAACATCCATATCATGAGCAAGTATTTCATTCCAGTCTATTAATGTTAATCTAGATTTTAGATTGTTTAGCTTCTGTTCATTAATGTGTCTAATTAGTCTTTCTTGGCAACTATCTTTTTCATGATCTAGGGAAATTCTTAGCCACAATCCTTCGTCGTCAGAAATACCTAATTTGATTGTATTGAACTGACATATGCTTGTGTGAAATTACAGATAATGTTGTCCAAACATGCATTCAGTCTGGTGGGCTTGTCATTTAAGAGGTGCTATCCAAAACTTTCGGGACTGGTGCTGCCATCTGTTGAAAACCTTACCTATGAACTAATGGTTACCATCACCCTCGAAGTAGTTCCCATCCGCACATACACACCAGTCCCAGTGCTTCTGCCACTGGTCAAATGTTTTCTGGAAGTCCTGTTCTTTGAGGGTGTTCATCACCACCAGCAACGCTTCTTGAATCCTCTCTAGAGTGTCGAACTGATGGCCTTTCAACCTGAGTTTCAGTTTTGGGAATAGCGTGAAGTTGCAATGTGCCAAATGTGGCGAGTACGGTGGGTGGGTTACAACCACCATGTTGTTTTTTGCCAGAAAGGTCCTGGTGAGCAAGGACATGTGACAGGGCATATTGTCATGATGCAGCAGCCAGTTCCCTTGACGCCAAAGTTCGGGCCGCCGTCGCCGCATGTTTTCACGAAGCCATCGCAAAACATTACAGTATTATGTAGAATTCACTGTTTGGTTGGGTGGGATGAATTCTTTGTGCACAATTCCCTTGTTATCAAAGAAAACGATGATCATGCTCCTCACTTTGCTCTTCACCAGTCTTGCTTCTTTGGGTCTTGGAGAGCCCAGGCTCTTCCACTGGGACAATTGTTGCTTTGTCTCTGGGTCATAACCAAACACTTGTTGAATCTTTGCAAGGGTCTCTGTAGCACTTTTCCCGAGATTTGCACAGAATTTGATACATACATGCTGTTCTGTTCGCGATCCATCGTAAAATCGACACACACCAAACACAGAGTATTACGGAAATCACTGTGGACACGCAACACGTCCTCCCAGCTGAATGCCGCTTTGCACACTGACTCATCAGATATGCAGCTCTCGCCACCTAGTGGTGCAAAGATCTACTATCTCTACTTTCCAGATGGCAGCACCAGTTGTGAAAAATTTGGATTCCACCTCATATACAGTAAAAATTTAGTGATCTTAGTGAATTGAGTAAACTGCTTACAGTTCTATTGCTAATCCTAATGTCTATATTAATGTCACTAAATATGAAAACTCTGCAATTTTTATACTTAAGTAACATGATAAGTTTCTGAAGACTTTCTATAAACAAATCATCATTGTTATTGGGAGGGCGATATACACACACTGCTATATTTTCCAATTTTGGCAATCTATAATTTCATAGTTTACTTTTAGAGGTTTATTAATGTAGACAGACATGTCACTGTGTTTCATATTTGTCCTGCTGTAGCCTGTAACTAATTCATAGCCATTTGGTACACTTAACTCTAGTTCTCTACATGATAACCAGTGTTCATTTTTTGTGAGCATGCTACAGTTTAACTTTTCCAGCCAGAATTGGAGTTCCAGAAGTTTATTTTATAAGGACTGTGCATTTACATGAAGGAACATTAAGTTTGTCTCACTGCAAGCCATTAATAAGTCTACTTCAGAATTATCCAGTGCACTTACTCTACTTGTCAGTTCTAGTTGTTCTACATTATTTTCTTTTAACACAGACGAATACCTATTTGTAGAGGTCACCTTACTGTTTATTGTAGTTTTTGTTCCTGAAACACTGCTATAGTGTTTATCTTCTCTAAAACAGCATCATGATTGTAATGTAGGGCAATTGGTTCCTCCTCCTTGCAAAACAAGGCACAGAGACATTTTATTTTATTCATTTATCTTAATTTACCTTTCATGTTCGGGTGAAGTCCATGCTGTGTGTGTGTTCATCCCTCTTCAGTTTACTGACATCTACCAAGTGTACATAGCTGAATTTTTTTTACTCTGGAAGGTTGTACCATACTGATACATTAGTTATCACAACATTAGTGTGGTGCAATTGTGGCAATAACTTCCTGTAATTCTGCAGTGCAGATTTGCTTTCACTTTTGCATACATAGTTGGCCCCTCCTATGATCACAATACAGTCATTTTTGTTCAGTTTCTTTGTTTGAATGGTTAATTTTTGTACAACAGACTTAAATGGAGCACCAGGTTTGACCTTCCCTATGACAGGCAAAGGTCCCAGGTTAAAGCGCCAGTCCAACACACAGTTTTAGTTCACCAGAAAGTTTTAAGCACAATTTAGTCTGAAATTTTTCAGATTCATGAACCAATATGTAGTTTTTATTTAAAGAGATATTATGACCTAAAATGCACCAGTTTTAATGTCATCAAAATTTAATGTGATCAACAAATTAGCACACTTGAGTTGAAAAACTCTCTTTAAACTGAATGAGGAAAGAAAACTACCTTTGAATATTTATCTTAGCTATGCTATAGTAATGTTTACACTTCTCAACACTAGGCTTCACTGTACATATCCAGTCAAATAGATTACTTAAAATGTGTGACAATTCATGGTTTGTGAAGGGTAGGATATAAGCATCCTGTCTGGCAAGGATACATACAGAACAAAAACCTCTTCTGGCTTGGGAAAAGCTATTCAGCCAACCACACAGTTCACACTAAAGATATCTCCATTTGCACTAAGGACTGTAAATTACAGGACCAAGAAATGGCAAGACATGTACTGTAAAGAGGAAGGGGAATTCAGTGAAGCCCAAAATTTTCACTGTTTGTCTTACCCCTCCACACTTAGCCCCAAGACATAATTCTATGTAGAGAGGCAAGACAGTCAGTTTGGCAGGTGTTCAGCACAGCCATTCCTCTGTTACTGTAAGCTCTCGCCATGCTTTAGCAGCAAACATTTGAAACACTGTGTATTCCAGGAGGGGATATTGGCTTAAACTGTCAAATCACATAGATGATACAAACTTCCATAACGACACCTTGATGACAGTACGTGCTGATGGCGAAAGTGGCAGTTTAAACAGTCTGTAACAGGTAACCTCCACAGTATTCATGCTTTACAGTTATGTTAGACACAACAGAAGACCTTTTTTTCTCCCTTCACTGAAAGAGACCTGAGTGGAATCTGCTAATCAAATAATCAAAATTCCTAGTTTTGTTAGGCTACTGGAAGCCTTAATATCCATCCAACTAAGGGTGTTAGTTACACTAGTCTCGCTGACTATTAATGTATAAAAAGTAGTTATTTGATTAGTAGAGCAAAATCATACCAAACTGGAAGAAAAGAAATAAGATGAAACTGACAACATGTGAAAAAGTGTTTTCTTTCCAAATTCAAATACACCACAGAGGATTGTAAGTCCATAAGCACCTATGTAATTGTACTCCAATTGTACAGACAGCTACCTCATGCCAATAATTCCAGCTTATTAAGAGTAAGATTCTATTAGTGTAGTCAGTTGCAGTCAAATGACAATTCCCATAAGTTCAGTAGCTGGATCACATCTTTCATGGACACAACTGAAATAGATGATGAAGAGCAAGTGGGAGAAAGAAGGTATAACTGAGCTGAACAACAGAAAGAGCCAGTGGTGTGCTGGGAAGAATATGTTTCATTTTAACAGTTATCTGAACAGTTCTTCCATGCAATATCAAGACCAGATTTATCCATCTGAAGATGAGCCTTATAATGGTAACCCTACAGTCTGCTTTAACTGTCAGGGATATGGACCCATCATTTTGATGTAGAAGGTTACAGTGTCATGTGGACAACATGCAATATAACTAACTTGGGACACAGTTTTTGTCTCTCCATTATATATCATCTCTTCAGGGAGCCATCATGTTGCATTATATCACATTGGTCATAATCAGAGCATCACGCAGAAGGAACTCTATGAGATGTAGAAAGAAGTCAAGGAAGTACATCTTATGTAAGTGCAATATCATGAAATGATTTATCATCATTATGTGTTAATGTATTATAGTGGCAATATTAATTATAAAATACCATAAAATATTTATTTTAAAAATTACTGTAAGATATTATTGAATGCAATAGCGGTCATTTCCAATAATTTTTTAATTCAGTCTTCAACTACACCATATTAGGGCTTAAGACATTTAATATTGTCCGACAAGTTACTGAATACATGTGTACCCATATATCTGAGACCTTCTGTACCAATGTTAAGCTCTAAGTCTATGTCGAGGACGTGTTTAATACTAGTAGTTGAGGACGTGTTTAATACTAGTATCATGTTCATGCTCTCCACCATTTTTTGATAAGAGAAATACTGATAACTACAAAGAACATTAATGGACATATATGTATTGTTGGAACAGTTGTCATAATACTAAATTGTTTAAGGTGGGTGTACCAAACCTACATGTTTTAGCCTTGTAACTCTGTGATCTCACAGTCACATGCTTAATAAAACTTTTAATACAGACCTTTTAAACAGATTTTTTGAAAAATATGAGGCATATTGTAAATTTTAATTGGTGTCCCTCATGAAGGAAACAATTTTTGTGGACAAAGTGAAGACCATTCATGTGTGTATTTATTGACCAAACTTTCATTGTCCAATATGGCAAGAAGGCCATGTAGACGCAGGATCAATAAGGTATCTGAATGAGTGTTTACCATCCTGTAAGGTTTTCTGGAGCCCTCAAGTGGAGGGTGCTGAAGAAAGAGATACTGCATAGTTTCCCAAGCACGAAATCTCCTGGGAAGGAAGAGGCCACCCAGTGTCCAGAAAATGAATTAAAGCTTGTGCTGTAAAAGATCTACTGGGAGAAGATTTAGGACACAAATTTAAATTTAAGAAAATAAGGTTTGGAATGGAATGCAAACAACTGAGGCTTAAGGATGCTATGTAAGACCCAACCAACACACCAGGAAGGAGAAAATTAAGTGAAGGTTCTTGAACTTTTGTGTTACAATGTTGCAGGTTGCAGCACTAGACTATTCCCCTACAGATGGGGCATCAGCAAAACACAACATACGTTGCATGAGCCCTCTTTTTGGTAACCAATGTATGAGTACTTGGTAGCCCACAACCTACTGTGATAGTCTACACTTGAGTACCATACTTAGAAGGCCACATAAGGAGATTATAGGAGCATTACTTTTAAAGAACATTAGTTGTAAACTAATGAATGGTAAGATGCCATACCAATTTCTTTGATGCCTCCCCATTTTGTACTACATCTTTTCAATAGCTTTAAGTGCTAAGAGATTTTATTACTGTTACAATCTTATACCAGTGTCTGGTAAGTCAAGCAGAGAAAGTTTAGAGTGGTTCTGACAGGCAGTCCCATTTTTTCCTCCTTTCCTCTGATGCATCATCAACCTTGTGAGAACCCAAAGTTTATCAGAGATCTTTATGCAGGCAAATATGTTACAAAGTATCCATGGAATGTTCTAGAGCTAACACCAGATATCCTCTCTGGGAGGACCACCTTGTCAAAGTCCCATGCTGGACATGCCTCAACGGATGAACCAGACAAAGAGTGTTCCACAATGCCCCATCTTGCCCATATCCACTCCCACAGTCCTTTCCCAATTCCCCAGATACCCAACTCAAGGCATGATGTGATCTGTGCCAAGAGGTGTGTGACACATGGGAAGATGTTTAATTAATGAAGCCCAAGGGATACCAGGTGACCTCCCTTACTAACCTTGCACCCATTGGGTTCTGTCGTGTTGACCAAACAGATCCCCAATTCTCATGGGACTGAAATGGAGAACATAGAAAACAAAACAAAAATGAAGGATTTGATGAGACCTCAAACACCCACACATGCAGCTTGGAACTGATGGAAGCTTTTCTGCAATTGGATCAGGTGACAGACCAGTCCAAGAAGTGAAAACTGTTGACTGAGGCTCAGAGCAGGAAACTTCTCAAAGGAAAAAAAGAAAAGGAAGGTAAGGCATGGCTTCCTAAACACAAATGGAGGGAATGGAAAGGTCTTGAATCCAAGACCTCAAAACAAGACCCTCTCAGAGTGAAGGGCATAATCAGACCCATTCCACCTCTAAGACAGCGAACAAGAGAACAAGGGAGATGTCTAATACTTCCACTTCTCACAATAAATGGATCCAGAGAAAGTTGAGGCAGGAAATAAATAGGGAAACAAACCTCTAGTACTGCAGTCTCCATTTTCAGGATGACGATCATCCAACAAGAACATCCACTGATCATCACTTCACATCAGGTGGAGGTTGTTCACAAGGCGCTCTTTAAGAAGAGCGATGGGTGAGGGTAGAACACAAGCCCAGGAACAAATTCAGAAGAGTCTGTCAGGACAAAAGTCCTCTTATCTTTGGCTGTGAGGGGATAGGAACAGTGGATTAGCTCAAGGAGATGATGCCCAAGACACCTCTGTGGCAGGACACAAAGCTGCTGGTCAAGACTGTGGCTGAGTCCCGCAAGACCACAAAGGTATCTATTTGGCTGCCAAAACTTCTTAAGGATACTCCTCCAAAGACTCTGAGAAAATAAAGGCACAGAACCAGAAGGCCTCAACAGGAGATTGGAGAGTAATCAACTGAAAGGTGGAACCAAACAGCCAAACCCTTGTGGTAGAAGATGGCGAAAAATCCCTGATGGCAATGCGAGAACAGGACCTGAAATTGTACTTAGGATTCTCACAGGTTACCATTAGGATAATCAAGGACATCTTAAGTGACCATGGCAGCAAATTCAAGGCTGCGAGTGTTGCAGTTAAATCTGCAGCACATGAGAGTGGCAACTGCTGCCCTGAGTTATCTTCTTGGGAGGGAGTAGGTGGATGTCACCAGAGCCCTATCTACATAAAGGGGACATTTCAGTCCTTGGAGGAACTCAAAGTATGTTGACTTATGCTATAAAAATAAGAATTCTGGAATGTGTATTTATGCTAAGAATGGAATTTCATTTATGCTGATGGCATACTTTTGTTTCACAGACTTAATTGACCATCAGGATGAAACAACATTAAGAAGGAAGCACGAGGGAAATTGTATTGGCCTCAGCTGACCTTCCTTATGAGGACTGCTAGTCCTTCCATGGAAGTGAGGAGAATGGTAGATAGCTGCCCCCAGCAGAATGAACAGCTGCTGGTTGGTTGCGATGCCAGTGCCCACCAGCAGAGGTGAGCACTTACTAGAGAACAATTTGAAAATCTTGAATACGAGTAGGGAACCTACCTTCAGGAATAGAAGGGAAGAAGAAATTTACATATCTTTTGGGTCCACTCTAATGGGTGGTTACATCAAACAATGCCACATGGTGATAGAGTCATGCTTATCCAACTACACATATATTAAGTTCGAGGTTGAAATAGGTGTTAAACAGACTGTGGTCAATAGAAATCCTGGGAAAAATCACTATGACTCAGCTTATCTGGAGTCAGAACTTCGACAAGGAAGCCAGTAGATTTTTAGGAAATGGCAGATGCAGTGACATCATATTTAGAAAACTGCCAAATAACCAAGAAAGGCACAAACAGAAATGTTCATTGGTGAAACAACAATCTGGAAGTGCAAAGGAAGCAGCTATGAAGACTGTTCAACCTCATAAGAAAGAAAGGGCAATGGGCAAAATATCAGGAGCATCTTGCCAAATACAACCTTGTAATCAAGCAGGTGAAGCTGTCATTCTGGAAGGTATTCTGTGAGGTAGTGGAAGGTACAGTTACTTGTGCTAGATTTCATAAAATTGTCACTAGAATACCAACTAATCCAAGAAGTACTATAAGGAGGATACTGGGTATACAAGGACAATGAGTGTGGTGCTGGATGTGTTCCACAAGATTTATTTCCATCAATGCACTCTGGAAGATAACACAGACCAGCAGTCACTCCCTCAGAGACAAAGGTTTACATGTAGTCAAAACTGGGAGTCTGCCAGAGACCATGTTGATTTAAAAAAAAATCTAGTAGGTGGTTGGAATGTTTCAACCATCAATACCACCCAGCCCAGTTGTATCTTTCCAGCTCAATTGCACTAAGCAGGAGAGGATTTAATTAGTCCTATGTACACTGTTTGGAGTCAGCATGGCAGCAGGAATCATTCCTAATGCTTGGAGAACAGTGAGGATCATTTTCATTCCAAAGTCAGGGAGAACAGATTTTATGAAGGCTAAGGTCTGACCTCCTTTCTTCTAAAGACATTAGAAAAACTGATTAATCTGTATGTTAGGTAGAAGAGGTTAACTGAGGTTCCTCTGCACATAAGCCAACACACATACTGATCAGGTAAGTCATGTGACACAGCACTTCAGCAACTTCTTAGGAAGGTGGAAAAAGCTCTACACTTTTAGGACAGCTCTCTGCATCTTCCTGGACATTGAGGGGCTTTCATCAATAAGACCTTAAATCCATGGTTAGAGCTGCAGAAGAGCATGGCTTTTAGATGACAATATGTAGATGGATAAGGCCACGTGAAGTGGAATAAAGGTAGAAGCCAACATGATGAACGAGGAAATGGTGATCAACATCACCATGGGCTGTACACAAGCAGGAGTTTGTCCACACTACTGTGGAACCTAGTGATGCATGAACTCATTGACAAGTTAAATACTAGAGTCTACTTTTACCAAGGACATGCAGATGATTTAGTCATAGCAATACTTGTCAAATTTGCAAGAACTGTTAGAGCAATGACACAATGTGCACTAGATATTCTTGTCTATGTCTTTATGAGGTGTCAAAGACAGCAGATAATACAATCGGTCCAAAGGTTACAATAAAAGAACATTTTTATTGGTAACACATAAATGAACAGTTCACAGTTCTGACATGAAATAGAAAACAAACCCACATCTGGTAGAATGACAGAGTTCTCACTATAGTCCAAAACAGTGTCCTAGGCCAGTGTCTGGTCAATGTTTGGCTGATGTCCTATACGGTGATCCAGCCAGTGTGCAGTTTGGTTGGGTGCAGGCAGGTTGGTTTGTTGTTCTGAGTCCTGGTCCATGCTGGGTTCATGTCCAGCTGATATTGGGACAGTGTTGAAGACTGCTGCTGAAGACTGCTACCGAGGATGGGCTACAAGGAGCAGCTGGTGTTGAGCATGGAGTGAGTGCTGTGACTAGAGGTCCTGCAGCATATTAAGTAATCTGGTGGAAGGATTTCTGTGAGGGTCCCATGAGGTGTGGAAACGTGTCCTGTGGTGCCGGCATAAAATGTGGTGCCATGTTTGCAGCACCATGATCAGCTGTGCAATTGCTGGCAGGTGATGCTGGTGGGTGCTTCTTTTTGAGCACGCTTGAGTCTGGTATGTACACATAGCAGTGTGTACAACCACAGCTGAGACTGCTGGATATGTCTGGCTTTGGGAGAAGACTCCTAGGGGTATGGCAACCTGCCAGCTGTGGATTTGTTCCATGTGGCCAGGTGAGTGGTGAGATACTACCAGACATTGTGGAAAACTGGTGCAGAAAACAGGATCCAAGGGTCAGTCCCAGGAAAAATGTTGTTGTACCATTTATGAGGAAAGAAGTCCAGCATACATACTGGAATCTCAAGATCCTCATTGAAACTCAACCAGCAGAGTGGGTAGTGAAGTGCAGAGTGGTAACCCTGGATGCAAAACTATCATGGAGCCCACATAGAAAGAATATATGTTACACAGAGAAACTACTCTTATGAGCACTAGAAGGGCCTGTGGTAAAAACTGGGGTCTAAACCCCGTGTGTATGTACTGGATATATACCACTGCAATAAGATATATGATAATTTATGGGGGCTACAGTATGATAGAATAAACCAGAACAGAAGGTGGCCACTAAGGAGCTTGGCACCATGCAGAGACTGACCTACTTAGCCATAACAGGCCAAATTAGCAGCACACCCACTGCTGGAATGGGGAACATGCTGGACATGTCCCCACTACACCTTTTGGTTATGATTGAGGCAGCTGTAGAGCCATACAGCTTAAAAACTTGAAATAACTGGATTCCTTTAGGACATCCAGAATCTCACACCAATGTAGTGACTGTGGTAAATATAGGAATGGTTAGGGAAATGCCAACTGACCACACAGTAACATCCAATCCCACCAACAAACCTTTCTGTGTAACAATTAGAAGGGAGCAGTGGAAGAACAAACCACAGTACCACTCAGGAGACAGTCTGGTTGACTGACGGTTTGAAAACAGATGAAGGTGCTGCGGTCAGAGTATATGGGGTACAGTCTAGGCTAGAGAGAGAGAGCAGTCTCTCTAGGCAAGCTGGACACAGTATTCCAGGTGAAATTATCAGCTAGCAGAGTGCATGTAAAGGAGAATTTACGGAGGCGATACAAGGATTGGAGCATCTACATTTATTCAGACTGCCAAGCAGCTCTCATATCTCTATCGGTCCCTGCAACAAGAACTAACATTGTTGCTGAATGCCATGAAGCCCTTGGAAGACTAGGGAAAAGCAACAGGATAAACCTACAGTGGGTCTCTGGTTACTCAGGAATTAGTGGCAATGAACAAGCCGATAGACTGGACAGCACAGGTGTGATGACTTCATTTACTGGACCAGAACCTGTCCTAACCATCACTAAAGCAATAGTAAAATCAAAACTACATAGATGGATCAGAAGGCAGCATGTAGAATATTAGACTATGATCCAAAAACTAAAGCATGGCAAGCTAATAATGCCAAAGCCAAGTTTCAAGAAAAGGTCTGCAATCCTGAACTTGAATAGAAAACAGGTTAAACCCATGGTGAGAGTCAGAACTGGCCATGGGAACTTTAAGACACGCCTGTATATGATGGGTATAGTGGAAGAAGCCCCTAAATGAGACTGTGTGGTGAGGATGATGAAACTGCACATCATCTAATCTTCCAGTGGAAAGTTCTGGAGGGCAAAAGACACAGAACTAGTAAAAGGTCTCCTACTGCTTCTTAAGGATACTAGTTTGTTTTACTAGAATCACAGGGAACAAAACTGCACAATGAACTCAGTTTCTGTGCAGACAACAGGGCAGTAAGACCACTTGTTTCTTCATTTTTAAATCGCCTATGGCAGTAATTACGCATCCTCCAACTGTTGCTGAACTAAAGTGCTTCACTAATTCCATGGTGTGTGTTTTACAGTTAAGTTTGTGCTCTATTGGACCCAAAAATTTAACACAGTCTACTCTATGTATTTTGTTAGACTATTTTTATAGTTTGTGGAGTTGTGAGAACTCTGGAGTCTTACCACAACTTAATGGAAATCTATTTGCCTTAAACTAGTCAGCTGCTGATATCAAATATTTCATTAGCTTCCCTTTCAGTAAGAAGACTAACACTTTTGATTCATATACTTGTATCATCTCCAAAAAACAAAGAGCTGCATATTTGGACAGTGCAATTGAAAGATCATTTATGTATATCAAAAACACAGAGGACCAAAAGTAGAATTTAGTAGCACACCTCGTTTGATTACTTCTAATTCTGAGTGCCTATTATACTGTGATTAACATGAAACTGATACACACTTTTGTAACTCCCTGGGATGCATCAATGGATGATGCCATACTAGCTATATGCCTCATTACACCAATGACTGGCAGGGTTGCTGCGAGTGATGAGCATCACAGCATTTCTAATCAGCTTGTCACATGGGCCCATTGGCAGGTAAGGCCAGGTGGCCACAGGTCCATTCTCACTTCTACAGGGACTTATTCTGTAGGCTACATGATGCTGTGTGGTGCAAGAGACCGGACTTGCAATGGAAAGGAAATTGGCATCTCCATCACAATAACGCTCCAGCGCATTCCTCACACTTGATTCAGACATTTTTTGGTCAAAAACCAGATTTGTGTGCTTCAACATGCTCCTTTCTTTCCTGATATAGCTCCCAGTGGCTTCTGGCTGTTCCCCAGACTCAAGAAGCCACTGAAAGGAACGCAATTTCAGATAAGAGAGGACGTTATAGCAGCAACAAAAGCTGAGCTGACCTCCATTCTGGAAGAGTTTTTTTCCGTATGCTCCCAAGAATGGGAGCACTGCTGGGAGAAGTGTGTGGAGTCCCAAGGGAACTACTTTGAGGATGATTAGGTGTCCAACATTCCAGGTAAGCCAGTTTTTTCCCCAGCCAAATATCAGATACTTTTCTAACAGACCTCGTAGCAATGTTCACTGACCTCTATTAAGTTCTACTTCAGCAGACTGTGATACTATTTAGACCAAGTGATTGATATCAGCCTCACCTACAAGTTGTGTTGATTCTGTTTGTTTTTCATTTGCAGTTATGTAAAATTCACAGCCTCAGTAATTCACAGCCTCAGTAATTCACAGCCTCAGTAATTCACAGCCTCAGTAATTCACAGCCTCAGTAATTCACAGCCTCAGTAATTCACAGCCTCAGTAACTGCTACGAACTATGCATAATTTATTCTGTGTTTCATTGTATTCAATAAAATGTTAATAAGTAACATTTATTATCTGAACTGGGGACCACAAAATTGGCAACAAAGGAGGTTCCAGTTCAACTGCAGCTTTAATGACACACAGATGGTCTGGGACATTTACCATAAGTAATACTGATAATACCTTCAGCTATAAGTATTAGTTTTTATTTTTATTTCCAACCAGTTTTGATGATGCAGTCCACAGTCTTCAGGCCCCTCTACAACTCAGTTGCAAATAAATGGTGGGCTGCATCCTGAAAACCAGTTGCAAATAAATTAATATTACTACATAAAGCTGAAGGTATTACCAATATCACCATAAATATGCAACTGCTGTCCCTGTACCCATCAGAAGGGGGGCATCCAGAAATTTACCTTAAGTGATTAGCACTACATTTCCAGGCAAGTAACATATAGTGCCCACAACAATAGTGGACTTCACTGTTACCCACCTACTTCCACATGTATTATCTAGTGCAGAAACATCCTCCTGTCTGAACCCTCAGAGTTACCTCTTTTGGACATTTACACTTTGTTAACAGGACATTTTTCTATTACAATGCATGCTTTATGGAGCCAAGATCTTCAAGGATTGAGTGGGAAGTGTAAATTTACATGTGCTTGTGATGTATCCTATGCAGAAGGTTTTATTAGGGAAATTGTAATTTGTTCCACGCTGGTAGTTATGTACACACACAGGCCTTACATCATTCAGGTCCATTGTTAGCATAAATGTTCCATACAGCTCATGTTTTTGAAATTTCCCAAGCCACCCAGCAAACATTTTCCACCTATTTGGAAATGTCTATGATGCCCCAGTGAGGACTTGCAAAATGCATTAGAACTTTCCTTCCAAACCTGATACACGAAGTCAGACTTAGAAGATGGGGGCTTGTATTGACTCATGTCTTGTTGATGCAAAAGAAAGTGAAGATTATACAGGTAAAAGCAGCATGTGCACAAATTGTAGTGATGAAATCAGGAAGTTAAATGGTTGCCTAAGTAGTCTTCAACTAACAATTAACATCCTATTGAGTGATAAGGAAAGACTTACATCTGAAATGTGTGAGCCATCATGAAATCGTGTACACTTTTGCATGAAAGCCAAACTGTTGCATATATGAATATGAAGAACCTAATGTCTAAAAAGTAGTGTGAACTGTTATCACTATTACAGTGTACATTTCCAGATGATAGTCAAACTCTTCCAAATAAGTGGACTGCAATTACTGCTGAAACAACTGTTACTGATAAAAATGAAAATGTGAAGTGTGATGGCAATGAAGTTCATAAACAACTTGACGGTGGGACAAATTAAACAACAGCAAGACAGAGTGACGACAGAATCAAGAATCCATCACAGAAAAGGTACAGTGTTCTTTTCTTGACAGACAGCTACAGAAGAAATTTGGTGAGTATTTTACAAGACAATAACAAAGACTTCCAAGCAACATAAATAGTAAAATTGTGAAAAATGTTACAGACATCAACCTGCAGGAAAAAATGAAAGTGAATAAGTGGTGTGCACAACTGGTGAAAATGATGTCACAAGAAATGAGACACAAAATTTCTTAGCAAGACTGGAAAAGTTCTTAGAAGCTAACAAATCTTGAAACACTATAGTTACAATACTATCTCACAGGCATGACCTGATATAAAATTTGTGTATCAACAAGGAGATACGACAAAGCTATGCTGATGACTTGGCTTTTGTCAGTTGGGGCCACAATATACAAATTACCACAGGCAGTAATGAAATCAATTACAATTTTTTGTCAAGTTATCTTACTGCAAGTAAGCTACTTGTAAATAAAGAGAAGACAGTGACAATGCAATTTATGCTTCACTATAATCAGAACATTTAGATCTCCATCAGCCCTTTGCTACACAAACAAACAAATCTTTGGATATAATTACTGACGAACACCTGTCATGGAAAGAACATGTAGACCATATATGCCAGAAATCAGTACAAATGTGTATCTACTGAAATGAGTCTCTGCCTTCCTGGACCATGACAGCTCGAGACAAATATACTTTGGAGTGATACATCCACATCTTCCGTATTGTATTGAGATATGGGGCCAGGCACCAGCGGTCTATACAGAAAGGCTCTTCAGACTATGAAAAAAGGAAATAAGAGTGGTAGCCAAGGTAAACAGGAGAGAGCCTTGTAGAGAAATCTTCAGAAAATATAAAATACTGACTATCTACTCTATGTAAATCCTATAGGAAATAAGGTATAAGGTGTGTGTGTGTGTGTGTGTGTGTGTGTGTGTGTGTGTGTGTGTGTGTGTGTGGGGGGGGGGGGGGGGTGAGGGGGGGGGGGGGGGGAGACAACCTGCAGACTGTAGTCCACATGCAATAGAAACAGCCTTTAATAACAGACTACCATCTGACTCAAGAGAGCTAATTTAAATACCTTAAAGAATAAACTTGAGCATTCATTAAGAGAAAAAAGCTGTTATCCAGTAGAAGATTTTAAGTTTTAATATCCCTTTCTAAAACAGTGTATACAACATAAGGCTTTTTTTGCTACAACAACAACAACAACAAAAATGATAATTTCTGATCTTCACACACTATATCAATGAATGCATTTATATTTCAAGTTGTTATGTGTCTATGTAAAACCATGTATATAGTTTGAGTTTGTTTTGAAACAAAGAAAAATTAATTCCTGACCTTCAATATTTATATCCATGTGTGCACTAAACGTATTTTAACTATTGCCCAATTGTCCTGACTTTCACTTTACATCAATGTCAGGGTTACTAGTACCAATAGTCTCTTATCAAGAAACACACAGCAGAACTATGTCAGAGTCCGAACGGTGCCCAGCTTGTGTGTTTCTGCAATAGAGATCAACAATATTACAGAAAGTGATCATGCAATTGTTCCACAAAAAATACTGTTATGCATAGAAATCAGGAATGTATCTAGTAGATTCTTATTCCGCAAAAAATACTGTTGTACACAGAAATCAGGAATGTACCTACTACATTCTTATTTTACACAGGTGTGTTCATCAAACATATTTTTGCTCTGCCTTTGAACAGTGCAGGGTCTGATGGGCACCCTGAAATTCTATTGATATCCCAGTCTAAGGTTTCTGTGAAGTATGAACAAGTGATGAAGACAATGACATTTATTGTGATCACCGCTCATTTCGCAGAAAATTTTTTTGGACTTTATTTGTATTCGGATTTTGGTTTTTCTGTTCAGCATACTGTTAATACTTTCCAACTTACAGTGCCATGTGAAGATATTGACACTTTAGATTTCCAATCTGTGCGATTATTTGAGCCTGGTCCAGGGAGATCCTTGAATTCTGCAGTGCCACATTTTTCAAAATGTAAACCAAATTCTGTTGGCCTTTCAGGGTGAAGTGAAAGTGGAAGTAGATTGGTTTGAACAACATTAAGTACTTTCATCTATTCTTTTTAGTCAACAGGCCTCTCTCTCAATAGTCACACAGAAGTCCGCACCTGTGTGGTGACATTAAACTTACTGTCAGTGCCCAAACATAAATGGATTCATATTCCTTACCATAACCAGATGAATGCTTTTCCAAACTGGCTGGCAGTTCTTTTTAAACACTGATCCTGCAAGGGCTCATTTTCAGCTTTCATTGGCCGAGGAGACAAATAAAATCTCAGTATTACACACCTTTTGGCCTTTTCCAGTATAACGGGTTGCCATTTGGGGTTGCGTGTGCATCTGCTACCTTCCGAAAGTTTTTAGAACAGTAGATAACAGATATTCCCAAATGCATCAGCTATCTTGATGACATCCTAGTTTAGATTGTACAAACAAGGAACACTGACACAATCTTCACTGGGTTTTTGCAGTTCTGTCGGCAGTTTTTCCAAAGGTTCTTTATTTTGACCTGCCACTTACCTAGCACATGCACTCAGTAAAAGGGGACTGCAGACCTCATAGGAATATGTTGAGATGATCAAAAATATGCTGGTTCCCAAATATGTGAAGGGTCTCCAGCTGTTTCTCAGCTATTATGCCCAGTTTATTCCTCTGGCAGCTTCCATTGCCTATCCTTTCAATCGGCTGCACTGCAAGTGTGTTATTTTTCAGTGGTCCAAGGCTTGTCAACAAGAATTCCAAATTTTCAAAACTTGCCTAAGTCAGCCCCTTATTTAAATATGCACCAGCCTCAGTTGGCATTGGTTTCAGCAATGGATACCTCTCCTTACTGCATCAGGGCAGCACTTTCCAATAGGTTCTGAAAAGCCTGTAGTGTTCATTTCAAAACCTTAACTCTAGCTCAAGAACACTAGCCATATTTTCCTTTACAGAAATAAGTTTCATTTACATACTGATCACAAACTTTTGCTGTCTTTATTTGGACCCAAGAGTAAACTGCCGGAATGGATGGCTTGTGGTCTTCATCGAAGCGCTTTGTACTTATCCAGCTACCAGTACTCTGTAGATTACCACCCTTGCCATCAACATTCTAACGCAGATGCTCTCTTCAGAGTCCTTATGGTTCAATACTTGGAATTTGACAGACAGGAAACTGTATGTTTTAGATTGACTCCCATATTGGCAGTCTTTGAAGGATTTCTCAATAAATTGTAGAGATGTCGCAGCAGCATACCTGAAGAATCCCGTGTAGCATGGTATTTTCCAGCATGTTCAAGCAGGACAGCCTAAGCACTGCTGGGCCTCTAATGTTTTTTCACATGAAGCCACCAGCTCCAGATTTCCTGAGGTATCCTGCTACTGGTGGAGGATGACTGTCAGATAGATGGGTTCATAATTCTCCAGCACTACATGCTGCAGCTCCTTCATCGCTCTGCAGGAGGACCTCCCATATGAAACAATTAGTTCGCCATTATGTGTACTGGCCACGAAAGTATGACAACATAACATAGGTGGTGTGCATTTGGGTGACCTGTAAGGCACACCAACCAACATCTCTTCATTCATATTCCCCTCAGCTGGTATCCTCTTGACAATGGCATGTGGATTTTACCACACCTTTCTCACATCTCTTACATCCATCCATGACTCATTTTTGTTAATCATTTCTCCCACTTCCCCTATGTTGTCACATTGTAGCATTCAATGATGACAATGATGATCACTACTACCAACAGAACTGTCAAGCAAAAATTTTATATTGGACCTTAGTCACAGATAATGGCCCAAAGTTTATGGCAGCTGCTTTCCAGCAATTCTGCACCTGTAATGGCATCGAACCTGTCACTCCTACTACATTTCACCAGCCTCCAGTGACCTGATGCTATGTTTTGTCCACACTTTTAAGACCCAAATGTCAAAGGATAGGAAGACAGCCACATCCAATCTAGCTCTTAACGCTTTCCAAGCTTCTCACAGTGTGACACACATCCATCCATCGCTGAAGTCTGGAGAAGTGTCTGCAAAAGCATTCACATCTGATGCTGCTCAACCTTTAATACCGCTGCCTGCTTGAGTTGAAGAAGCAATGCTATTTTGCGTGGACACCTCAATCTGGATGCGTAATTTTGGGTGGACCCATGTTGGATTCGGGAGTTAATTTTGGAGTAACAAGGCTGCCAACTGGTTTTGGTGGCCACTTTGTGGGTGTTACTCCACAAGTGTTGGAATCAGCTTTGGTTGTAGCATTTCTGTCAGATGTGTCCACCATTCAACGTGCTACCTCAGCAGTGGCTGGCTCCATGCCATGATCTCCATCTCACCAGGCATGATGGGCATTTGGTGCTGCTGCTGCTGGTAGTCCTTGTGGACTTCGACGTGGTTCTCCAGTGGTCAAACCATCTGTGCTTCCAGCACCTCAGTCTGACCAGCCAGCTCCAGCTTCTTGACCACCTCTCCCAGCCAGAGCATCAATGTCCAGAAGGTGCCAGCTGGGACCACATCTGGCACCGACAAATTGCCACCATGCCATCCTCTAATGGATCCACCAGGTCATTTTCAAGTGAAGAGGGATCTGGTAATGCTGCAGGAAGTATTAACAGATAAATCCACACTACTGATATGCCTTGTTACACCTACGTCCAGTAGGGTCACTGTGAGCTGCAAGCAGCAAAGCATCTCCAGCCAGCAGCTTAAGTGGGTTTGTCAGCCAGTCAACGTAAAGCAAAGTGACTGCAGGCCAATTTTAATTTTTTTTTTTTGACAGATAAAAGTGACAGAATCAGTAGCTCTTATGAACCATGCATCATTTATTCTGTGTTTACATGTATTCAATAAAGTGTAAATAAATTTCTTTCTCTAAATTGGGGAATACAAAACATTCTTCTTTCTATATTGCAAATTAGGTAAATGACACAAACCTGCTTTCTACTATTCCATATTATTTTAACTTTTGCATGAGGCTATCATGATTCACACATTCAAAAGCCTTAGCAATATCACAAAATATCCCAACTGACAATGATTTCAAATTCTAGTACATCATCTGTCAAGGCAAATATAGATTGTTCATTTGACAATCCATTTTGAAAACCAAATAGTTTCCAGTTCGCCATTTTTTCTGTATTAAGTGTTTATAAATTCTATTGTATATTATCTGTAAACAACAATGAATATTTGAAACTTCACAATGCATTCTATAAACAAAAACTTTTATTGTTAGTAACACACAGTAATAGGCACATTAACTTTGGCAAACAACATACAGTTGAAATTAACAGAAGCATTGTGAAAGGGAAGGGAGGAAGAATGGAATTTAATGTCCTGCTGAAAACTAGGCCTTAGAGATGGAGCAAAAGTTCAGGTGGAACAATAATTGGAAGTACTTACCTTAAAATTTATAGAAAGCATGAAAATTTGTGTAATCTCATGGAGATTTCAATCCTACTCTATCTTAATCCAAGTCACTGCCACCGATGCACATTTCAGGCTTAACATTGCTGCACTGTTCATGCTACACTTGATATATGGTGCTAAGCAACTAATCACATTCTGACCTTCAATAGGATGCTGGCATAGTTCAGCAATGATGCAACAAATGTGAAAACGTTTTATGAAGACAATGTACAAAATATGTTGTTATATTAACAAAACACTTTCCAAGGTCAGTTAACAGTTCTTTGTCCAACTTCCCTGTTTTCTATTATTCCAGCATCTGTCTGTCTGTGTGTTCGAGAAATAACGGGTAAAAGTATTCCTAATAAAATGATCATCTAATGTTACTTGTGAGATGATTGAGGAATGTGTTGTCCAGGCAATCAACAAAGCTAGTCAAAATTGGTTTGAAGAGGCTATTTATTATGAAGTGGCATTAAATTATAACATAGGTAATTTTACTGGTTTATCCGATTCAACACGTATAACCCAAATTCACATAAAATGAATATTTTCACAATATAATTCTGATGTTATTTTGTATTTAATGACTTGTATTCCTCAACTGTTCCTAGTATTATGGTTTCTGCTTTAATATTATCTTCTTTACATTTTTTAAGTTGTTGAGTGCGTTTAATTCTTTCACGCAGTTTTGTACACATTTTACTGGTTTCCACTACTTTATGGATATTCTTTTCTTTCATTTTTTCTGCTGATTGTGGATTTGTTTGCAGATCTTTCCTAGACAGTGAGCCACCATTTAGTGCACTAATAGTTATTTGCAATGGACCTGTATTATGGAAGACAGATTCTACTCCTGTAGAGTTATGAATACATGATGATCCTGAAGTGCTAGGAAGGCAACTGTCACACCCAACTGTTTCATTATCACCACCTTTCCCATTTCCATGTGCCACTTCCGTTGAATTGTTTTCTGGAATTTTAGATTCCAAAACTGTGTAATCACCAGATACAAGCACTGCATTGTGACCAAGTCTCTCATATACTGTAAGTTTACTTTTACAGTTTAAATCTGTTCCGCTTTTCTTACATGATGTTAGGACCACTTTAGATCCAGGTGCACATACCAAGAAAAGAGGATCTAATTCTTGATGCTTCTGGGTCACAGTCATACCATCTAAAATATTGTGTTTTCTATTACCAAATTCAGTTGAACCAATTCCTGCGGACTTGTCACTAATTTCAGATACATTTTCTCTTTCAGCATCACACTGCATTATCAATGACCGAATTGAACGAGCTCGATGTTCGAGCTCCACAAGCTCCAACGAATCCCCACCAGGGGCATCCGAGTCAACTTCCACAACATTTAAGGCATCCTTGTCAATTGTTGAGACATCATCTGACATATCGTGTTTTTTGCCACTGACTGATGCTACACTATGTGATGGTGAAGGCGTAGCCGGAGTATCCTTTGAAGTATACTGAGGATTTGGAATTTCTGTAAAAAAGGAAGAACACTAGAGTTAAAATTATTTCTTTACAAAAATATTCACAAAGAACAGATATTTCAACCCAATTTTTGTACAAACAACACTGATATAGAAAATACAAAATTGATACTAACTGTCCTCAGTGGTAGGGTAGGGTGCAGACAAAAGAGGGAGGGGGTGGAGTTATAAATTTATGCCTGTCAATGCAACTGCAATTTCCAAAAGCATGAGCTTTATTTCGTTCAAGGTATCTCAATATCTCACGTCAACAACAGGGTGCTGAAGGCATTTAGCCTACCAGTGGAAAAATGAATATGGTAGTGATATCAGAGGCATGAAGAACCATTTGGCAGTCATTTCGCACCAACACTAGGCAAAAAAACACCTAAACTCTTTTACTGCAGGGAACTACGCATACCATCCATATTTTTAAGAACCCGTGTGTAAGAATAAGGAATCAACTGACATGAGAGACCAATCAGTGACAAGTATGAGTTGAAATGTTGAAATTGGTTGAATCTTAGTATCTTTGAGATTGAAACAGTTTGTTTAAACGGCAAATGGCTCTGAGCACTATGGGACTTAACATCTGAGGCCATCAGTCTCCTAGAACTTAGAACTACTTAAACCTAACCAACCTAAGGACATCACACACATCCATGCCCGAGGCAGGGTTCGTACCCGTGACTGTAGCTGTCGCGCGGTTCTGGATGGACTTAAGTGCCCAGAACCGCTCGGCCACAACGGCTGGCAAAACTGCTTGTACATAATATATTTGAGTTTCAATTTGAGTGACATTCAATAAATATGTAGAATCTGTGGGGCACCATCTAAAAAACAACTAATAACTTGTATTTTTGATGAGTTTACCATAAGATTTTACATTCTATTAAACAAGACGTTGCAGCAGTACAAATGAACACTATCCTCAACTGAGATACCATGCTGCAATGGTGCGGTAACATTTCAACAAACTGAAATAGTGCCTATCATCTTAAGATGGCAACCAAAGTGGACAACTGAATAGTCATGTTTAGCTAAATGCAAAAACTAACAGTAACCTGATAAGAATAAAATAAAATATGTATAGGTCTTGAGGTTAATTTAATACATTAAATCTGATTATAATGAACTACATATGGACCTTAAGTCATGAGTATTTCCTAGTCTAAAAATATGGTGAAGCACTTTCTCTTACATATCAGCTGGCAGCAGCGCCCAAGGAACAAGGTCTGACATTCACATCTGACAACTTCACTAGTTTGTAGGCTTGCTGACTGCATTGCTTTAACTTCAAAAAACATTAAGTAAGGGCTAAGGCTCTAAATATTTCTGTTAACCATGCAATCAAAAGACACTGGTCTAATGAGCAGCAAAGGTTAAACATTTCATATTATAAAAAAAAATTCTTAAGCACAGAATCAACACACGATTTCCAGCTGAATAAACAAATGTAAATTACGAAAAAAAAGGTTATTGCTCAGGATAGTTTGATCTCTTAGTTTTGATCTATGTTTAGTGCTTTTAATTTCTTTGGCTGTTTTTGTTTCAACAGGAGCTATGATCAAGTGTGAGTTTCACTAGCAGATGAGACTAGGGACTGCAGCCAAGTTAGTTCAGCCTGACCAAGTGAAATGAGACAACATTGTTGTTGTGTGGTACAGTAATGAGGCAGTTGGAGAGCTGTGGCATGTGCTTGTGCTGTGGCATTTGTAGAAAGAAAATTGCCATTGTGTCTTTCCCATGACAGGAGCAAAATTGTCATGTTTTCACAAAGCAGCATCGAAAAACGAGGCAGCCAGAAGTAATCTGAAACAGTGACGGGGCCTTCGGTCATTAAATGCAGCAATACGCCGATAGATGAAACAAAGATGATGACCGTACACCTGTCCCTCCCTTGTAAATACAATGCAGAGGTACAAGAGAGATTTATGACAAGATTGCTAGCTGCTGCAAGCACGAAATCGGCATTGAGTCTGTCGATTCTGATGCCACAAACCAGCTGCAAGCACTGAGCATTCCCGAATACAGGGTAGTCAAAGAGCGCTGTGGTCACCCACATCATAGAGGTGCTCAAGAATAAGAAGTCGCCACCACAACTCCGTGTCAAGATGACCAAAGTGCTCCTCCATGGGTTGCCTGGATCTGTAATGAGGTGGTAGTCAAAGAAGTGCTGTTGCGTGCTGGTTTGGAGGATGTGGCAGTCAAGCTGCATTACTAGACCAACAGGAAGAAGCTGTCACTATTTGTCAGAGCCATCATGGTCTCGCGGTCGCATTCTTGCTTCCCGAGCACGGGATCCTGGGTTCGATTCCCGGCGGGGTCAGGGATTTTCACCCACCTCGAGATGACGGTGTGTGTGTTGTCCTCATAGTTTCATCATCATTCATGAAAGTGGCGAGACTGGACTGAGCAAAGGTTAGGAATTTGTATGGGCACTGATCACCTCACAGTTGAGCACCCCACAAACCAACCATCATCATCATCATCATCATCATCATCATTTATCAGAACCATACAAATGGCAGGTGACATCTTCACATTTCAGAAGCACCTAGTCTTCTCGATTCAAATAGAATCTCTCCCTACAGGCCTGGGCCCTAAGCCCGAGTGCTTCAGGTGCCAAGAAGAGGGACATGTGGCTAAGTTTTTGCTGCAATGCCCTGAGATGCATCAAGTACTCAGACAGGCATTACAGCTGCACCTATGACAGAAGGAAAGAAGCAGCTTCGACATGTGCTAACTGTGTTGGGCCGTATATTGCAAACTGGCACGGCTACCCAGCCTTCTCTCGTCATAGCTGAGCCAGGTACGAGAAGACCATAACCAAGAAGAAAAACTGTTGAAGATGAAGGCACAGATACACAGCAGGCAATTGTGATTGCCTGGAAAATCTCGCCAGTGGCAGTGGTGGGGAAGACTGGCTGCAAGCAGAAGAGAGGGCAGTTGTAAGGGGTCCATAGGCCCTTACTATAAGTTTTGCGACAGCACAGGTTGACAGGACAAACAATCGATAGTGTGCGTCGGGTGGCGAGAACGAGAGCGAGTGTTGAGTCAGTAGAGAGTGGAACCCAGGCTGCGGGCCGGGCCGTGGGGCGGCCGGTGGCCGTAATGCAAGGCCGTACCGACAAAGGGGGTGGCCATCGCCGCGGTTTAACCCCTTTTGTGTTAGAAATATACGGGAAAGTGAACAAGTACAATTACTAGTGTGATTCAGTGATATTTCAGTGCCGATATTTGTATTTTCGCGTCTACCGCGCCGGCATTATTTGGATTGCAGTGTTGGATTGCAGTGTTGGATACAGTGATTAAAATTTGCGTGTGACGATAATGAATAACAAAGAGGCCTGTGCTGAGATTAGCCGTTATTAATTTTGTATGACGAAGGCAGTGGCTGTCTCCTTACTTTGTGTTTTTGGTGATAAATATAGGTTGTTGATTAATGAAGCTGTGTTGTTGTTGTTCTTGGCACCAGACATATCATTATTACAGCATTTGAGAAGGACAAAATGGAATGTAACAGCTCCGTAGCAGTCCAATCCGATTGCCAGCCCCATTAGGTACACGGTCACATTAATTATTATCTATTTGGGCTGCTATCAGATCCCGATCGAGCGGGATAAGTCAGTAGAATAAACCGGAGTGTTACACCCTTGGCTTACCGTGACAGGACAAGTGCAATTTTCGGACGAATCGCAAAGAACAATAGGTAATTTTATCTTATTTAACGCGAAGAAAATATTTTCCAATGTTGAATCGGGACAGAGCATAAACTTTATTATCGCGACAAGAAACAGTGCATTTTGAACAATACGAAGTAATAGCACCTTACGATTGTGACTAAACTTTTTCTTGCCATTTTAGATGAAAATAATAGTGTCAACAAACTGTGTTATAATGTGCAAACGCGTAAATCCGCACGAAAAACTGTGAAAAGTGAACACTAAAGAAAAACACGTGTGAACATTACTATAGCAAAACGAACTAAGAATTCATCACGAAAGCTTTTGAAGAAGTGTTTAGTGGTAATATTTTGACTAAAATTGCCTTTCGAATAGTGAAAATCAGACAGCTTCATGCGGACCCATAAACTGGTATGCGGACGACAATGTATTGTGGCGACGCAATTATTGAGTGACGTCACGCAGACACGTGTAGCAGTTGCGCCAAAGAGCTTCAATCTGCGAGGTGATTTCACACGTCATCCCAACTACGTGTGCAAAGAGTAGTTCAAGCACAGACGCACTACACCGAGCGCCGTCCCGACATCTAGCAGCCGAACTATAAACTACGCCCGCCTGCAGCGCTACGGAGCGGCCGGCTGAGAACTACGACGTCCAGCCACAGCGAGCAGCGCGACTTCACGCGGTTCCGGCGGCAGTACAGCGCCACGCCCACTTCAAACATCAAAACATCGCGACTCGTGGTAACGTCGGTTGGTGAGTGGAGACAACTGGTTGACATAACATTAAATTGCAATGTGCAGTTTTCGCGGTAAATAAACGTTTGTAAACTGAATTGCGTGTTAGGAAAAGTGCCCAATTGCAGTAATTTCCGAAAAGTTTGCGAAAAATACTCTGAAATTGAACATACTTATTTATGCATACTGCGCTGTCTAAATGATAATTATACAGATATGCTTATTGTTTTTGGGGGATTTTATATGTATAGATTTTATGAATAGTATGATTAATTTTATTTAAAACATTTTACATAAACTGTGTAGGTGAAAATTAATATGTGAAGTGATTAAGTAGTTAAGGTGTAGGGAGCTAGCAACTCTTTTGCTGGTATACCAAATGGCGACTGGTACACTCCCAGCTGGGTGAGACTTTAATTTCAAGTGTCACTCCTCTACCATCTTTCTCTATCCTTAGGTTAAGAAAATTAGTGTAGTAGTTAGGATTGGTAGTGGTCATCCAAGTAATTCAGTCAGGAACCATGTAGTAAATTTGTAGTAGTTGCTGTTAAGTTGAGGGAGTTATGTGTAATGATGTATATTGAGTATGAGAGGTTTGAAGTGTTGAAGTATATGGAGGATTGATATAGGTTGAAGATATATATGTATTTGCAGTTGAAGTTGGTGTTGAGTTATGTGTAATGAAGAGTATGGAGTATGAGATGTTTGAAATATTGAAGTATGTCATTTAGCACATGAGCAACATCTGTTTGCAAGTTATTTGTAGGTATACATGTTTATCTGAAGTATGCTGATAAAACAAGGTGTAACTAATGAATAATTAGTAATTCATGTATCCAATTAGCTATCAGAGTCAATTATGGTTATACGTAGGTCAAGCTTTAGAAGCAGAATTCTGGCACTGAGTAATGAATGACAAATATCCATATAGTGGATTTAAATTAGTGTGAATATAACAGGAGATATTGTACCTCTCATCTAAGCTTTCTTGATAACAATTCACATATTGAAGTGATGTTTGGCAAAATGAAATGATCAGTAGTTTAAAATTTTTCATTGGGTGACCACATTAGTTGTAGTGTTGCAAATAATTATGTAAGACATGCTTAGCGGTACAATGTAGCATTTAAATTTATGGAATCTGTAATGAACAAGTTATGAATTTCTTCCTTAACTTTTATAAGTGTTGGCCAAGTGAGTTATAAATTAGAGTGATAGTAGTGTGGACGGCACAAAGCCCGCTGAAAGGACGGCATACCAAAGGGGTAGCTGGCATTCAATGTATAAATGTCATATTTTGTCTCAATTTCAATTTGCTTGTGTTAAAGATTTAAACAAGTTGTGATTTTTTCTTCCTTAACTTTTATATGCGTTGGGAAGGGAGTTATAAGTCAGTGTGGTAGTGGTATGGACGGCACGAACCCCGCTGAAAGGACGGCATACCAAAGGGGTAGCTGGCATTCACCTAGTTGTTTTCTTGTCTTTGCTGTAGCAATAAGTTGTGAATTTCTTCCTTAACTTTTATAAGTGTTGGCCAAGTGAATTATGAATTAGAGTGATAGTAGTATGGATGGCACGAACCCCGCTGAAAGGACGGCATACCAAAGGGGTAGCTGGCATTCAACTAGTTTCTTTTCTTGTGTTTGCTATAGCAAGTTATAACAGATATGTAGTTAATGACTCGTACAAACCTTTGAAAGTGAAAAGTTTTTGGAAATTTTTGGTAAGATAAGTTTATAAAAAAAATATTTACCATGCTATGTTAAGTAAGTAGGATTGATGTTGTGTGTTATTTGGACAATGCCATATTTTTGAGATGTAATAGCTTTTTGTAGAATATTATTGTAGAGGCAGCCCACTACCGGAGTCAAGGTTTTTCTTGGTGATTGTAATTTCATTACTTATTTGCACTGTGTGTTTTGTTCATATGTAGTGATGTCTAACTCCCTAGCAGATTCTTTTACGCCTGTGGCTTCAAAGAAGTTTTCGAGGGCGGGGATGTAAGGGGTCCGTAGGCCCTTACTATAAGTTTTGCGACAGCACAGGTCGACAGGACAAACAATCGATAGTGTGCGTCGGGATGCGAGAGCGAGTGTTGAGTCAGTAGAGAGTGGAACCCAGGCTGCGGGCCGGGCCGTGGGGTGGCCGGTGGCTGTAATGCAAGGCCGTACCGACAAAGGGGGTGGCCATCGCCGCGGTTTAACCCCTTTTGTGTTAGAAATATATGGGAAAGTGAACAAGTACAATTACTAGTGTGATTCAGTGATATTTCAGTGCCGATATTTGTATTTTCGCGTCTACCGCGCCGGCATTATTTGGATTGCAGTGTTGGATTGCAGTGTTGGATACAGTGATTAAAATTTGCGTGTGACGATAATGAATAACAAAGAGGCCTGTGCTGAGATTAGCCGTTATTAATTTTGTACGACAAAGGCAGTGGCTGTCTCCTTACTTTGTGTTTTTGGTGATAAATATAGGTTGTTGATTAATGAAGCTGTGTTGTTGTTGTTCTTGGCACCAGACATATCATTATTACAGCATTTGAGAAGGACAAAATGGAATGTAACAGCTCCGTAGCAGTCCAATCCGATTGCCAGCCCCATTAGGTACACGGTCACATTAATTATTATCTATTTGGGCTGCT
Source organism: Schistocerca serialis cubense (assembly GCF_023864345.2). NCBI lineage: Eukaryota > Metazoa > Arthropoda > Insecta > Orthoptera > Acrididae > Schistocerca > Schistocerca serialis. The sequence goes on along the minus strand of NC_064640.1, from coordinate 80,585,444 downwards.
ATCAGATCCCGATCGAGCGGGATAAGTCAGTAGAATAAACCGGAGTGTTACACAGTGTAGCCAGCACCTGAGAAGTAAGAGGGGGAAGCAGACGACCACCCCATTTTCTGAAGTCATCACAAAGGCAACTGTGCACCTCGAGGCTACTGAGGCAGAATAGGTCACTTACAAAGCTGCCTTCACAGTAGAGGCTGAGGAAGCCTCCCACCAGTTGCAGTAACAACATGCAGACCTTGCGGCCGTCCTCTGTACCACAGCAGCAGCTCCCTGGAGGAAGCCGAATGTCTCGACAGGAAGCAGGGCTGAACCACTGGAGCTCCCCACCAGTGGTCTACAAGGTGGAGTTGGGAAAGTCATAGCTTGCAATACTACCTAAAGAGATAATGCTGGGAAACAGGCTGCAACCATGAAGGGACAGCAACTCTACCCTGTCACCCCATTGACTGAGTTGTGACAGGACACAGCAGTGGCACCAACCACAGTAGCACATGGTATCGCAACACAGATGACTGACCTCTTTATGATGAGCAGATGGCAAGGACACTGGCATCGAGCTGCACGATACCTGTTACTAACGTAACATGATCAGTCACAGATAGCAAGCAATTCACTAATGCTCCTACTACCAGATTATTTGGCTCTTGCCATGGCACTTTTTGCCCTCTGCCCTTAAACCTGTTATTCTTCAACATTTCTGTCCACTTTCTATCTCTCAATTGGCCCGTATTACTGGGTAATCATACCTAAACATATAGACAACATCACAGTCCTGCATCCTGTGATAACCTCAATTCAAGTAACTAACCAATGCAGAGGTAATAGCAGAATTTTTGTTATGATCACCACGGTAGTGCAGGTGTGGAGAGACTCCACCCTTCCTGGATTGCAGGCATTACTTCAATTAAGAAATAACTTGTGTGTGAAAAGCTGGATGCTGAGTTAGTAAGTATCAGCCAGTTTCATATGGCAGCATCTGTGCCTGTGGTGGAGCAGCAGTAAGCGTTACAGAGCTTGGCAGTATCTCCCATTGTTTATGGCATCCACACAGAATCTCTATCACCTGTTGGTGGTGGGTTGCACTCTGATGTGAGTCTCTTTGCATAAAAATATTGTTTGTAGGAAGTGTCAATAAGGCTTCACACTTTTACGAAACAAATCTGGTGTATTGCCTCCATATGACAAAGAGGTAAGAACCAATGAGCCTCATCTCTTCTGCTTGAGCAACAGCCTCTTCTTCATTGAGATTCAGGCTGACACATAGAGGGGTGGGGTGGAGGAAATGGCTGCTGGATGCAGGCACTTGAAATATTAGGGACACAATGGTCTCTCCTACACAATTAGTACGATGGGAGGCTAATGAAGCTGATGTACACACTGTGTGTGTCTCTTGTGGAATAGGCCGTCTTGGAAGCAACTCAGAGCACAGGTTATAGTCAGTTGCAAATTGTCACTTATATTAGCACCAATGATGTCTGTTGCTTGAGACTTGAGACTATTCCCAGTTCTTTCTGGAGACTGGTGGTAATGATGACACCAAGCTTCACTTGTGGGGTTTCAGCACTAATCAGGGTGCTCTGGTGTGGAGTCAAGTGAAGGAATTAAACTAATTGCTTTATTGTTGCAATACAAGTTTGGCTGTAAGTGTCTCAATCTCTTCTACAGGGTGAAAAGTTGTGGAGTTGCACTTGACAGTGTGTACACTATGTTCTGGAAACAACCACTCAGGTATCAGAGTGCGTGTGGAATCTATACCTTTTCTTCTCAAAGATTTTTTCCCCCAGGTAAATACTCATTAACGGAGGACCCATTATTAAAACACTTTAGTCATCAAATGTGGCAGATGAGAATATTATGCTACAAGTTCTGCTGAAGAGTCCCAGAACACCTCACATAGATGGTTGGCTTCACATAATGCAGCTTGCCACTCCTCCCCAAAAGCTGCAAGGCTTTTGGACTCAACAACAGAATGACAGCCTTAACCAGAATTTTACACAGAGCACACCAATTTCTATGTTGATCTTCTTGGCTGCCACATCTGATATCTCATTTCTCCAAATTCTTTCATGCCCTGGTACCCATTACAATGTTACCAGCTTCCCTTACTGCTGAAAGGGGAGCACTTTGTCCCACATTAATTGAAACTGGATTATTTCATCTGCTGAGTACATTTGTTCCAATGCTTGTAGGACACTACGAGAATCAGAACAGATGAACTTCTTGCCTGATGATGTCTCATATGCTCCAATGCTTTCGGGATCACATACAATTCAGCATCAAAAACTTTAAACTGATCAGGGATTCAATACCTGAAGATGCAGCCAGGGAATACCACCCAAAGCCAAGGGTATTCACTTGTTTTCAGCCATGTGTGTACACTTCAGTAAGAGTGTGGCACTTGCCTATAATATTATAAAAACAGATTTAAAAATTACATTTGGACTGCACTCTTTCTTAAGTATAGCTGAGTCTAAAATAATTATATGCCTCTTAAGAAGCCAAGTGGGATTTTAATTCCAAACTTGTCATGAATCATCAGTATCTGTCAAAAGCATTTATAAAAGAAAATTCTTTGCATGTATCCCAAAAGACCTCACTGCTCAGCGACTGTTGGAGAAGAGTTGTTTGAAATGCAGGCAAGCAATATAGTGGTAAGCTGTTTGGGGTGGGGAGTATTACATTTGTGTCACACATCGAGGAGTTGCCACCTGATGTGAGGAAGCAGCTCATCAGCCTCAGCAGAGAGGCTGAAAATGGGGCTGATCTTACATGCCCTGATGGCCAGCCTAATTCTCTCATGGTGGGCGGCATTTAATATTTTTAAATATAATTCTCTAACTGACCCATAAATCCATAATGATTAAAATTATTCTGGGTGTTTTACCATGACATTGGTATTAGTACATTATATTTGTGAAATTTTACTGGCCCAAGAATGTAATACATTAGTCATTGTGAAAGGAAGAATGTAGTAAAGAAGCTACCTGTGGACTATTTGGCTTTTAAGTGATTTTCAGACCGTCACCAATTACTAACAAGCTTATTTCCTATACTCTCCCTTTTGTAATGACTAATGTATTATATTCTAGGGCCAATCAAGTTCTACAGATACGACATATTGACATCGATCATCTGTAATAAATAAAAACATCTTTCGTCCTCGCAAACCAGTCTTGCCCTGAGGAAGGCCACTGTAAGATGGCCAAAACATCAGTTTTATAGTTTATAATTACAGTATTTTATACAATGATGTAGTACAATACCCAGCGGAATTATACTCATTGAGACACCAACAGCGGAAACCTATTTAGTTATATTGTAAATCCATATCCGAGCTGGAATTGTACAAAGGTTTGATAAAACTCCAGCAGATAAGTTTTTCCTGCGTATCCAGCCCTCTGACTAACACATTTCAAAACATTTAGGGCTCTCAGACAGATTGCTTTCAGACTTGCCAGGTGTGGCAGCCAAGTAAGATTTTCATCAAAATTAAGGCCCAGAAACTGAAAGCACTATTTAAAAATTTAAATGGTGTCCCTCATTCTTAAAAACAGAGAATTGACAGTTTAAAAAAAGGACACATACAGATTTCTCAGTCGAAAATCTAAAACTAAAGACGTTATCCACAAATAGGGAGTACTAGATGTTGTTCCTTGCCGAGTGCGGTAATACTGTTAATAGCAGTTGACAATAGTGCCACACTTAAAACACTATGTTGAGTCAAACCATTCCCTTATTCAAGATGATTCAAAAAGATATTTCCAACTCTATACAGGGTGCTTCATGAGGAACAGTAAATATTTTAGCAGGTGGTAGTATAGACTTATTTGAGTAAAACATTGCATATAACACTTGTTCAATTTTTATTGGTTACAGAGACATAGCCATTTGCAGAGAGAAAATTTCATTTTTGTATTTTGTTACACCAGTTGCTATGAGTTTATTTATCAACTATCATTTTTGTTTTGAAGTCACAATTGTGAAGCTGTGCTTGAATTAACGTAATTGAATTTTTCCATCTGTGATTGTCATTGTGATTTATTATGCAATTCTATTGTACCTTTGAGACACATTGCACATATTTACAAATGCTGGTATAGTACCTGTATATGACTATTGTATTGGAATTGCTGCTGATGCTTGTAGAGAATACAGTAGATAATTTTCTAACCACAGGGTGCCATATTCAAGAGTGTTTCCCCAAGTTTTCACTGAACTGCAAGAGACTGGTTGTAAGGGATACTGCTACTGATATTGGGATGATGAAGTCAGTTGCAGCCTTTCTGATTTGTTAGTTCTTTAGAATATTCATAGTTGAGGATACTTTTTCCTGTGGGAAGCATTATCTTGCTGTTTTGCTCAACAATGTAAACTGCCATTGTTCATGTGCCTGCATGCAATGTGAGGGCAGCAGTTGTTTGGGTTTCACACGGAATAGTCCAATGCAATCCACACACCAAAAATATATGAACAGTTTGCAGTTGTTGATAAAGATACAACAACAGTGAGTGATTAATCAGTTTATCTGCAGCAAATTTGTGCAATGACACACAAAAACAGTGAAAAAATAAGTATCATCATTCTTACTCAGCAGTATCTGTTGAAGGGTTACATTATTGTTTGAACAATTATGAAGGCTCCCATGAACTGTTACAAAGCATAATTTGGAAAAGTCCACAAAGAAATGGCAAACTTGAAAGTGGAATTGATTTTAGATGCTAATATGAGCACGATTGGGTCTAACCACTGTTAGGAAGTGCATTACAAACTCAAAAAATGAAATAAATGGTATGAACTGTTATCCTCTCAAAGCAACCTTTTCACTTAAAATTAGTAGTCATAAAGGCAAAAAAGGACACATTCCCATTTGAGGCAACATGGTCAGGTTTCAAATGAAGTGTGTTGCTCATGTTTGACTGTTGCAAAGAAAACTGTTTCAATTAAGGATCACCAAAATTCAGCAGATAAAGGTTACATGGTGCAATCAGTGCCCAGCAGTCAAACCTCATCTGAGCATGCAAATGAACAGTGTGTGTCAAAAAAAAGACAACATTCAGTTGGTCAAATGTAGTCCCCCAAAAAGTACATGCAGAATTTCTATGTGTATGAGCATGCCACATACACGATATGGCGGATATTAGGTATGAATGGCCACTATCCTTACAATTTATTATGGATTCAGTACCACTGAGAAGGAAATGAAGGTACATGATTGGAACATTGTTCTTGCCTCATAGAAAATTTCTGAGTAATCCAACTAATACTGTTTACTGATGAAGCCACTTTCACTTATGACAGTATCAATAAGACTCTTAACTCACATCTGTGGACCATTGAAAAGCCACATGCCTTTGTGGAGACATTCTCACAAATGCTTCTTTGTAAATGAGTTGTCTGGTATGATAGACAATTGGTTAAGGAAATGAGCTCACAGTATTATTGCAAGAGGTTCTTTTGGTTACAAGGATGAGTATGTTCTCCCAGTATCACACTTAAGCTAGGGGGAAATTTATGAAAATCAACTTTGAACTTAATCATTTGGCTTTGCTTAACAGCTTCTGTGAGTTTTTGTTTAGGTTACATTGTTATAGTTGTAACTCTGTAACCGATTGAAAAAAGCAGGACAGATATTACACTTTATGTTTTCTTCAAATTAGTCTAGATTACCACCTCCTAAAATATTTAATGTTCCTCCTAAAACACCCTTTATATAAAATGATGTAAGGAAAGAAAGAACAATTGAAATACAGGGAAATATCTAAGAATGGCTGATTTATGGAGCTCTCAAATTATATTTTGACTCCTAGTAGTATCACAGGCTATCTCAAGGTCAAAGAAAACAACTATTAGGTGACATGTACAGGAAAGCCTGTTGTATAGTCACTTCCAGGAGGGTCAGATTATCAATGCTGGATTGCTATATTTTGGAAACATTTTGGGGAAACAACATTCAGTTTCACAACTGTACTTAGAAATACAGTCTAGGTGACGTAAATAAATGTGATGTGTGTGATCTAGACTCTCTTTCTAAGTATGATTGATATATGTTGAACTCACACTGGATGCAAACAAGAAACTGCCTGGACTTCAAAATCCAAACAAGGCAGCAGTTGATCATTCACACTAGGGTTTTTCCCATGCAACTACGAGGGTAGCATTATGATGGCTACTAGGATTTGTATGGTCCTCTCCAGATTTCAGAAAGGATGATTAAAATGGGTTCTCATCAAATTAAAATGGGCTAGGAGAATTTCTTTGCACTAGTTGTGAGGTGCCATACCATGCTGTAATGGATCCTATCAAGACCAGGTGATACGTCATGAGCCACAGACAATGACTTCTAGCTCCCTGAAGTGGTAGTCATTACTCCACTACGAGACAGACTGTCTTCATAGCTGACTGAAGACTGTGTGAAATGTGATCTAACTGCAAATCTTTGTTCTGTTCTTGGTGTCTCATTGAAGAAAACATGTTAAACTGCTGTAAACTGAATATCAGGAACTGCTCTAACAATGAAAGCTACACACTTTTTAACTAACTTTGACTGTTTTCCATATTTATTGTCACTATATACGACATGATAACCAGTTCCAATTTTCACACAAAATAGTTGTTTACAGACAGACACGTTCAAATTCCTACAAAACAGTTTGACAATCACAGTGCACTTTTACCTAGATAATCTCACAGTTAAATATCAAAGTTGGCTTCTGATTACACAGTTAGAGGCAACATTAAGTTGCAAGATGATAGATATTAATGCACAGAAACATTTTCAGTAGACATGGAAAATTAATACAATATATACAGCTGATAACTTTGAAGTACTGCACGATCAATGATTAGGTGCGAATTAAATTTTGATGATCGAGATTCACAAAGATACGACAATGTCAATGACTTCATGGGATTTTCACAGAGATGTCAGTATGTTACGAGTGGAATTTGGACTTTGTAACATTATTACATATATTGATATACATACTGTTTGTTTACTACTCGTCCAGGAGTGACTATTTTGGGGTGCAGTGTGCCACATAAAGACGGGAATGAACATGTTGTGATTCAGAAACAACATTTTGGTTTGAAAAGTTACTAGTTCAAATTTTGCTAATTCAGATGGGCTATATGTTATGATGATACTTTTGTTTATAAAATATGCAGCAGTTTATAAAAATGCAAAATATAATGAAACCATTTTATACATTTGCATTGGGAAATTCATGTGGAATTTTTAGATTTATAATCATAAATGCAAATTCTTAATTACTGGATCATTCAATTAGTGAAAGGTGTCATCTGATTCAGAAAAACTGGGCAACAGAAGTAGTGCTGAAATCTGGAATGTGACAGGCATAATGTAACCAATGGTGAAAGTAATTGAGAGTGTTTTGATTAGTTGCGTTAATTTCTTCTTTTTATTGGTGAGTATGATGTCAAGTTTGTTATGTGGTGGTGTTTTATCTGTTATAATGGTTCTGTTCCAGTATAATTTGTATTCATCATTCTCCAGTACATTTTGTAACTTTACTTCTTATGTACAGAATGAAAAACTGGTACTGGTGCACAGTGTAACCACTGTGTAAAGAAACAGCCTTAAAACTACTTTTAGAAGAATGTATTAACAGTCTCTACTGCTACTTTTTATAGCTAATTTGAAATTCATTAATCAAACCAGAAGTATCTGAGAAATACCCTATTTAGTATGCAACCTGTCATATGGGCACTGATGGAAGTGTTTACCTGCAGGTGACAGTAAGCTGGGCAGTGCAATTCTAACGCTGAGTTCAACCACTGTCGACCTCACCTTGCACCTTGTGCTGTGTGCTATTTCCATGTGCTCAATCATCAGCCACCTGAACTTGCCATGGGTTGTGTTCATCCTCATGCACATCTCTATGATGTACAGACATTCTGCTTCCCTGCAGATAGACTCACATGGTGAGTTTTATTTTCTTGCTGAGGGGTTCTGTCCCCCCATCTTCTTGTCACACCATTGTGGGCCCACACAGTACCTCATGCCAACACTTCGTTTAGCAGCATTGTCACACCTGTGCAGGTACTAAATCATGAATCATTATTTTTGAAACCTAGATAAAATGGCTCCTCTCTTTTCCTATGTATGGAGCTCTTATACACAAATATCTGTTCCTGCACCAATACGTTCTTTCCAACTAAGCAGTTCATCTTTTTCATTTTTGCTTCTAAATTGCGCAAAGTGCAACAAAACTCACAAGGACCCGGTTCATCTGCAGAAAATTGGATATGTCTATAATTATTCAGGGTATCATCAAAAACTTTGTTGGCAGTTCAGGAACAGGAAGATATGGACTAGAGTTCACTGGCCAAATGACAGATAAATTACAACCTTTATATATATTGAGTTGTAGCCAGTTACATCAAACCTACAAGAGCAACATCACTGTAATTTTTGCTTGGCTCCCTGATATCTTCAATGCATATATGGAATACCTCATGCAGCAAAATGACTTATCATGATCAAATTTATTTTCGAAGTATGAGAAACATACTTTCTTTATGAAATTCGTAATGTTCCTCAATATTTCTTAATCATAAGCTCTCCTAAAACATAACAAAAGTTGTTGTGACAGCTTTATCAATGACTAGCCATTGTAAACTTCACAGGCACTAAAAGCAAGGGAAGTGCTAAGCAGTTACAAAATGAACAGTTGTAAATAAAGGACAAGAGCTACAGAGCTTGCGATAGTAATTATGATACATACTAAGCAGTGCAACTGCTTTCATAAGTTTCATCTTCATATTATTAATTGAAATAATGTACGAAATATATAGTGTTAAAATGAGTAAAGACTGCATTTTTTTTTAAAAATGTGGAGTGTTAATTATACAAAAGTGTCCAGTGACACAAATTTTTGCACTAAAACCCACAAGACAAAGCCTTTTCCTTAAAAAACTATTCATATCTGTTCTGTGTAGTCAACATGGGGAAATAAATACAGTACCGAATCTTACCTAACACCCATCAGCATGACTATTATCAATTCCCAAATAATTCCAATTACACAAAATTAGCAAAGCATTTTAAAATATTATTTTGTTGCAACAGCACTTCAGCTGCACGGCAATATAACTGGCAGCATCATGTGCAATATATACATAAACTATTAAAAGATTTTGCAATAGTCTGTTGTAATTATTCACAGCTGTGTCTTGTACCTCACATTGTGATAAATCACCTTCACATTCAAATAAAAAATCTGATAAGTGAACACTGACACATGAGGAATTTATTAGCAGCAGAATTTAAACACGTCCTTTAGTATTTTGAACAACACATACCTTTAAGCAAATGACTCACTTCCTCCTCAGAGATTCCTATTTCTAGGATGTCTTTATTCTTTGAATCGGTACTAGTGATAGTGTCTTCCGAGTCGAAAGCCCTGTAAAACAGATAACTGTGCAGAATACACCACACAACATCTAATCATGTCAAAAATATAAGTAAATAAAATTGAACAGTGCATTTGGATCAAATATCTGTGAAAATAATGACTCCAAATATATGAAGTTATCTCAAATGTAGTCATGTTTGTCTGAAAATGAATTACGGAAATGGAAATCCCATTAGCCACGTATGTGGAAATGATCTTTACAGTGAAAAACTTCATAGCAGACAACATTCATCATGTTTTCTGTGCAAAGGTGTTGCATATCAATGGTGCTGTATGTTTGAAAAAGGAAGGAAGTAAGATTAGAATTTAATGTCCTGTTGACATCATGGTCATAGCACATGAGGCAAGACATCGGAATACAAAAGAATGGGAAAGGAGATTATATTTGGCCTTTTCAAAGGACTCATCCCAGATTTTGCTGGGAACGATTCAGGGAAATCATGGAAAACCTAAATCTGATTGGCTGGATGGACATTCGAACCATCGTCCTGCCTATAAGGCAACAGATGCTGAGGGCATTCAAAGGAGCACTTGTTTCTAAATGCGTGCACCTGGCAGTATGGGTGGCGATAGTCCATCCCAGTGGACGGAGCTTAAGCACAGCTGCTGGCTTCCTGGTAAACAGTGAGGCATGAGAAACACTTGACAAGCAGTGAATTTCCCTGTTGCCAAATACAACACACACATGCATGGAACAGAAGGGGTGTCACGGTGAGAATACTAACTAAAATAAAATGTCATGAAAAGTAACCACTTCGCTGCTCTTATAATTGATTTAATGACCAGTTTTGTTTCATAAAAGCCACATCATCAGGTTAAATATGGTGAATGGTGACATTAAAGTTGCAACATGGACAGGACTGAGTTTCTTTGTCTATTAATAGATGAAACAATTAGTGGATTGTCAGATAAAGTCACAGACAAGGAACATTCACTCCCATCCGTGTTGCAACTTTAATGTCATGGCTCACCATATTTAACTTGATGATGTTTCTTCTAGGCTACAAAACCAGTCATTAAATAAATTGTTTACAAGAGCAACCAAGCAGTTATTACTCAAGATGTCTGCTTATGGCTATGGTTGTCCCTCATACAAGATAGTGTGACATAAAATATGTCTACGCAAAAATTTTGGATATTTAGTGTCACACAACTCAGTAACGCTACATTAACTCCAGCAGACTGAGCATGATAATGTGATGAGTCCATCACTGCTTACAATATTTTTATATGCCAAACACTACACAAGTTAGAGCAACATTAACATATGTCATTTCTATTAATTCCTTAGCTGATAAATTGTAGGAGAATCTACGAGCCTACTACCTCAAATGAGGTGGAAAATGAAATATACTTGTTTATACTGTAACCTGTGAGCTCCATGATACAATAAACTTAATATTTTTAACATTACAAGCAATAAACAATTTTGCAGTTAGACATATTAAGCCAGAATATGCAACTCTCCACACTAAAATGGATTATGAACTTAGCATAGTGTAGGTACATCCATTACTTGTTTCCTATCTTAGTTATTTTACAGCATTCAGTGTTTTCAACAGATTTCTTAAATTTATTTGAATTAGCCATTAACAAGGGCTTTTGTGATATGAGTATGGTGCACATATTGTAAATTCTGAAGGCACTAGATGAAAGGTCATCTAAAAACAATGCGGAACAACTGGCCAGTTTTTTTAATGTTCCAGTGTGCAAACCAATACTGGAAAAGGGTTTCAATATGTACAATTTTTTTTACAAGGAAAGCAAGACATATAAAGTAGTTTGTAGATGGCAAATGACCACAAGGAAGAGGGCTCTCTGTATGTATGGAGTTTTAACGTTTTATTTGCAATATTTAAAAGGTGACCATAAAAGTAAATTTCATTGTAATGAACAGACAAGTGTGATGTCAGCAACATATACAAGGGAGAGACATCAGTGGCAAACGGTCTTTTTATGTGGCAGTTGTGGGTATTGTCTGTTGGTGATTAGTTCCGAATAGGCAGTGCTGGAGATACATTTTGTTTGATGTATTGGCTGTGTCACGTGTGAAAGACTAAGTTTTCTACTATGTGGTGTACTCTCAATGTAATGTATTACTCACAAGTGACAGTTGTTGATAGACTGCAAGAACTTTTATCTTTCAATGAGTACTAGAAAGTTAGCTGACACATTACGGTTCAAAAATGGTTCAAATGGCTCTGAGCACTATGGGACTTAACTTCTGAGATCATCAGTCCCCTAGAACTTAGAACTACTTAAACCTAACTAGCCTAAGGACATCACACACATCCATGCCCAAGGCAGGATTCGAACCTGCGACCATAGCGGTCGCACGGTTCCAGACTGTAGCGCCTAGAACTGCTTGGCCACTCCGGCCAGCGACACATTATGTTTTGCGGTGTGTGTCTCAATCTGCTGAAGTGAACTGTAAAGCCTGTTTAAATTAAATTCTTGGGAACTAGCAGTGCTAAACAGAAATTAAATACATCATCGCACAGTTTTGTAATTGCCTTTCAGGGACTACCAAATTAAACAACAATCTATAATTTCCTGTTTCCCGGAAGTTATGTGCTTCCAGACTTTGAAACTGAGCACCAATGCATGATATTTGCTTGGTATGGAAGTAGGCATTGCTCAGATCACAAGTACTGCTAGCATTACTGCACACACACACACATAAATGAAACTTGCTGACAAAGTGTTATTGTCAAAACCGATTTACTTTACCTCTTTTATTGTAAGGGCACCACTCACTAGTGAATTCAGTTTTATAGGATAAAACGAACTTTATTCACTTTCAGTCATAACCACTTCTTGTCTTTAATTACTTAGCTTAATTATTCTATTTTATTCACTAATGTTGCTGTATTTTGCAATTATTATCAGTTGCTTGGAAACTCAGTAAAATCTAGCGATTCTAGAGCAAGTTGGCCAAAGTGTGATAAATGGAGTGATGAGTAACCACTCAGACATGTTATCAAGCCAAAATTCTACTAGAGTGCACCTTTACCTGACCCTCTGCTATTTCAACTACAAATCAGAACACTAATTTTATCAGTTGAAAGAGAGATGACAGCTTTCACCCAAAATGTAAGTCCAGTGTGCTAACCATAGAACCACCACACTCGTAGAAATGGAATGATCACATAGTTTTAGTTGTAGGTAAAGCAGGTGGCAGACTTTGGATTACTGGCAGAATACTATGGTAATCTGCACCAAATATGACTAACAGGGGATATTGAACATATACAGAGGAGGGCAAGAAGAATGGTCACAGTTAGTTTGAGCCAGAGAGCAGTGTCACAGAGAGGCTGAAGAAACTGAACTGGCAGACTCTTGAACATAAGATATCAACTATTCCGAGAAAGCATATACATACAAAGCTTCAAGAACGAGTTTCAAATGATGACTCTAGGAACATACTACAACCCCCTATGTATCATTCCCATACAGGTCATGAGGACACTATAAGATTAATTGTAGTCTGCACACAGGCATTTAAACAGTCAGTATTCATGTGCTCCATATGTGAATGGAACAGGAAGAAGTCCTAGTGACTGGTACAACGGGATGTACCCTCTGCCACGCATTTCATAGTGGTTTGCAGAGTATAGCTGTAGACATAGACAGAATGAAGTAAATATGCACCACTAATGAGAAAGGAACTCTTTTAGAAAAGTGATGAAAGACTTAATGAAAACATTACTTACTGTGGTGTCACCGCCAGACACCACACTTGCTAGGTGGTAGCTTTAAATCGGCCGCGGTCCATTAGTACATGTCGGACCCGCGTGTCGCCACTGTGTGATCGCAGACCGAGCGCCACCACAAGGCAGGTCTCGAGATTCGGGATAGCAATCGCCCCAGTTGTACGGACGACTTTGCTAGCGACTACACTGACGAAGCCTCGCTCATTTGCAGAGCAGATAGTTAGAATAGCCTTCAGCTAAGTCAATGGCTACGACCTAGCAAGGCGCCATTAGTAACAATGCATGTATCTAAAGAGTCTCACTTGTATCGCCACAATCTCCAGATGTACCAAAAGGATGGATTAAAGTTAAGTATTCCAGAAGCTACGTACTTTTCTTTATAGCATTCATTACGTATCCTGTTTCAGACCTCACGCCATCCCGCTTTAGCTTAGCGCGTGCCTTTCGGCTTCCTCTCATTGTGTCTAGGCTGTCTTGTCTAGACACAACACTTACAATACCGTATCTCAGGCTGCAGAACAATTTCCTGTATATTTTTCAACACTAAAAAATCACTTGAGAGGTACTTATTTCTGAAAAACCACAAACACTGCATACATAATCTCTTCCCAAATCTTTCTGTTGGAAGTGTTGTGGCTAACATATTTTGGGATGTGAAAGGACTGACAGGAATGGGAAGAACTGTATAGTTTATGTAATAAAGATTGATCATTTTTTGAAGACTACTGTTAAACTTAAGATAGCAAACACACACACACACACACACACACACACACACACACACACACACAGCCAAAACTTTATAACCACTGCCCACTGCAAGACTGAGTGCCATCTGGTGATGTAGTGGGCATGTAACATATTAAGTAAGTACATAGCAGGAGTAGAGATGAATGGGGAGTCATTTTTGTGATGATATGGGCGGCAAAGCAGGAAATCCACTGACATAACTTTCACAAAGGGCAGATTGTTATGGCCCAGCACCTGGGAAGAAGCATCTCAGAAATGGCAAAGCTGGTTGGCTGTTTGCATGCTACTGTTGTAAGGTGTCTGTGGAAAGTGCACGGAGGATGGTGTAACCATAAATACACAATAAGGTGTTGGGTGTTCACACCTCATCACAGAACATGGAGGTCAGCAGCTTGGTCACACTGTAAAGCAGGGTAGGTGGCAATATGTGGCAGATATGATGATACAGTACAATGCTGATGCAAGCACAAGGGTTTTGGAGCACACCATTCAGTGCACATTATCGAACACAGGACTCCACAGCAGATGACACACGTTTGTTTTAATTTTAATCCAGTGATTTTGCCAAATATGATTGCAGTGGATACAGGATCATCAAGAGTGGACTGTGGCTCAGTGTAAATCTGTTGCCATGTCAAATCGGTTAAATTTCTTGTTAGACCAGAGTGATGGTTGTGTCCAGATATGCCCTCGTCCAGGTGAATGGCTGCTCAAGCATGTACCACAACATGGACACAGGTCTCTGCGGGCAATATTATGCTATGTGGGATGTTTACCTGGGTTTCCATGGGACCTATGTTAGTAATTAAATGCACCATGACAGCTATGAACTGTGTAAACACTTATGCTGATCCCAGCTTTCCTTCACACTTGTTGTATTCCTCAGTGGTGATGGCACCTTCCAGCAGGATAACTGTGTGCAGCACAAGACTAGAATTGTGTTACAGCGGTTTGAGAAGCACCTTACTGAACTCACAATGATGTCTTGCCAACAAAATTAGGTTGATCTGAACTTGATGGAATATATCTACATCTACATCTACATCCATACTCTGCAAGCCACCTGACGGTGTGTGGCGGAGGATACCTTGAGTACCTCTATCTGTTCTCCCTTCTATTCCAGTCTCGTATTGTTCGTGGAAAGAAGGATTGTCGGTATTCCTCTATGTGGGCTCTAATCTCTCTGATTTTATCCTCATGGTCTCTTCGCGAGATATACATAGGAGGGAGCAATATACTGCTTGACTCTTCGGTGAAGGTATGTTCTCGAAACTTGAACAAAAGCCGTACCGAGCTACTGAGCGTCTCTTCTGCAGAGTCTTCCACTAGAGTTTATCTATCATCTCCGTAACGCTTTCGCGATTACTAAATGATCCTGTAATGAAGTGCGCTGCTCTCCGTTGGCTCTTCTCTCTCTCTTCTATCAACCCTATCTGGTATGGATCCCACACTGCTGAGCAGTATTCAAGCAGTGGGCGAACAAGCGTACTGTAACCTACTTCCTTTGTTTTCGCATTGCATTTCCTTAGGATTCTTCCAATGAATCTCAGTCTGGCATCTGCTTTACCAACGATCAACTTTATATGATCATTCCATTTTAAATCACTCCTAATGCCTACTCCAAGATAATTTATGGAATTAACCGCTTCCAGTTGCTGACCTGCTATATTGTAGCTAAATGATAAGGGATCTATCTTTCTATGTATTCGCAGCACATTACACTTGTCCACATTGAGATTCAACTGTCATTCCCTGCACCATGCGTCAATTCACTGCAGAACCTCCTGCATTTCAGTACAATTTTCCATTGTTACAACCTCTCGATACACCACAGCATCATCCGCAAAAAGCCTCAGTGAACTTCTGATGTCATCCAAAAGGTCATTTATGTATATTGTGAATAGCAACGGTCCTACGACACTCCCCTGCGGC
Organism: Schistocerca serialis cubense; assembly: GCF_023864345.2. Lineage (NCBI taxonomy): Eukaryota > Metazoa > Arthropoda > Insecta > Orthoptera > Acrididae > Schistocerca > Schistocerca serialis. The sequence continues at coordinate 80,569,618 of NC_064640.1, read as the reverse complement.
ACACCTGAAATCACTCTTACTTCGGAAGACTTCTCTCCATTGAGAATGACATGCTGCATTCTGTTATCTAGGAACTCTTCAATCCAATCACACAATTGGTCTGCTAGTCCATATGCTCTTACTTTGTAACGACTGTGGGGAACTGTATCGAATGCATTGCGGAAGTCAAGAAACACGGCATCTACCTGTGAACCCATGTCTATGGCGCTCTGAGTCTTGAATAGCGCGAGCTGGGTTTCACACCAGTGTCTTTTTTGAAACCCATGCTGATTCCTACAGAGTAGATTTCTAGTCTCCAGAAAAGTCATTATACTCTAACATAATACGTGTTACAAAATTCTACAACTGATCGACGTTTGAGATATAGGTCTATAGTTCAGCACATCTGTTCAAGGCCCTTCTTGAAAACGGTGATGACCTGTGCCCTTTTCCAATCCTTTGGAACGCTACGCTCTTCTAGAGACCTACGGTACACCGCTGCAAGAAGGGGGCAAGTTCCTTCGCATACTCTGTGTAAAATTGAACTGGTATCCCATCAGGTCCAGCAGCCTTTCCTCTTTTGAGCGATTTTAATTGTTTCTCTATCCCTCTGTCATCTATTTCGATATCTACCATTTTGTCATCTGTGCGACAATCTAGAGACGGAACTACAGTGCAGTCTTCCTCTGTGAAACAGCTTTGGAAAAAGACATTTAGTATTTCGGCCTTTAGTCTGTTATCCTCTGTTTCAGTACCATTTTGGTCACAGAGTGTCCCACAGTAAAAGAAAATCTTAATGTAAGTAGTTATAAATTAACTGCATACTCTTGTAGTTCCAATACGGGTAAAGAATAAAATGCCACTCACAATTAAAATACATACAGGAACATAAAAACAAACAAATTCTAGAATTGTGCGCTTTTGAGCTTAAATTGGAAAATCTAATACTTGTGACAGTTATAGCAAACAGAGAACTTTTATGAACAATTTGATAACTTACAGTGCTACCGGATAGAAAGAAGAGATTATGAATTTGTGGGTATTTTAATGTTTGTTTGTTCAGTTTTACGATTAGAGTACACTTTATCGGCAAAACCTATGTCAGCATCTTAATACTTACGCTATCTCTTATGAAAAGCTTAATTTTTTCCACTGAACTTAGTTTGCAGCCTATCTCATATTCTTATTAAATGGGGTAACAGGCTATCTCTGCCTGAAGAGCATAAATCTTCACCTCATGTTCTACGATTTTCCTGTATTTTACACATAACCTACACACCTATAGGAGAGCTTCACTGGCAATCCCTCCTTTTGTCCCACTGAATTTACCCCAGTGAAACAACAACTGACAATCCCCGCACATCAACACCAAATTATTAACCAACCTGCAGCACCATGCGTGTGTCATTCACAGTCATACTACACGGGGCATTCAGTAAGTAATGCAACACACTTTTTTATGAAAGCAGGCTGGTTATATTAAGGGTTCCAATACACCAAATTATTCCCTACTCTTTTTGTTACAAAACCCTATTTTTCAAAATAATCTCCATTCAATGTGAGAGTCTTGCACCAATTTACTAGGAGGGGCTGTATACCTGCATGGTACCACTCTACTGGTCGACATTGGAGCCAGTGTTTTGCTGCGTAAATAACTTCCCCATCATACACATACTGATTCCCACAGAGTGCTCTGTTCATTGCGTCAAACAGCTGGAAGTCACAAGATGCAAGATCCGGGCTGTAGGGTGGATGAGGAAGAACAGTCCAATGAAGTTTTGTGAGCTCCTCTCAGGTGTACAGACTTGTGACAGGGCTACCAACACAAACCTCTAGTTGTGCAGTGAAGTGTTTGATTGTGATGAGAATGTCCTCGCATTCCAACATCGCAGGAGTCACAGCTGTGTGCATGCGGCCCGCAAATGGCAGATCAGACAAGTTTGCGTGACCTTGTTGGGAAGATGACAGGCTCGCAGGGCTTTTCTTCGCTGCCAGGTCTCCGTAGACATTTTGCAACCGCCTACGAATACCTGTGATACTCTGGTTTTCTGGCAAAAGAAACTCAGTGACAGCTCTCTGCTTGGAATGCACATCCATTATAGGTGCCGTTTTGAAGGCTATGTATAGGACTGCCACCTATTTGAACTTCATGAAAGTATACCAGGAATATTCCACGAAGTCCCACAGCAAATTCCACATTTTTTTCAACCAAAATTGGACAAGAAAAAAAATGGTTGCATTCCTTATAAGTGGATATGCGTAAACAAATTAGTCTTACAGTTCATGACTTCTGGCGCTGAATAACGTTACACAGACTTATCCAGAATTAGACTGTGGTATCCACTACTATTAAATCTCTGCAATGAACAGCCACACGCTCCATTACGCGCAGCTTAGAAACGCATCATTGGCTACACTTCTCCGTGCACAGCCCACTGCTAACATCGCAGGCCGCCTTCGTGCCCAAGCACTTCAAACCAGAGATTGGCCACCCATAACACACTGTGATTGGCTGCTCAGAATATACAGCAACCCCAGTCACTGGTTAAATTAACTATGGAGCCTTATTTAACGCCACTACTCACATCTACAAGCCAGTTCTCATCATGCTGTTTTACTCCACAACGCTGGAGTGCTATACTACAGTGGAGCTGCTGTTCGATGTTGATTTGGCTGCTCCCTGGACTTAGAATCCGAATGCTATAATGGAACTTGGACTTCAGCGTTCACTAGGCTTAGTGTGCCAACAGACTTGTGATTTCCACTGGAATTCTGCGTTTCACTTGCACTTCCTAGACACTGGTATAGCTACCATCAATTTATATAATTTTCCATAAAGTGTTCATCTACAACTTTGGACTATGTAACACAATCATCTGTATCAGTTTTGTGTCAATAAACCATAGAACGGTGATATATTTACTATATTATTCCTGGTTATAACACAATAAAATGGTGATGAGCTAGCAACCATCTACAGTGGAAGCTCTACTCACGCAACTTATGAATAAGCAGGATGAGAACCACAAGCTGCTACTGATCATCCTCCAACCACCTCTTTAAAGCTTACTGCAGATGCAAGCAACATAGCTTTTCCTTCCTTTGATGAGGATTTAGAGGATTGGGAAGCCGCTGAATCAAGTTTACTTGAGCATTTCCATGCACTCAATGTAACTAATGGCAGCCTCATGAAATCTTCATTTCTGTCTTGGCCAGAGCCTGAGATTTACCTGCTACTGTGCAAACTGGTGCCCTTATCTAAGCTTTCAGAGCTCACCTTTTCAAATATTCCTTCATTGCTGATTAAATATCACCAGCAGCATAGCCATGTTATTTCCTCCAAGGCGGCATTTTACCAATGCAAGAAATAGCCAAAAAAGACTCACTGAGAATGAGATGCAGAGTTTCAAGGTTTATGGTGAAAATGCCATTTTGTTACCCCTAGAAGTAAGGCCTCCTATACAGAACAAATGATCAGTTACATGATCATCTGGGGTACTCCAGGCAGGGATTTCCAGCATGAGGCATTTGAACTCTAAGGACTGTCTTTAGACACAGCTTTGGACTTAGCACAAAGCTTTGAAGTGACCCGAGCAGCAGGCAAGAAATTGGAGTCCTGGATCGACATACCAGTCATAATTAACACAACTGAGCCAGCAGTCAATGGCCACATTAGTGGCGATTTGGGCGTAGCAATGGTACAGATGGGATGCCGTACCATTAACCAACAATGTCCTCCGGCCGACTCGAGCTGATCAAACCGGTCTTGGGTACTGAAATGATTGCCATCATGTCCAGATTGTTTTAAATACAATCAACATGAAGACTGTCTTGACAGATAGGCCTATTGCCCAAACTGTTCTGCCAATGGCATTTTAGCTTCTGTATGTTGTAAGTCCTGTCAAGCAAGACAGCCTCCTGTCCAATAGATGGATGTTAATCTGGTAGTCAGTATAGACCATTAAGAGACCTCCAATAAGCTTTTTGTAAAAGTGCAAATTGTAGAGAAACCAGTTCAATTACAAATAGACACCAGAGCAGCCGTGAGCATTCTGAATTACAGTACCTACCTGAAGCTTGGAGCTCCTCCCTTGCAAGAAACAAACAGATGTCTAATGACGTGTAATAAACATACCATTCCAGTATGTGGTCAAGTCGAGCTGCCAACAACATATCGTAATGTCACCCACCACATTACCTTCTTAGTCGTTAACAGCAATTCTGCTGAGAATTTGAATGGACTTGGCTCTTTTCAGAAATTTGGATTTTCAATAGATGATTATGTGAATTTGGTATCTGAAGATGTTCTATACTTGGACCTAGAGACACTTTACCAGGATAATGAGGACCTGTTCACCCAGGAACTTTTTACTGCAAAGGATTTTGAGGCACACATCGCACTGAAACATAATGCATGGCCTCAGTACTTTCAAGCCTGCACTATTCCATTAGCTCTCAGAGACCAGATACAGGAATAATGGGATCACCCAACTGCAATTGGAGTTCTAGAACCTATTCCTTCTAGTCAAGGGGTTAACCCATTAGTCCTAGTGCGAAAGCCATCCAGGAAGATCAGCCTGCGTGGTGACTTTAAAGTAACTATCAATGCCCAATCAGAGATTGAGACATATCCTATTCCAAAGCTAGAAGAATTACTGCCAAAATTTAATGGTGGAAACTACTTCTCTAAAATAGTCCTAGTGGATGAATACCTCCAACTTCCCCTTGATGCAGAATCTCAACAGTTGCTCACACTTAACATGCCGCAAGGACTTTGTAATTTGAAATGCCTAATTTTTGGTATAGCAAGTGCCTCGCCATTTTTCAATGCTTCTTGGAACAATTAGGACTCAAAGTGGATGGTTGCATTAACTATTTAGACAGCACTATTGTAACAGGGAGAAACACTGAGGAACACCTTTGCAATTTGAAATCTTTATTCGGCATCTTAAGGGAGGCTGGCCTAAAACGCAGAAAAGAAAAATGTTTTCTTCCAGACTGAGATTGAGTACTTTGGCCACATCATTTCCAGCTCGGGCATTCGTCTTCTGGATAAACATGTCGAAGCCATAATCAAACTTCCCAGACAAACAAAGCTTAAGTAACTTTGTTCCTTTCTGGGGAAGATATTGTGTTACTGAAAGTTCTTACCTTCACCAGCAACTGAAACTGCCCCCTTGTCCCAGTTATGCAAAGAAGGGGTGTCTTCCCAGCGGACACCAGCTTGCATGCACATCTTCCACAGATTGAAATCTCAGTTGGTGATGGCTCTATGCCTTGCACGTTTTGATCCAACAAAGCAGATAGAGAAGTGGCACACAGGGAAGTGGATGGCTCTGAGCATGCTGTGGCATATGCATTGCAAACATTGACTGACACCCAACGTGGGTACTCCCAAAAAGGAGAACCACTGGCCATCATCTTCACATTAAAGAAATTCCACGTTTTTGTTTTTGGTAAAAGTTTCACCTCATCACAGACCATAAACTGCTAATCTCCTTATTTGATCCAGCATCAAAAATTCCAGACACAACTACTCACCGCCTCCAGTGCTGGCCTTTATTTTTGGTGCACTATCAGTTTGAGATTCTCTTCTGCAACACGACTGAAGCATGCCATCACTGATGCCCTCTCCCACCTTCCATGGGGACCTGATCCTGAGTTCGAAAAAGAAGAAATTCTGCATTTTCACACTGATGAAGAGGCAGAAGCTGCCATAGAGTCTTTTCTCATTACCACCTACTGGGTCGCAGACACAACCTGTAACGACAAGTTACTCCAACAAGTCCAGAGTCACATACTTCATGGATGGCCCGAACAACCACCTTCCGAGGCTTCAACGGCATTCTGTCAGTTCTTTAATGTCCGCCATCAGTTCATGTTGATTAACAGAGTAATTTTACTCTTTTCTATTGAGGGACACCCACAAGTAGTCATTCCTTATTCTTTATGCCAGCACATCCCGCAATTATTGCACCAAGGCCACTGGGGGCAGGGGGGGACGGGGGGAGGGGGAGATCCCAAACTCAACTCCTGGCTTGTAGGTTCACTTACTGGCCAGGCATGAACCAGGAGATTGAACAACTCACCCAAACATGTCTATCTTGCCAAAGCCAGCAGACAGACCTACAACATACATTTGCTTCTTGGCCACGATGTGCTCGCCATTGGGGAAGGGTACACACTGATTTTGCAAGGCCAGTGTTTAACACCTGTTCTTGATAGTGGTTTATAATTACTCCTGATTTCTGTACATTGTCCAATGCAATGCTACATTAACAGCCAACACTATCATAGCCTTCGCAAAAAATTTGTGATTGAAGGTCTACCAGAAGTGCTCATAACTGACAATGATCTACAATTCCTTAGTGAGGAGTTTCGTGGTTTGTGCACTCAGCATGGCATTCACCACATTTCAGCACCCTCTTTCCATCCACAATCTAATGAAGAAGCCGAGAGGATGGTCCGCACTATCAAATCTCAGGTGAAGAAATATCTTCAGGAACACTCCATCGATATGTAACTAACTCTTTTTTTGAGCAGTTATTGGTCCACATTCAGCGGAGACTAAAGTCCTGCAAAACTTCTCCATGGACAGCAGCCCTGGACCCTCTTGAGCCCGCTCATGCTGGCATCACAGCAAGCACCACCACTGCCAGCTTCCAAGTTCTGTCCTGGGACCTTGGTGTGGGCAAAAGGATTTGGTCAGCAACCAGCCTGGATTCCAGAAACAATTGTCCAGCACCAGGGCCGTAAGGTATTTGGGGTGCAGTTTCCGGACCGGGAGGATCTGCGACATGCAAATAACCTTCATCCGCAACTAGATTCCAAACAGTTTTTTCCGTCTCCCTCTCCACACCACCATTACGAGTCACCTTGTTCCTATCCTCCCCATGCCACCCAGCCAGTGTAACACTGGACTTATATATGCCTTTTGCCCACAGCCAGCTGACCAACATCACACCCCAACAAGAGCAATTTACCCCAGACATCGCCCATCCCCAGAGGCTGACCTTCCCGGACTATGAGATGTTGCCTGGTCACCAATCTTGAGTAATTCCGGATAAAGATGAAGACATGCCACTGGCTGCTCCTGCTCCACTTGCTCTGCTGCTGAAGTACACATCATAACTTTCACCAGTGGCCGGGGCATTTTCATCTGTATGCTCCTTGGCCCCGAGTCACCAATGTCACTGAGGACTCTGAGAATGACCCAAGGATGTGGCATTCGTTCACAGTGGATGCTTCCCCACTTCCAAAAGGGAAAAGGGGTGTAGTATCCACAACTATTAAATCTCTGCACCATGCAGCAGCATGCTCCATTACGCGAAGCCAAGAAAAGTTTCCTTTGGTGCACTTCTCTGTGGAGCCCACTGTTAACATTGCAGGCCACCTTTGGGTGCGCTTTCAAGCCACAGCGATTGACCACAAATAGCCAAATAACTAACTATATTTATAGTCAGTCAGACAAATCTGTTAGATCAGATTTCATAAAAAGGAATATATAATATTGTAAAACTAAAGTCAGTGGCACAAGCCCATTACTGAATCATTGGCCTGCCTGAAGGTAGAGGGGCAACCTGTCTTCACCACGGTGGTGGGTTCATCATCCTGATAGCAGACTGAGTGGATAAGAAATAATGTTCTATGTCAACCACACAGCATGTTTGTCAAATGTGACTAAGATGGTGGCAGATGAGTGACATAGGTTAGTTTGACTTGCAAGTTTATCTGAATTTTTGAGGTGGTGGTATGCAGTTAGGTCACTCTATATATCACAAGAATCAAGTGGTGAGTGCCTAGTGTCACATTAGCATTATATTTTAAGAATCTGCAACCTGGAACTGGATTTAAAATGAATAACCATCAAACTGTGCAGAATCACCATCAGTCAGTCTTAAGATAGTTCTGGGGTCGAGTCGACACTGGGAGCTGTGGCTGCACAGCCTGGCATCGGCCATGTTGATGTGCTTGTGAAGGCTGAGGGGAGTGCCATGATCCAGTTACAAGACATGCTCCGGCTCGTTATACAGATGCTGTCACTGATGCTGCCACTGCAGCAGTGATGGCCAAAATACAGGAAACTCTGGAAAAAAATACGAGGGCTATTCACAAAGTACATTACGTTTTGGAATTAAAAATTAATAAAGTATTGGAAATTTTTATTTTATATACAGATGAAAGCCACACTTAAATACTACTTTTCTACACAGTTGCCATTTAAATTAAGGCACTTATCATAGCGATGGACGAGCTAGGAAATTCCTTCATCGTAAAATTCGGCCGCCTGTGCCTTCAACCACGTGGCGACTGTCTTTTGGGACAGAAAAGGTGTGATTTTTGTGGATTTCCTGGAAAGAGGCACTACAATAAACTCTCAAAGGTATTGCCAAACTCTGCACAACCTCAGAAGAGCAATACAAAACAAGCACAGGGGAAAGTTGGGCTCAAAGATCTTGTTGATTCATGACAACGCCCGGGCTCACACGGCAAATGCCACTCGTGAAGTTCTTGAATCTTTTAAGTGGGAGTTGTTTCCTTATCCGCCGTACAGCCCTGACCTGGCACCGAGCGACTTCCACTTATTCCCAGCAATGAAGAAGTGGTTGGCTATGCAGCGTTTTGATGACGACGCACAGCTTCAAGAAGAGGTAACCACGTGGTTGAAGGTGCAGGTTGCCGAATTTTACGACGAAGGAATTTCCAAGCTCATCCATCGCTACAGTAAGTGCCTTAATTTAAATGGCAACTATGTAGAAAAGTAGTATTTAAGTGCGGCTTTCATCTGTATATAATAAAAAAAAAAAAAAAAATCCAATACTTTATTTATTTTTAATTCCAAAACGTAATGTACTTTGTGGATAGCCCTCGTATTAGCGAGGTCCATGCTCTGAACAAATCTTTAAAAGAAACCGAGAATACGGCACAACTGTTCAAACAGAAGCTGATCGAGAAATCTGACAAACATTAACACCACTAGAGATGCAATAATCTCAAACCGTTTGGGATTCCTGCGAACAACAGAGAGAATACAGATGAATTAGTGATCAATCTTGGATGAGAGGAGCTAGGCCTGCAGGTGACACTGAATGACTGACAGAAATCAGAGTGGGGCATGACACACCAGGATCTTCAAAACATAGACTCATGACAGTGAAGTCTGTGTCATACAGGAAAAGATCTGAAATCTTCACAGTGAAGAAGAAACTTGCAAAGTCAGGTCTGACAATACACAAAGATCTCACCTCCGAAAGACTAAAAGATTTTGAAATGTGTGGTCTCGAGATTTGGGTGGCAAAACATGTGGATAAATGACAGCATGATAATGCTGAAGACTGAAAATGGGAAAAGATCCATCTACAATGCAGGTGAACTAGAATGCCTGTGCTGTAAGAGCTAAAAACATGTCAATTCTTGCTGCCTCTAGTTCATGTGTTTATTTCTGTGTTTTCATTTTTTTGTAATGAAACAATCTTTTAACACTTTCTGTTCAGTTTTCATACTTCCAATACCAATATAGTTCATTAGTTCACTATTACTTGACTATCAGCATAGGGCTATGATACAGACAATTATTGTTGTACTTCCATTTTTATTTAGCAATTTATCATCATATTATTGCCGTTACTTATCATTAGAAATATTAAAACTGCACTCTGTTTTTATTCCATTTATCTTGCTTTTGGTACTGTTGTGCACAAATTATTCCAGCCCTGTCTAGCAAGTTTCTTTTCCTGTTAACAGCTGGCTGTTTAACGACCACTAGCAAGTTTCTTTTCCTGTTAACAGCTGGCTGTTTAACGACCACTACAAAGTTTGCTGGCCTTGGCCACAAAACCTCCCTTCTCCCTGAAGATACTTGCTGCTTTCACTTCCGGGAACCTGTGCTCCCCCACCTCAGAGTGCTCCATTATGCTTTGTTCCCCCGCTCGTGCAGCCTAAGAGTCGCTAATGTCCAGCAGCAGCATCCTTACGAGTTATGCATCAGACTGCATTAAGCTCCACATTGCTCAAGCAAATGTCCAATCTCAGTCAGATCATCTCAACAAGTTCACACACATCCAACAATAATGAAGATAAATAAATGGAATATATGTTCATAAAGATCAAACACTTGAATGCCTCCAAGTGTCTGATGTGTGTCCTCTACAGATCACCTAAGGTAGGCAGGTTTTCCTGCTTCAAAACTGATTTTTCAAGCCTCAAATTAACATATGAGCTTATAATTATAGGTGGTAACACTAATGCAAAAATTTCTATGTAATAGTTCTTACAGGGTGAAATTTAAGTGGATACTTTCTTTTTCAAATGTATCATTACCTCAGCTTTCTCCTATCCATTATACACATTGTAGGCACACTCTCAAATATAGTCACAACAAAATCCCCAAACAGAGTAATTCTTACCTCTCAAATATCTGCACTTGGTGTGTGCGCTCATGACAATTTTCATTGACAAACTCACTAAAATGTCCCAGAAAGAAACTGACTTAAAACGTATTAGTTTATTTGAACTTTCAATTGAGGCACAAGAAATACCTGGGGGATATCTTCTTTTCCCTTCTCAGTCATAAATGAGAAACTATCAATTTACGAGGGCCATTCAATAATTAAAGAGACAAATTGGTCTGGAGAAAAAAAAGCGTTTATTTTTACAAAACAACAGTTCTCCTAATTTTCAATGTAATCCCCTTGAACATTTATCACCTTCTCTTTCATAACGTTCCTTTAGCTCTGTGCACACACTCAACCTGTTTCCTCGTGTAGCCGTGTCAACTCCTTTGAGACCCATCTCGCACGTGTTTTGCGGTACTTCAGCTTGTTACAGATAATGTTATGAACTGTACCAGTACCAACTTGAACATTATCAACTATCATTACCACAATCACATGGTGGCCGGCACGAATAATGTCATCAATTCGACTTTCAAGTCAGGGAGCGGAAACTGCAACTGGTCGGCCAGCACAGTGTTTGTCGCGAACATTTTTGAGCTGCTCTACCCACTTGTAAAAATTTTCATGATTCATACTACCTTCACCATAAACTTTAGACATTCTACAGTATATATTCACTGGTTTCTCGCCTTCAGTAAGTAAAAAACAAATAACAGAATGTTGTTCAACTAACGTGGACGTTTCAAGTGGACTCGCCATCTTGAAATGTATTTTTGAGGTTATACACAAAACAACGTTGATACATCAGCTGATCAGGGTTCATCCCAGTGATGCCAATTTAAAGCCATAAAAGTACCAAACATGCCTTACAAACTGTTTTTTCCCCAGACCAATCTGTCTCTCTGATTACTGAATGACACTCGTACTAACAAACTTACTTAAGTATATGACAAATCTGCTCTCCTAAATACTGGAAAAGTAACAGGGAAACCTGCATCTTTGCTAACTGAAGAACTAAAGCGGCTCACGAGTTTCAGACACTGCACACTGGGCATACAAACTGCAACCCATGCCTGAAAATTCTAATACTTACAAGAAGAAGTGGAACAGAGTCAGTTACACTGTGAGAAATTCAAAACTCAGGCATTCCCATGCATTAACTGACAACACATATAGACCAGCTGTCCTATGGAAAAACCTGCATGGTCTTGGAACAGGCAAAGTAAAAGCTGTAGCCAATTCCATTGTCCCAGCCGAAGAACAGAACTGGTGCTTCAAATTACCTACAACCACAACTGAAACACATAGGAAAAAGATAATAGGTGATTACTTCATGGGGTAAATGACTGTAACCACAAAAAATCTATCTAAAGTATGTTACTTGCAATACTGTCAAACAAAGCCATCATGATATCACATCACCATCTACTGAACACAATGTCATCACAGTCCAAATGATGAAGCTTATTACTGACCCACTTCTGCCCACTGTAAGAGGTATCTTCAACTACTAATTAACAACAGTTGTTTTCACTGAGGTCTAGAAACAGGAACTCGATAAGCCTCTACCTAAAACGGACACCACGACCAGATAACAAATTAACTACAGATGACCTTCTAGACAAATACCAACCAGTTTATGCAAACTTCGCCTTAATAAAGGTAACAGATGACCTGAAGCTTGCCACGGATGCACAAGGGGCAGCTATTATGTGCTTCTTAAGACATCTTCAAAGCCATTGACACTGTCAACTTCAACATTTTAATTGCCAAACTTAGTAGCCTAAATTTCTCAGCCAAGTGCAGAGCAAGGGTTCCACTCATACCTGACATCTCGCCACCAATGCATCATGTCCAGCACCATAAAGTCTCAATGGGGTCAGGTAATATCAGGCATCCCCAAAGGTTTGGTACTTGTTCCTCCACTTTTTTCATTGTATGTCAATGATGTGCCATCAGTTTTGTCCTGTTGCAAATACTACACGTATGCTAGTGACCTGCAGTTGTATCCAAGTGCAAAACCAGTAAACTTGAAGACAGCTATTGAGAATCTTGATACCCACCTGTGTGCACTATCAAAACAGGCACAGGATATAGGGTTTAATGTTCAACCCATCCAAAACTCAAGCAGTACTGATTGGTCATTCTAGGCTAATTAGCCTTAAAGATTGGGAATCCCTACCATCTTTGAACCTAAATGGGATAAATATCAATTTCTCTCCTTCAGCCAAGAGTCTAGGTGTAATAATAGATGGAAATCAAAATTTGACTGAGCACATAACTGTAATGTGCAAGAAGGCATCAGCATCTCTCCACGCCCTACAAAAATATAAAAATCTCTTCCCTCTTGCCTGAAAAAGAAACAGATTTCTATACCCTCTATCTTCTCTACCATCTTATCAACATACACCGTCTGTTGAATCTCTTCTCGACCTTAACACAGTTCTCTGAACAACATAGCAGAAACACCAATTGCCAAAGAAGTAAAATCCTTTCTGTCTCACTTTGTTGTTCAGTCACTTTCTCGAAGTCTTTCTCAGTAGCAGGAACGCAACTCCGGAGTAAACTCCCACGTTATATTAGAGAACGGAATAACATTTCCAGCTTCAGAAGACAGTTAACAACATATCTACTTGAGCAACAATAAGAATTGCCATTGTCCCTTTATGCACTTGTTACACCTGTACACCATCTTTCCAATCCAATCTCGCTTATTTACCAGTATGCTTAGCTGGTGCAGTCTCATTAAATTTCCTTTATCCAGAGCTTGCCGTATCAGAAAATATCTATTTTGTTCACCTATAAATTCTTTCTACATATGTCAGTATCATTATTGTTACTATTGTCATTATCATTATTACTATTACTATTACTATCATCATCATCATCATCATCATCATCATCATCAAGATCATCATCCTGATCGATCATTATTAGTGGCAGCAGCTGAAGTAGTAAAAGTACCGTCAGTATTAACTTTATTAGTTCACAGTCAGGATTATTTAACATTGCCACTTTAGACACTTAAATCAGTTTAATACTATTTGTCATAGCAAAATTATTGTTTCTTAGATATCTATGATGCAAAAAAGGTATTGTTTGTGTGAAATCCTGGTTTGATGTAAGACAGGACCTGATGGCCCTGATCATACCAGGTTATATGTGTAATATCAATGTTCAGAGGGGCTTTAAACAAGTAATGCAACACACTTTTTTCCCAGCCTATTTCAGTTGTAAAATGCAGAATTTATTGTGGGAAGTGATGAAATATTCGCATTCAGTATCTTTTGGGAGAAAACCTGAGCATCACAGATTTTCACAGGTGCTTGCAGAATGTCTATGGAGACCTAGCAGTGAATCAAAGACCACCGAGTAGTTGGGCGAGGCACCTGTCAGCGTCGCAACCAGGTCGCACAAACCTGTCCAAACTTCAACGTGCCGACCAGTTACACACAGCTGTGCTACCCTCATTACATTGAAGAAATGACTTCAGTGTGTGCAAGTGAACTCTTTCTCTACGAAAACACAAGGCCTTGCACAAGTCTGTGCACCCGAAAGGTGCTCACAAAACTTCACTGGACTGTTGCTCCTTGTCCATCCTACATCCCTGATCTCTCACCTTCCAACTTCCATCTATTTAGCCCAATGAAGGAAGCACCCTGTCGGAAGCAGTACATGGATGATGGGAAAGTTATTGATGCAGCAAGACACTGGCTCCAATGTCGACCAGCACAGTGGTATCATGCAGGTATACAGGCCCTTCCAGTAATGTGGGGTAAAGCCAGCACATTTAATGGAGATTACCATGTACACTCTATTATCTGTGATAATCGGGGAGCTGAAAACTGTGGATAAAAATTAATTAACTGATGTTTACAATAAATTCTACTTTGTTCATCACATTATGTGCAAGAATACAGTACTTAAAAATAATAGAGTGCAAGCCAGTTTCACATTACACTACACTATTTTGAAACCAAATACTTTTGAATTAATTTCTGTCTCAGTGAGGTAGCTTGTCTTTTACGTATCACACCAAGAATTATACCCAACACCAACTTGTTGTCAGAAAGGGGAGCATCTTTTTACTGTTCCAGGTAGTCCAGTAATCCCTTGGCCAATTGGAGTGCTGATACATCACTGATTACTGTTTCCAGAATTAGAGGAATGTCGCCATGTTCATCATTGCCATTCACCTCCTTGGATTTCCCTTGCACCTTCTGAACAATAGCACTATCACTCAACATCTCATGACATTGCTCTGTGCAGTCTATGTCAAACCATTCAGAAATATTTTCTTTGTCGCCGATTTCACACCCTTGAGTACTTTTCAAAAAAGCAGCTAAGGTTGCTCATGAGCAATCTCCTGGATATCATGACACTGTTTAAACCTTCTTTGCCAGCCAGAAGAGGCATTAAAATCTCCTTCAATCCCCAACGTTTTGAAGAAAAACTGGACCTGTTTGAGCCAGATAGTTGTGTATCCTCTGTGCTATTTTCTGCTGATTGGTTGGTTGGTTTGGGGAAAGAGACCAGACAGCGTGGTCATCGGTCTCATCGGATTAGGGAAGGAAGTCGGCCGTGCCCTTTCAGAGGAACCATCCCGGCATTTGCCTGGAGTGATTTAGGGAAATCACGGAAAACCTAAATCAGGATGGCCGGATGCGGGATTGAACCGTCGTCCTCCCGAATTTTTCTGCTGAAACCATTCCAACATGGCTTTGTCAATTTCTGCATATGTATAAATTTTCATAGCCTTCTGCTTTGACAAACCTTTAGACAAGTCAGAACTGCTAGCAAACTGAATTATTTTGCCTTCGGTTTTCTTAAGATCATGGATCGTAGTTTCACCCACACCGTAAATCAGTGCCAGATTCCCTTTTTAAGTATACATAGTATTTCCAATTTCTGCTGTATTGTCAGCACATCATGTTTTCACTTTTTCAGACACTGTTTTGCATTCACAAAAAAAAAGACTACAGTATCCACTGCAACAATACAGTCTGCTGCTTGAGGTTTCTGAGCAACACATTGTTTACCACAATTGTGTTGTTATGTGACATCATCATTCATCTGCAACCACTCCTGGGTAAGAGAAAAATTTTCAGCAGTTAAAAAAAAAATTGTTAATTAAATAAAATAAAATTGGGAGACATAGGCCATGGATAATCCTCAAAGCAGATAATCTGCCTGTGGATAATCTATGGTTAACTGTATGTTGAAAAATAGGGTTTTGCAGTCAAAATAGTGGGGAATAATGTGGCGTATCAAAACCCAGAATAAAATGAGCATGCTTTCAGAAAAAAGTGTGTTGCATTACTTATTGAAAAACGCTAATAAAAGCACAGCCTGATACAAAATACATGACAAATCAACAATAGTCACAAACAAAAAAGTTACAAGAGTTTGAAAACATATAAAGCAAAAAGAGCATAAAACCCAAATACAATGAAACTGTAAGAGGTCTTACAGGAAGAGCCTGAAATTTATGTAAATAAGCAAAGTGGATAAAACTTAATGACAAAACAGAAAAAATTTCTTTAATCTTGCTTAAAAAGCTTTTTAAATGTTCTGGAAATATCAATATACTACAAATAATATTTGCACATCTACATGCACTTTTATTTTAAAAAGAAACATCATCTGTAATAGGATTAAAAATACACTGTTGTGCAAAACTGAAGGACAGAAGTAACTTTTGCAGGATGAGCCACTGCCAAGTAAAATAGCTTGATGAAATATAGATAGGAAGAACAGCTACAGCATAGTACAGAAGGTAACTGTAAGAAATATGCAATGAGACGAACATACATGGCACTTTTACTGAAAGACAATACTTAAACTGAAGTCACCATGATTTATGATGGCCCCTGGCCATTACAAAAGGCAGGACATGGTTCTTATTACAGTGAGAGATCACCACAGATGGCAATGCCTGCTCTGCAACATGCTCCCATACTGGTCACAAGTTTGGTAAGGAGTTCTTGTGGTAGTGTGTTCCATTCCTCCACCAGCACAGTTGACAACTGCAGGATAATCACTGGTGCTTGTGGGCACGCTGCAATGTGTCTCTTCAATGCATCCCAAGCATGCTTGTGCTCAATGGGATTTAAGTAAAGGGAACAGGCAGTCCAGTCCAGTCCAGTCCAGTACAGATCATTCTACATCTACATCTATATCCATACTCCGCAAGCCACCTGACAGTGTGTGGCGGAGGGTATTTTGAGTACCTCTATCGGTTCTCCCTTCTATTCCAGTCCCGTATTGTTTGTGGAAGGAAAGATTGTTGGTATTCCTCTGTGTGGGCTCTATCTCTCTGATTTTATCCTCATGGTCTCTTCGGGAGATATACGTAGGAGGGAGCAATATACTGCTTGACTCTTCGGTGAAGGTATGTTCTCGAAACTTGAACAAAAGCCCATACCAAGCTACTGAGTGTCTTTCTTGCAGAGTCTTCCACTGGAGTTTATCTATCATCTCTGTAACGCTTTTGCCATTACTAAATGATCCTGTAATGAAGCACACTGCTCTCCACTGGATCTTCTCTATCTCTTCCTTCAACCCTATCTGGTACGGATCCCACACCGGTGAGCAGTATTCAAGCAGTGGGCGAACAAGTGTACTGTAATCTACTTCATTTGTTTTCAGATTGCATTTCCTTAGGACTCTTCCAATGTCCCCCAGGCCGGCATCTGCTTTACCGATGATTAATTTTATGTGGTCATACTATTTTAAATCACTCCTAATGCCTACTCCCAGATAATTTATGGAATTAACTGCTTCCAGTTGCTGACCTGCTATATTGTAGCTAAATGGTACAGGATATTTCTTTCTATGTATTCGCAGCACATTACACGTGTTTACATTCCCTGCACCATGCGTCAATTCGTTGCAGATCCTCCAGCATTTCAGTACGATTTTTCAGTTACAGCTTCTCGATATACTACAGCATCATCCGCAAAAAGCCTCAGTGAAGTTCCGAGGATATCCAAAAGGTCATTTATATATATTGTGAATAGCAACAGTCCTACGACACTCCCCTGCGGCACACCTGAAATCACTCGTACTTCAGAAGACTTCTCTCCACTGAGAATGACACGCTCCGTTCTGTTATCTAGGAACTCTTCAATCCAATCACACAATTGGTCTGATAGTCCATATACTCTTACTTTGTTCATTAAACGACTGTGGGGAACTGTATCGAACGCCTTGCGGAAGTCAAGAAACACGGCATCTACCTGGGAACCCGTGTCTATGGCCCTCTGAGTCTCGTGGACGAATAGCGCGAGCTTGGTTTCACACAATCGTCTTTTTCAAAACCCATGCTGATTCCTACAGAGTAGATTTCTAGTTTCCAGAAAAGTCATTATACTCGAGCATAATGTGTGTTCCAAAATTCTACAACTGATCGACGTTAGAGATATAGGTCTATAGTTCTGCACATCTGTTCGACATCCCTTCTTGAAAATGGGGATGACCTGTGCCCTTTTCCAATCTTTTGGAACGCTACGCTCTTCTAGAGACCCATGGTACACCACTGCAAGAAGGGGGCAAGTTCCTTCGCATACTCTGTTTAAAATCGAACTGGTATTCCATCAGGTCCAGCGGCCTTTCCTCTTTTGACAGATTTTAATTGTTTTTCTATCCCTCTGACATCTATTTCGATATCTACCATTTTACCATCTGTGCAACAATATAGAGAAGGAACTACAGTGCAGTCTTCCTCTGTGAAACAGCTTTGGAAAAAGACATTTAGTATTTCGGCCTTTAGTCTGTTATCCTCTGTTTCAGTACCATTTTGGTCACAGAGTGTCTGGACATTTTGTTTTGATCCACTGACAGCTTTGACATAAGACCAAAATTTCTTAGGATTTTCTGCCATGTCAGTACATAGAACTTTACTTTCGAATTCGTTGAATGCCTCTCGCATAGCCCTCCTCACACTACATTTCGCTTCACGTTGGGTGGCTTGCGGAGTATCAATGTAGATGTAGAATTTTTGTTTGTCTGCAAGGCTTTGGCAATGTTTATGTTTGACGTGAAGTTCCCTTTGCTTCCATAGCAGTTTTCTAACACTGTTGTTGTACCACTGTGTCTCTTTTCCATCTGTTACGATCTTGCTTGGCACATACTCATCTAATGCATACTGTATGATGGTTTTGAACTTTTTCCACTGATCCTCAACACTATCTGTACTTGAGACAAAACTTTTGTGTTGAGTCGTCAAGTACTCTGAAATCTGCTTTTTGTCACTTTTGCTAAACAGAAAAATCGTCCTACCTTTTTTAATATTTCTATTTATGACTTAAATCATCGATGCAGTAACCGCTTTATGATCGCTGATTCCCTGTTCTGCGTTAACTGTTTCAAATAGTTCGAGTCTGTTTGTCACCAGAAGGTCTAGTATGTTATCGCCACGAGTCGGTTCTCTGTTTAACTGCTCAAGGCAGTTTTCAGATAATGCACTTAAAAAAATTTCACTGGATTCTTTGTCCCTGCCACCCATTATAAACATTTGAGTCTCCCAGTCTATATCCGGTAAATTAAAATCTCCACCCAGAACTACAACATGGTCGCAAAATCTACTCAAAATATTTTTCAAATTTTCCTTCAGGTGCTCTGCCACAACAGCTGCTGAGCCAGGGGGCCTATAGAGATATCCAATTACCATGTTTGGGCCTGCTTTAACCGTAACCTTCACCCACATTATTTCACATTTCGGATCTCCATCAATTTGCTTTGATACTATTGCACTTTTTATCGTTATAAACACGCCTCCCCCTTCACTGTCCAGCCTGTCTCTGTGGTATACATTCCAATCTGAGTTTACAATTTCATTACTGTTTACATCCGGTTTCAGCCAACTTTCCGTCCCTAGTACTATGTGGGCATTGTGACCGTATATTAATGAGAGCAGTTCTGGGACCTTTCTATAGACGCTCCTGCAATTTACTATTACCACATTAATATTTTTGTTCCCTGTTGCATTTTGCCTACTACTACCTTGTCACATCTCAGGAGGCGTCTTGTTGGACCTAGGGAGGGAATTCTCTAACCTAAAAAACTCACATGTGCACTCCACACGTACTCCACTAACCCTTGTAGCCGCTTCCTGTGTATAGTGCACGCCTGACCTATTCGGGGGGATCCTACATTTCTCCACCTGCTATTGGAGGTCAAGAAATTTGCACCCCAGATCTCCGCAGAATCGTCTGAGCCTCTGGTTTAAGCCTTCCACTCGGCTCCAAACCAGAGGACCGCGATCGGTTCGGGGAATGATACTACAAATAGTTAGCTCTGATTCCACCCCATGAGCGAGGCTTTCCGCCTTCAGTAACTCCGCCAACTGCCTGTATGAACTGAGGATGACCTCTGAACCCAGACGGCAGGAGTTATTGGTGCCGACATGAGCAACAATTTGCAGTCGGGTGCACCCAGTGCTCTCTATCGCTGCCAGCAGGGCCTCCTCCACATCTCGGATGAGACCCCCGGCAAACAGACAGAGTGAACACTGGCCTTCTTTCCCGACCTTTCCGCTATTTCCCTAAGGGGCTCCATCACCCGCCTAACACTGGAGCTCCCAATCACTAATAAACCCCTCCCTCTCGTGTGCCTGCTCGGACCTTACTGAAGGAGCCGCCACATGTCCACTCACAGGCAGAGCGGACGATGACACACAGCCAGCCTCCAAATTGACCCTCTGTCTCGAGCGATGTGAACACCGCTAAGCCCGCCACTCCCCTTGTGGAGAGGGTGGCCCAACTGCGCCCGGTACCCGTGAAGATGTCTCGACAGCAGGACCATGGTTGAAGCATATAACACCTGGGGTGTACCATGCGATGCCCCTGATTCCCCACTGCCACTACACTCCGAGGCAGCAGCCTGAAGACAGCTGACTGTGGCCATCAGGACGTTCAGCTGCTCACGAACAGTGGCCAGCTCCTCCTTCATCCGTACACAGCAGTCACAAATCCTATCCATCCTAAGAAACCAACAATTTACTGTAGAGAGTTAATCAACTTTTAGCTAGACTGCTAATTCACTAAAGGTGGCAGATAGCTGACTAAACTGTGGTTACTAAACACTTCTTGTTGAAAACAATGAAAATAAGCACTATCTGTCTCTGGATTGTATTCAAAACAAACACAAAATCTATGGAACACTATTACTAGTACTCGAAAATTAAAGCTTCCTAAAAGCAAAAACACATGGAAAAAGAAGTGACAAGTAAGAAAAACACAGTTAATACTTAAATTTACGTAGCTTGCTGCACAGCAGATGTGAAGCAGACAGCAGTTACGACGACACTGGCACTACAGCTGACTAAAAGGACTCTCTCTGACTGTATTCAAAACAAACATGAAATCTATGGAACACTATTACTAGTACTCGAAAATTAAAGCTTCCTAAAAGCAAAAAACACACAGAAAAAGAAGCGATAAGTGAGAAAAACACAGTTAATACTTAAATTTACGTAGCTCGCTGCACAGCAGGTGTGAAGCAGACGGCGAATAATTTCTTGTTACAAGACTCCCTTCGCTGTCTGATGTGGTCGTGTTGTCTTCTACAAAAATTAAGTCAGGGCCAAAAGCACCCTTGAAAAGTTGCACATGGGGAAGTAGTACAGTGTCAAAATAATGTTCACCAGTGAGTGTATCATGTTCAACAATTTGAAGGTAAGTACTCCTGTGGAACATGATGCCTCCCCACACCATAACATAACACCTGCACCAGCAAAACAGTCATGTTTGACATTGGGTCTCAATGCATCACGTGTTTCCACTTCTCGCCTTATATAGACTCATAATGCTTCCAAGAAAATTGTCAAACATGATCATTTTGGTGGTCCAGGTGTTGTGGTATAATGGCGCATATTCATTGAATGGACTGTCCTGCCCGTTTCCTGGACTTAAATCCCACCGAGCACATGTGGGATGCACTGGGGAGAAACAATGCAGCATGTCCACATCCACCAACAACCATCCAGCATTTGCCAACCATGCTGATGGAGGAGTGAAACACCTTGACACAATAACTCCTTACCAACCTTGTGGCCAGCATGGCAGCACACTGCAGAGCATGTGTTGCGGTCCATAGTGAACATACACCCTATTAAGAATCATGTCCCACATTTTCTAACATCCAGAGGACCATCAGAAACCACAGTAACTTCAGTGTAATTATTGTTTTTCAATAAAAGTGTCATTTCTGTTTACCTCTTGTGTATGTAACTTCTGTAGTACACATTATCATTTCTTTCTAAATAAGGAACCAAGTTTCATCAAACACTGTTACTTGGCAGTAACACTTCATGTAAAAGTTATTTTCATTCTTAACCTTTGCACAGTAGTGTATTTTTATATGTAAAATTGCCAAAAACCTATACAACGCTGCATATTTGGAAATAAGATGCTGTTAAAGATGCTAATCAAAGGTAATTTTCTTAATTAAAAGTATTTTAATGGTACAGATAAGGAATATCCTATACAAATTAAACATTTCGAATCTTTTTCAATTTAATTCTTGTAAGCTTGAAAACAGCTAACACCTTTGCCTAACATGAGCTGCCAAAAAATGATGTATCTGAATGCATAGTGACAAACAAGTTGTGCGCTATGGCAGACTTTTTCTTTCATTATTATTATTATTATTATTATTATTATACAGTACATATAGTTTTTTGTTACATGCAGAAATTTTACTGACATTCTTCAGTGCTGTTTCTAACATGAGCACTTCAGCATAACTGCAACATAACTACACCTTATCTCCAGACTGCTGGTTGCCAGACACATCACATGGACATGCCGTGAGTGAAATTTAAAATAAAGAGCAGGTTGAATGTCTGGTCTGTATGTATCTTCAAAAGGAAACATTTCAAGTACTGCCAACTGACAAATTTAAAAACAGCAGAGACAACACCTATCTTCTGGAACTTTTAATCCCTCCCTCATCAGTAGTGAGGACAGAGCATCTCTATCACCCCTTCTTTACTACAGATTTTCTGACCTTCCCCCACCAATCCACCTTTTCTCCTTAAAGGAAGAAACTAACAGTTCCAAAAGCTAGTTACTGTTTTTTTTCTTCTTTTTCCCCCCTACTCTTAAATGTCTATAGGTACTTCTGGGAATGTCATCTCCTAAAGGTAAGCACTGGCCAATCAGTCTGACTCCTAATTTTACAGTTTTCTCAAGTGAGTTTCCCTTTTGATATATTTAAAATCAAGAAAGTAAAAAATTCACCAGATGATAACATGACTACTGACTGTCGTGTTGAACAGAAATAATGTGTGGGTGATACAGAAAAAAATTGTTTATTTGTGCATTATTAACCAGTTGCAGCCCTCTAAAACCATTCCATTACAAAGACTATTGTAATGCAAGATCTGCTGGATACAATATAGCTTGGGAGACACATTAAGCTAACCGTGAGATTTTGAAATCAGAAGAACCAGTTATCCTTGAATGATACCAGCAACAACTTTGAAGATAATGCAAAAGATTGAGACAGAACAAGAGGGCAGGAGGAGGAAGATGATGTCCACCTATCTTCCAAAAATCCACATTTGTGTTCAACCTAACATCTGTGTTACAGTTTTATACAGGCTGTATTAACCTATTATGAACCTAGCAGTGGCTCTCAGGAATTGTGTGGTTTCTGCTGACATAGCTATATGATAAACACTCCATATTCTAAATCAGTACTCTAAAAATGGTCACACTAGCATCTTGCTTGCAGATTTCTTTGCAGATGCACTATACTTCCCCCAATCCTTCAAGAGGGTGTATATGTGGACAACGAAAAAAATTCCCAGATTTCCCGCTTAAAAGTACACTTTCTCCCGGGTGACAGTTTATTTTCCGTTATCAATCCTTTGAATGGTTGTGGTTTTATACACCGGCGTACAATTTACCGGCACTTTAGAGAACGAAACTCAGGGAAAAAGGCACGTTTTGGAAACATCTTTGATGTGCAGCAACATGTACGCTGCGTATTTTCGCATTACGAAAGTATACACTGGAATTCCACCAAACAACGCAAGTTACTTTCCGAATCATTGAAATCGAGATTTTCATGCGCTTTTGTAGGCAGTTCGTAGCTCATGTCACGTGATCTCGCCAGCCGATGACAGCGGATATTCAGAGCATATGACACGTGATGTAGTCAGCCAGCAGCAACATCACTGTTAAGAAGCACGAACACACAAACAGGGAAAGTTAATAGTTTAAATTAATATACATAGTGTTGCTACAAGAAAAGCAAAGTTTTCACATATAATATTGTTCTCAAGCTGCAAGAGAAGCTAAGCTTTCGCATATATTGTTGATCTTTTTTGCGCGTGTTACACTTTAAGATATATCACACAAATGTGCCAGTAAAATTTTTAATAATGACATAAATGTCTGATCTTCAGGGTTCGAAATTCTTCTAAATGGAGCGTCATCAAAAAGTTGATTTTTAAATGAGAGTCAAACGCTCTGTGATTTAATAAATTCATGGTACATTCTTGCACATAGTTCAACTTACGTAAAAAGATATTCACTTTCAAAGTAACGCTTTTCAAACCACTATTTGCAATATTTTCCCGCGACCTGTTAGAAATTGGTTCGTTTCAGCAGTTGCCAGAGAGCGCAGATAACAGGTGACACCGCGCTTGGGTAGCTATCATGACGTAGGAAGCCCGTATGTACGTAAGTGTAAAACATTGAAAGATCATACATTATGTCATAAAAGAAACAAGACATCAGAGGATACTGCAAGAGCATCGGAATTTCATGAACAATATTAAAATGTGCACATTTAAAGTGCATACTTAAAGTACACACTCGTATGTCCGGATTCCCAATGAAGTAGACCTCGACCTGATATTGAGCTTTTCAGTGTGGTTTTCGGGATGTAAATTTTCTTGGAGCACCAGTACTGTATTATATCATGTTTGGTTCTTTATTATGACATAATGCCATACCGGTACGTGCTAGAAAATGAAAACGTGCACTTGAAATGTAGCGTACAGTTGAAACTAGCCAGTACTGTGGAATTAAACATATAGTCTCAAATACATTGACGGCCTCTGCGGAAAAGGTTACCAAAAGTCAAATTTTTTTAGCAGACAGACAAAAATAACTTCATTGATCTGCAAGGCGATTAATGCATGCTGTCAGAAAAGTGGAAATAAAATAAAATCTGAAACTAATGACATATTTTGGCCTTCCGTAATTATGTGAATGTGTTTTAATTCACTTGATAGCTCCCGGCCACAAATATCCGTTTTGTTTTCATTTGACGTGAGAGTAAACGAAGGGGAAACAGCAAAATCACTAAATGGAAACACGGGTCATGTGGAGACTACCCAATGTAACTCAAGACTGCTCTGCGCATCAGCCCCGGATCTACGACATTTGCGAACCGAGTCAATACTAAAAAAAATTGAATTTTCAAAATATGTTCACCTTGTAGTGCACATCTGTCTGAAACATAAAACATATGTATTCAAGGAAATGTAAGACATATTATTTGGTCTTAAGTATGCCAAAGTGCAGTGCCACGCCTCTTCATAAAGGATTTTTCTACCGCACGTCCAAACTATATTCAGGCGAGTGAAAATGAAATGTCCTGTGGTGCCTCTCCTGCTCCCAGTAGGCCGGTTTCACAGCCTGCCCCTCTTTAAAAAAAAATCTCGCAATTAATAGCGGATGGGATTATTTGTAATCGAGAGAACAAGAACTCTTCAGAAAGTCAGAACTCTTTGTTGCCTATTAGTTAATAACTTGCTGATTTGTGTGACATAAAATTAAATATAGGATATATAAAACCAATACTGACAAGAGATAAGCAAGAAATTACACATTTCTTAAAACCTTAGCTACTAGCATTTTTTTCTCTCTAATCTTGCTACAGCTTTCTTTACATGGCGTGCTTTCCTTTCTGCGAAAGAATCTATTACCTCGTCAAACGTTTTGCTACATGAAAAATCGAAATTTCACTATCTAATACTGAAAAAGCTGTTAATACAAATAATACCCGAGACTGGTGTGGTTTCTCGATCGTCTATTTTGTCTCTGTTTGCTAGATAAAACAAAATAGGCCTTTCTAATATGGCAGCAATTTATAACACACCAAATAAGCGAGACTGTTTTGGCACAAATGGCCATTTTTATAACACGACAGAATATAATCCACGAAGTACCAATATCAAATGGCTATTAGGCCTACTACAAGCAAAAGGCTTTATGTTAGGAAATAGATTCACATTTCATTCATACGCACCAGCTTCTCAAGCATGAGATCGAAAAGTAGTATTACGAAATTTTTATATAAATTTGGAATCGTCTTATTCTTCCATAATCTGTGTGATGTGCCCGTTTCTTCTCCTTCCTCGTTCTAACAATCTTGTCATCACCAATTCTGTAGCTATTGCTGCCACTGTCAAAATTTGTTCGCCGATTAACTTCTCTAACCCTGTCAGAATCACAGGTTTAGTTATCCTCTGCGATTATTTTCCGGTTAGGCGTTATCACGTGTTCGAACAACACGTTTTCTGAGTTACTTCCAGAATAGAACTTATACGTCTGCTAGCCGGCGACTGTACAACTGGTCCTTACTAGTGTAGCGATCTGGCCAAAAATTTGTCAAAATTTCATTTTCTTGGATACACCGAGAACATAATACGTAATCTTTCTCACCTGTTATTCCTGTTAGTCGTTTATTTCCATTCTGATAGTCTGAACTATGGATTTCGCTAGTAATTATAACAATGCTGATCATTCGCAAACCCAATCAACCACATAATCAGACAGCGATTGGCATTCATCCTTTCGGCTTTACTCCCTCTGCTCGTATTACCCCGCCCCCTTTTGTCTGCGGAAAGTTTATTTCAAGATGCGACGAGGATTCTCCTGACAGACACATAACGTACACTACGCATGCATTCAAAAGTCAACTTATCATTCATTCAGAAATAAACTTAAAATGTGTTGAAAAAAGTTCAAAACCAACAGGGAAGCGTTTCAAAATCATATGAATAATCGATAGACAAACGTGCGCTGGATTTCCCTCAAGAATATGAATTTGGCGCCCCCTTTTCCCGGTAGCATCTAGCTGCTTGCTGCGACTGCTTGCACAGCCAACAGCCACATTCCTGTAGCCAGAAACGGGGGACTCTACTACTCAAACGTGACTCAATTGTGCATGCGCATGAGCCCGCGCGTAACTGCTAAAACAAATCGAATGTAAACAGTTGCGACTTCACGCTCATTGGAAGCAATTTGTTGTTATGGAACACTGCATTGTCTTCCTAAAGCCTGGGACATATTTTCAATTGGCAGACGCTTGCATGAGCACTGTGTGTCGTTGTTGTATATGGCGCATTTCCATTGCAAAAGTTATTTTCGTTTTTTTCCCTCGTTTATGTTTTATTGATGAAGTATCACTCAGATTTGGATACCCTATCTGATAAATTATTCGTGTATGTTGAGAATATTGGTGGCCATGTTACACATTACTGGAGCACAGCAGATACTAATTTAATGAATGTTAATTACCACCATGAAATACAACAAAGTGGGTTCCATTAATCAAAAGTTCTCCAAGCAATCACAAATTTATGAAAATATCCTGCAAGATCACAGGTCAGCTGGCAGTCAATAATGTTGTACAGTGCCGAATGACTTTTGAAAATCTAGGTAAACAGAATTCACTTATTCACCTGCATCCACTATATTCAAGATATTGTGAAAAAAGAGTGTGCTTTACACGTGGTTTTTCTAAGTCCCTGCTGATTCTTAAGAGCAGTTTAATGGCATCCATAAAAGTCACAATATTCATGCTTACCATATGATCTACAATCCTGCAACAGACTATAAGGATATTGGCTTACAGACTGTGAAGTACATTTATTTACACTTTTTGCAACAGGGATGACCGGCACACAATTTCTGTCATGTGAGACAATGCACAGCGTGAATTCTCAATAACTATGAGCTAAGACATAGGCTAATTTTCCAATATATTCATGTAAACTGAGGTGACAAAAGTCATGAGATAGTGATACGCACACATACAGATGGCAGTAGTATCACATGCACAAGGTGTAGGAAGACAGTGCACTGGCGGAGCTGTCATTTGTACTCAGGTGATTCACGTGAAAAGATGATGAGAATTAACTGACTTTGAATTCAGAATAGCAGTTGGAGATAGATGCATGGGACATTCCATTACAGAAATCTCTAGGGAATTCAATATTCCGGGATCCACAGTGTCAACAGTGTGTTGAGAATACCAAATATCAGTCATTACCTCTCGAGAGCAGCAGTGTTTGGGTAGAGTTGTCAGTGCTGACAGATGAGCAACACTGCATGAAAGAACAACAGAAATCAATACGGAACATGCAATGAATGTATCCGTTACAACAGTGTAGCAAAATCTGGCATTAATGGGTTATGGCAGTAGATGACATAAGAGTTTTTGCTAACAGTGCGATATCGCCTGCATTGCCTCTCCTAGCCTCGGTTGGACCCTAGATGACTGGGAAACAATGGCCTGATCAGATGAGTCACAATTTCAGTTGGTAAGAGCGGATTGTAGCGATTGAGTGTGGTGCAGACCATGTGAAGCCATGGACCCAAGTTGTTAGCAAGGCACTCTGCAAGCTTGTTGTCCTCCATAATGGTGTGGGCTGTGGTTACATGGAATGGACTGTGTCCTCTGGTCTAACTGAATCAATCATTGACTGGAAATGGTTATGTTCAGCTACTTGGAGACCATTTGCTGCCATTCATGGAGTTCATGTTCCCAAATAATGATGGAACTTTTATGGATGACAATGCATCATGTCACAATTATTCACGATTGGTTTGAATAACATTACGGACAGTCTGAGTGAATGATTTGGTCACCCAGATCGCGTGACAAATTCCACTGAACATTTACGGAACATAATCAAGAGGTTAGTTCACGGACAACGTCCTGCACCAGTAACACTTCGATCATTACAGGAGGCTATAGAGGCAGCATGGCTCAATATTTCAGTGGGGGACTTCCAATGACTTCTTGAGTCCATGCCACGCCTAGTTGCTGCACTAAGCTGGGCAAAAGGACGTCCAACTCAACATTAGGAGGTATCCCATAACTTTTGTCACCCGAGTGTTATGCCCGCCAGCATATGACGAGAGTCTCTACTGATTATCTACGTAATTATCAAAATATTTTGAGCAGCAAGGCCCCTGGATATCTCCTCAAAGAATGTCTTGAGCATTGTGGGTAGGGCCCTCCAACCAGTTCAGTATTGTGACAATCTAACATACCAATTGGACAGAATTAGGCACAATATCCCTCATGAGGACATCTAATAACTATATCAATCAATAGTTAAAATGAAACTCCATCTGAAAAGGCCTCAGAAAGCCCAACAGTACCAATCGACTGCGTGTAATCCTCAGCCAATAGGCATCACTGAATACGGATTGGAGGGCATGCGGTCAGCACACCACTCTCCCACCCATTGTCAGTTTTCATACCCCAGCTGCTACTTCTCAGTCAAAAATCAAACAATGGAAAATCCAGGATGGAATGTAACAGTATTATGGAAAGGAAAGCTGCTACTCACCATATAGCGGAGATGCTGAGTCACACATAAGCACAATAAAAAGACTTTCAGAAATATAGCTTTCGGCTAGTAACATCTTCATAATTAGACACCCCCCCCCCCCCCCCCAACACACACACACACACACACACACACACACACACACACACACACACACACACACACACACACACACACACACACACACACACACGTGACTGCAGTCTCAGGCAACTAAGGCCACACTGCAAGCAGAAGCAACATTGCATGATGGGAGTGGCGACTTGGTGAGGGGAAAGGGGGAGGCTGGGGCGGGGAGGAGGAGGGATAGTAGGGTAGGGGTGGCAGACAGTGACGTGCTGTTGGGGAGCGTGCAGAGACAAGATGGAAAGAGGGCAGGGCAGCTATGTGCAGCCAGGAGGTTAGACGAAGGGCAGTGGAGAAGTGAGGAGGGGCATAGCAGAAAAGAAGGACATTTCTGTGTCCTATCCACTATCCTTCCCACCCCTCCCACAGTGGTATTCCGCTGTCCACCAAACCTACACAATATACTCGTCCATTCCTACATAACCGTGCCACAGGGGAGTGTTATGGGACCATTGCTTTTCACAATATATATAAATGACCTAGTAGATAGTGTCGGAAGTTCCATGCGGCTTTTCGCGGATGATGCTGTAGTATATAGAGAAGTTGCAGCATTAGAAAATTGTAGCGAAATGCAGGAAGATCTGCAGCGGATAGGCACTTGGTGCAGGGAGTGGCAACTGACCCTAAACATAGACAAATGTAATGTATTGCGAATACATAGAAAGAAGGATCCTTTATTGTATGATTATATGATAGCGGAACAAACACTGGTAGCAGTTACTTCTGTAAAATATCTGGGAGTATGCGTGCGGAACGATTTGAAGTGGAATGATCATATAAAATTAATTGTTGGTAAGGCGGGTACCAGGTTGAGATTCCTTGGGAGAGTGCTTAGAAAATGTAGTCCATCAACAAAGGAGATGGCTTACAAAACACTCGTTCGACCTATACTTGAGTATTGCTCATCAGTGTGGGATCCGTACCAGATCGGTCTGACGGAGGAGATAGAGAAGATCCAAAGAAGAGCGGCGCGTTTCGTCACAGGGTTATTTGGTAACCGTGATAGCGTTACGGAGATGTTTAATAAACTCAAGTGGCAGACTCTGCAAGAGAGGCGCTCTGCATCGCGGTGTAGCTTGCTCGCCAGGTTTCGAGAGGGTGCGTTTCTGGATGAGGTATCGAATATATTGCTTCCCCCTACTTATACCTCCTGAGGAGATCACGAATGTAAAATTAGAGAGATTAGAGCGCGCACGGAGGCTTTCAGACAGTCGTTCTTCCCGCGAACCATACGCGACTGGAACAGGAAAGGGAGGTAATGACAGTGGCACGTAAAGTGCCCTCCGCCACACACCGTTGGGTGGCTTGCGGAGTATAAATGTAGATGTAGATGTAGATGTAGATGTAGAACCCCTGCTCCCAGCCCCTTACCTCATGGCTCATAACCCTGTAATAGACCAAGATGCAAGACCTGCCCCATACATCCTCCCACCACCACCTATTCCAGTCTGGTCACAGTCATCATCTATCCCATCAAAGGCAGGGCTACCTGTGAAACCAGTCATGTGATCTACAAGCTAAGCTGCAACCACTGTGTTGCATTCTATATGGGCATGACAACCAACATGCTCTGTCCGCATGAATGGCCACTGACAAACTATGGCCAAGAAACAAGTGGACCACCCAGTTGCTGAACACACTGCCAAACATGACATACTTCATTTCAATGACTGCTTCACAGCCTATGCCATATGGATCCTCCCCACCAACACCAGCTTTTCTGAACTGCACAGGTGGGAACTTTACTTGCAATATATCCTACGTTCCTGTAATCCTCCTGGCCTCAACCTTTGTTAGTTATTGTCCTCTCCATCCAGCCCCTTCTCTGTTCCCAGTCCAGCTCTACACAGCCCTCATTCCATCATCACAATCAGTCTTTTTACTTCTCTCCTTTTTCCCTATCTAACCCCCCCCCCCCCCCCCCCCAACCTCACTGCTGCACTCCATCCAACCTCCTGACTGCACATAGCTGCCCTACCCTCTCTCCACCTTGTCCCTGCACTCTACCCAACTGCATGTCACAGTCCGCCACCACTACCCCACTATCCCTCCCCCGCTCCAGCCTCCTCCTTATCTCCAGTCGCCACTCCCATTACACACCGATGCTGCTGCTCGCAGTGTGGCCTCAGTTGCCTGAGACTCCAGTCATGTGTATGAGTTGCATTTGCGTGAGTGTGTATGTGTGCATCTGTTGTCTAATTCTGACAAAGGCCTTACTGGCCTAAAGCTATATTTGTGACAGTCTTTTTTATTGTGCCTATCTGCAACTCAGCATCTATGCTATATGGTGAGTAGCAACTTTCCTTTTCATAACACTGTTACTTCTCATTGAAGTAGCTCTTCAACTGGCCTCACAAGGGCTGAGTGCATCCCACTTGCCAACTGCACTCAGCAGACCCAGATGGTCACCCATCCAAGTGTAAGCCAAGCCTAAAAGTGCTTAACTTTGGTGATCGGACAGGAACCTGTGTTACCACTGCACCAAGGCCATTGACAAATTGTATGGGTTATATTACACGATAATGTAACTGATATTAAACTTAGGTTTAGGGTAAGCCTGAGTCCTGCTCTAATACACCACAATTTACTACATAGATGGAACCTTGCAATTTTCCTATCACTTTTCCCACCTTAAATTTCTCTGCACAAAATTTACACCTTGCCTACCAATTCTGACAACATTCCAGAAGACTAAAATGGAAAAATCTATGGAACATAAACTCAATGAGTCCTGAACTGAGTGGCTATCATAGGTTGATAAAACACTACACATGTATTTTCTGATTATGATGGCACGGCAGAAACTCAAGTCCCTGGAGGTCGCATAATGACTGATGTGTAGTGCAAACACATTTCCTTACCAATTATTTCTATTAGGAGCAGATGAAAAGAAGAAACACAAGCATATTACTCAAAAATACCTACATTGAATGAGGAAATGCTATTTTCTTTAATATTGCCTCAATGGTATCAGTGTCAGTCTTTACTGGACAACACATATAAAAGAGAGTTATGGAGACAATCCCAGATCCCACGAATCATCATTTCCTATGTTTCTGCTCCCTTGCCCTGCTCTGAATGGGGGCTGAGCAAGTTACAAGCTTCTGGGTGAACAGCCTCTTTGTCAGCATACTGATATACTGCTTCTTAATTCAGCTTCAGAAGAAAGAATGCACAATTTTAAGAGCTTAAGAAATGATCTTTAGTACAGGGTTATTACAAATGATTGAAGCGATTTCACAGCTCTACAGTAACTTTATTATTTGAGATATTTTCACAATGCTATGCACACACATACAAAAACTCAAAAAGTATTTTTAGTCATTCACAAATGTTTGATATGTGCCCCTTTAGTGATTCGGCAGACATCAAGCCGATAATCAAGTTCCTCCCACACTCGGCGCAGCATGTCCCCACATCAATGAGTTCGAAAGCATCGTTGATGCTAGCTCGCAGTTCTGGCACGTTTCTTGGTAGAGGAGGTTTAAACACTGAATCTTTCACATAACCCCACAGAAAGAAATCGCATGGGGTTAAGTTGGGAGAGTGTGGAGGCCATGACATGAATTGCTGATCATGATCTCCACCACGACCGATCCATCGGTTTTCCAATCTCCTGTTTAAGAAATGCCGAACATCATGATGGAAGTGCGGTGGAGCACCATCCTGTTGAAAGATAAAGTCGGCGCTGTCGGTCTCCAGTTGTGGCATGAGCCACGCATGAAACTTGCCCGCACGCGTTCAACCGTTTCTTCGCTCACTGCAGGCCGACCCATTGATTTCCCCTTACAGCGGCATCCAGAAGCTTTAAACTGTGCATACCATCGCCGAATGGAGTTAGCAGTTGGTGGATCTTTGTTAAACTTCGTCCTGAAGTGTCGTTGCACTGTTATGACTGACTGATGTGAGTGGATTTCAAGCACGACATACGCTTTCTCGGCTCCTGTCGCCATTTTGTCTCACTGCGCTCTCGAGCACTCTGGCAGCAGAAACCTGAAGTGCGGCTTCAGCCGGACAAAACTTTATGAGTTTTTCTACGTATCTGTAGTGTGTCGTGACCATATGCCAATGAATGGAGCTACAGTGAATTTATGAAATCGCTTCAATCATTTGTAATAGCCCTGTACTTAGTATGTCTAACAGTTACACCAAGTCGTTTGTTCCATCTTGTGAAGTACAATTTTAATATCTATTGTTGTTCACACTCAGTTTCTTCTTACAACATTCTTATAGAAGAAAAGGGGGAAAAAAAGCTGTTTAATTTTGGGGATATTCAATATTTAATTTCCCTTTAGTGTTATCATTACTTACTCCAATCCACAAACTGTTCTCGGTTCATGGCTGCCTGTGAGGAAAAAGAAAGAAAGAGACATGGTATTCATTTCAAATGTTTTTCCATCACTATACAAAAAAATATTGTAGTAATTGAATGAAAGCACAAAACTCACTTAGCATGATTAAGAGAAACACTCATTCAGCAACCTACAGTTAAGCAAATGGTTCATAAAACTCCTATAAAAGTCTGAACAGCACCATGAAAATAGTTAACGGTAAGAACATGGCACTCACGCATATATGGTAGACAAAACACATTGTTCAAGTTTTCTTACATGGATTGCTTTCAGTTATTGGAGAAATTTTATTCAATAGGCACAAAATAAAACTAGAAAATTGTAAAGATGGTCTCTCAAAGTTATTAAACTTTTTGGTCATATGCCCCACAGATACCAAGGATGTGGCAATAACTTCAGAACAAAATGGCTGTACACATTAACTTTTTTATAGTGAAGTTAAAGGATATTTTTATAATTTCTACATACAATATAATTATGATACATGGCACTCCACATAATAAACTGTGGACCAAACAACATGCCTGTAAGTCTTATCACCTAATAAAAAACATTTCAGCAATGAAACTGTTCTGATAAATACATAGTTTCTAAAATCACATAAAATGGACAGCATAACACAAAAGCACAAATGACTTATCTTTTCTAACAAAGGAACTTCATACAAACAGTAATGACCCACAATGATTGAAGTATGTATATGGTCAGCTGAAGAATGCAGCAAGAATAAGGTCCTGACATACTTTCCCTGTATCATACATTTCCCTCTCGACTGTTCAAAAGATCACACAGTACTCTCATCTTATGAAAAAATAGAAATATGAAAGGTGCATATAAGTTACTAAATGGCAAATTCAAACTGAGAAAGAGAAGTAACAGTATGAAAGAAGAAGGGGAAACTACTTACCAACTGCAAATACTGGAACAGTCAACTTAAGAACCAACAGAACAAGTAACAAGTGTTTAGTTTTTGGAACTGTTGTTCAGCCTGATGAATAATTATTTCATCTTTGGAGGCCATACTTATGAACGATATAGGGTACATCCAAGACAATGAAGATCTCTGTGTCCCTGTTGCTAATCCCTGCATGGGTCACAGATTAAGGCCTGTGTTTATCAGTTTCTGATATGGTCCAGAACTAGATGAAACCTTTGCTATCATAAATGGATGAAACATTTGCTATATCAACTAATGTTGAGTCAGGAAAATCAAGTCAGGAAAATCAAGATACCCCCTGATTCTAAACAGTACCATAACTGATTATCTGGAGTATAAAGTGATATTTCTTCAGGATTTTTTAATATTAATGTTTTGTTAAGTCTTGGGGGAGGGGTGGGGTGTGGCGGGGAGCGGCAGTGATGTATCTTCACTCAGGACATACACAATTTCAGACAGTGCACATCCATACATTTCACAGGCTCGTTTGAATGGGCCACCTCAGTCAGCCACCCTGGCGCACTCTAGTCATCCGCCAAAGAGCAGCATTATTTAAGCGATCGCTAACGAGAGCTAGACCTTTTCTTTACGCTGTATGACTGTCGTCCAGTCAAAGTTTTCAGTGCTATGCACAATCTGTATCTTATGTGTTGCTCTATAAAGTACTATGTTCTGTACATCATGTTTGTTCTTGCTATAGCAGGGGGCACCTGTGCACTACTGTTCACACACAGCACAAGAATACAACAATAGACTGATTCAGTCATTGTCATTCCTTCCATATTCAGAATGTTCTCACTGTGAAGTACACACCTTATCTCATGAATAATTCCACTTACAGCAAGTACCCATTTGGGTACACATCCAACCCCATGAATAATATCACTTACTTCAAGAATCCATTTGAATATGCACACAAATATATTTCTGTGATTAACTTGGTTCAATCCAATCTCAGACATTCCACAAACACAGGAGAGGGATAATTCTTCTATAACACATTATTCTACCCGACTGTTATATATTAACAGTTCCAATGCTGCCTGCCTAACCTGCCATTCAGTGCACAATGTAAAGCTGAATACTTCTATTTAGTGTAACATAGTCCTATAATGTTATTTCTTGTATTATTTCTTTGGTCAGTCCTTGAGAAGAACAGCTGTTTAAAACTTGTAGGAAACAGTACACAGAATTTCCATTGGTTTTACACTGTACTTTTTCCTCGGGTGAAGTACTCTGATGAAAAATTGCAACATTAGTTTCATCCCAACTAACGTTTCTTTTTATGTGTCTATTTCCTACTATTTTATTACAATCAATATTGTTCTGCACTAGTCCATTTCATAATAACAATGCTCTATGCATAAACACAAAACTTCCAGAAAAACGGCACTAAGTAAATACAGTTTTATACACACTGCCTGACCGAAAAAACAGGAGCTCCCACAAGGAGAGGAGGAGCCAAAATGAAACTTCACAGGCTGAGAGGGTATGTGATGTGACTGGAATGATTACAAAATTGAATCCAATTCACAAATAACTTGGCATTATGAGCCTACTTACCAGTATGACATTGCACCCCCTTTGATGAATGACGAGGGATGATACACAATTTTTGCAGGGAATCCATTACTTGCTATCAGATGGCAGGTGGAGATGTGGAGGTGTTATCATGTGCTTCGTGCACAATTATGATGAGTCTCCCTTGTGGTGGTCAGATGTGGTAGATCAGAACTTTGACAACAAGTGTGAGTGCCCTCATGTTCCCATTCAATCTAACATCAGGCTATCACACCTGAATGCCCCACAAATCTGGATATTGCACAATTTGACTAACTGGCAAAATGGAGACCCACAATGAGACCCCTTTCAAACTCTGTCAGGTACTTATAATGCTGCCTCACATGAGTGCATGGCATATCTGTGTTCTTCACAGGGCTTACTCAACATACTGTTCTCCCCCCTTATACACCTCACCAGACTTGGTAACAACACTAAACATAAAGAATACTAATGTACTCTGGTGGCCATTCAACCTGTCCTAGAGAACTGCAACTATAAGCATTTACATATCCACCAGTGGTGTGTATGTACAAAGTGACAATGACATCTTACTATGTTTTCTAAATGTATCACTGTTTTTGTCAAGCAGTGTAGATTGCTCAACAAATAAATGAATTTATTTCCAGTATTAAGACAACACATTTACACTGAGAAAACTGTGGCTGGGTTAAGTCACAACATGCACCAATGGTAGCTTCTACAACATATGCCATGACTCTGATTAGAAAAGATTATGGATCTCCTCACATGAGGACAGAAGAAGTGGCATTTTGTGATTTACAAGCACATCTTTTGTCCTGCAGCCCAAACCCTCCATGAAAAATCCAGTGACTTTCAGTTTTTTATGTGAGAATGTGTAGGGCACTTTTGGTGAGTTATGTTGAGCAAACACAGCTCTCAAAACACCACAAGGCTCAATATCTTAATCTCTGAGGTAAGCAGATGATGAATCTCACAGTATGCTGTGCACATTAAAATTTAATTGTTGCAGACATAAGCACAGGTGGCAGTCTTCCCTGTGCACATTAATGTTCCATCTTTAGCAGTAAGAATCTTTCCTACCTTTTCATTTTGTTATGGAAATTGACAGTTACAGTGTGGCACTATCTGACAGAATTTCTTTGGCTGTTGTATTCCACAGGGTATACTGTATATCATTAATTATAGATGATTGGCTAGTTTAGTACATAAAACACTGAAACACTGTTTATCCTCCTTTTAGTAACATGCTGAGATGAAGTACTAGATAGCACAAAGTTTTACATAGTGGCCACAGGTGTTGTCAACCCCCCCCCCCCCCCCCCCCGCCCCCTCCCCCCCTGGATGTGGTCACGGGCATAGAACTGTTATATCTTTGCATTTGCATTTACAGCTGCACATACTGATGACTGTCCTGAAATGAGGGACATCCTACCCAAGATCCTTCCCACCCCTCCTAAGATGGTGTTCCATTGCCCACCCAACCTCCACAACATTGTAGTCCATCCTACCCTACTCCCAATCTCAGCCCCTTGCCACAGGGATCATATCCCTGTGGAAGAACCAGGTGAGAGATCTGCCCCCTGTCAAAGGCTTGTTCTATTCCATCATAGGCTGAGCCACCTGTGAAAGCAGCCATGTCATATACCAGGTCTGCTGCAATCATTGCACAGCTTTTTATATTGGTATGACTACCAACCACCTATTGACATCAACATTGACATCTACATCTAGATCTACTTCTACATCCATGCCCTGCAAGAGGGTGCCTTGTACCAGTACTAGTCATTTCCTTTTCTGTTCCAATCACAAATAGTGCAAGGGAAAAATGACTGTCTCTAAGCCTCTGTATGAGACATAATCTCTCTAACCTTATATTCATGGTCCTTATGCAAAATCTACGTTAACGGGAGTTTGAAGGGCAGGTATACAAACAAATCTGCAGCACAGCCGTGGGCAATCACATGACACCCTCCTAGGCCAACCTGTTTATGGGCTATCTAGAGGAAATCTTCCTAGCCTCACAAAACCCCAGACACCTGGTATGGTTCAGGTTCAGGTTAACAGATGATATCTTCATGATCTGGACTCAGTAGCAAGACACCCTATCCTCAATCCTTCACAACCTCAAAACTTTACTTCTCATTTACTTCACCTGATCCTCCTCAACCCAGTGTGCAATGTTTCTGGACACTGATGGGTTCATCCACACCTCTGACTACATTAAACCCACGAACCAACAACAGTAGTTGCATTCTGATAGCTGCCATCCCTTCCACACCAAAAAATCCCTGTCATACAGCCTGGGCACCCAGAGACAGCATATTTGCATTGACAAGAACTCCCTCACTAAGTATGCTCAAGGTCTCACAAAGGCCTTCATAGCAGGCACTGTGCCCCAAACATAAGACTGTAAACAGGTTACCTGTGTTATATACCCACACACCCCCAATCCCGCCATCACCTCCAATAACCAGCTACAAAGGAGCGTCCCCTCCATCACCCAGTACCACACTGTACAGGACCAACTGAAACACATACTTCATCTGGACTTTATCTATCATCATGCCCTGAAATAAACATCCTACCAAAGATCCTTCCCATCCCTCCTAAAGTGTTGTTCCATCACCCATCCAACCTCCACAACAAACTAGTCCATCTCTATGCCACTCCCAATCCCAGTCCTTTGCCACAGGGATCATATGGCAGACCCAGGTGCAAGATCTAGCCAACATACCTACGCAGCACTTCTTATTCCAGTCCTGTTACAAGCTCATCCTGCCCATCACAGGCTGGGCCACCTGTGAATGCAGCAGTGTTATATATCAGCTCTGCTGCAATCATTGCATACCTTTTTAGATTGTTATGACTACCAACCAGCTGTCTACCGGAATCAATGGCTACTGCCAAACTGTGGCAAATAGCAGTACAGCTCACCCTGTGGCTCAACATACAGCTTAACATAACATCCTTGATTTTAATGGCTGCTTCATAGCCTAGGCCATCTGGCTCCTCCCTTCCACTGCAAGCTTTTCTGAACTGCACTTAGTGTGTAAACGTCTTTTCGTTGTGCCTGTCTAACTCAACATGTCATCTTTATGGTGAGTAGCGCTCTATCCTTCTCTTACACTTACACTTACACACACACACACACACACACACACACACACACACACACATTGTCAAATTTTTTTACTATACACATGTGGTTCTAAAACTTAGCAGGCCTTTTGCATTTTTAATCAAAGGATATGCCTGATCAATATTTTCTTTTTCAATTTTTACTTCTCCAAACAGACAGGGCTTTCCCTACTCCAAATATGATGATTACCAGAAGAATTAACAAGAACTCATAGAGATTAACAGCTGGCCGCGGTGGTCTAGCGGTTCCAGGCGCTCAGTCCGGAACCGCGCGACTGCTGCGGTCGCAGGTTCGAATCCTGCCTCGGGCATGGATGTGTGTGGTGTCCTTAGGTTAGTTAGGTTTAAGTAGTTCTAAGTTCTAGGGGACTGATGACCACAGATGTTAAGTCCCATAGTGCTCAGAGCCATTTGAAGAGATGAACATGACACCCTTACTTCATGGGCAGTCTGTCTGTACTTTCCATACAGTGTGTAATCTTCATATGACAACATGGTATGACACTGGCATTTGAAACACACTATTGGATTCAGCACAGCAGATAGCAGGAGACAGGTAAAGCCTGTTTTAATGAATTTTGGAATACCAGGGTGGTGAATGCCAACCCAAATTCTGTCTTCTGAAGCTCCAGTATGTCACTTTTCTGTTATATTAATGACATCAACTCTCTTCTGTTCTTACTTTTCAGGTCTCCTATTACCTGGTAGTCTCCCACATATTTCGTAATTAAGTGTGTTGGGCAAGTCTGTCAGAACTGGGGCCTCTCTAAGAAATTTTGCATTTAAATGCAACATGGAATGATTTCGGAGGAAAGATTTGGGGGGGGGGGGGGGGGCATCTTTTGAAGTATTGCGCTAATCATTAATTTTTCACTAATTTTAGTGATCCTGCATCATCCTGCAAGGCTGACTTTCTCTCCCCTTTTTTTAAAGAGTTATTAGGACTCATGAATGCCCTACAAGGAGCTAGGAAAAAAAGTAATCTCAGTGAGGGGCCCATGAGCATAAGCACATCTAATACAACCATAGGGCTGCAAGTGCTCAAACACTTACCCACTATGAAGTGTTTCGCCTCTGTGCCCATTCATATCGCACTGTTCACCTCAACTTAAGGTTACAGTTTTATTTGCTAGATATATTCAACCAACCACACGTTAGGTCATGATTTCCATTCTTCTAAATACACAATGTTCCATCACAGTGTCTAGTGGTGGTCACTGAAGCACACGAAGATCTTAATGACATGGAGGACTCGTGTTACCCAAACCAAAACCCAGCCATTAAATGTTGAGTTCCCAGAAGTGCTCAACATTTAATATGACACAGAGGTCAGGTGGAAGCTGCAGATGCAGGGAGCAATATCTTCCATAAGTATTATTGTCCATGACAGCAGGGACTCAGATATCGCTCTCAACACTCCTCAAAACTCAGATCTCTATCATTCACGTGTACTTAATGCACACCAGTTTCTTCTACATCTAAGTGTTCTTCCACTAATGTACACCACACTCAGATATTAATAAGCACCAGTTTACTGTTTCCCTATTCCAAACGCAGATTTTACCACTGACTTAAGACTTGGCTGCAAAACTGAAACAGGAGTACAGTGGGGTATAGCACATTCTACCAGTGCATGTTCTCTAAAGGGCTCTATGGTTGCTGAACTTTGATGTTTATTTGCCTAATTTACCAGATATTATAATCTCCAAAAGAATTATACCACCTTTGCTCACTTCTGTAGTCCTGTGAATAGCTTGGTTGGTTGGTTAGTTTAAAAGAGGGGAGAAGGGACCAAACTAGGAGGTCAATGGTCCCTTGTTCCTAATAAAACAGTGCTGCAAGTGTGAAAATAAAACAGACAAGACAAATAACAAAAAATGGAAAGAAAGGAAAAACCACAAGAACGAAAGAAAGGCAATGAACACTAAAAGGAACAAAGGAGGAGAAGAAAACAACAGAGGCGCAAGAAACAAGAGAGTAAAACAAGAAAGCAGATTACAGTAGCTTGCCGACCACAAGAATAAAAAAGGAAAAGCCAGCCACTCCGCAACACATTAAAACCTCCACCCTAAAAGCACTAGGGTGGAGGACACAGAAAGACAAAGGACATGCACTAAAACTTACATCAAATGATAAAACCCACCCTCATGAATAAAACGTAGAACTAAATCAACCATTGTAGCGTTGTCAGATAAAAGTAGAGGCAACAAGTCCAATAACCTATGCTTTCGTTGCTGGGCAGTCAAGGGGGACAGTGCACCAGAATATGGACCACTGTCAAACGGGCGCCACACCGACACTGAGGTGGGTCTTCACAGCACAAGAGGTAACTGTGGGTCACCCAAGCATAGCCAATGCGAAGCCGGCAGAGGACAACTGATTTTCTGCAAGAGGCCTACATGGAAAACTTCTACACATTCGTAGTCTCCTTAATGACACGCAGTTTGTTGTGTGTACTGTAATGCCATTCTATCTCCCAAAGCTGAAAAAACCTGCGGCATATGTCAGAACGCAGGTCAGGTTCAGAGATGACCATCTCCAGAGGTGGTTTCCGTGTAGCCTGTTTGGCCAGCCTGTCTGAAAGTTCGTTGAAAGGGATGCCGACATGTCCTGGGGTCCACACAAACACCACTGAATGACGGGACCGGTCCAGGGCATGGATGGACTCCTGGATGGATGGCGAGGGTAGCACTGATTGATAGCTAGTAGGCTGCTCAAGGAGACAGTACACAGAAGAAACGATTCCTTGGAGCATGAACGGATATCCAGAAGTGCATGAGATATGGCCACCAGCTCTGCAGTGAATACACTGCAGCCATCGGCCAAGGAATGCTGTTCAATATGGCGTCTGTGGACAAAGGCATAGCCAACATTATCATCAGCCATTGAGCCATTGAGCCACCAGTGTAAAAAAACTTCAGAGCCCCGGAACACTTCAAGAATCAAAGGAAGTGACAGTGGAGGGCTCCAATGTTAACAGAGTCCTTAGGGCCACGTAAAAAGTTACAGGCGAAGCTTCAGTCTACAGCTACACCATGGAGGTGTACGTGAATTGACCTTGAGGAGAGGTGGTACAGTCAAGGACTCCAGTTCAGACAGAAGCAATCGCACGTGAACCACAATTGTTAGCGCTGACCTGGGCCAACTATACGGGAGGTGAACTGCCGAGGTTGGGAAAAGAAGACTGTAATTAGGATGCTCAGGAGAGCTATTAATGTGTGCAACATAACTGGCGAGCAGTTGTGCATGTCTGATCTTCAATAGACGGACTCCAGCCTCCACCAGTACGCTTGTCACCGGACTCATCCTAAAAGCTCCTGTCGCTAGTCTTAACTGCGCAATGGTGCGATGGGTCAAGCAAACGCAATGCTGAAGGCGCCGCTGAACCATAAATAACACACCCACAGTCAAGGCGGGATTGAACGAGTGCTCTGTAGAGCTGCAGCAGCATGGAGCGATCTGCACCCCAGGTGGTGTTGCTAAGGCAGCGGAGGGTATTGAGGTGCTGCCAACACTTCCATTTAAACTGACGGAGATGTGGAAGCCAAGTCAAACTAGCATCGAAAACCAAACCTAAGAATTGATAGGTCTCAACTATACTGAGTCGATCATCATTAAGGTAAAGTGCTGGTTCCCGATGAGCAGCACGGCATTGACAGAAATGCATGACACACATCTTCATGGCAGAAAACTGGAAGCCATGGGCTACAGCCCATGACTGCACCATGCGGATGGTTCCCTGTAGGCGACACTCAGCAACACCAGTACTGGAGTAGCCATATGAAATGCAGAAGTCATCTGCATACAGCTGCTGATAGACCATTAACGGTCACTAAAAATAGAGAGACACTCAATAGAGAGCCCTGTTAGACCCCATTCTCCTAGATATGGGAGGAAGTATGGGAGGCACCAACTTGGACACAGAAAGTACGGAGTGATAGGAAATTTTGGATAAAAATCGGGAGTGGGCTCCGGAGACCCCACTCATACATTGTGGCAAGGATATGATGTCACCGGGTCACGTCGTATGCCACCATGTGTTGGCATCTGGAAAAGGCAGTTCAGATGGCAGACTTGAGGGACACAATATTATCAGTGGTAGAGCAACCCTGACAGAAGCCGCCCTGGCATGGAGCCAGTAGGCCACCTGACTCCAGGACGCAACCCAACCGCCAACACACCATACATTCCACCAGCTTAAAAAGAACATTGGCGAGGCTGAGAGGCCGATAGCTATCCGCATGAAGTGGGTTTTCACCAGGTTTGAGCACTCGAATAATGGTGCTCTCCTGCCATTGCAATGGAAAGACTCCATCACACCACATCTGGTTGAAGATGACGAGATGTCACTTGTAGTCAGATGAGAGGTGTTTAATCATCTGACTGTGGATCCCATCTGACCCAGGAGCCATGTCAGGGCAATGTGCAAGGGCACTGAGGAGCTCCCACTCCATACATGGGTCGTTATCAGATTCACTGTGGCGTGTAGTGAAAGAGAGGACTTTCCCTTCCTGCCACCGTTTGAGAGTGCGAAAGGCTGGGGGTAATTCTCCAATGCAGAGGCTCCAGCATAGTGCTCGGCAATCACGTTTGCGTTGGTAGATAACACACCATTTATGGTAACACTGGGAACACACGTTGGGGTCTGCTACCCTAAAATGTGTTCCATCTTTGCCCAGACTTGGGAAGCTGACATGAGGCACTCGATGGTGGAGACTTATCTCTCCCAACACTCCTGCTGCCATCGTTTGCTAAGTTGCTGAATGCGGGCACGGAGCCGTTTAAAGGCTATGAGGTGCTCCAGGGAAGGGTGTCAGTTATGCCGCTGTAGAGCTTGCCTACACTCCTTAATTGCCTCAGAGACTTCCGTCAACCACCGAGGGACTGCCTTATGCCAGGGGCACCCTGAAGAGCGAGGGATCACATTTTCCGCCACAGAAACAATTTTTGTAATTACGTGCTCAACCACCACATCGATGATCCCGTGTGGGGGAGATGCAACAGTGACAGCAGAGGTGAGAGTTTCCCAGTCCACCTTGTTTAAAGCTCATCAGGGCAGGCATCTGTGGGCAT
Organism: Schistocerca serialis cubense; assembly: GCF_023864345.2. Taxonomy (NCBI): domain Eukaryota; kingdom Metazoa; phylum Arthropoda; class Insecta; order Orthoptera; family Acrididae; genus Schistocerca; species Schistocerca serialis. The sequence continues at coordinate 80,525,470 of NC_064640.1, read as the reverse complement.
GACACCAGGGCAGTGAGAGGAAGATGAGGAAGTGGTCACTACCACACAGGTCATCATGTTACCCTCCGCCACACACCGTCAGGTGGCTTGCGGAGTATGGATGTAGATGTAGATGTAGATGTAGATGTGCTCTCTGGTGGATAGATGGGAGAAGTCCTGGGCTGCAAATTGATAAACCAATGGCCGAGTAACTACAATGAGCCAAACTGAAATATGTGGCGGCCCTAGTATTTAAGAGGCAGAGGTCGAACTGAGACAGTAAAGTTTCTACATCACTGCCTTGGAGAGTAAAAACTGGTACCACCACACAAGGGGTTATGGGTGTTAAAATCTCCCAAAAGTAGGAAAGGGTTAGGGAGTTGGTCAATATCTGCAGCTAATACATTCAAGGGTACTGACCCATCTGGAAGAAGAATACATTTCAGAAAGTTATTTCCTGCGTCATACTTACCCTGACAGCCACAGCATCAAGAGGGGTTTGAAGGAGCACAGTGTCACTACATACTGAGTTTAGGACATAAAAGCAAACTCCACCTGACAATCAATTATAGTCGCTACAGTTCCTGTAATATCCCTTATAGCCACAGAGGGCAGGGGTCCGCATTGCCAGGAACCAGGTTTCCTGGAGGGCAATGAAGATAGCAGGTGTAAAGCTTAACAGTTGCTGTAGCTCAGTCAGGGGGTGGAAAAAATTGCGGCAATTCCACTGGAGAATGACATCGTGAGACTGGGAAGACATGGAACGTTCCCTGAGGCAGTTTACACCTCAAGGTCACCTGCTGCTACCGACTTTTTGCCTGAGCAGTCTATATCCATTGTGTCTGAGGGTCTGGCGAGATCTAGGTCCTCAGCAGACGCCAGAATCTCCACCCCATCCTCTGACACAGAGCTTGTTGGTAGCGGTGGTATGGGTGCCACCGCAATTTCCTTGGTCTTAGAGGCCTTCTTTTTGGATTTCTTTCGTTGTTCCTTGGGTTTCCCTGGCTGGGAGGATTTCACTGGCTCAGACTCCGGGACTGAGGATGAACGTGAAGCCCTCCAACCAGCAGCTTATGAGCTCTTCAGCCACTGGTGGGTGTCATCTTTCCCACTAGCAGAAACCTGGGAAGGGAGTGACCCAAGAGACCCCTTCCTAGTGAGAGAAGCTGAAGAAGACTTATACTTCTGTGGCTTAGAAGTGGGGATGGACATCCCCGATGGTTGGGGGTAGGTGTTGCTCCCTAAGCTTGTGGTGTGGGAGCAACAGGGAGGGAAGTGGCCCCCACCATCAAGGGGGCAGGTGTAGTCTTCCGGCTCTGAGAGGTGACTGGGGATAGCGGAGCTGATGGTGCCAGAACTGTTGTAGCGGTGGCATAAGACAATGTCATACATACAGGATGCAGGCGTTCAAATTTTGTCGTAGCCTCAATGTAGGTCAGTTGGTCCAGGGTCTTGTACTTCACGATTTTCCTTTCCTTCAGGAGAATCCTGCAGTCTGGCGAGCAAGGCGAATGGCGCTCTCCGCAGCTGACAGAGATGGGAGGCGAAGCACATGGAGTATTAGGATGTGATGGGCGTCCGCAATCGCGACATGTGACGCTGGAAGTACAGCAGGAAGACACATGGCCGAACTTCCAGCACTTAAAGCACTGCATCGGGGGGAGAGATATAGGGCTTCACATTACAGTGGTAGACCATCACCTTGACCTCCTTGGGCAACCTATCCCCCTCGAAGGTGAAGATGAAGGCACCGGTGGCAACCTGATTATCCCTCGGACCCTGGTGGACATGTCGGACAAACTGTACACCTCACCGTTCTAAATTGGAGCGCAGCTCATCATCAGACTGCAAAAGATGGTCCCTGTGAAATATGATACAATGAACCATATTTAAGCTCTTATGGGGCATGATGGTTACAGAAACATCCGCCAGCTTTTCACAAGCGAGCAACGTCCGTGACTGGGCAGATAATATTGTTTTGATCAAGACTGACCCAGATCTCATTTCGGACAATCCCTCCACCTCCCAAAACTTGTCCTCTAAATGCTGAACAAAGAACTGAGGCTTCATCGTCGTGAAAGATTTCCCATCAGCTCTCAAACATACAAGGTACCAGGGCGAATAAGATCCGCTGCCACCCCTAGCCTGATGTTCTTCCTATGGTGTGTCCATGGAGGGGAATGATTTGGGGTCACACTTCTGTGCACTGAATTGAGCTCATGAACGCTTAGAGACAGCTGGTGTTTCACCACCAACATGAGATGATGGACTACGCTTCAGCACGCATCATCCGCCCTGATGCCACCCACTCCGACCAGGGGCCCTCCCCATGGGTGCCACCCAGCCACAGCAAAGGCCACCAGGCAGGATAGCCATTGCCGGGAGTCCCAATGCCCCAGGGGGATGGGAACCTACTCCTTGGCATACGTGGGGAGTTAATGGCAGCAGAGTGATCCCTGTGTGGTCAGGGGGCACAACCAACATGGCACATGGCAGCCCCACCACAACGGACTGGCTAGCGTGCTGGGTATCAGGTGTAACCAAGCAAACAAGTCCATTATCATCGTCAGTGTAGAAAACGATACTACACAGTTGATGGAAAAATACGCACCCAGGAGGGTGACCTCGAACAACAGTTGGAGAATGAACAGAAGTGCAGATCCACGTCAATGAAGGATGCGATAGGTCTCAGCACATGATGGACACGGTGCACCATGTAAGATGCCTTTCCCCAATTGGCTCGCTCTTCAGGAACATTTTGAAAAATGGAGGTCAACCTCTACAGGGGGACTCTTTTGACAGGCACGAATACCTCGGGCCTATTCTTACCCCCTGACCCGCAAGGGGCTATTGTGAATATTCCAAGCAACTAACCCTGGTAACTGGATGTATTGTTTCAGGGACACTTAACAGAACTTAAATTGATGAAGAACCTTACTGTATTAACATGTGGAGAGAAAGTGAGAAATACCTTAACTTTTAGGCAGAGTGTTGCTGTGCAGTTTTGAGAAGCACCTTTGATAAGTTTCCATGGAACAATGTTTAAAGGAAATGCAAAATAGAAACCACAGTAAAGAAATAAAGTTTGTTTCTAACATGATGGCTCTTTAATTTAGATAGCTGGAGTTTTTGTCTTAATTATGTACTCTCTTGTAATACATTCCGCTTACTATGTACTGTCACCAAAAAACGATTAAGTGAAAACTGCTGTATACTAACAGATGACAACAGTGCACCAATCACTTATAAGAAAATCATTGTATATTATGTCTGTCTCCTTTGTGACTACAGCTTCTGCTTTTAAGCAAAATCCAAACTCAAAGTCAGATTTATCAGAGATGTACACCAACTACAGACAGACTCTGAAAACAGGTATGTTTTAGCAATATGTACCAGTTACAATCTTCCCAAAGCAGTTAAATATTTTTTTAACAAATATTTTCATTCACCTATGAAAATATACAGAATATATAACTTACCGATTTCCGTACTGCTTGTGGTTTTCTCATCCTCCGAACTTGATGATTCATCCCAATTATTACCTGGAAGAAATCACACCCATTTATTCAGTTACTACAGATGATAGCTACCACTGAATATGTGTAGGACTACCGTCAAACTTTCCAGAACAAATATCAAGAATCAAAAAACTTTGTAAATGAATCAAGAAAACAATTCAGTTAAAAAATACATTTTCAGCATAAACTGGAATCCACAGAATCAAAGATCAAATTGTGAAACAAAAACTGCTTACATGATGCACAAACTTGTAAATCCTAACAAGTAGTGCATTCAGTGTATAACAATAGCTGTCAGATTAACTGGAATTCAAATTCAAATCATATCTGCTCAACAACTCCATCTACTCCAAAGAAGAGTTACTCAATGTGCAACACTATTGTGTGTGTTTCATTCATATTCAGCCTGACAAAAAAAAGTGAAGCACCAACAGAGGGAGGAAGAAATAGAACCAAACATCACAGGTTGAGAGGGTATATAATGTTATTTCAGTGATTACAAAATTGAGTCAAAATTTAAACAGAACTTGACAGCATGAGCCCACTTATCAGTATGATGTTGCAACCGCCTCTGCGGTTGAATTCTAGTGTGCAGAAAAAGAAACCGTTGTGAAAATCCATGAACATTTGTGTGCAGTGTATGATGATGCTGCAGTTCATAGGAGTACAGTTGGGTGTTGGGTAAAGAAAGTTACAGCCTCAGGAAATGCTGAAACAGAGCTCCTTGATCAGCCATGCTCAGATCATCCTGTCACAGACAATGCTCCAGACATACTGAATCGTGCGGATGCCATTATTCATGCCAACTGGCCCATCAAAACTCGACAATTGGCTCTACAGTTGTCGGTCAGCATTGGAAGTGCATCTGGAATGATCAAGACACTCAGATATTCAGAGATGTGCTAATGAAGGGTTCCATGAATGCTCACAGTGGACCACAAGATTCAAAGAAAAGCCACTTGATCTGAATTATTGGAGTGTTTTGAGATCAACAGAGAGACCTTTCTGTCACTGATCATTACAGGGGACATGCAGTGAAAACAAGGCTACACCTACAGGGCAAGAGCTTTTATCAGCAGGGAATACATGCTCTTCCACAACGTTGGTGTACGGCCATAGAACATGATGGAGACTATGTAGAAAAAGAGGACAGGGACAAGACATACTGATGTATGAGAGAAAAATGTGGGCCATTACTTATTGAACAACTTTCTTATTACGGTTTCTTCTAGTTCCATTCACATCTGGAGAATGGGAAAAATGTTTGCTTATATGTATCTGTGTGTGCCGTCATTAGTTTAATCTTGGTTTCACTGTCTTTACGGGAGTGAGATATAATGGGTTGCTGTATATTTCTAGATTCCACACGTGCTCTGCTGGTTCTTGAAACTGCAGGTAGGCTCTCATGGGATAGTTGGCATCCATCTTCAAGCCTTTGCCACTTCTGGCTTTACAGTGTACCTTTGATTCTGTCCCCTGGGTCTAAGAAACCTCTGACCATTTGTGTTTTTTGGTATGGGTCCCATATACACTTGAGCAGTATTCTAAGGTGATTTTCACAATTGTTTCCTGAGCAATCTCCTTTCTAGACTAACTGCATTTTCTCAGTATCCTACCAACAAACCGAAGCCTGGCACCTGCTTCCTCCACAACTGAACCCATATGAAAATTCCATTTCATATTTCTTCAAGTTGTATGGGTTGACCGATTCCCATTGTGACTCAGTGATATTTTACTAACAGGATATTACATTTTTGCATTTAGTGAAGTGCAAAAGTTTACATTCCTGAACTTTTAAAGCAAGTTGTTCATCTATGCACCACTTTGAAATCTTCTCAATATATGACTGCATACCATATTTGTGCAAATTTTCTCAGACAGTACTTCTTTACAGATAACCACATCAGCAACAAAAAGTCTGAGGTTACTATTAATATTTTCTGCCAGGTCATTAACATACAACATTAACAGCAAGGGTTCCAACATACTTCTCTGGGGCATGCCTAAAGCTGCTTATACATCTATCAGTGCCCCAACTTTCTGTGCAATGAGAACTCAATAATACAGCCCTGGATCTGCAATTTTTAATTTTCTGCTTATTCTCCTAATTTGTTTACATACTGCAAGTACTGTAATAATTAACAAGTGATACAAGAAATAATGTTCTTATTCCCACTCAAGCAAAACAGTCTAAATGGCAATATGTAGCATGGCAAGAATTTTTGCTAAGGTCGGTGAGAGGCTGCTGTCAGGTGCAACAACCTGTGCGAGGCTCCTCATACACATGCACAGATTTAGTACATGTGGTGTAGCTACAATATGCACACAGTAGAAATGTTCGAGGCTGTATTTTGATATTTCTCGTGTGCAAGGGGGAAACACAGGTGGGTAGGGGATGGGGGCTGAAGAACCTGAACAAATGAGATTAAAAGCATGGTGGATTAAGACAACTGTGGAACTACCACATCTAATTCTCCTCAATAATTAACTATTACCTACCATATCTTTAAACATGTCACTGCAAACATGGCATATCGCTGGGACACTGGGAACTATCACATGCAATCAACTGGAAAAACTCAACCAGAATGGCTCTAAACCAGTAGCAGTAGCAGCCATAACCATTGCTGATAAGCCATAGCAAGTTAGACTACACAATTTAAAAGAATTACGCTGTTAGCTACTGTAATTACAACAAAGAAAGGATAGCAATTTAAAATTTTTTACTTATTCTGTATACACAGTATAGTGGAAAGTGTTGTGGTATAGACATAGACAGAGTACTGCAGGGACAAGCAAATTTGGGACATGGTATTCCAATTACTGCCCTGAAGTCATGGAGCTGATGACACAGCTGACCTGCAATGTGCCCCACACATTATGTCAGTTGGTGATGCATTCCTCCACCACCAGACAGCCAATCATCAGGGCATTATTTATACCCACTGATGAAGCCACAAGACAGATTCAATGTGGCGACCATAACTAGATGGCTGCTGTGCAGCTTTAAACTCCAGCATATGTTGGACAGCTGTCATCATCATCATCATCATCATCATCATCATCATCATCGCCCACCTTCATACTGCTACCTCCGCACGGCCACAGCTGGCTGTGCTAAGCACAGTTGCGTTGGCCTGTAACAAGAATACTGCACTAGCTTAAACTGGTGCTACTAAGCACTGTGTAAGCATACTGCCTCCCACAATGTGCATGACCTTCAGGCATGTCCACCACTGGCACACTGACATGAAGATGCCATGGATTGATTCCAGGCAGTGTTACCAGACAAGAGTGTGCACCTGTATCTCCCCTATAGCTTGTTGCAACAATAGAGTTTTTAAGCAGCCCACTGCACCCACAATACCCAGATGGGAGAGGCAAATGTTATCCTGACAAACAAGAAGAATGGCTCCTCTAGTGCCCACACCCCAGGTCTCTACAAGTGGTGTCAGAAACAAGATTGGAGGGAGTGTTACCATCATTGTCAATACTGTCAAGAGTAAGTAGCAGCATGTATGTTCTATAACTACTCATGAGTTCCTTGTATATGTTGTTTCTGGATTTGTGTCCATCCTCTTCCCTCTGTCCTCTAGAAATACCATACTTAAATCTGGAATAGATATGGTTGTGGTACCGGCCTGCATTGACACCCATGTAGACTACACCAGGTACTAAAAAGGTTGTTTCAGCATGGGTCGATACCTGGTACCTCAGAACCACTTGTGCTATTGATCTATAAGTGTTAAAATTTCATGTACTCCATGTGCACTGTTGCAACAATGGATCTTGAGTGAATTTGAAACGTCTAAAAGGGTGTACTAACTTTTTCTTTCCAACAGTGTATTTTGGGTTAGTCGAACATCTACCCTGTCCTCTGGAATTTTATCATCTTCCCAACTTTCATTTAACCTTATCTGATTGCAGCTTTCAGGACCCTCATTACACTGGACACTCAGATTATTAAGTTTTCAAAGTAAAGGTAAACCCTCATTTTCCAAATATCAGCTGTCAGATGTGTCATACCTTTCTAGCAACTGTATACTTACTTTCACTTCTTGCAGAGGATTCCTCAAGTAGTATTTCTGCAGTTCGAAACTGTGTATCGCTATTGCTTGTGTTAGTACCACTACTTTATTAATAGTTCTTCAAACTAGCATTTCTATCTGTCTTTCGTATGTTTAAGTCCCATTAATAGTTTCCAGTTTCTAATTGTACTAATCTTTTTTTTCCATTTATGCAGCTTTTACATGCTCAGAAAGATGCCCTTGTGTCTGTCTGTCTTGCCATTTCCTATTTTATTCAAAACTTCCCACTGATCAAGGTAGTGCAGTGGTAAGACACTGCTCTTGCATTTTGAAGGATAGCTGTTCAACTCCACGAGCAGCCATCCAAATTTTCATTTTCCATGGTTTTCCTAAATTGCTTAAGCTGAATGCCATGATGGTTCCTTTGAAAAGGACACAGCCAATTTCCTTCTCCTATCCAAGCTTGAGAACTGTCCCTAATGACATTATCGAGAGAACACTAAACTCTAATCATCTCTCCTTTTCAAAATTTCCTTAACTGAAATTGCATTTTCTTTTTATGGCAGAGAAACAAGCTTTATGGTTTTGGGTTAAGGAGGATTTGTTTTTATTATCGGGATTTTGTAGGAATTTCATTCTTATTATCTTTCCATTAACAGAAGCTTCAGCACATTCCTCATCAAACCATGTACATGTATACCTGCTTTGAGGTATTTTCTGTCGTACCTCCTAAGCATGTCAGTCCTGTTCAATTGTAGTATTTGGTTGGCTATTTGCAGAGGAACTTGTGCTACTTTTATTTATCTAATCTTTTATGAATTTCTGAGATATTACAAGATTTTGGAGCACAATATAAATCTAGTTGCAGGAGTATTGCTTGCAACTCAGCATTATATGGTCAAAATGCTTGTATTTGTAGCACCGAACAGGGTTAGATACATGAGACCCAACCCTAGGTCAAAGAAACTCTTAGATTAGCTTATATTTAGTTTTCATTCCACAGACCCAAAAAATGAGATGATTCTTATGTGTGAGGAACATGTCAGAAAGTTTAACATAAAAACATAAAACATTTGAATATAATACTTACCACCCAGATCATTTGTCAGGAGATTGTCAAAATACGTGAATACAATGCTCTAAACTGGAATAGCTAATATTTACAGAATTACATGCTGTCAGAATGAATCATTGTTATGCACGATTAATAAATTTATCATAAATCAATACCTAATCTTGACTGTTGTGACCAAGTGATGTCAAGACTGAAGTCTAACAGACAGTTTTACTTAAGCTGGTTTAACAGTCTCTGTTAAGATATTCATCTACGGAATAGGAGGAGTTGCCTATCAAAAAGTCTTTCAAACACTGTTTAAACCATGCTTTATCTGAAACCAAGTTTTTCATTCTTGCTGGCAATTTATTGAGAATCTGTGTTCCTGAATATTGGTCCCCTTTTTGGACCAAGGTAAGTGATTTTAGGTCTTTATGTAGATTGTTTTTATTCCCAGTATTGATCCTATGTATTGAGCTATTGGTTGGAAATAAAGATATGTTACTTGCAACAAATTTCACAAAGGAATAAATATATTGAGAAGCAGTGGTTAGAATACAAAGTTCCTTGAACAGGTTTCTACATGATGTTCTTGAATTTACACCACAAACAATTCTTATCACATTCTTTTGCACCCTAAAAACTTTTGCTCAGTTTGATGAGTTACCCCAGAATATTATCCCGTATGACACAATAGACTGAAAGTAAGCAAAGTATGAAAGTTGTTTTTATATTTGTATCTCCTATATCTGAAATCATTCTCACTGCAAATACAGACTTGTTTACTGACTTGTTTAGGTGCTTAAGCAATTCTGTGGTATGCACTTCCCAACTGAATTTATTATTGAGTTGTAATCCCAGAAATTTAACACTGTCAACCTCTTTGAACTACATATCTTCATATGTTATACACATGCTGAAAGGCAATCTCTTCCAGGTTCTGAATGGCAAATAGTGGGTTTTCTCAAAGTTTCACGACAGTGAATTAGCTTTGAACCATTTATTAATGTCAATAAAAATTTGATTCGCAACTATATCTAAATCTGTACTTGACTTGCTACTTATTGCAATGTTTGTCATCAGCAAACAAAACAAATTTAGCATCTGGCAATGTAACAGACGAGAGGTCACTAATGTACACAAGATAAAGCAATGGACCCAAGATGGAACCTTGAGGAACACCATATGTAATTAATTCCCAATCAGATGAAGACACTGCTTATGGCACACGTATTTCACAACACCACCCTTCTTTCCTGTTAGATAGATAAGACTCAAACCACTTCACAGCATTGCCAGTGACACCATAATATTCTAATTTACTTAAGAGACTGTTGTAGTTCACACAGTCAAAGGCTTTTGACAGGTCACAGAAAATGCCAGTAGCCTCTAATTTATAATCTAATGAATTAAGCACATTCTCACTGTATGTGTGAATAGCTTTCTCCATATCAGAGCCCTTAAGAAATCCAAATTGTGACTTGGACAATATATTATTTGCAGTCAGATGCTTAAGGAGACGCTTGAACACGACCTTTTCAAATCTTTTTGACAAAGCCAGCAAAAGTTAAATTGTTCAATAGTTTGATGGTATCTCTTTATCCCCCCTGTAAAGAGGCTTAGCTTTAGCATATTTTAGCCAGTCTGGAAATGTTCCACTGATAAGAAGAGATTGAGTACACAAATAACTTAAATTAGAACTCAACTTGCATTAGCACTCTTTGATTAACTTCGTTGGTATGTTATCATACCCACTGAAATACTTAGATTTTAATGATTTTATGATGGCTGCTACTTCTTTGAAGACGTGTCATTTCCATTTTACTGACATTATTTTTGAAGACTGGTCTGCCATTGTGTGTTCGGGCAACACTGAAGAATTGAAGGTCACAAAGACGGTGGCTGTCTTCTCAGTTTCTCCATTATTCCTGTGTGTGCTTTGCTCCATATTCCCTATCCCTTGTGATACCCATTCTTCTTTCTTCGGCTCTGTTACACCCACATCCATAATGTCGCAATATGTGGCCGTACCCTTGCTGGAGTTAAGGGTGTTATGTAACTCAACAATTATGCTTTAGTCATCTAGTTTCTGTGACTTCCTAAGTCCTTCCACTTGCTTTGCCCTGTCAGTCCCTACCAGCAAAGAACCATTGCTTGATAGATTTGAAGGTACCAAGCAAGCCCTTATGGATACAGAAGGGGGACACTTTTTCGAACATCCTCTCCTTCCTCTTCATCACTGCAAAAATATTCTGGTTTAGATTAGATTTACTTTCATTCCAATTGATCTGTAGTGAGGAGGTCCTCCAGGATGTAGAACATAATACATGACAAATATTTATAACTCAACAAATAAGCTAATGTACCATTCCACAGGTCCCAAGTGGAATGATCGTCATTTTTTAGTGAACACTATATCAAAGAATCATTTTACAAAAACTAATGCACTGAATTTAAAATGAAAACTGTTTTTTTATTTATTTATAAGGTAATAAATGTGTAATACAACTACTATAATACTTACATACAATGAACACATTACTGCACTGAAATTATGCAGAAGTTATATTGTGTGTGTGTGTGTGTGTGTGTGTGTGTGTGTGTGTGTGTGTGTGTGTGTATTTTTGTTATTGTTTCTATCAACGTACCAACGCTTTCGTTTGGTAAGTTACAGAATCTTTGTTTTACCAAACGAAAGCGTTGGTACGTTGATAGAAACAATAACAATAACAAACACAAACACACACACACAAATTTCAAGCTTTCACAACCCACAGTTGCTTCATCAGGAAACAGGGAAGGAGAGGGAAAGACGAAAGGTTGTGGGTTCTAAAAGAGAGGGTAAGGAGTCAATCCAATCCCGAGAGTGGAAAGACTTACCTTGGTGGGACAGGTATACACTCGCGCACACACACACACACACACACACACATATCCATCCGCACATAACAGACACAAGCAGACATATGTAAAGGCAAAGAGTTTGGGTAGAGATGTCAGTCAAGGCGGAAGTACAGAGGAAAAGATGTTATTGAATGACAGGTGAGGTATGAGCGGCGGCAACTTGAAATTAGCGGAGGTTCAGGCCTGGTGGGTAACGGGAAGAAAGGATATATTGAAGGGCAAGTTCCCATCTCTGGAGTTCTGATAGGTTGGTGTCAGTGGGAAGTATCCAGATAACCCGGATGGTGTAACACTGTGCCAAGATGTGCTGGCCGTGCACCAAGGCATGTTTAGCCACAGGGTGATCCTCATTACCAACAAACACTGTCTGCCTGTGTCCATTCATGCGAATGGACAGTTTGTTGCTGGTCATTCCTACATAGAAAGCTTCACAGGTCAGTTGGTAAATCACGTGGGTGCTGTCACACGTGGCTCTGCCTTTGATCGTGTACGCCTTCCGGGTTACAGGACTGTAGTAGGTGGTGGTGGGAGGGTGCATGGGACAGGTTTTACATCGGAGGTGGTTACAACGGTAGGAGTCAGAGGATAGGGAAGGTGGTTTGGGGATTTCATAGGGATGAACCAAGAGGTTACGAAGGTTAGGTGGACGGTGGAAAGACACTCTTGGTGGAGTGGGGAGGATTTCATGAAGGATGGATCTCATTTCAGGGCAGGATTTGAGGAAGTCATATCCCTGCTGGAGAGCCACATTCAGAATCTGATCCAGTCCCGGAAAGTATCCTGTCACAAGTGGGGCACTTTTGGGATTCTTCTCTGGGAGGTTCTGGGTTTGGGGGGATGAGGAAGTGGCTCTGGTTATTTGCTTCTGTACCAGGTCGGGAGGGTAGCTGCGGGATGCGAAACCTGTTTTCAGGTTGTTGGTGTAATGGTTCAGGGATTCAGGACTCCACCTAAAAAACTATCCAATCTTATGGTTTCCCACTTCCGGAAAGGCAACTCACTCACCCTCCCCAACCTTTCCAGCAAACCTCAACCTCCTCTCACTGCACACAAACCCAGTCTCTCCCATCTACTCAATCTCCCACCTCCAGGTCCACTCCACCCAAAACCTCATAATTCTAATCAACACAATCTGGAACCACAACACCCCAATTCAGTAGTTAACCTTTCCTCCAAACTTCTCTCCTAATCCGAAACCTCTGTCCTATCCAAAGGCCTCACCTTCAGCCCTACTCCCAGATTCAACCAAACAGCCCTCATCAAAGATTTACTGTCCTACACTCGTACTCTCTGCTGGAAATATCACTTTGCCACGAAGAAAAATAACCCTGATCCTACTCCTTATGATCCAACTCCCCAAGACACTATCCAAATTGAACCCTGCCTGGAACAGTTCAATCCTCCGTCACAGCGGGACCCACCTCCTCTTCCTCAAAATCACCCTCTCCAAACCTTCCAGGAATTTCTCACTTCCAGCATTGCCTCTCAATCCTCCTTGAGAAACCTTAATTCTATTCCCAACATCACCACAGCTGAAGCCCAGGCTATCCGTGATCTGAAGGCTGACCGATCCATCATCATTCTTCCGGCGGACAAGGGTTCCACGACCGTGGTACTTGATCGTCAGGAGTATGTGGCTGAAGGACTGCGTCAACTTTCAGACAACACTACATACAAAGTTTGCCAAGGTAATCCCATTCCTGATGTCAAGGCGGAGCTTCAAGGAATCCTCAGAACCTTAGGCCCCCTACAAAACCTTTCACCTGACTCCATCAACCTCCTGACCCCACCGACACCCCGCACCCCTACCTTCTACCTACTTCCTAAAATTCACAAACCCAATCATCCCGGCCGCCCCATTGTAGCTGGTTACCAAGCCCCCACAGAACGTATCTCTGCCTACGTAGATCAACACCTTCAACCCATTACATGCAGTCTCCCATCCTTCATCAAAGACACCAACCACTTTCTCCAACGCCTGTAATCCTTACCCAATCTGTTACCCTCGGAAATCATCCTTGTAACCATTAATGCCACTTCCTTATACACAAATATCCCGCATGTCCAGGGCCTCACTGCAATGGAGCACTTCCTTTATTTATTGTTCCGTGGGACCACATTAAGGAGAAGTCTCCATGGTCATGGAACGAGTCAATACATGAAATTACAACACGATTGTAGAAACAGATAAAATGAAATATAAGAAACATATTCAGTTGTAGATTGTAGAAACAGATAAAATGAAATATAAGAAACATGTTCAGGCGACACGTCGTTAGTTTAAATAAAGAAAATCAAGAATGTAACACTGGAATTTGCTTAATTTTTTAGCTCTTCCAGGAGCTCCTCGACAGAGTAGGAGTAGTGAGCCATGAGGAAACTCTTCAGTTTAGACTTAAAAGCGTTTGGGCTACTGCTAAGATTTTTGAGTTCTTGTCGTAGCTTATTGAAAATGGATACAGCAGAATACTGCACTCCTTTCTGCACAAGAGTCAAGGAAGTGCATTCCACATGCAGATTTGATTTCTGCCTAGTATTAACTGAGTGAAAGCTGCTAACTCTTGGGAATAAGCTAATATTGCTAACAACAAACGACATTAAAGAAAATATATACTGTGAGGGCAATGTCAAAATTCCCAGACTATTGAATAGGGGTCGACAAGAGGTTTTCGAACTTACACCACACATAGCTCGAACAGCCCGTTTTTGAGCCAAAAATACCCTTTTTGAATCAGAAGAATTGCCCCAAAAAATAATACCATATGACATAAGCGTATGAAAATATGCGAAGTAGACTACTTTTCGTGTTGTACTGTCACTTATTTCAGATACTGTTCTAATGGTAAATAAAGCAGCATTTAGTTACTGAACAAGATCCTGGACATGGGCTTTCCACAACAGCTTACTATCTATCTGTACACCTAGGAGCTTGAACTGTTCCGTCTCGCTTATAACATGCCCATTCTGTCTGATTAAAATATCAGTTCTTGTTGAATTGTGAGTTAGAAACTGTAAAAACTGAGTCTTACTGTGATTTAGCATCAAATTATTTTCCACAAGCCACAAACTTATTTCATGAACTACATTATTTGATAATGTTTGAATTTTACACACAAGATCCTTCACCACCAAGCTGGTGTCATCAGCAAACAGAAATATTTTTGAATCACCTGTAATATTAGAAGGCATATCATTTATATAAATAAGAAACAGCAGTGGCCCCAGCACCGATCCTTGGGGAACGCCCCATTTAACAGTGCCCCATTGGGACTGAACAGCATTACCACTCTCAATATTGCGGAGAATTACCTTCTGCTTTCTGTTCTTAAAGTAAGAGGCGAACCAATTGTAAGCTACTCCCCTTACTCCATAATGTTCCAACTTCTGCAGTAACATTTTGTGATCAACACAATCAAAAGCCTTCGTTAAATCAAAGAAAACACCTAATGTTCACAACCTTTTATTTAATCCGTCCAAAACCTCACAGAGAAAAGAGACAATAGCATTTTCAGTTGTTAAGCCATTTCTAAAACCAAACTGTACATTTGACAGCAAATTATGTGAATTTAAATGCTGCAGTAACCTTGTATATACAACCTTCTCGATAACTTTAGCAAACACCGATGGCATAGAAATAGGTCTAAAATTGTCAACAGTATCAATGTCTCCCTTTTTATAAAGTGGCTTCACTACCGAGTACTTTAATCGGTCAGGAAACCGACCACTCCTAAGGAAAAAGTTACAGATATGGCTGAGAACTGGGCTAACATACAAAGAACAATACTTCAGTATTCTGCTAGATACCCTGTCATATCCATGAGAGTTCTTGGTCTTTAGTGATTTAATTATTAACTCAATCTCCCTCTTGTCAGTATCATGGAGGAGCATTTCAGGTAACAGTCTCGGAACACTTTTTTCTACGAGCGCTATATGATTCCCTGTTGGGACTAGGTTTCTATTTAGTTCACCTGCTATATTCAGAAAGTGATTATTAAATACTGTACATATATGTGACTTATCAGTAACACGGACATTTCCACTACGCACCGATTCTATATCCTCGACCTGTTTATGCAGACCAGCCACTTCCTTTACGACTGACCATATGGTTTTAATTTTATCCTAAGACTTAGCTATTCTATCTGCATACCACATACTTTTTGCCCTCCTAATAACTTTTTTAAGCACCTTACAATACTGTTTGTAATGGGCTATTGCATTTAGATTGCGACTGTTTCTAACGTTTTGATATAATTGCCACCTTGTTCTACAAGATATTCTTATACCTTTAGTCAGCCACCAAGGCTGCCTGTTTGTGCTACTACCCTGTTTTGAACGTTCTAACGGAAAGCAACTTTCAAAGAGCACGAGAAAAGTCTTGAGGAAAGGATTCTATTTATCGTCTACTGTATCAGCACTATAAACATCTTGCCACTCTTGTTCCTTGATAAGGCTTACAAAAGTCTCTGCAGCAACTGGATCAGCTTTCCTAAAAAGTTGGTAACTATATTTAACATGTGTTGCAGCACAAAAATCTTTTAGACTTAAAATTTGTGCATCATGATTTGAAAGGCAATTCACCATTTTGCTAACAGAATGCCCTTCTATTAATGACGAATGAACAAAAATATTGTCTATGGTTGTTCTACTGTTCCCTTGCACTCTCGTTGGAAAGAATAGGGTTTGCATAAGATTATATGAATTAAGGAGGTCTACCAGCATCCTTTTCCTTGCACAATCACTTATACAATTTATATTGAAGTCACCACATATAACTAACTTTTTGTATTTCCTATAAAGTGAACCAAGAACCTCCTCTAGCTTTAGCAAAAATGTTGTGAAATCGGAGTCTGGGGATCTATAAATAACAACAGTAAGAAGTTATAGCTCCACTAAATTTAACCACACCTGCACAACATTCAAACACCTTTTCAGTGCAGTACTTTGAAACATCAATTGACTCAAATGGGATACCGTTTTTCACATACACGGCTACTCCCCCCCACCGCAAAGAGCTCCTCGAAAAGCTGCCAGCCAACGTGTATCCTGGTAAAGGAAGCCTCTGAATTATCTCCTTATTTAAGAAGTGTTCAGATATACCAATAATTTCAGAGTCAACATCTATAAGCAGTTCACTAACTTTATCTCTAATGCCTTGTATGTTTTGATGAAATATACTACTTCCCTCATTAATCGGATACCTAAGCTTTGTTGAAAGTGGTTTCTTTGTTAGAGAGACTTCCCTTAAGCAGGAATACCTGTCAGCTGACTTTAATCTAAAAAAGGTACAGCTCTAACACCCACAACTACCGGAATTTTCCCATGAGTGATCCCACCACCCCCACATATGCTGTCACCTATAAGCTTTGCCAACCTCCCCTTTCCATACCTGTTGAGGTGCAGGCCATGTCTAGTGAAACCCGTCCTGCTGATAGACCCCACCGACACCACTGAAATGTGACTCATGCCTTCTGTCATTAGCGCACCCCCAAGTCTCATGTTATTACGCTTGATGGCTGTATTAAGATGAGGCCATTCGTGACACTGAAACAGTTCCACGAAATGCACATTCGTGTTGCCAGTCTGAGTGGCTATCTTTTCCAGGTCACCATCTATGTCATACTACCCATCCCTATCAATACTATTACCAGCCCCACCCACAATCACTACCTGATCCTCTTTTGTAAAATCCCTACATAACCCCCCTATGTTAAAAGTCACCTGAGCCAATCCTGCATTAGGCTTCACAATGCTGGTGACCTGGTACTCACTCCCCAGCACTTCCTGCAACTGCTGGCCTACACCTCTACCATGAGAACTACCTAACAGCAGAACCTTCTTCTTTCTCTTAGACTTTGCAACTGTCCTAGCCACCGTAACTGCTGAGGTCTGCTGCATACTTCCTACATCTACAGCTACTAGAGATTCCTCTCCACTAGACTCTGACAGTTGGTCATATCTATTACAAACACCAATAGTAAAACTATCTGAAAATCTCCTTCACCTAGCAGATCTCTTGCCAATAGCCAGCTCCCATTCCCCAACCCCCTTCTCCCTCTTCATCCTATCTAGCTCCTCCTGTGCGTTTTTCCAACTGCACCTGAAGGGCACAGATCTTACGCTCCTGCTCCTCTATCAACTTACTCTTGCTACATAACCTGCAGTTCCAGGAGAGGATCTCACCAGAATGCCCACTGGCTTCCCCACTGCATTCCCCCCAGTGAAAATACTTCGAACAAGTCTCACACCGCAATCCACTACTCACGAACCTACGGCAAAGCCCACACTTCTCACTCATGGTAAAATTTTACAGTTATTGAAACAAGAAAACAACTTTATCTAAGTTCCACTACTACAATAAGAAGATGTTAAAAACTGACTACAATAATCACAAACTTGCTCTACAAGGAAAGTAACTACTATTATTGACAGTATTAATCAACAACAAATGAGAATATAACAAAATACTAACAGAGAAAGAAAATCAAACGTCTAATGACAGTAGCGAAACTGAAAGCAGTTCGCAAAAATTTCTTCTGAAGTTATTTCACCGGAAAACTCATGGTAAAATTTTACAGTTATTGAAACAAGAAAACAACTTTATCTAAGTTCTTTCACGCCGATCACCTGCCACCCTACCTAAAACCTCTTTCCTCATTACCTTAGCCAGCTTCATCCTAAGTCACAACTTCTTCTCTTTCGAAGGCCAGACATACCTACAATTAAAGGAAACAGGCATGGGTACCAGCATGGCCCCCTCATACGCCAACCTATTTAAGGGTCGCTTAGAGGAAGCCTTCTTGGTTACCCAAGTCTGCCAACCCAAAGTTTGGTACAGATTTATTGATGACATCTTCATGATCTGGACTCACAGTGAAGAAGAACTCCAGAATTTCCTCTCCAACCTCAACTCCTTTGGTTCCATCAGATTCACCTGGTCCCACTCCAAATCCCATGCCACTTTCCTCGATGTTGACCTCCATCTGTCCAATGGCCAGCTTCACACATCCGTCCACATCAAACCCACCAACAAGCAACAGTACCTCCATTATGACAGCTGCCACCCATTCCATATCAAACGGTCTCTTCCCTACAGCCTAGGTCTTCGTGGCAAACGAATCTGCTCCAGTCCTGAATCCCTGAACCATTACACCAACAACCTGAAAACAGCTTTCGCATCCCGCATCTACCCTCCCGACCAGAGCCACTTCCTCATCCCCCCAAACCCAGAACCTCACACAAAAGAATCCCAAAAGTGCCCCACTTGTGACAGGATACTTTCCGGGACTGGATCAGACTCTGAATGTGGCTCTCCAGCAGGGATACGACTTCCTCAAATCCTGCCCTGAAATGAGATCCATCCTTCACGAAATCCTCCCCACTCCACCAAGAGTGTCTTTCCGCCGTCCACCTAACCTTCGTAACCTCTCGGTTCATCCCTATGATATCCCCAAACCACCTTCCCTACCCTCTGGCTCCTACCCTTGTAACGGCCCCCAGGTGTAAAACCTGTCCCATGCACCCTCCCACCACCACCTACTCCAGTCCTGTAACCCGGAAGGCGTACACGATCAAAGGCAGTCACGTGTGACAGCACCCACATGATTTACCAACTGACCTGTGAAGCTTTCTATGTGGGAACGACCAGCAACAAACTGTCCATTCTCATGAACGGACAAAGGCACGCGAGAGAGTGTATACCTGTCCCTTTTTCCCACCAAGGTAAGTCTTTCCGCTCCCGGGATTGGAATGACTCCTTACCCTCTCCCTTAAAACCCACATACTTTTGCCTTTCCCTCTCCTTCCCTGTTTGCTGATGAAGCAACCGTGGGTTGCGAAAGCTTGAAATTTGTGTGTGTGTTTGTGTTTGTTACTGTTAGTGTTTCTATCAACTTACCAATGCTTTCGTTTGGTAAGTTACAGAATCTTTGTTTTTAGATACATTTTTCCCACTACTGAGAAATTCATCAATGGAGTAGAAGGAATTGGCCACCAATAAATCCTTTAGGCTTCTCTTAAACTGAATTTCATTGGTTGTTAAGCTTTTTACGGCTGCTGGCAAGTGGGTGTTCCTAAATAATGCACACCTTTTTGTACAAGAGTAAGTGACTTTAAATCCTTGTCAAGATTATTCTTATTTCTAGTATTGATTCCATGAATTGAGCTATTGGTTTTAAAAAGTGATATATTTTTAATGACAAATTTCATTAAAGAATAAATATATTGGGAAGCAGTAGTTAGTATCCCTAGTTCCCTAAACAGGCTTCTGCAGGATGTTCTTCAGTTCACCCCACATATAACTCTTACTGCACATTTGTGTGCCTGGAAAATTTTAGCTTGGCTTAATGAAACTGTTGTGACTTGGCAAGACAGCCAAGTCACTAGGAGGTAGCCGAAAGGCACGCGTTTAAGCTCACGCAGGCTGGCGTGAGGTCTGGAACAGGTAAAGTAATTATATTAGCAAAAAAGGTACGTAGCTTCTGGAATACTTAACTTTAATCCATAATTGGTGAACATCGGTCTGATGGTACATGCATCACAAGATAAATAGCAATTGATAATGGCGCCTTGCTAGGTCGTAGCAAATGACGTAGCTGAAGGCTATGCTAACTATCGTCTCGGCAAATGAGAGCGTAATTTGTCAGTGAACCATCGCTAGCAAAGTCGGCTGTACAACTGGGGCGAGTGCTAGGAAGTCTCTCTAGACTTGCCGTGTGGCGGCGCTCGGTCTGCAATCATTGATAGTGGCGACACGCGGGTCCGACGTATACTAACGGACCGCGGCCGATTTAAAGGCTACCACCTAGCAAGTGTGGTGTCTAGCGGTGACACCACAGAATCACCCCAAAAAAATAATCCCATATGACATTATGGAATGATAGTAAGCATAGTATGCCAGCTTTCTCATTTTTATATCCACTATGTCTGACAATTCGAACTGCAAATAGAGATTTGTTAAGATTCTTCAGCAGTTCTGTAGTGTGCTTTTCCCAGTTGAATTTATTATCAAGCTGTAATCCCAAGAATTTAACACTGTCCACTTCTTCTATCTGCTTATCATATGTTAGGCATATACTCGTGGGACACCCCTTACAAGTTCTGAACTGCAAGTAGTGTGTTTTTTCAAAGTTTAGTGACAAGGAATTGGCTAGGAACCAGTGATTAATGTCCACAAATATTTTATTAGCTGATCTTTCTAAGACTACACTTGATTTGCTATTTGTTGCAATGTTTGTATCATCGGCAAACAAAACGAACTTGGCATCTGGTAATGTTAATAATGAAAGGTCATTGATACACACAAGAAAAAGTAAGGACCCTAAAATGGAACCTTGTGGGACCCCACATGTAATTAGTCCCCAGTTGGATGATGCCTGATAGCTTGATACATGTCTCTTTCCTAATAACACCCTTTGTTTCCTACCAGAGATACAAGATTTGAACCATTTTGCAGCATTTCCTGTTACACTATAATATTCTAATTTACTTAAAAGGATATTGTGATTTACACAGTCAAATGCCTTTGACAGATCACAAAATATACCAGTTGCCTACATTTTCACTGGAAGTGTAGATAGCCTTCTCAATATCAGAACCCTTTAGAAATCCGAACTGTGACTTTGACAGTATGTTATTTGAGATAAAATGGTTATAAAGCCAATTGTACATTACTTTTTCTAAAATTTTTGAGAATGCTGGCAAAAGTGAAATTGGTCGGAAATTTGATGCTATTTCTTTATCTCCCTTCTTAAACGGTGGCTTAACTTCAGCATATTTTAACCAGTCAGGAAATATCCCACTGATTAACGACAGGTTACACAGATAGCTCAAAATGTTACTTAACTCAGAATCACATTCTTTAATTAGCTTTGTTGATGTTTCATCATATCCACTAGATGTTTTTGATTTTAAAGATTTTATGATGGACATTATTTCTGCTGGGGTAGTGAGGGTCACATTCATATTACGGAAGTCACTTGAAATGTCTGGTTTGAGGTATTCCATAGCAGCAACTACAGAACCTGACAACTCCATCTTTTCAGTAATAGTTATGAAATGTCACCAATGTATCATTTACTCTTAATGATATTTGTCCCTCTTCATGTCTGGTTCTACCGGTCTCCTCCTTCACTATATCCCATATTGTCTTTATTTTGTTATCTGATATGACTATCTTTTCCTTGTAATATATTTGCTTTGATGTCTGTATTACAGTCTTTAATATTTTGCAGTATTTCTTGTAATGTGCTATAGCATCAACATCGGAACTGTTTCGGATTGACAGATACAGTTTTCTTTTTGTTTTACAAGATTTCTTGAGCCCCATTACTAAAGAAAGTTGATTGTCAGGACAACCAGCCTCTCTCACTTGTTTGGATGAGTGGCTGCGAGTATTCCCAGGTGGTACACCCATCACACTGGGAGGACAGCCATGCAATTCATCGGCACGCAGTATATCTTGAGATTGAGGTTTTTTTTTCTTCTTCTTCTTCTTTTTCTTTGAGGTTTGTCCCATCCTCATAATCTGGACAGCCAAGCCAAGGTCCCCATTCCCTGTGGCGAACACAATGTTCCACCGCCATTCCAAATGGTGATTACTGAACTATGCCCAGAACTTACAGTGAGACAAGACTGGTGGCACTTACCAGATCCAGATCAGGAATCCCGGGGTCAACAAGCCCGTAGCCAGCAAACAAATGCTGAGCCCCTGAGTGTAAGAGTGTTAATTGAATGTAGTTGAATTAAATCAGGCAATGCTGCAGTAATCAGATTAGGAAATGAGACGCTGACGGTAGCGGATGAGTTTAGCTATTGGGCAGCAAAATAATTGATAGTGAATGAAGTAGAGAGGATATAAAATGCCGACTGGCTATAGCAACTAAAGCATTTCTGGAAAAGAAGAATTTGTTAACACTTAATGTCAATTTAAACATTAGGATGTCTTTCTGAAGGTATTTGGCTGGAGAGGAGGTGGGTACAGAAGTGAAACATGGACAGTAAACATTTCACGCAATAAGAGAGAAGCTTTTGAAATTTTGTAGTACATAACAATGCTGAAGCTTTAATGTGAAGATCAGATAATGAAGAGGTACTGAATTGGGAAGAAAATAAATTTATGGCACAATTTGAATAAAAGAAGGGATAGGTTGTTTATGGGGCACTCCTAAGGCATTGTCGTCAATGAATCATAAGTTTTGCAATGGAGGGAAGAGTGAGTGAGTGAGTGAGTGAGTGAGTGTGGGGGGGGGGGGGGGGGGAAGAGGGAGACTAAGGATTTACTATAGAAGGGAGGTTTAAGTGGATGTAGGATGCAGTAGTTATGCAGAGCTGAAGAGCCTTGCACAGGGTAGACTAGCATCGAGAGAAGAATTTTAAATTCTATTTGCAACCGGTTGGCTGGAAATCTGTGACACTGTAATTAATTACGGTTGCTGATCACAGCCATGTTCAAAAACACACATTGATCCTAACTTTGTATTCAATTTCTCAGGCATATCAGCAATCCTACCTGATATTATTTATTCATGTAGATAAGTTCTGAAATTGTGCATTAGTTCAAGGAATGGAGTTCTAGTAAGTCATTTTTAAATAGGGCTTCTATTGTCTGTTTTTGAAAGAAGTCTATGGCTGAGTCATTTACAATTCTTTCAAAAACTAAGCACACACAACTTATAACATTACTACAGTCTCTTTTAAAAAAAAAAAAGTTACACAAAACGATGTTTGTTTTTCAAAATAAATTTTCTGTGTGCCATAAAAAACAAAAATCTCATCTCATTTTCATAAAAGTTTCACTTCTGCCATATGGCAATTTACTACCAAACCAGAAACATTTTTCACAATTTTTAAGTGCAAGGTGGCTGACATATATTACAAAGTCTCACTGTAATTCCTACGAAAATCTTAAAAAGAACTTTTGTCATCACAACTTTCAAATGCAGATGCACTCTTACTAGTGAAGTAGGAAGATAGCTTCTATTGTGAGCTTAGAGTGACACATGCTGCCAGATTCTATGAAGTTCAATTACCAGGTAACAGGTAATAATCAAAGTTTAAACCTCACACATCTCCTATAGCAAATATATTGAACACATCACCTGAGGCATTTGCCACACTAGCGATATGGACTCTGCCTCTCTACACACACACAACAATTTTCTGCTGGTGGCTGACTAAAATTACATAGGTTACAGCTTCTCAGGTCCCAACATATGTCAGCCAGTTCTTTCAAAATTGGTTACAGCTGACTGACCTCAAAACATCAAAACTGTATCACTTCCCATCACACAGAAGCTATCAACATGAGACCACAAAACTACTGTCCTTGCATGAAACTGATTGCAGTGAACCACTGACAAAATAACTTTGAAAACTTATAAACTTTCGCTATACATGTTGTTGGTGTGGTCTTCAGTCCTGAGACTGGTTTGATGCAGCTCTCCATGCTACTCTATCCTGTGCAAGCTCCTTCATCTCCCAGTACTTACTGCAACCTACGTCTTTCTGAATCTGCTTAATGTATTCATCTCTTGGTCTCCCTCTATGATTTTTACCCTCCACACTGCCCTCCAATGCTAAATTTGTGATCCCATGATGCCTCAGGACATGTCCTACCAACCGGTCCCTTCTTCTTGTCAAGTTGTGCCACAAACTTCTCTTCTCCCCAATTCTATTCAATACCTCCTCATTAGTTATGTGATCTACCCATCTAATCTTCAGCATTCTTCTGTAGCACCACATTTTGAAAGCTTCTATTCTCTTCTTGTCCAAACTATTTATCGTCCATGTTTCACTTACATACATGGCTACACTCCATACAAATACCTTCAGAAACGAGTTCCTGACACTTAAATCTATACTCGATGTTAACAAATTTCTGTTCTCGCTATACATAGTTCCTCAAAAAAAACAAAAACAACAAGAAACCACTATGTCTCCAAATTTAGCTTGACATTTCTACAAATTAACACAGGATGGGTATTATTTTATGGTCTCTATTGATGTTATTAGTTTACTGTACTGAACTGAATCTGTAATTCTATAAAAATGATTGAAAACACAAATAATTAGTGCACATCTAATCTGAGACCAATATGGTTTTCAGGAAGTTGTTTTTAGACAGACACAGATCTTATTCCATAGTTGCAAAACATTCTCCCTCTATATACACTGCCGGGGAAAAAAAGTATACCCGCAAAGACGACATCAATTTTCTTCCGATGACGCCATATGCCTCCTGAGGTATGGTAGATGTACTGATAACGGCTTCAACATTGTCCTCCTGCCGATAGCACAGTGGCACAGTTACCAGAGTGCCATCTGTGTCTACCCTTTAACAGTGAATGCTCACAAACAGAAGGTTGCAAGCATGTGAAGCAAGCAGCCAACCATCCCATGGAAATGCACTCTTGCTTTCTACAGCCAACTGAGCGAGTTTGAAAGGGGTCAAATTGTGGCCTTCCGAGCAGAGGGTGGTCCTTTTGCAGAACTGTCACACAAGTTGGATAAGCTATGTCAGTTGTGCAATGATGCTGGTATCACTGGTCACATTAACTTTCTCACAGCCCTAGACAAGGCTATGGATGTCCACACAGCACACTAACCAGGGCTCGGTACATGCTGAATGTTATTAGACCCGTTCTTTTGCAACTCTTTAAACAGGAAGGTGATGTGTAGTTCCAACAGGATAATGCTCACCCACACACAGGCCACGAAACTCAATGTGCTTTGCAAGATGTACAGGATCTTCCCTGGCCATCTCGATCTCCAGACTTGTCTCAAAGTCAAACATAAGTGGGATATAATTGGATGAGAAGTGACTCATGCGACTCATGAACCAACATCTCTTACAGAACTACGTGACCTGGTCAAGCAGGCTTGAACAACACACTCCACGACAGTATTTGCCATCTGTACAATTGACTGGATGCCAGAGTTAGCACCTGCATTGTTACCCATAGAGGCTACACCACGTACTAATATGGATGTTCAGCACTGGTCAATACCGGGTACCTCAGAACCACTTGTGCTACTGATCTGTAAATGTAATCATTTTATGTACTCCATAAATCTTTAGCGAATTGTGAACCTGTAAAAGGGTGTCCTAAGTTTTTCTGGCAGTGTATTTCAAACAACACTGATAACTACTAATTTCACTGCTTAACAACTGAATACAGAAAACAGTACTGTCTCTACTGATTTAATCAATTAATCAAATTTTTAGGATGAAACAATTTTGCAATGAAATTGTGTAATTCTACTATGTTCTCTGCAGTGGCCAAACAATGGAAGAAATTATTGGTTACAATACAGTGGAGATTGGAGATTCACTTCACGAGTTTCGTCTGAGACGATTTACGTATCCAGAACTTAATATTGATATGTGTAACAAATCAATAATATATTCATTTTGCACCTCTAAAACTGATGATTCATTAAACTAGTTGCTATTGTACAGAATACAGTATCTGTAAGTCCTTGCATTCAATTCTTGCAGAATAAAGTTATTACAGCTTTTAATAATGTTTGATTATTAAAAAAATTGTTAAGTTTTATGTAATTATTCACAATATGTACTGAACTCTACTATTTACATACTCATATACTCTCCATGGACGCATAGGTTTGTCAGCAGAAAAATTATTCACATAGTCTTTTTCTTTTACATCACAGCCCATTTTAGTTACTTATAACAGGAAGGAGTCAGAAATAGTATTTGTAACAAACGTTATTAAATATTTGTCATTACTGTAGGAGAAAATGATTTATGAAGCTGTTTGGGATGAGGTCAGATCATTATATTCAACTAAGACAACATTCCAATAGAAAAGTCAATTATGAGATGTTATAAGTCTCATTTCTGGCAAAATACCTTCACAAAATGATATTATCAATAGATCTATAGACTAACAACTCTTTACTAATATTCTGAATACAAGAATTGTGAAATTAAGTGCAACCAATATGATTTTTGGGTGTTTCAAAAGTGAAAGGTATGTTCAAGCAGAGATTGTATTTTTATGCAGTGACAGCAGCAAAACAACAGTCAAGTACTGTTTACAAACTTTCATATAAATATCTTACTAACCTTCCAAAATTGACTTTAAAGCTTCATCTGTAAGACTACAAAGCTCTTCATAGCAGATTATCTTCAATTCATCAAGTGTAGCATCCTGAAGAGAAGAAGATATAAAAAACTATTTCAATAGTGAATTTAAGAGATGACACAAATAAAAAGATATTAAGATAGCATCCAAGGGAAATGTGATAATTGTTGGTTAACAAGAGAATGACTTAGTCATAACCATTACTCCTACACAAATATCAAGAAATACTTAAGGAAAAAATTTAAAAATGTCACTTGCAAAGGTGCACCAGATTTTCCAGCTATCACATATGAATAATTACTGTAGATACATCATAACACAAAGAAATTATTCACAACTACAGAAATCTTTTCTAAATCTATGGAAACTCACTGATTCACATTTATCAAAAAGCAAATATGAACTAATACAATATGCTGGATTGACTATGTAAGTATGAAGCAAACGCTGGAATTCCAATCCGTGCTGTGGCATATGGCCCCTTTTCCCTTCAACACCACCAAAATACTAACCGCAAAATAACCTCATGAAAAAACTAGCTTATTGAAGGTAACAATAACTTGGAACACCTGCTGCTAGAATAGAAGGTAGTGGATTGGATTGGATTGGATTGGATTGGACTGGAGTGGAGTGACAAGCAAGAACATCTTCAGAAGTTTAAATTAGTGTGCAGTGTGTCAACAAAATAGCATAGCTAAGTGTCTGCCCTCTTTGCCATGTGTAACACTGGGCACAAGGCAGATGTACAGTGTGTAAACTTTTAGATGGCAGACCTCTCCCTAGTCCTGAATCGGTAGAAGTCGGTAAACGTCGGGAGGCATCGGTAGGCACACAGTTTCGACTGCTGCCAACATTACGTAGCTGACTGTGTTGTACAAGGTAGCCATTGTCGTCTGCTTCATTATTGTTTTGCACTGTACTGTTCTACGTGTTTTTATTGTGCAGTTGTGCTAAGCATTATTAAAATGAGTGAAGAGGCAGTTGCTGGCCCATCTCGGGAGTCGCCAACATCCCCTACCGGTAGGCCTAGAAGGAAACCAGTATTACGTAGCGATGCTCGCAAAATTATATTGCGTGTGATTGAATGCTGCGAAAGGGAAAGGGAGCAGAAAAAACTGCTTCACCCCATTTACAATCTTCAGTGAGAGCTGCTACATACACAGGACAAAGCATGCGTAGCATTGGAAGATTCAAACAATTTTCCAAGAATCATCCTGGCGTATCACCACAAACGCCTGGCAAAAAAAGGTGAGTTTCCATTTCAGATATATAGATTTTAATGTACATGATGATTTCAGTTTCGTTTACGAACAACATTTAAAGCGAGTTTTACTTCCAAGCCTTTCGTTTGCTTTCGTGTAAGCATGACGTGCAATTTGTAGTGCCAGCACTGCAACTGGTAGCTTTTCAGAGCATTCACACAAGGTTGGCGCCGGTGGCGACACCTACAACGTGGTGACATGAGGAAAGTTTCCAACCGACTTCTCATACACAAACAGCAGTTGACTGGCATTGCCTAGTGAAACGGTGTTGTGATGCCTCATGTAAGGAGGAGAAATTCATAACATCTCGTTTTCCGACTTTGATAAAGGGCGGATTATAGGTGGTGGTGGTGGTGGTGGTGGTTAGTGTTGAACGTCCCGTCGACAACGAGGTCATTAGAGACGGAGCTCATGCTCGGGTTAGGGAAGGATTGGGAAGGAAATCGGCCGTGCCCTTTCAATGGAACCATCCCGGCATTTGCCTGAAGCGATTTAGGGAAATCACGGAAAACCTAAATCAGGATGGCTGGAGACGGGATTGAACCGTCGTCCTCCCGAATCCGAGTCCAGTGTGCTAACCACTGCGCCACCTCGCTCGGTGCGGATTATAGCCTATCGCAATTGCGGTTTATCATATCGTGACACCGCTGCTCGTGTTGGTAGAGATCCAATGACTGTTAGCAGAATATGGAATTGGTGGGTTCAGGAGGGTATTACAGAACGCCATGCTGGATCCCAACGGCCTCGTATCACTAGCAGTCGAGATGACAGGCATCTTATCCACATGGCTGTAACGGATCGTGCAGCCACGTCTCGATCCCTGAGTCAACATATGGGGACGTTTGCAAGACAACCACCATCTGCACAAACAGTTCAACAACGCTTGCAGCAGCATGGACTATCAGCTTCGAGACCATGGCTGCGGTTACCCTTGACGCTGCATCACAGACAGGAGCGCCTGCGATGGTGTACTCAATGACGAACCTGGGTGCACGAATGGCAAAACATTTTTTCAGATGAATCCAGGTTCTGTTGACAGTATCATGATGGTCGCATCCATGTTTGACGACATTGTGATGAATGCACATTGAAAGTGTGTATGCGTCATCGCCAGACTGGCGTATCACCCGGCATGATGGTATGGGGTGCCACTGGTTACACATCTCGGTCATCTCTTGTTCGCATTGACGGCACTTTGAACAGTGGATGTTACATTTAAGGTGTGTTACAACCCGTGGCTCTACCCTTCGTTCGATCCCTGCGAAACCCTACATTTCAGCATGATAATGCACAATCGCATGTTGCAGGTCCTGTACGGGTCTTTCTGCATACAGAAAATGTTCGACTGCTGCCCTGGCCAGCACATTCTCCAGATATCTCACCAACTGAAAACGTCTGTTCAATGGTAGCCGAGCAACCAGCTCATCACAATACGCCAGTCACTACTCTTGATGAACTGTGGGATCGTGTTGAAGCTGCATGGGCAGCTGTACCTGTACACGCCATCCAAGCTCTGTTTGACTCAATGCCCAGGCGTATCAAAGCCGTTATTACGGCCAGAGGTGGTTGTTCTGGGTACTGATTTCTCAGGATCTCTGCACCCAAATTGCGTGAAAATGTAATCGCATGTCAGTTCTAGTATAACATATTTGTCCAATGAACACCCATTTATCATCTGCATTTCTTCTTGGTGTAGCAATTTTAATGGCCAGTAGTGTATTTTTTTTTTTTTTTTTTTTTACCGAACCCCCAACTGTGTTTTATCTAATTAATCCTTCAATGTATAAAATGTATCGCATAACAGGTACTTTTTAGCTGTCTTTTTAAATAAGTGTATTTTTGCAATTTCTTTTCTCTCTATTGGTAATTTATTGTACAGTTTTATTCTTTGCCCTCTTATTCCCAATGCTTCTAATTTATTTAATTGAATCTTGTGGTCAACTGTATCAAAGGCCTTATTAAGACCCAAAAATATGCCTGTGACACACTCATCTTTGTCAAGAGCATCAAGTACCACCTTTGTGAACTCTACTATGGCTGACTCCATATTTTTGCCACTTCGGAAACCAAATTGTGATTCGTTTAAAAGGTTGTATTTATTCAAGTAATTCATTAATCTGCCTTTCATAATTGCTTCTATTATTTCTGAGAATGGTGACAGCATGGTAATGGGCCGGTAATTTTCTACATCTTCTGCATTATCTTTCTTAAGCAATGGTACAACTCTTGCCTGTTTTAACTGTTCGGGAAATGTCCCTGATGCAAAGGATTCATTTATTACATTTGTTAAGGGGCCTTATATTATCTCTACGCATTGTTTTAGCACACACATTGGTACTTCATCTAAGCCTACTGACTTTATTTTTTAGTTTTTGAACAGTTTGCTTCATTCTCTGTGGTTGGAAATAACATCACTGTATTTAGTGCAACATTATTTACAGGTGTTATATTTGTTTGGGAGAATTTTTGTTGTAACTTCTCTGCAATACTTTAAAAATATTCATTTACATGGTTTGCTAAGTGTTGTGGATCATTTATTACCCTAGCCCCCTCCCTTAGCAGTATGTTATTCTGCGTTCCTTTGCCTCTCCCCATTTCCTTTTTTATAACATCCCAGACTGCTTTGCTTTTATTCTCTTCATTATATATTATTTTGTAATTAAATGACTTTTTTGCGGCAATCAGCACCTTCCTATAGATCTTTTTGTATCCATGATAGAAATTTAAGAATTCTGGATTATTGCAGCTTTTTAATGGAACTGAGGTGTAAGAGTGTGGGAGGACTTCTTAATACCTGCGGTTATTGACCTGTTTTTGTGAGATGTTGATGTAGACATGCATACTTTTGGAAATGCCTTTTCAAAGTTCAATTTAAATAATGTGGAGAATTTAGAGAATTTCACATTCACATTGGTTTCCCTATACACTTTATCATAGCTTTGTTTTGCAAGTTCCTTTGAAAAATCTTTTATTTTGATTTCTGATAGATGTGGTTTCTAGGCTTGTAGTTTAGGGAATGATCTGATGCCTGATTTTACTGTTGTTATTTGACAGGGATGGTATGATAGTCTGAGATCTTTTACAGCTACATCACATTTTTTCCTGTCTATATTTGTGGTCACATGGTCAATTACTGATGCAGTAATCCTTGTTGCACTATTGACCAATAGGGACATAGCAAAACTTTGAAGGATATTTAAGAGGGTGCTGCTGGATTCATTTATGATATTAGTGTTGATGTTAATGTCCCCATACAGAATTATGTTTACCTTTGTACTTGAGACTTTATCTAGAACTTCTGTTAATTTATTGAAAAAAGTGTCAACACTACCACTGGGAGAGCTATAAACACATAAAATGATTAATTTATTGGTGGTATCAAAGCCCTGTTATTTCAATAGCTGATATTTCAAAGTGTTTGTCTTCACTTGCTGTACTGAGGTCATGTCTTGATTTGAACTGTGTTCGTTTTTGGATATAAATGCATGATCCTCCACCCTTTGAAGCAGTTCTGCAGCACATTTGTCCTTTCATAAGATGATAACACTACATGTTGGATTTCTGTCTCTACACAAGTGCTTAGTAACACAAATTACTGCGCAGTTCAAAGACTGGAGCTCAGCTTCGAATAGTTGAATTTTATTTTTTTATTGATTGCATGTTTTGATGGAGGATTGTTAAGTCTGTGAAATGCCCCATGTTACTCTTTCCAATTGTTTGTTTTTCTTTGCGACATCTGGTATGTGCGATATTTAGAGTGTTGAAATCTGTCTTGTGAGTGAGTGTTTCAGTATGTTTTAAAGTGCTGGAGATATCCTTTAGGCAGGGGAACCTGTTGTCTGGGTTTATCCTAAAAAGACTTACTTTTCCTACCCATGACAACAGGTATTTGACCATGTGTGGCCTGAGATCCACACTCTATACTTTCATGAATCAATTGTACCGATCTCCCTTCCCAGTCCTGTTTATATGTAGGCCATGCCTAGTGAAACCCCATCTCTTGATAGTCCCAATGGGCACCAGAGAAACATGAGCAAAGTTTGCTGCCCTCAGTGCCATCCCTAACCCCACATTGATTAGCCTCATAGCTCCATCAAGGTGTGGCAGATCATGACGCCGGAACAGATGAACAAAGTGTATGTTGGTGCCCAGAGTCGGGGAAGCTATCTTGTCCAAGTCACCACCTATGTCATATGCCCCACCCACTGTCATTACAGGATCCTCTTTTGTAAAGTCCTTATATAAAGACCCTAAGCCCTCTATCACATGACTTAGTCCTGCACATAGTGTGGCAAAAAGGGTGATCTGCCTTTGAGCATCATCATGAGCAAAATCCTAAACATGATATTGAGAAACAGTATGAAAATTCTTTAGGTGCATTGCTTTGCACTATCCTACAGGTTCACTGGGCAGTGACAGAAACCTTGATCTGAAAAAACAGTCTTGTCAGAATTACAGCAAAATTATGATCACAATAGAATGCAGCAGTAAGTGCGTGTTCCAAATTGTCATTAATCACTTCCCTAAAAGACAGAAAATGCTGCAGTGCATCAATGCCAGTTCTTTCCAAAGTATTTATGAACAAAGCCTGTATGGCACTGAATTTCACAGACATATGGAGAGTTGCATGCAAGGTACATTCTTCGTTTCTGTCAAGAAAGTTGACAAATTACACTGGGTGAAGAAAGATAAAAAGGGGGGCCACAGAGGTCTGGAAATGTGTTCTCTGGTCAGATAAATCACATTCATGCTCGTCACGTATAGCATCTGGCTTACTGTAAACATCAGGAAACCTTACGACGATCTGAGTACAAGGAAAGGAGGGTCTGCGGTGTTCTGGAGACATAAGTCTTCCCTCAAAAATTAACTTATTTGGCCAGCTTCCCGTGGTCGAAACAGTGAAATGTATGCTCCCATTTTGTCCCAGGTATGCTTCTTTCTCTTGTCATTTATCAGTCTTTCATGCCACAGTCTTTTCCCCAATCTTCTTTACTTGTGTTTTATCACATTCCTCCTCCTCCTCCTCCCTCTACCGCCCCCCCCCCCCTCTCTCTCTCTCTCTCTCTCTCTCTCTCTCTCTCTCTCTCTCTCTCTCTCTCTCTCTCTCTCTCTCTCCCTCTCCCCCCCCCCCCCCTCTCCCTGCCCACTCCCCCTCCCATTCTTCCACCTCTTCTCTTAGCTTGTGCTCACCTGGCTGTAATTTGCCTTTATTGTTGGACCTGTGATGTATAAATATAAACTGTGTGTTTTTTTATTCCCCTCCCCCCCCCCCCACCCTCCATGTTATTTATGTCCCAATAATTTCTAAGTTTTGGGGTCTATATTAGATTTAATTTTGTATTGTGCTTGTTGTAATGAATGTAGTGTAAAATATGCAAATGCCTTGTTAGACATAAGAGAAGAACTATTGGCCATAATCTAATCAGGTTAAAAAATTTCTATTAGAAATAAAAATAAATTTTATTTATCTAAAAATGGGTCTTTCAGTCATGGTGACAATGATCTCAAACTGTTGGCCAATGAGATTTCTCCCATTTCAATGTGGACAATGACATTGCATCTCTTTCTTCCAAAATGACAGTTGCCATATTCACATGCTAAAACTGCGATAACTCAGCATAAGTAGCATTTGCCGGCAATCACAAATCAGAAATTACTCGTCTAATTCCCAAATAGCAATCCCACTAAAAATTCATGTACTGCCTAGAACAACAGATTGCTGTACATTTTACAAGCGAGCTACAAATTCTCTTGTTGGCTAAATGTTTAGTTTCAGCCCATCAATTTCTAAACAGCATGGTCGAAAGGTATGTGGAATGTCAGGGGTTCAAAAGTGTTTTGAGTGTCTTTATGGTATCTTACACAGGTTTTATTTGATGGTCTATAAGGGTAATTATGAGTACCTTGTCACAAGCTGAACAAGCAGAGGAAGAGGGCTGACTTACTCGAATAATCGCAAAAGAAAGGGCTCCAAAACATTGGGGATGCAGAGAGAATGTTGGCCACACTTTTGTTATTGGTGGTTTCCCCCATTCCAAAACAAGCATACATGCACCTTACTGGGATGTTGAGTTCTAAATCAATAGCTGTTGAGAATGGAACTCCAACCTGAGCATTCCACTTTAAACATAAGACCAAATGACAATCAGTGGCAGTGTTGTTCTTCACAAAATTCAATCAAAAATGGTTCAAATGGCTCTGAGCACTATGGGACTCAACTGCTGAGGTCATTAGTCCCCTATAACTTAGAACTAGTTAAACCTAACTAACCTAAGGACATCACAAACATCCATGCCCGAGGCAGGATTCGAACCTGCGACCGTAGCGGTCTTGCGGTTCCAGACTGCAGCACCTTTAACCGCACGGCCACTTCGGCCGGCTCAATCAAACATAGTCTGCCAGTAAAGTCTTTTGAGATCAAAAGGGGATACCATCAGTAGACTATGCCTGGTGGTACCACAAAAAATGCAGACTGGTACTGTAAACCATCAAAAAAACATGAGACAAGCAATCCAGAAATGGAGAAGAAAATTTTGAGCAGCGCTCATCCACACATTACCTGACAAACTGTCACTCTCTTGCTAAAATTTGAATGGAAAATCATCACCCACCCACCCTGTAATCTGGATGTGGCACACAGTGACTACCACCTGAAGGGCAATTCACCTCCAATGATGAAAGGCAAGGTTCCATGCCTTCTCGATGACACAGTGGTGAGCTCGTATGAGGAGGGTATGCAAAAACTGTCACGGCATCTACAACATTGCATCAACCAAAATGAAAATTATGTAGAAAAATAGATAAAGTACAACTTTTCAAACAGGGGTGTCCAACATATGGCCCGCGGACTGCATGAGGCCCAAAGCAGGTATTAAAAGTGGCCAAAGAAGTGAGCATCCATCACACAAATATTCCGTGTATGTAAAGTTATGATAAATCAAATATTTTTGGTATGACCCTCCTGCCACATTATGCTATTCTCTCTCTCTCTCTAGTCTATTTTTTCTAGTGTTATGTCTATGTCCCGTTTATTTCACATTTTATGCGAGTCTTTTGCACTTTTGGGCATTCTGTATTAATGTTGGACCATGCCTCTTTAGGCAGTTTGTAGTTTTAGTGTGTTCCGAAGAAGGCATCATTATCCGTGCCGAAACCTAGATCAACATCCAGTTTCCATTTGCATTTCTATAATGCAATATATTGTCGTAAGATAATTTCTATTCAATATGTTTTGTACGTTTTAACTGTTGAGACAATAAACATACAGCTAGATTTAAGTCAGCATTCAAAGCCCAAATCTTGCCAAGAATAAATAAATATAAAATATAGTCTCCATAGATATCTAAAAATAATAATGTTGGTCTGTTTGAAATTTCTCCCAGACTTGAATTTCCAACACGAAGAGAATGCAAAGACTCATCCCTCAGTTCACCAGTATGCCATACCTTCATACATTGACTCTACTATCTACATTTGAACTTCACATCATTAACATAGAACACACAATCACAGCCATTTTTAGACACCATTCAACACCAAAGTCTAAATGCTTAAATTTTGTTTGTTTATTAGGTATTTCACTTTTTGCATTCATTTATTACTGTCAAGTCTTACAACATTTTACATATTGTGACACGTTAGTCTTTCCCAGTGCATCTGTTGAATATACAGTTCTCAGGTCTGATGTCATATCACATAGTGTAACTCCCACAATATTACCTTGAGGCAACTGCTTGCCACCTTCAGGTAGTTGCTGCTGGCAAATAGCAACTGTAGGAGTTCACTCTGCAGTGCTAGTCAACATTGTCTCTAATCACAAAAATTCATTTCTGTAAACTCTTTGAAACTCATTGTCAGCAAGTTTGAGGATGATATTATGGCCAAGTGCTTACTTCAACATACTCCTTATCCTTTTTTGGAACATTGTTCCAGGAAAAACAGCAATCTCTACAATATTATAACTTATTTCAATACATACAGTCATTATCACTTTCAAGGTATGCAAACTGATTGAGCAATTCATACTGTGTAATAGTGTTAGAGGTGTTAAAACTGTTAAAATATAAAACTGAATGTTAAGTCCAATGGTCTGCTGTGGCTGTATTTATTTAAGTTGATTACAGACACACACAACTTTTAAGTTGCATCTTCTGGTGTATATCCGTACAGAAAATGTTATGAATTAATATTTTGATAATGGAGAAATGAAGTTATCTGAAATCTCAAAGTATTGAGTGAACAAACTTAAGCAGGGAAGAAAATATTATGCATCTAGTTAGGAAACTAGGCGTGGATCACATATGCCCCACAAAGATTGAGCCAATATGTATTTAATAAATAAAATTTGTAATTTCATACCAAAAGAAGATTGGTTACAAATGCTGTGTCATTTGGTATAGGGAGTTGTTACAGAATGTCGCAGAGTAACAGTTGCAGTGGCTAGGCAGAGTTCTCAGCCTCCTTCGATTGACAAAAACCATCATCAATGATGAATGTCCACTCTGAAAAGCTAAAGAATAGAATTGCGAATTAAAAACTGGTACCTGATTAAAAAAACAGTGAAGCAGTAACTAAAATAAAAGAGAGATTGAGACAGTCCCCATGCAACATGGAACAACAACTGGATAACATTTATGAAGGGCATTGTCTGTTGCTTTACAAAGGCCCACAGGAACATATTTTAATGGGTAAAGTGATGACAGTTCATGATTTTAACACAGGTCACTTCCACTCTAAAAGTATGTGTATAGCATCTGAAATTACTAATTCTGAAAGTAAAATTAAAACAATCTGGAATGTGATAAAGGGAGAAACAAGGACTGTAAACTACACCAAAGACAAAAATATTGTTTTAACTGTTGACAACTCAGAGATAACTAATAGTGAGGAAATTGCTGAAATCTTTAACCAACATTTTTTAACTGTCCCAACACAGATAGGTTGCCATGGTTCTGTAGATAAAGCTGCCCATATAATGAAAAATAATTTTCCAGAACCTTTCAGTAAAATAAGTGTGCTTCCCATTACTGCCAATGAAATCAAAAAAATCATACAGTCTTTGAAAAATAAACATTCTGCTGGTATCGACGATATTTCAAGCAAGCTGTTGAAGGCTTGCTGTAGTGAAGTGACCAAAGTTTTGTCTCACATCTGCAACACATCCATGCAACAAGGAGTGTTTCCAGATAGAATGAAATACTCTGTTGTCAGGCCCCTGTACAAAGCAGGGGATGTTACAAATGTGTCAAACTATCGCCCTATCTCTCTATTAACAACATTTTCAAAAGTCCTAGAAAAAGCTCTGTACAACAGGATTGTGGCACACCTTGGTGACCTGAACATCATTAACAGTCAGCAGTTTGGTTTTCAAAAGGGAGTTTCAATAGATAACACAATTTTCTCATTCACAAATGATGTTCTAGAGTCTATAAACAGCAAGAGGCTGCCAATTGGTGTCTCATGCGACCTATCAAAGGCGTTCGACTGTGTAGATCACCAGATACTCTTCAAGAAGGCCTGTCATTATGGAATTACAGGACCTGTAGGGAACTGGTTAAAATCGTACCTCGAAAATAGGAAGCAGAAGATTATTCTAGATGTTTCAGATAGTGTATCACAATATACAGTGGACTCTGAGTGGGGAATTGTGCAGCATGGAGTGCCACAGGGATCAGTGCTTGGGCCCTTGCTGTTCCTCATATATGTTAATGACCTGCCTTTATCCATCAATAAGAAGTGTAAATTTACAATGTTCGCTGATGATACGAGCATTGTGGTGGATAATGTGTCAGCTACTGACTTAGAATCCGAGGTCAATGATATCCTTAAAGAAGTTCTGGGTTGGTTTAGTATTAACTCCCTTTCAATAAACCTGAAAAAACCAATTTTATCCAGTTCCAGACAACCCACAAAAACCCAAAAGAAATAGTTATCACACAGAATGATCAGATGATAAAGCAAGTGTACTTATCAAAATTCCTAGGCGTATACGTGGACAGTAGGCTGAACTGGGAACATCACGTTCTACAAACACTAAAACGGCTGACGTCGGCAACATTTGCTTTACGAATTTTGTCACGCTTCAATGACATTACCATCTCAAAGTCAGCTTACTTTGGCTATTTTCATTCAGTCATGTGTTATGGCATCATCTTCTGGGGCAATACACCTGCCGCAAAGAAAATCCTCACAGCACAAAAAAGAGCAATAAGAATCATTTGTGGTGTACCCCCACGAACCTCATGTCGAAATCTTTTTAAACGACTTGAAATACTGACAGCAACATCTCAGTACATATATTCACTGATGTGCTTCATAATAAATAACCCCACTCTGTATGAAACGAATTGCCTACATCATGAACATAACACCAGAAGAAAAGAGGATTTCCACTGTGAGTTAAAGAACTTGACACTTATTCAGAAAGGGGTAAAGTACGCTGGAACGAAAATTTTCAATTCCCTACCCAACAGCATCAAAAGTATAAGGAGTAGTACATCAGTATTTAAACGTAGCTTGAGAAATTATTTACTTGAGACCTCACTTTATTCACTAGAGGAATTCTTTCAGAGAAATAAGTAAAACCCAGATTGGAAAGATGTTTTTAAATTTTTTGACACTGTTTACTGTTAAACTAATGTAATAATGCCCTAATGTAAAAATTCCTGTTTTTCTCATTTCCATTTTTGGGTCACTTTTAAACCCAAAGTGGGGAGTTTTGATTACTGTTCAAGGTTAAAATAGATGCAATAACGCCCTAAATATGAAACTGCTATCTTCACATTTATGTTGACTAGTTTTTAAGCTAATAAGTGACTTTTGTGCACTGTTATTAATACTATAACAATGTCTTTATTCTATGTATTTTATTATGTACATTGACACGTTCCACATCTGAGTGACTTGCTCACATGTACAGATCTATGGAACAAGTATATAAATAAATAAATAAAATAAATAAATTTCTGGCAGCTGTTCCATTTTACATGGGGACTGTCCCAATCTCTTTTTTTATTTTAGTTACTGCTTCACTGTTTTTAATCAAGTATCATTTTTTTATTCCTAATTGTATTTCTTAGCTTTTAGCTTTTCAGGCAGGACATTCATCACTGATGGTGGTTTTT
The DNA here is from genome assembly GCF_023864345.2 of Schistocerca serialis cubense. Classification (NCBI taxonomy): domain Eukaryota; kingdom Metazoa; phylum Arthropoda; class Insecta; order Orthoptera; family Acrididae; genus Schistocerca; species Schistocerca serialis. Next base: position 80,486,495 of record NC_064640.1, on the reverse strand, counting down.
ATCAACTGAGGAAGGCTGAGAACTCTGCCTAGCCACAGCAACTGTTACTCTGCGACATTCTGTAACAACTCCCTATACCAAATGACATAGCATTTGTAAGTAACCTTCTTTTGGAATGAAATTACAAATTTTATTTATTAAATACATGCAGGCCCATTCTTTGTGGGGCCTATGTGATCTACATCAAGTTTTCTAACTAAATGTATAATATTTTCTTCACTGTTTAAGTCCTTTCACTCGGTGCTTTACGATATCTGAAGTAACTTCATTTCCCCATTATCAAAATATTAATTTTGTGTAAAGATATACACCAGAAGATGCAACTTTAATGTAGCAAAACCAGTTGTGTGAATCTCTAATTGACTTAAATAAATACAGCTACAGCAGACCATAGGACTTTTCGTTCAGTTTTATACTTTAAAAGTTTTAACATCTGTAAATAGGCATCTGTTGCACTGTATGAATTTGTCAATCAATTATGTATAACTACTTTAGCTCTGCCTGCCCTAGTTTCAAAGTTATCTGTAACACATTTCAATTGTTTATTTTTATTTTTAGATAACTGTTTTCAATCTACTTAGAGATCATCTTCAGATCTTAGTTTCTGTGAAGAGAAATAAAACATAATGCTTCAGTAACAATCAAAACAGACACTAAAATAAAATAGCGTAGTAAAAAAGTGCTGCTTATATACCATCGATGACCATAGGATGGGTTTGTGTGGAGCAGGTCCACCTGCACCACTGCTAAATACAGTTCGGCTGTTGGTAGTTAAATAGCAGAAGCCCCACCCATTGTCTCTGTCATAACGTCATTGGTAGCCAATGGCAATGAGATTTGATTACATTATGCGAAGAACGTGTATTAGGTGTATAATTATGAGGAGTTCAGTCCTTGAGAAAACAACATGGAATATTTTGATTTTATAAAGAATAACATACATTTTAAAAAGTGATAAAATAGAAATGAAACAGTCACTACCCAATGACAGGGCTCATTTAAACGAGGGCTGCCCTCTGCAGGGCCTCCTGGTAAACATAACCATAGCAGAGACAGGCAGTTGGATGCCATCAGCTTTGTAACCAAGGAGGCAATTCCATCATTAGTCAAACACGTTATGAAATCACACTGGAAATAAGGACCCCAGCTAATAACCATGGAAACAATGGGCAAGTACAGTCATCTGCCAACATCTGCAGCTTGTGTAATATATTTCTGTAATGCATATTTTCCATCAATTAGCTGCTGGATATGTCATTACGTTCACCCAGATATAATTGTTTCTTGTTTAAATGGACGAGTCACAGCTTACAATGAAAATGCAGACCTAAAGCATGGATTTCAACACACATCCACTTTGTACCAGTGGAAGATACTTGTATATACTAAGCCTGCACTAGATTCAAGATTGAAATAAGTTTTAGTTGCAAAGAGCAATAAAATTAATGACAGTGAAGGGGTGGTACAGTAAGAGCTATCCTGTATGACCATTTGGTAAATATTTATATATGTACATATAATTTGCAGTCTGTTATAGTGTTTTGTTTGCATGGAGATAACATTTGTCATTTAAATGGTCACATTGCTGTTTACAAATATAATAATACAGTCTTACATAATGGATAATGAAATATATGTTAACTTTTATGAAAGCACAAAATACACGCATACATCAAGAATCCAAATGATTTTAGAACATAGTTAAGTCTTAGCCACAAAGAATTATTAATAACAGTGATGAAGTGGTATAGTGAAAACGGTTCTGCAGAACTGTTAGGTATGTGTTTAGGTTATTACTTGTAATATGAAAGATTGAACCTGCAAGCAAGCAAGCAAACAAACAAACAAGAAAACACTGTCCGAACAGGCTTTCTAGGCCCAACAGTACCACCCGGCTGCCGTGTCATCCTCAGCTCTTGGGCATCACCAGATGCATGTGGGCAGCTCACCGCTGTCCTGGTCGTCATCAGTCGCAGGCTTTCAAGTTAAAATGAAATGGTGGCCCTCAACTACGTACCCTCCGACTCAGAGTTGAAATATTGAAAGTTTTGGCTGGTTTCATTGTCTAGAGGCTGGGCTACGTAGTTGCCGCATCACAAGCCAAATACTGCTGAGTCTACAGTATACAATATGAATATACACAAGAATCGAATGGTCGAAGGTTCTTATCACTCAGCAATTGCGAATTTTGAACGTAACATAAACATTTATACATGAAAGATTGCAATTAAATAAATTCTGCAGGTACTATTTTAATGACTTTAAATGATGAGTACGATAGCAGAAGTACCTTTAAGAATGCCCTTTATTACTATAAAACACTTATTGGTGTCGATGGTCCAGCCATTAAATAAAAGACAAGTTGAATAACAGGGAAACAATAGATTCCTATTTCACCTAATTAGTTATAAACAACAACATAGCCCACATGATATTCACTCTAAACACATACTACAACTTCACTGCAGAAGCCACGGAAATCTCACAAGTGCACAAGTCGGCACTACGAAATATTTCTATCTCCCGTGACCATGTGCAAACTGCTCCACTCTTCAAGGCTTTCCCGCAACCATGCGTCCGTCAAGCCGTACTGTCCAAAACTCTCCTGTGTCCTCTTCCGTACTGACCAGAACTCCTCTGTCCTCTCTCAAAATAATGCTCCTCACCCACCTCCATACAGTCTCTCCATGCGTCCTTTTTGGAACAATCGCTGTGATTGGCTAGAGCACTCCCGCCCTGACTCCAAGCCAATGCACACTCACAAACATAATGAAACCCATTCAAAATACTGGATTTACATTTAAATAATGTGAAACTAAATAAATATTCCTATATCTGGACCATAAACACACACTAATACACGTTATTAAATACATGAACAAATTAAATAAACATATATCAAAGGAATAGAACAGAAGTAAGCCTGAAGCTTAATGTCTCTGTGCTTTCTTTGACCTCCAATAACTCATGTACTATTCAAGTTACATGCCTGAAATTTATACCAATTTAGGTTTACACTAACAGTTTTCTAAAGACACATCAATCAATAAATCGGATGAACTGTTTAGATTTTGGAAATTCTTTGCTGGGTGTTACTTGTATCATTTATCATTAGATACTAAACTTTAAACTAATAAAGACATTGAAAATCTGATTACACCATCAGAATCATCATGCAAATAATGGTAATGTACATGTTTCTTTTTGAGGTATCATGATTCATTGGCTACTATTAATTTCTATACGAACTGTGAAATGTCTGCCATGATGGTTTCACAAAGTCCACCATCTTTGGCACTCTCGGCATACAAGTCACTTTCTCCGGCACAGCATCACCAAGGAATTCCCAGCCACGTAGTCAGCCTGGACGCCGGCTAACATTCAGCACCACGTGGCCACCGACGAGCCACGGCCCACCGGGAGAACCCAGCGCCGCCACGTTAACTCCCAACATAGAATATTTTCAGGGCGCCACAACTCGCCCGTTACCTCACACAGTTTTCGTGACCAGTACAGTACTATACTTACACACTATACAGAGTGTTACAAAAAGGTACAGCCAAACTTTCAGGAAACATTTCTCACACACAAAGAAAGAAAATATGTTATGTGGACATGTGTTCGGAAATGCTTACTTTCCATTTTAGAGCTCATTTTATTACTTCTCTTCAAATCACATTAATCATGGAATGGAAACACACAGCAACAGAATGTACCAGCGTGACTTCAAACACTTTGTTACAGGAAATGTTCAAAATGTCCTCTGTTAGAGAGGATACGTGCATCCACCCTCCGTCTCATGGAATCCCTGATGCGCTGATGCAGCCCTGGAGAATGGCGTATTGTATCACAGCCGTCCACAATACGAGCACAAAGAGTCTCCACATTTGGTACCGGGGTTGTGTAGCCAAGAGCTTTCAAACGCCCCAATAAATGAAAGTCAAGAGGGTTGAGGTTAGGAGAGCGTGGAGGCCATGGAATTGGTCCGCCTCTACCAATCCATTAGTCACCGAATCTGTTGTTGAGAAGCGTACGAACACTTCGACTGAAATGTGCAGGAGCTCCATCGTGCATGAACCACATGTTGTGTTGTACTTGTAAAGGCACATGTTCTAGCAGCACAGGTAGAGTATCCCGTATGAAATCATGATAGCGTGCTCCATTGAGCATAGGTGGAAGAACATGGCGCCCAATCAAGACATCACCAACAATGCCTGCCCAAATGTTAACAGAAAATCTGTGTTGATGACGTGATTGCACAATTTCGTGCGGATTCTCGTCAGCCCACACATGTTGATTGTGAAGATTTACAATTTGATCACGTTGGAATGAAGCCTCATCCGCAAAGAGAACATTTGCACTGAAATGAGGATTGACACATTGTTGGATGAACCATTCGCAGAAGTGTACCCGTGGAGGCCAATCAGCTGCTGATAGTGCCTGCACACGCTGTACATGGTACGGAAACAACTGGTTCTCCCGTAGCACTCTCCATACAGTGACGTGGTCAACATTACCTTGTACAGCAGCAACTTCTCTGACGCTCACATTAGGGTTATCGTCAATAGCACGAAGAATTGCCTCATCCATTGCAGGTGTCCTTGTCGTTCTAGGTCTTCCCCAGTCGCGAGTCATAGGCTGGAATGTTCTGTGCTCCCTAAGACGCCGATCAATTGCTTCGAACGTCTCCCTGTCGGGACACCTTCGTTCTGGAAATCTGTCGCGATACAAACATACCGCGTCACAGCTATTGCCCGTGCTAATCCATACATCAAATGGGCATCTGCCAACTCCGCATTTGTAAACATTTCACTGACTGCAAAACCACGTTCATGATGAACACTAACCTGTTGATGCTACATACTGATGTGCTTGATGCTAGTACTGTAGAGCAATGAGTCGCATGTCAACACAAGCACCGAAGTCAACATTACCTTCCTTCAATTGGGCCAACTGGCGGTGAACCGAGGAAGTACAGTACATATTGACGAAACTAAAATGAGCGCTATCATGGAAATTAAGTGTTTCCGGACACATGTCCACATAACATATTTTCTTTATTTGTGTGTGAGGAATGTTTCCTGAAAGTTTGGCCGTACCTTTTCGTAACACCCTGTATAAAATGTATGGCAACTACATGTATCTTACACTGGTGCAAAGTGGCTGTACATCTTTTAATCCATGCTTTAGGTGTCAGTTTTCCTTGTAAGCAGTGACTAGGCCATCTAAACAAAGAACAATCGTATTTTGGCAAACATAATGGCATAGCAAGTAGCTAATTTATGTAAAATATGCATTACACAAATGTATTACACTAGCTGCAGATTGTTACATACATCTGTTAGCACATGACGGTACTTATTAATCCCACGTTGTTTCCATGGTTACTAGCTGGCATTCTTCTTGCCAGTGGGAAATCATAACCTGTTTTACTAATGCTGGAACATATATCGTCTCCTTGGTTACCAAGTTAGCATCCTACCAACTGTTTTTGCAACATTTACTTTACCAGAAGGCCCTGCTCATTTAAATGAGCCCTGATCACTGGGTAGTGACTGTTTTTCTATTTTGTTGCTTTTCATAATGTGTGTTATTCTTTATAACTTGAAAATATCTGCTGCTGTTTTCTTAAGGACTGAAACACTCTTAACTACACCCCTAATAGGTGTGGGGCAAATAAAAGTGGCACAGAGAACGGAGTTCCAGTAAACAAAGAAACACAGCAAAGGAACAGAAATACAGTACTAACCTGACTATAGCAGATGTTGAAAGTGACCACCATTCATCTCTTTGCACTTTTGAGATCTGGTCAGTAAGCTGCTAAAGTGGATCAAAGCTGGACTGCTAGAATTGTTCAATCTCATCTGAAATATTCTGCTGTAGTTCTTGACGACCATGAGGGTTGTTGTGATACAACTTACACTTGAGGGCTCCCCCAACAAATTAATCACACACTGGCAGATCAGGTGGCCAGCTGTGGCCATGACCAGACAGACCTCTACTAACAACTCTGTCAGGTGTAAAGGTGTGCAAATGTGCTCCCAGGTTTGGCCAGCTGTATGGGCAGGTGCTCCATCCTGTTGGAAGTAACTGTAGTCACAGGGTGTGGTTATATGCACATATGCACATTCATGTCCAATTGTATCCACTCATCCACGTCACTTATTTGCTCCACCCTGTACATGTTCATCGCACAATGTGATCAAGTCTAATGGCCATCGGCTACCAATGATGTTATTTCAGAGACAATGGGCGGGGCTTCCACTATTTAGCTACCCCCTGCCAAGCTGTATTTAGCAGTGTTCTCTATGGGCCTGCTCCACACCTACTGTTCCTACAGTCATCAATGTTATGTAAGCAGCCCTTTTTTACTACATTATTTTATTTTAGCGTCCATTTTGATTATGTTTTATTTCTTTTCACAGAATGTAAGATCTGAAGATAATATTTTTAGAACACTGAAGATGGTCATCTAAAAATAAAAACAACCAAATTAATTACGATCATGACTTTGTGTATTTAAATAATTTACAATAGTCCTTTTCCAAGGACTGGGACCTCGAGCAAGTAGACAGCGATACAGGACTGAGCAAGGTGCCTCCCATAGTCACAAATTATTTTGAAGAGGACTATTAAGAGAAAGCACTACAGTCAGCAGTCTTAAAAACACAACACATTTGCACTGTGCGCTTGTGTAGCAGAAACAGTACCAATGTTTCTTCAGAGTTTCTTTTATCCTTATCCAAATATTCATTTTACAATTGTGGTGAAAAAAAGATAGGAAATGGACGTTTAGGAAGTAGGGAAAGACCCCAGAAAGCTGGGGCATGGAATGTACTGCAAGCCACCTCACACTTACTTATATTTGCAAGACAAGTTGTCACTATCTGACACCTGGCATATTCCACACCCTCAATCAGGGGCTGTTCAGAGGAACGCATTAACAATTGAGTTCAGTCCAGGGAAACCGAGTCCCTCACTATCACTGCCTTCTTGCCATGTTCTGTCATAATTTAAGAATAGGAAGAATCTTCGACATACAAAACATTAGTGTCTTTCAACCACCTGCAAAAGTGAGGAAATTGCTAGGGATTCCAGAAATTAGGAGCATAAGAAATTTTGTGTCAATGCAGAATGTCATATGTAACTAAAATGTGTCACACAGTGCAGGTCTTTTGCAACAAATACTACAGTCATGCACGTGTGGGCTAACTGGATAAATCTGGAGCAGCATAACAGTGTCTTAACACAGAATACATTGTTCTCTATGAAAAGACAAAAATTACATCCTCAAATGATCTTTTTACTTTCTTTGCAAGTTGACACATATCAACTTCTCAGGTTTCCAACTAGGTGAGTTCATCTTCAAACTGGGAGTTGACATAAGTGACAGTTGTCAAAATGTATAAGTACAGCATCCAAATCAAGACACACAATCTCTGAAAGTTTCTGTATGGTGGTCTCAAGTGCTTCATGTGCCTGCAATGCAATTTTATAAACCGCTCTATATAATGCCTCTTCACAGCTCTATAGACTGCTATCATTTTCACCCACAGCCATTTGCAGCTCACATTTGAAAGCTGTCAAAAGCACTGCCAGGTGTCAGATTTCCTCAGGTTGCCTCAACTGTAGGAGTACGTGTTAAAACTTCATGCTTGATGTGGCATTTTTTCAGTCATCTCAGTGCGGTATCTCTTGAACTGTATGTCTTGCAGTGATATGTTTGTGTAGGTACATTCAGTGGCATATATGGATAGTGTCACCAAAATATGTTGCAAATAGAATTGGTGGCACAGAAGTAATAAATCTTTTCATGAATCTCATTGTTTATGGCGTAATATCTCCTGAAATATCATAGGTAGGTGGTTCTTACCCCCACAACAGTTGTCCCCTGGCAGTAAGGGATAAATGTACCAAGTTTGGTTGAAATCGGTCCAGCGGTTTAGGAGGAGATAGAAGCGGAGAACACACACACACACACACACACACACACACACACACACACACATTTTTATAATACATATGGATATCCTCAGTTTCATAATTCTGAGACACGTTTTTGTAGGATACGATTAATATTCTCACACATGGTAACCCTATCATTACACATTTGGGATTCCAGCTAGGTACAGCCTGGAACCCTGCACCTGTTGCCACTAGAGCCCAATGAGGAAAATGAGAATAGCACATCAGAGTGGAGGACTCAAATAGCTACCAATTTTTGGTTCAGCTCCTATCTACAGTGAAGCCTGGCAGCAATGCCTAAAATATCACACATGGGTGGAAGGCCACATCTCTTTTCTCAATAGGAAGCTTTGGGCATGCTACTGTCACCTGTTAGGACAGTAGTCTGTCACACACACGTAACTTCTGGACAAGGCCTTCATAAGATCACCACAATGTGGACACCAGCAGTAATGAGCAGCAACAACTTAAAGATATCTCACAGTTGCTTCAAAGAAATATCATGGACCGACATAACATAATCTAGCAGCAGAATCAACAACCATATATTTTTAAAACATTTACTGCAAGTCTAAATGTTCATCTCTGTCATACAATTCTGTTATTGAGATTTCCCAGGTGATACAACTTTTATTTTTTAGTTTCCAATTCCAACATACTCATTATACACACACTATGATGGGTTCATTGTAACCTATGTATTTATGACCTACATTTGCTGTCTGTCAATACATTGTCCACTGATGATTGAGCACAAACCTGTAAATCCGTTGTTCATCTTACAAGGCAAGTGCCCTAGCTCAAACAACTAAAACCAAATAATTATTTTAAAATATCATTTACCTGTAAAATTTTACAATCTGAGGTTAATGAATTTACAGAATAAAGAAACATGAGTCACAGAGAAACAAACGTGTGTAACAAACAATTATGATCAGCAGGACCACAAAAATCATAAATGAGGTATTATTGGTATAATGATAAGTATTTGCTTGAAACAGTGTACGTTGACACATGAAGTATTTGTGGAGTCCTATTTCCTTATTTAAAAAAAATTAAAAATAAATCTGTGTTGTATGTTCTTCACTTATTCGTCACTGAAGTGTAAATGTGGAGTGTTACTGATGTGACTGCAGTGAACTTTAGTATTTAAGTATTGCAGTTCAGATACACTGAAAATGATGTAGCATGTCCATGATACCCTCGTCTACTATGCATACTGTTTCACACTGTTGTGTTTTAACACTTCATTTAAACTCTACATTTGCACTCTGATGACGAATAAGGGAGGAACATACAACAACACAGCAGCTTCTGGGTATGTGAGTATTGCATGTGTCAACATATTGTTTCAAGTAAATGTTTAACTTTCTATCAAATAATACCTCTAATGGCCTTGCTGGTAAGAAATGGTATTTTACACATTGCAGTTTCTTCAGCGATTTGGGCTTTTGTACTCTTTACATTCATTAACTTTTGAATATTTATTGTATACAAATTTGGAGTTTTATAGATAAATGACTGAGGGGTCGTACATTGGACATTCCTGTAAAATCTTTTTATTGAGATTTAGCCAATTGAGCTGGGGTATTTCTGTTGTTAATTACTTTTCACTTCTCATGAGCATAATTAAATCACTGTTTTGCTCATAAAAAAGACTGTTCCATTTCTTCTTCTTCATAACAACACTCAATGTTGCTACTTTTCACTGCAACATCAGCAACTCCTTAATCTTTTTGAAAGTGTGTTTCCATGCCATGTTAGCAATCTAATTCCTCATTACGCTGGTTCTGCAAAACACATTCTAGAATAACATAATAATGATATGCTCTACTGATTTTAAGCGCTCAAATTATTCTTGCACAGACACTATTTTCTACTTTACCTACTTAAGACAATTTCATACCAGAACTGCAAACCTTTTACATACAATATAAATGCTAATCAAAGACTCAACACACTTCTTTATGTAGAAAATTTTATTTTTTCATGGAGATGATAGATAACAGAGCAATGAGACATACCTTGAGAAAAGGAGGAACTATTGCTTTTAATTTATCTTCACTGACTGCAGAGAATGCTACTTTCAACATCTTCCTTCTGTTATTGATAAAGGAACTGATAGGTTTCAATTCTTCTTCAGAGGATGAACAGCTCTCATCAGCATTATCTGTTGACTCTTCATCCTGGAACAATACAGCTGATTGTATTATAATTGTTCCTGAAGGTACTACAAAATCATTATTAATATATGGCAATGGCAATTTAATTTACTAATTAATCTGTAGATCTATTTTCATTATACATAATCAGAAACAGGAAATCTGCAAATGTGACCCAAGGTAGGCAATATAAAATGGCTGTAGAAGCTATTACCAAGCAGTATATATTCCTCTCACTTAACACAAAACGCACTTCTTTATAATCATAATTCCAACTTGATACAACCAAAAATAAGCTTCAAATATGTACTGCCAAGTAACACAGGAAAGCAACTGTCAAACAAATTTGTTTTTAACAGCACAGTATGTATCATTAGCTGCATCCAAAGCTGTTACATCCTCTTTTTGGATGAAGCTGTGATACAGTGCATTCAGGAAACCAAGAATATGGATGGGAGAGGTTTGTTTTGTTTTGTTTTGGAACACAAAAACAACTAAGGTCACACCGCCCACATTAGAACATGAAGACAAAAAAGGAATTAAAAGTGAGTACACATTAAGCCCAATCAATGGAAGGAATGACAGCTAAAAACAAGGATTTCCTCTTGGAGAAAGACCCACAAAATATGCTGTAGACACACGGGAGGTCGCGAGCTCAAGATTAAATGATCTTCACTATATTGCTACAACAGACAAAAATAAAATGCAGTCTACAGCCCACATGTTGTTCGCTAAAACAGCCGATAACTCAGACAGCAAACATACATTACAACGTAAGTGGTTTTTTTTAAAAAAAAAAACAAGGGCATTCATTGAGGTAATGATGAAATGTCACAGGTTGAGCACAATGAGCACAAAGTGGTGGTGGATCACCATTTAACAAAAGGCGATGACTGAAACAACAGTGCCCAATACACCAAAGTGACATCACCTGATAACAGACAGCAAAACTGAGACCATGGGAAGAAATGGAAGAACTAGCGGGCCAAGGTAAGAGGACTGCACCCTCAGCAGCAGCGATAGCAGCTTCATTTCCCATTAGTCAACATGAACAGGAACCACACAAACATAACAGTGGCTCCCTCAAGAGTGAGCAAGTGCAAGCTACACAGAGGCTCTGAAGAGCACTGAGAGAATCGAAGCAGATGACATAACTTAAAAGCTTGTGTTGCCATATGCACTGCGTGGCCTCATACAGGGTGAAGAGCTATGCCATAAATACTGAGCAGCATTCCAGAAGCCGATGCCAAAGGTCTGTGCCAATAACGAAGGCACTCCCGACACCACGGTCAGTCCGAGAGCCATCAATGTATACAAATGTATTATTGCTAAGTTCTGTGTGAAGGTTGAGAAACTTACAGCGCGATAGACTAAATCTGGACTAGTGTCCTTACAAAGGGACTGAAGTCCAAGGTGAACATGGACCACTGCATGAAGCCAAGGTGGTAAAGGGTTCACACCCATTGGGAAAGTGGCAGGTAGTGTGAAGTTAAGCTGCCAGAGCAGTACCTGAAAGTGAACTCCAGGAGGTAGCAGAGAAGAGGAATGGGAGTCCAGGCACAGAAAACAAATGGCATGCATATCTGTTGAGGAGAAAATCACAGCAGTCCGACAGCGGTATTTCAGCAGCTTCTACATACAGACTCTCAACTGGGCTAGTGTAAAAGGCACCAGTGGCAAAACAGATGCCACGATGGTGGAAAGTATTGCGATAACATACGAGGGATGGACATGCAGATGCATAAACAAAACACTCATAGTCTAGTTTCAAATGGATAAGGACCGGTACAAATGGAGGAGGGAGGTATGTGGTCTAATCTGCTCCCCTGGAAGTACGGCTGAGGACATGTAGGCCATTGAGGGACTTTGTACAGCAGGCGGCCAGGTAAGACATGTGGGAGGACCAAGAAAGTTTCCTATTCAGCATGAGCCCCAGGAATTTCATAGTTTCAGCGAGTGAAAGAGCAACAGGCCCAAGATGTAAAGATGGTGGAAGAAACCCATTGCACTACCAGAAATTCTTATAAATGGTTTTGTCAGTAGAAAAGTGAAAGCCATTGTCAATGCTCCATGAGTAAAGACAATCGAAACATCATCACTGTAGATGCCACTCCAGGGGACAACTTCGTGGAGAACTGCAATAGATCACAAAATTGTCAACAAAAAGGGAGCCGGAGATACCCGATGGGAGACAGACTATTATAGGGTTAATGGCTATAGCAAAGCAGACGATGCTCAGGACAGAGCCCTGAGGCACTATTTTCCCGGATAAAGGCATCTCACAAGGTGGGACCCACACTTACCTTGAAAACTGTGTCTTTTAAAAATTCCTGAAGGAGATAGAGCAGGCAGCCATGGAAGCCCCATGTGTACAGAGTATGGAGGATACCAGTCCTGTAGCAGGCGCGGAAAATTGTTCCTGACATGGGTTGACAAAGTGATGAGATGGTCAACTGTAGAATGGCATGTCTAAATCCGCATTGTGCAATGGTTAGTAGATTGCAAGACTCGAGCCCAATACCAGCCAGGCATGAATCATACATTCAATTACCCTGCATAAGCAGCTGGTGAGAGAAATGGAGTGGTAAATAGAAGGAAAGTGTTAGTCCTTACCAGGATTAGATACTGGTGTGACAATGGCTTCAAGCCAGCATGTGGAAAACACATCATGCACCCAGATGTGACTGTATGTAGAAAGGAGAAATTGCTTGCCTGCAAGAGCAAGGCACTGCAACATCCGAGTGGAAACATTGTCCGGCCCTGGGGCAAAAGATTGGGATGATGTAAGAGCATGATCTAGCTCTCACATAGTAAAGGCAGTATTGTAGCATTCATGATTCTGAGAGGATGGGTATCACCTTAGACTCCTCCACTCACTTCTGATGGAGGAAGGCATGGTGACAGTGGGTGTAGCTCAAAATCTCTGCAAAATAGCAGTCCAAGGTGTTGGAGATAGCAATAGGGTTCAAAATGACATCATCCACTATGGTCAGGCCAGAAATTGGGGAATGAACCTTGGTCCAGAGAGCCATCAGTGTTTGGCCCACATGGCCAAAGAGGGAGTGGAACTGTTAAACGAACTAGTAAATGAACTCCAACTAGCTTTTTTGCTATCCTAAAGAATGCGATGACACTGGAAATGCAACTGTTTATAATGAACACAGTTCACCATTGTAAAATGACGATTAAAAATGCTGGGAGCATGTCTCCATGCATGAATTGCGTCACAGTACCACAAGACAGGAACATGGTGTGGTAAAGGTGAAGTGCAAAGAAGGGAACGTTCTGCGAGTAACGGTAATGTTTGTAAGGTATTCTACCTTGGCTTCACAACTGGCAAAATGATCATCAAAGTTCACCAAAGAGGAGCAAAGTCTCCAGTTGGCCTTAGATAGCTGCCAATTGGGCTTGCACGTTGGAGTGATGGGAGTCAGCAAACGAACAGCACTTGGGAAATGGTTGCTCAAGTGCATGTCAGAGAGAAAAGGTCACTTGAGATGATGGGCAAACTGGGCAGTGCAGAACGAGAGATCCAAATGGTAATAGGTGTGTGTGGAGTCTGAAAGTAATGTGGGTGCTCCAGCATTAATGCAAATGAGGTTGAGCTGATTGAGGTCACCCAAGAGATTCTGAGAGAGCCCCAAAGGGGACAGTGCACATTAAACTTTCCAAGCAGCAAAAATGGGTGAGGGAGTTTCCCAGTAAGCTTAAGAAAGTCTGTCCTGGTGACACCGGGTGATGGAGGGATGTAGACAGGATAAAGATAAAAGCTGAAGTGAGGAAGGAAAATGCTGACTGCAACAGTTTGCAGCCGGGTGTTCAGTGAGATGGTTTGATTATGATCATCATCCCAGATGAGCACACCATGACTCCCTCATGGGATGGAATGCCGTCCTCACGGAGAAGATCAAAGTAGACCAGAAAGAAATGCGAGAGGTCAACGTGGTCGTGAGCATGAAATTTTGTTTCCTGGGCACAGAAAACAAGTGGACACTGCCATTTCAAGAGCAGCTGTAATTCCTCGTTGCTGGATCTAACACTATTGATTGCAAAATCATCTGCTACACATGTAGCAGGTCAGAATTGACAGAAAGAATACTCTCATGAAGGCCTTTTACATCCCTCCAGCCAACAATGTGCCAGAAATTTGCTAGCTTGTTGCACAGCTGGAGGAGAAGGACACAGAGAAGCTACCATGACACTGGGTGATTTCACAATCACGGTGCTGAATTTGAGGTTGCAAGTCTGCATGGCCATGTCCTTTGTGGCTGGTTGGTTTAAAGAGGGGGGAGGGACCATACTGCTGGGTAACCAACTTGGACACGGAAAGTATGGAGCGACAGGAAGTTTTGGATAAAAACTGAGAGCGGGCCTGAGAGACCCGACTCATACAATGTGGCAAGGATATGAAGTTGCCACATTGTGTCATATGCTTTACATAGGTAAAAAAGGTAGGCAATCAGATGTTAGCATCTGGAAAAGGCTGTTCAGATGGCAGACTGGAGGAGCTCAAGATTATCAGTGGTAGAGCAACACTGGCGGAAGCCAGCCTGACATGGAGCCAGTAGGCCATGTGACTCCAGGAGCCAAGCCAACTGCCGACACACCATACGTTCCAGCAGCTTACGAAGAAAGTTCGTGAGGCTGATGGGCTGGTACCTATCGACATCAAGTGGGTTTTGACTGGGTTAGAGCACTGGAATGATAGTGCTCTCCCGCCTTTGTGATGGAAAGACGCCACTGCACCAGATCCGGTTGAAGACGATGAGAAGATGTCACTTGTAGTCAGATGAGAGATGTTTAATCATCTGACTGTGGATCCAATCCGGCGCAGGAGTTGGGCCGGGGCAATTTGCAAGGGTGTTGAGGAGTTCCCACTCTGTAAATGGGGCGTTATAGGGTTCACTGTGGCGTGTAGAAAACAAGAGGATTTTCCCTTCCATTACAGGTCATCCACAGAGTATGTATACTTTCATAGAGAGGGTGTTTATCTTAGTAATGTGGATCATTACCTCTCAATAATGTGAATCATTACCTGCTTATATATATATATATATATATATATATATATATATATATATATATATATATTTACAATGGTAAATATTTCTGTGTGTCCTTATTTTTATTTAGGTATACTGTCAAAGCAGCTGAAGAAATCTACTGATTAAGTTTTCAGCTTTTCATATTTTCTGTAATGTGAACATATCTCCTGTTGTTCCAGTAACATCCATTTTATGACCTTTATTTAGTCAGTGGGCAACTTTGTCATTTTGCTCCACTCTTCCAAATAGGTTTCTTGTACTGTCTGCATGTGGTGGTGCTATTGCTGATGCGTTTAGTCTTTAATGTGCTCTGTAAACTAGGTGTTGAAATTTTCACCTGTTTGTCCTGGGTAGAACATGGAGCACTCCTGGCATGTTATTCTGTACATTTCAGAGTCTGAATATGGATCATTATTATACCTTATGCTATGTATTAGTTTTTGTTGTAGTTCATTAGTTAGAGAGAAGCCAATTTTTACTTTGTGGTTTTTGACATGGTGTTCTTTTTTATGTATATTGTAATTCTTGCTATTGACACAAACTGTAAGTGTTGCTTATATCTTTTTATAATTTTGAAACGTTCTTTTCACCTGAAATTTTTCTGTAGTCATGAAATTTTTACAACAGGTGCTGAATAACAATTCCTTGACAAACTGGTCACATATTACAGAATAATTTAAACAGCAACTTATGGTGTTATATAATGTCATTCCTACAAAAATAACCAACTAGACTGAATAGAATAGTAGACACAGTATCTATGAAAACCCAAGATAAATTTGCAAGACAATGAAACTGAAATATACGGCAGTTATGAGGTTTATGTCCCCGGCTGAGGGCCTCCCTTGGTATTTGTCAGGATTATGTGAATATTGGGTCCATGAGGTACAGAAATACATGGACTACGAGATATTAACCATCTCCACTTTATTTCTATAAATACATTTATAATAACATGCTCACTACGCCGTCCTGTCATAACTGTGTCTGAAGTCCTACCATGAACAAATTTGGATGTCAAGACTCCATTGTGAGCCAAAAAAGACAAATTCTGCATCAAAACCACATGCATTGGAAACAGTTCTGCCTGTGCAGGTGGCCAGCAAGACAATTCAACACAACATGACTACCATGTGCATGGAAGCGCTCTGCGGCCAGCATTTACTGCACCACAGTTCGTCACCATTCCACAATAATGCCAACTCGCATTCTTAACCACACGTGTGGCTGTGTCCAATCCTGTGACAATTACATCACACCCCTCAAAGAAGATGAGCTACCACATGTGATTAGTTTAAAAGAGGACAGGAGGAGGAGGGAAGGGGGGGGGGGGGGGGGGGGGGGAAAGAGACCAAACTGCGAGGTCATCGGTCCCTTGTTGCCAGTAAAATAATTACACAACGGAAAGAAGAAAAGAAAGGAGAGGTACAGCATAATAACAGAAGAAATGAAGAATCAGAAGAACGATAGGAGGACAACCAACATTACTATGGACAAAACAGGAAAAGAAAACCACAGAGAGAAGCAAGAAACAGGTAAAAGGGGTAAAAACAAGAGAGCAGATGACAATGGCTGGCCAACCACAAGAATAAAAAGTAAAAGCCAGCCACTCTGCGACACATTAAAAAAAAAAAACACCCTAAAAGCATTAGAGTGGAGAACACAGAGGGACAAAGGACAGGCGCTAACACTTACACAGAATGATAAAACCCACCATCACATATAAAACGTAAAACTAAATTAGCCGATAAGGTGTCATCAGCTAAAATTAATGCCAATGAGTCTGGTAATTGAAGAGTCCATCGCAGGGCAACCAAAGAAGGACAGCTCACCATGATATGGGCCACTGCCAGCCGGGCGCCACACCAACACTGAGGTGGGTCATCACAGCACAGGAGGTAGTTGTGTGTCACCCAAGTGTGGCCAATGCGGAGCCGGCAGAGAACCACAGAGTCCCTGCAAGAGGCCCTCATGGAGGACTGCCACACATTTGTAGTCTCCTTAATGGCATGCAGTTTGTTGTGCATGCTGAGGTTATGCCAATTCATCTCCCAAAGCCACAAAACCTTGTGGTGTAGTACTGAAAGTAGGTCAGTTTCAGAGAAGTTGATCCCCATATGCGGTTTCCAAGTAGCCTGTTTGGCCAGCCTGTCAGCAAGTTTGTTGCCTGGGATTCCGATGTGACCTGGGGTCCAGACAAACATCATTGAACAACCAGACCATTCCAGGGCATAGATGGACTCCTGGATGATCGCTACCAAAGGATGACGAGGGTAGCACTGGTCGATAGCTTGTAGGTTGCTCAAGGGGTCAGTAAACAGAAGAAATGACTCCCCAGGGCATGAACGGATGTGCTCAGGAGCACAAGATATAGCCACCAGCTCATCAGTGAAAACACTGCATCCATAGGGCAAGATGTCCTCCATGGGCATATGTGAAGCCGACGTGACCATCAGCCATCGAGCCGTTGGTGTAAACCACTTCATGACCTCGGGGCATGTTAAGAATTGAGAGGAAGTGGCAGCGGAGAGCTGCGGAGTTAGCCGAGTCCTTAGGGCCATGTGAAAGATCCAGGCAAAGCCGCGGCCTGGGTGTACGCCATGGAGGTCTACGTGAATGGACCTCAAGTATAGGTGGTAAAGGCAAGGACTCCAGTTCAGAAAGAAGGGATAGGACACAAACTGCAATTGGAAGCCCTGATCTGGGACACTGATGTGGGAGATGAACTGCTGTGGGTGGGAAAAGCAGACGGCCATTTGGATGTGCAGGAGAACTATGAATGTATGCAGTCAGCAGTTGTGCATGCCTAACCTGTAATGGAGGGACTCCGGCCTCCACAAAAACACTGGTCACTGGACTCGTCCTAAGAGCTCCTGTCGCTAGGCAAACACCATAGTGGTGCACTGGATTGAGTAAACGCAATGCTGAGGGCGCCACCAAACCATAAACCAGACTCCCATAGTCAAGGTAGTATTGAACAAGGGCTCTGTAGAGCTGCAGCTATGTGGAGTGATCTGCACCCCAATTGGTGTTGCTCAGGCAGTGGAGGGCACTGAGGTACTGCCAGCACTTCTGCTTAAGCTGACGAAGGTGAGGAAACCAAGTCAACTGGGCATTGAAAACCAGTCCTAAGAATCAATATGTCTCCACTACAGTGAGTGGATCATCATTAAGGTAAATTTCTGGTCCTGGATGAACGGTATGACACTAACAGATGTGCATAAGACGTAACTTGGCAGCCGAAAACTGGAAACCGTTGGCTACAGCCCATGAATGCGCCTTGTGGATGACTCCCTGTAGGTGCCGCTAAGCAACACCTGTAATGGAGAAGCAGTATGAAATGCGTACAGAGAGGGTGAGACGGATGGCCCTACAGCTGCAATTAGACCATTAAAGTCCACTAAAAATAGAGACACACTCAATACAGAGCCCTGCAAGACCCCATTCTCCTGGATATGGGGAGAACTATGGGGGGCACCAACTTGGACACGGAAAGTATGAAGCGACAGGAAATTATGGATAAAAATCAGGAGCGGGCTTTGGAGACCCCACTTGCATAATGTGGCAAGGATATGAGGTCGCCATGTGGTGCCATACACTTTTAATAAATCAAAGAAGACGGCAACCAGGTGTTGGGATCTGGAAAAGGCTGTTTGGATGGCAGACTTGAGAAACACAAGATTATCAGTGTCAGAGCGACCCTGGCGGAAGACGCCCTGGCACGGAGCCAGTAGGTCACGTGTCTCCAGGACCCGACCCAACCCAACTGCCAACACACCATACATTCTAACAGCTTACAAATAACATTGGTAAGGCTGATGAGCTGATAGCTATTCACATCAAGTCGGTTTTGACTGGGTCTGAGCACCGAAATGATGGTGTCGCCCACCATTGTGATGGAAAGAGGCCATCGCACCAGATCGGGTTGAAGATGATGAGATGTTGCTTGTAGTCAGATGAGAGATGTTTAATCATCTGATTGTGGATCCCATCTGACCCAGGAGCCATGTCGTGGCAATGTGCAAGGGCACTGAGGAGCTCCCACTCCGTAAATGGGGTGTTATAGGATTCACTGTGGCGTGTAGTGAACGAGAGGACTTTCCCTTCCAGCTCCTGTTTGAGAGTGCGAAAAGCTGGGGGGTAATTCTCCGATGCAGAGGCTCCAGCTCAGTGCTCAGCAAAGTGCTCGGCAATCCTGTTTGCCTCGATAGATAACACGACATTTATGGTAACACCTGGAACAGCTGTTGGGGTCTGGTACCCGAAACACGTTTGATCTGTGCCCAGACTAGGGAAGGTGACGTGTTGCACACAATGGTCGAGACGTATCTCTCCCAACACTTCTGCTTCCGTCATTTGATAAGTTGGTGAATGCGGGCACAGAGCCGTTTAAAGGCTGTGAGGTGCTCCAGGGAATGGTGCTGCTTATGCCGCTGTAGAGCTCACCGACACTCCTTAATTGCTTCAGTGACTTCCGACGACTATCAATGAACTGCCTTACACCAGGGGCACCCTAAAGAGCGAGGGATCGCGTTTTCTGCCCCAGAAACAACTGTTGTAGTCACCTGCTCAACCATCACATTGGTGTTACGGTGGCTAGATGGAAGAAGTCCTGGGCTACAAATTGATAAATCAAAAGCCGATTAACTACCATGAGCCACACTGAAATGTGTGGGAGCCCCAGTATTTAAGAGGCAGAGGTTGAACTGAGATAGTAAAGTTTCGACATATTTGCCTCTGACAGTAAGCACGGTGCCACCCCGTAATGGGTTATGGGCGTTAAAATCTCCCAAAAGTAGGAAAGGTTTAGGGAGTTGATCAATCAGTGCAGTTAATACATTCAGGGATACTACACCATCTGGAGGAAGATCTACATTGCAGACAGTTATTTCCTGCTTCGTCCTTATTCTGACAGCCACAGCTTCAAGAGGGGTTTGAAGGGGCACATGTTCACTACAGACTGAGTTCCGGACATAAACACAAACTCCACCTCACACACTATTATAGTCATGAAGGTCCCCGTAGTATCCCTTATAGCTGAGGAGGGCAGGGGTCCGCATTGCTGGGAACCAGGTTTCCTGGAATGCAATGCATAAACCAGCTGTGAAGCTTATCAGATGCCATAGCTCAGCCAGGTGGTGGAAACACCCGCAGCAATTCCACTGGAGGATGACGTCATCGTGAGACTGGGAAGGCATTGAACATTCAATAAGGAGTTTACACCTCAGGGACACCCACTGCCACCGACTTTTTGCCCAAACAGTCTATATCCATTTTGTCTGAGGGTTAGGCGAGACCTAGGTCCTTGTGGACGCCAGAATCTCCACCTCAACCACAGATGCAGAGCTTTGAGGTAGCGGTGGTGTGGGTGCCACCGCAATTCCCTTGGTCTAGGTGACCTTGTTTTTGGATTTCTCCCTGTGACCGCTGCTTTTGGGCTCTATTGCCACTAGCAGGTGTCATCTTTCCCACTAGCACAAACCTGGGAAGGGAGTGACCCAAGGGACCCCTTCATAGCAAGAGCAGCTGAAGAAGTTGTACGCTTCTCCAGCTTAGAAGTGGGGACGGATGTCACCCATGGTTTGAGGGGGGGTGGGGGGGGGGGGGGTTGTTGCTCCTGAAGTAGGTGGTGCAGGAGCAGCAGGGAGGGACGTGCCCCCCACCATCAAGGGGGCAGGTGAAGTCTTCTGGTTCTGAGAGGTGACAGAAATGTGAGGAACTGATAAGGTGACAACTGTTCTCACAGTGGCGGTGTACGAGGAGGTCATAGCCACAGAATGTAGGCACTCAAATTTCCTCTTAGCCTCAGTGTACGTCAGTCGGTCCAGGGTCTTATATTCCATGATTTTCCTCTATTTCTGTAAAATCCTGAAGTCTGGCAAGCAAGATGAATGATGCTCTCCGCAGTTGACACAGATGGGAGGCTGGGCACATGGAGCATTGGGATGCGATGGACATCGGCAATCTCGACATGTGACGCAGGAAGTACAGTGGGAAGACATACGGCCGAACTTCCAGCACTTAAAGCACCGCATTGGGGGAGGGATATATGGCTTGACATCACAGTGGTAGACCATCACCTTGACCTTCTCGGGCAATGTGTCACCCTCAAATGGCAACATCAAGGCACCAGTGGCAACCTTATTATCCCTAGGACCCCAATGGATGCGCCGGACGATATGAACACCTCACCACTCTAAATTGGTGCTGTTTTTATCAAGACTAATCCAGAGCACATTTTGGACAAGCATTCCACCTTCCCAAACTTGTTCTCAAAATGCTCCACAAAAAACTGAGGCTTCATGGATATGGAAGATTCCCCATCAACTCTCGTACATACGAGGTACTGGGGCAAATAAGCTTCACTGCCATCCTTGTCCTGGCATTCCTCTCATGGTGTGGCCAGGGAGGGGAATGATTTGGGGTCTTATTTCTTAGTACTGAAGTTAGACTTCGCCCACTTAGAGACTGCTGGCGGCAAACCACCAACAAGAGATGATGTACTATGGTTCATAGTGTGTCATCCGCCCTGATGCCACCCACTCCGACCAGGGGCTACCCACGGGCGCCACCCAGCCTCAGCAAGGGCCACTTTGCAGGATGGCCATTGCTGGGAGTCCTGATGTGCAGGGAGATGGGCATCTACTCCATGGCATACGTGGGGAGTTAACGGCGCAGACATCAGCAGAGTGATCGCTGTGTTGTCAGGAGGCTACAACTAACAGGGTACAGGGCGGCCCCACAATAAACTGGCTACCATGCTGGATTTGAGGTGCTAAGGAGTCCATGGTCATTGTCAGTGCAGAAAGTGACACCCACGAAGGTGTCTTCACCCAAGAGATGGAGAATCAGCGGGACTGCACGAGAAAGTGGGCTCAATGGATGATGGACACGATGCATCATTTACAGCACCCTTCTGCAATTGGATCGCTCTTCGGGAAAATTTAGAAAGATGGAGGTCAGACCTGATGGGGGGACCTTCACATTAAGGCCAAAACGTGTGAGACTCCTTTTAGTCCCTATTCTAACCCCCGGATCCACAGGGGGGGGGGGGGGGGGGGGGGGGTTACCAAATGTGGCTCAAGAAGAGCATCTGTGCATCATGAACCTGTTTCACCAGTTGTGGTGTGAGAAGGCATTGCAACGTTTATCTCCATTTATAGACACAGTAATGATTGGTACTGACGAGCAAGCTTTTAAAATCACTACTTGGTACACAACATATGCTGTAGACATGACAAATTAATAAAAGTAAGAAGAACACAAAACTGACAACTATGTATGGATTAATATTACTTGAAGATTCAAAAGACTTAATCCTATTTACTGCTCAAATGAAATGTAACTCATTATTAGTAGTCATTATATATCCATAATTAAATCATTATCCTTGGGAAAAATGGACAGGGAATGGTTTGCACATGTTAGTATGTATGATTTGTTATAGGAAACTGGTAAGATTCTCCTTAATGGGAGCTATCCAGCTGCATGAAGATTATTTGGCAATACAGAAGGCATATCAAACAGATCCCATGATAAATCACAGTGGGTGGCTTTTAAAATTAATCCACTATCATTTAATTTGAATGTGAAAGGTTGATCCAGAGTACCAGAAGTTGTACACGTAAATGTGCCACCAAAAGTCGAATTGAAAGAGTAAATTGCACATTCAGAACATCGTTCAAGAAATGTGGTAATACAAATACATTAACTTCCTAGGGCAATAATCTCTCTGAGGGTTATAAATTAACAATTCTTTCTCATAGCTATACACTACTATCTAAAACTACTGACAATCGTGGGCAAATTACCTTATGACTATGTTTGCATGTATACAGATCATGCTCATTTACAGATACAAAAAATACCTTTGATCCATACTGATTAGTAAGTAATCCTCCAGCTGACACATGACATGAAGGCCTGCTTGTTGTGACATGGCAGGGTAAGTACAAATTTTACACATTTAAAAATTATGCTTTTAATTCATCTTCAATCATTAAAGAGTGTGTTTTAGTTAACTTGTAGTAAGCATATAAATTATAAGAATTAACAGGGCAAATCATAGTAGTTGTTGCATCTAACTTACATTCAGTTAACAATAATATCTGTAAGGACTGATCTGGATGCAATAGTACACTGTTTAAGCAATCATTTGAACAACTTTCTAGAGCTGTTCTTAAATTAAAAGCATCAATTCTAGCATTTGATAGACTATCAATAATTCTTAAAAGCAGAGTGTTTGAATCTAAGTGAGCACTAACAGCATTTAATTCTTCAAACAGCTCGCGGATGGTGCATTCATCTCATGACGAATCATGTTGAAATGCGTAATAAATTGCTTTAAAATTTGTTCAATAAAAACTGAGTGATTAGTAATGGTATTTTGCATATTCCTTAATACAATTACTTCATTAGACAGGTTAATTGAATTCATATTAGATTGTTATTCAAGGGCTAAAACTTTAAGTACTAAACGCAGTACAAAGGAAATTTCCTCCAGTATCAAACCAGTTGCACCTGATCACAGTAGTGTGTGGCAAAAGATTTAAGAAACAGCTAATCCCTTTTTCATAATTAGCAAATTTGGACTCTAGCTGCATTTTGATGGCAAGCCAACGGTTATACCAAGACATTCCCATTCTTAAAACTGTGTCATTATCTATGCCTGAATGAACCAAATCAATTAGCGTTTTTAAAGAAATGAATTATTGTTGAATCTTCCTCAAATTGTACTTAAGTACAAGTTTAACATTATTTGTTGAAACTACCACGTCAGAGTGGTCCAAACAAAATACCTGTTGTCTGTGGTACCACCACCACCACCACCACCACCACGACTACTACTACTACTACTACTACTACTACTACTACCACCACCACCACCACCACCACCACCACTATAGCATTAAAGGAACACACTGTCATGGTAAAAATTAGAACTATAGCAAACATGCTTAATCAGTTCTTAACACTGGAGTTAAATAATGAATATAATACAAATGTGTATATTATGGTAACCTGTGGAATAAGATTTAGTTACACTTGCGCACCTTATATAATAGCTGCAATCTTTCTTTCTTTTTTTTATGGTTTTAGGGTGCAAAACTGCTACCATCATTAGAGCCCGGTCTGTAGCTTAGGGAAAGGTAAAAAAAAATTGGAAATCAGCAGCAATGGGAGCAAAACTCAAGAAGTGGGCAAACTAAAAAACAGAAGGAAACTTTAGAAAACCACTATAGAAGGTGGGTTGTTTTCCCCAAAAAGAGGTTCAAATGACCAATGTCATCTCACTGACACTAATAAACTCAAGGATGCAATTGGCTGAGCACGTGTCATCTGCTAAAATGGAAGATATATCAGGTGACAGCTGTATATGGACACATAGCGGAGTAAAATAGAGGCACTCAAGTAAAATGTGTCTCACGGTCCACAGTTGAGATCAATGGAGACAAAGTGGGGGAGGATTGCCACATAAAAGATGTCGATGGCCAAACAGACAGTGTCCTATCCAGAGTCTAGTTAAAATTACCTCCTCCCGACGGCGGGTTTGGGAGGAAGAGGTCCAAGCACAGGAAAGAGCTTTCACGCCCTGCAATTTATTATTAGGAAGTGTAGACCAATGAGCGTGCCATAAAAGAGCAACACGACGACATAAAACACAATGTAGATCAGCGAAGGGAACCATGCGAACAGCAGGCTGAAAAAGGGATTGGCTGGTTGTTTTGGGGAAGGAGACCAGACAGTGAGGTCATCGGTCTCATCGGATTAGGGAAGGACAGGGAAGGAAGTCGGCCGTGCCCATTGAAAGGAACCATCCTGGCATTTGCCTGGAGCAATTTAGGGAAATCCGGAAAACCTAAATCAGGATGGCCGGACGCGGGATTGAACCGTCGTCCTCCCGAATGCGAGTCCAGTGTTGAAAAATGGAGACTGCAGCCTTGGTCGCTATATCGGCTGCCTCGTTTCCACGGATATCAACATGTCCTGGGATCCAGAGGAATGCCACAGAGATGCCCCCCAACTGGAGCAAGTGGAGAAAGTCCTGAATCTGGTGGACCAGAGAGTGGACATGGTAGAGAGCTTGGAGACTGAGGAGAGAGCTGAACGAATCTGAGTATATAATATACTGTATCCACTGATGGCGACGGATGTATTGGACAGCCTGGAGAACAGTGTAAAGCTCCACAGTAAAAACCGAACACTGGCCGGGAAGCCGAAATCGATTAGGGGTGTCGCCAACAACATAAGCACTCCCAACACCCAAAGATGTTTTTGAGCCGTCAGTGTAAATAAATGTGGCATCCTTCATTTGTGTGCATACAGCAGCAAATGCCCGACGATAAACGAGAGAATGGGGTACCATCCTTGGTAAACTGACAAAGGTCATGGAGCAGGCAGATCCGGGGGGCGGAGACAAGGCAGTGCTGTACCCCCAGTTGTCAAGCAAGTTTTAGGAAAGTGGAAGGAAAGAGAACGTTGCAGTCGACGGAAGCAGACTCCCGGTGGTAGTAGAGAGGAGGAGCGGCGTGCATACCCTAAATCCAAGCAGGCGTCAAAAAAAGGTCATGGGCCAGATTAGCAGGCATGGAAGACAGATGGCTAGCATAACGACTCAGGAGGACAGCTCACCGATTGGACAGCAGAGGGTCCGCAGTCTCGGCATAAAGGCTCTCCACAGGGCTGGCGTAAAAAGCTCCAGATGCTATAAACGCAATCCACAGTGGTGGACAGAGTCAAGATGCCGAAGAATAGACAACCGAGCAGAGGAGTAAACTATGCTTTCATAGTCCAATTCCGAGCTCATTAAGGCATGATAAGGCGGAGAAGGACCACTCTGTCCGCTCCCCAGAAGGTACCATTCAGAAAATGGAGGGTGTTGATGGATTGCAGACAGCGAGCTGAAAGATAGGAAACGTGGGAGGCCCAGCACAGTTTTCTGTCAAACATAAGTCCCAAGAATTTAGCGATGTTTGCGAACGGAAGGTTGACAGGGCCTAGATGTAGGGAAGGCGGAAGAAAATCCATACAATGCCAAAAATTGACGCAAACGGTCTTACTGGCAGAAAAGCAGAAGCCGGTTTCGATGCTCCAAGAGTGGAGGCGATCGAGACATCCTTGAAGACGTCTTTCAAGAAGGCTGGACCGTTGAGAGCTGTAGTATATGGCAAAATCATTCACACAGAGGGAGCCCAAGACATCGGGAAGGAGACAATCCATAGTTGGATTTATGGCAATGGCTAACAGTACAACATTTAGCACAGAGCCCTGGGTACCCTGTTTTCTTGGGAGAAAGTACGGGAGAGAGTATTGTTCATCCGCACTTTAAATGTGCGCTCTCTCATAAATTCACGAATAAAAAGGGGCAGCCGACCTTGAAAGCTCCAAGAGAACAGTGTGCGGAGGATGCCTGTCCTCCAACAGGTATCGTATGCTCCCTCCAGATCAAAAAATATTGCTACCGTTTGGCGTTTCCTGAGAAAATTGTTCATGATGTAAGTGGAGAGAGCAACAAGATGCTCAACTGCAGAACGATGTTTTCTGAAACCGCATTGGCCAGGTGTTAAAAGGCTTCGGGACTCCAGCCACCAGGCTAAACGGCAATTCACCATATGCTCCAAAACCTTAAATACACTACTGGTGAGAGAAATGGGGCAATAGCTAGAGGGGAGATGTTTGTCCTTTCCACGTTTCGGAACAGGATTGAAGATAGCTTCCTGTCATCTTCTGGGAAAAGTACTGTCGATACAAATTCGATTATAAAGGTGAAAGAGGTAACGCAGACTATGGTATGATAAATGCAGCAACATTTGGACGTGGACACCATCTGGTGCTGGGGCGGAAGAGTGAGAAGAAGAGAGTGCGTGTTGGAGTTCCCGTATGGAGTAAATGGTATTATAGCTTTCACTATTGTGAGAGGAGAAGGCAAGAGGTCGCACTTCCACTGCACATTTCTTCGGGAGAAAGGCTGGCATGTAATTTCAGGAGCTCGAAATCTCCGCAAAGTGTTGACCCAATGAGTTAGAAATTGTGACGGGGTCCACTAAGGTATCATGCGTGACAGTGAGCCCAGAGATCGGGGAGAAACTGGGCGCGCCAGATAACCGTCAAATGCGACTCCAAACTTCTGAGGAGGGAGTGAAGGTGATAAAGAGCTAGTAAAGAAGTCCCAGCTTGCCTTCTTGCTACCACTGATGAAGCAACGGCATCGCGCACGTAACTGCTTATAGTGGATACAGTTGGCAGAAAATGCGAAGACCACGTCACGACATGCCTCGTTCCACCAAGGAACTGGGGGGCGCTGGGGCAAATCTGAGGTGCGAGGTACTGAACGTTCCACAGCTGTAAGAATAACTTCTGTAACATGAGTGACCTGATCATCGACGCTACGAAAAAGCATCCAATCAACTTGGGCAAACTTCCAGTGTCTCGGGAGCATAGATGGCAGTTGTGGCTGCAATCGAAGGACACATGGAAAATAGTCACATGAGTGTGTATCAGCAAGAGCAAACCATTCATAGTGCCAAGCTAGCTTAACAGTACCGACCGAAAGTTCCAAATGAGAGACGTTCATCGTGGTGGCAGACAAAAATGTAGGTTCCCCAGTGTTGAGGCAAACAAGATCCGCTTGGTGGAAGAGGTCAATCAATACAGAGACTCGCGGACAAGGGCACGGAGATCCCCAAAGTGGGTGGTGGGCACTGAAGTCCCCAACCAGCAAATAGGGAGGCGGGAGGTGACCAAGGAGATGAAGGAGATCAGCTCTTGCCATCGGTGTGGACGATGGAATGTATACGGTACAAAGAGAGAAGGTGTATCCAGAAAGTGGAAGACAGACAGCAAAAGCTTGGAAGGAACTGTTTAAGGGGATTGGATGATAATGGACAGTATCATGGAGAAGAATCATAACTCCCTGATGTGCTGGAGTGCCATCAACAGAGGGGAGATCAAACCGGACTGACTGAAAATGAGGGAAAACAAAGCAATTGTGGGGATGCAGCTTTGTTTCCTGAAGACAGAAGATGACTGGCAAGTAGTATCGTAAGAGGATCGACAATTCATTCCAATTGGCTCTAATGCCATGGATATTCCAATGGATAATTGACAGAGGGTGGACAGGACTGCTGAGAGCCAGCGGCCGACAGCGTGGAACGGCATTCAGCCTAAGGCAGAAGATCCTGATTCACAGGTTGTTCGGGGGCAGCTCCTGCCACCAGCAATCGGCCGATAGATCGGCCGCCAGCGAGTGCACCTTGTCGACACGGAAGACGGCCAAGGGCAGTTACCACCAGGTGGCACTGTAGATGAGACCCACCGTGGTGGAGAAAGAGAGGAACTTGGTTTCTTATGAGCCTTCTTGGAAACAGGACGTTGAGATGAGGGAGGAATTGATAGTTGTGTTGTCAGGATACATAAAAGATCTTCGCAAGTAGGCTCTTTTTTGGAAGTCTGGGTGTCTGATTTTGGGGCTCGTGTTTTAGCAGAAGCCAATGAAGGGTGAGCCATAGAGTGAGCAGGTGATAGTGGGGAGGTTGAACAGGCGATCTTCGCACTGGCCGATCTGACGACCGTGGCACTAAAGGTGAGATCACAAGTCCGCGTGGCTGCCTCCTTAGTAGGCCGAGGAGATGCAAGGAAAGTGCTATATTTACCTGCCTGAGGCACAGTGGGCTTTCGACTGGCGAATAACTTATGAGCAGCAAATGTAGACACCTTTCCCTTCACTCTGATTTCCTGAATAAGCCATTTATCTTTGAAAATGGGGCAATCTCTAGAGGAAGCAGCGCGGTCACCCATACAGTTGATGCAATGAGGGGATGGAGGTGGACGAGCACCCTCATGGACAGCCTCGTCACACGGAACGCATTTGTCTGGATTGGATGAACTGAAATTATCTCATAGCCCACTTTAATGTTTGATGGAAGTTGAACTCTGTCAAATGTCAAGAAGATAGTACAGGTTGGAACCAAGTCCTTGTCAACCCTTTTCACGACTCGATGAACAGCCATTACACCCTGGTCAGACAATCTGTCGAGGGAGCATGTTTAAACCACCCCGTGTGATGAATTTAAAGTGTGGTGCACTTCCACCCAGACAGGGAAGGCGTATAGCAGTGAAGTTTGCAGCAATTTTTGTGCCTGGATGGCACTGACTGTTTCTAACAACAAGATGCCATTTCGTAATCGGGAACAAGACTTTACAGGACCTGCAATTGTGTCGACACCCTTCTGAATAATGAAAGGGTTGACTGTGGAGAAGTCTTGATCTTTGTCCGACTGAGAAACAGCAAGGAACTGTGGCACTGACGGAAGAATTGTCTGTGGCTGAGACTCATTTAACGTTCGCTTGTGAGCAGACATTGTAGATGTAGAGCAAACCATTGCAGAAGTATCCCCCATGATTACCGGCGCCTCTGTGGTGTGCTCCTTCCTTGTGGGGGCCCTCTCTGAGGGCACTCCCACCTTAGAAGATTGTTCACACCTCAGGTCACACCTCTGAGAAATGGACGGAGGGACCAATCGGCACGTTCAGAAGGTACCAGCTGGGGTAATCGCCCCTCCCTGGGCCTGGCCGTTGCCAGGGGGTACGTAAGTGTTCTACTTGTCTACCCAGGGCTGGGAATTATGTGTTACCCAGTTGCCGGCTATGTGTGGGAATGTGTGGGTCGGCCTTCAGACATGCACAGGGAGGAAAAAAAGAGAAAGGGAGGAACAAAGAAAAGGAAAGGAAAGAAGAGAGGTCTCAAACGCCGCAGCGGAGAAGAGGGTAAAGAGAAGAGGCAAGGAAAAGAGAAGGACAAAGGAAGGACAGAGACGTTCCAGCATGGAAAGCGAAGAAGAGAGACTGTCTTACAGTTACAAGCATCCATCTCTGGACGTAGGCACGAAACATACTCCCAGAGGGGGTGAAGGGGAAGGGAAGAGGCAGAGGTGGGGGGGGGGGGGGGAGGGGGGGAGGTGGGGGGAGGATGGGGGTTGGGGAAGGATGTGGAAAAGGAAGGTATGCAGCCCGGAAAGGAAAGAGAGCCGCACTAGCTCGGGGT
The DNA here is from genome assembly GCF_023864345.2 of Schistocerca serialis cubense. Classification (NCBI taxonomy): domain Eukaryota; kingdom Metazoa; phylum Arthropoda; class Insecta; order Orthoptera; family Acrididae; genus Schistocerca; species Schistocerca serialis. The sequence goes on along the minus strand of NC_064640.1, from coordinate 80,456,280 downwards.
CCCGTGCTAGCCATGCACATATCCACAAAAGAGTTGTGGACCCCCTGGGGGGAGCTGCAATCTATATTTGCACAACACATTCACATATGCACATGGCTGAGATAAACACACATTTTACACTCACTCACACACTACACAAATCTATGAAGATTGTCGGGGTGTCCAACTGGATCACTCGGCATATGGTGACACCTCAGACTTAGAAGTCTGGACTGCGACCTTGTGCTGCTTGTGTCCTGAATTTAAGGACAGTTAATCAGCCCCTCACTCAGTCCTCATCGTCATTGTCTCGCGATGTACAGGAAGTCTGACCAGAAATGGCTTTACACAAATCAGATGAATGACAAAAAGGCAGTTGGAGCTTAAGAGTGACTGGCAACAACATCTCCAAGATTGGATATGGTCCTTTCCAAAACTTCTTAAACTTTTTGACCTCACTCTTCTTTAACACTACACTGCTCAGGTAGAAAAGATCTCTGACTCGATACTGCAGTGCAGCTGCTTGGCGATTGTGTTGTTTCGCTTGCTGCAGGAAAGATTGATGACTGTTGTTTCAGTCCCCTAATTCCCTTACATGTTAATTGTTGATTCAAGCAGTCAATCATGCGAAGTCCAAGGGTGAATGCATTCTTCTTCCACATACACTTTCATATGGACTTAGGCCAGTTGATGTGTGCACTTTTGCATTGTAAGTGCTCATGACATACGGAAGACACACATACCAATTGTCATGCTTGCTGCTTACACAGTGGCTAACCATCTTAATGATTGTTTTGTGAACTCACTCACTGTGTCCATTTCCTTCAGGGCATCCTGGCATAGTTCTTAGCTGCGTTATTTGCATTAGCTTACAAGTCTGTTTAAGCAATTCACTCACAAAATTTGATCCTTGGTCACTGATTATTCTTAATGGTGATCCAAACTTTAGAATCCACTCTTTTACAAAAACCTTAGTCACAGTCTCGGCACTCTGATCAGGTACTGGTATCATGAGAAGATATCTGAAGAAATGATCTGATGCAGTCAATATGTATTTACTCCCATCTGTAGTCTTAGGTAAAGGCGCAATGACATCAAGTCCTACTCTTTCGAATGGTTCACTAGTCTCTGACAGTTCTTGTAATGGTGCCTTAGCTTTTCCCAAATTATTCCATCTGTTACAGGAATTACATTGTGAAAGAAACTCAAAAAATTCAGCTTTACATCTTGGCCACCAATATATCTCAGCTATTTTAAAACTTTTTGCTTTTTTACTGCAGTGTCCAGATAATAAAGTATAATGTTCCTTCATGATTTGCTCTCTTGTTCTTTCTGGAATAATTTGGCAGTTTCGCTTAATAGTGATGTTTTACAGCAATCCATCTATTTTGACAAAAATGGTCATTTTTCCATATTTTTTGCCCATCGTGTCAGAATTTACGTGTAGTTTGCGAGGTCAATGAATAACTTTAAACTGAAACTAACTCAGTCTTAAAGCCCATCTACTTAGTCTGGAACTTGGGTCATTTAGGCTCAACAGCCATTTAGGCACAGCATGGTCTGTAATCACTGAATTCTCTTCCTGTCTAACAACATCTTCTGTGTGTTATACCAAAAACCAAACCACAAAACTCTTTTTCTGTTGTGGTACACTTACATTCTGCTTTGTTTAATTGCCTGGAAGCAAATGATTCTGAGTGTTCATGACCATCAGTTTATTGAGACAAAATACCACCAACAGCAAATTTTTTTGAGACAAAATACCACCAACAGCAAAATTTAAAACAACTGTTGAAATAATGAAGGGCTTGCTGAAGTCTGCATAGGTTAACACTGGAGCTGTGGTTAGGGCAGTTTTAAGTTGACCAACTGGATGTAGTTCCCTTCTTCAGTAGTTGTGTCATTGGACGTGCTATATTTGCATGCCCAGCTATGAAATGCCTAAATATATTTGCTAATCCCAAGAATGATAGTAATTCCTTTAAATTCTGTGGTTCTGGAAAATTCTTGACAGCTTCACTTAATTTTCAGTCAGAGCGGACACCTTCACTAGTTATAACATGTCCAAGGTAGTTCACTTGATTTTGTGCAAAGTGACATTTATCTATTGACAGGGACAGATTCGCATTTCTTAAATGCTTGAAATCAGCTTAAAGCCTCTGTGTATGCTGCTTCACATTTTCACTGAAAATAATTATGTAATCGAGGTGTACAACAGCTTGTGTTGGTGTGAGCCCTTGTAAAATGGAATTCATCAGGTGCTGAAATGTGGTTGGTGCACTGCAAAGTCCAAATATCATAAGCAAGCATTTATACACTTTTGTGTACTAAATGAAGCTTTTCTTGATCATCTGCATGCACTGTCAGGTGATGATATCTGCTTGTTAGATCACAAACTAAAAAAATTCGACATCTGCTCAAGTAATTCAGGGTTTCTACCAGGTTTGGGAAGGGGTAAATGACTGGTGTGGTTATTGCATTTGGATGACGATTGGTTTTGTGGGATGCTCAACTGCGCAGTCATCAGCACCCATACGAAGTGCCAATTTTTCTCACAGTCCAATTTTTCACCCAGTCCAATCTAGCCACTGTCACAAATGATGATGGCGACAGCGACGAAATGGCGACGGCGACGAAATGGCGACGGCGACGAAATGGCGACGATGATTATGATGATGATGGTGGTGATGACGGGACAAAATGGCGACGATGATGATGATGAAATGATAACACAAACACCCAGTCCCTGGGCAGAGAAAATCCCTAACCCAGCAGGGCAGCATGGAGGGTAAAAATAGTAGAGGGAGACCAAAAGATGAATACACAAAACAGATTCAGAAGGATGTAGGTTGCAGTAGATACTGGGAGATGAAGAACCTTCCACACGATAGAGTAGCATGGAGAGCTGCATCAAACCAGTCTCTCGACTGAAGACCACAACAACAACAACATTGTAGTTACACCTAAGCTTCTGGCAACGTAATAATGGATTTTGTTCAGTAACTCACATTTATTTGACTGCTTGGTTAATAACAGTGTTCCTTCTTTGCATCAGGGTGACCTGACTTCGACATAACATTGTTGCGCTGGCTTCTTGGGGAATTTGCTGAAGCTGATCAAGCTGTACATCAACTCAGAGTGTTTGAACCTTTCCTAGGTTGTCGTTTCTATGGCTTGGTCTGATCCTTCTATCTGCGACATCTCTCTGTCCCATTAGCAGACAAGAATCAACCATTGTAGCACATTTTATTGTTTGTAACTACTTGCATTTTGCCATGTATTTTTCTTGGCCTAAACATGATTCTACATCCACCTCTCCTTGGTTACGTAACTGCCTGCCATTTAACACATTCACATGTAATTGTGGCGGACTTAATTTATCTCTTTTGTCAATGTAACACCACATTAGTGAGGTCTGTACTAATGTGTCAATAAGTAGCTTGCTCTGTCATCCACAATATACAGCACCTATCACAAAGTCATTGTCAATCTCAGTTTCAGTAGAACTAACAGGAATCATTGTCTCAGGCAGAGGGTAGACGATGTAGTGGCACATATGTTCCTGTACTCATTTAACAATCTGCCAAGTTGTCTGTTGCTCGGATTATTCTTTCTTTTATTGTGGCAACCTCTTGATAAGTGGCCCAGTATCCTGCAACTGTAGCAAATTCATTTCTCCTTATTATCTTTACGTGTATGACCAGGCTTGTTACATCTGTAACACACTGCATTTGTGTTGAATACACGATGCTCTTCTTTTCACGTACCATTCAGCCACCTTAATGCTTCCACAAAGCCAACAGCTGCTGCTATTGCTTCCTGTAAGGCCTTACATCATGCCAGTCTGACTGGTTTGCTTTCTTCATCACCACAAACTGTTGATGAATGTGTGTAAAGCGCTCTGATCAGCTACAAACAGCTGAATGCGATTCTCATTCCCGTTTTCTGCCAGCTCGTATGTTTGAGCGTTAATGTTTCAAATTCTGTCAGCATACTGCTCAATGGAGTTGTCCCATCACATCTGCAGACTATGGAGTGGCTCTCTGTAGAATATGATTTCATATTTGCATTTGAATCTCTGAACAATTGTTCATTTGAATTCATTGTAATCTTCTGATTTCATGTAAGTCAGCTCTGCACTGATGAAATCTTGTGTGGCCCCCAATTCTTAATTTAACAACTGCTAATTTATCTGAATCAGTCTACAAACCAAACAAGGGAGTTCCTTCGAGTTTATGGAAGAATACTTTTACGTCTTTCTCAGGTTTACCACTAAACACTGGTACTGATGGCAATAATGAGAAATTCTTTATGAGGTCAGCACTGCAAAAGCTATCATCTGACAAGCCATGTGGAAGGCTGCTCTCACTTCTCTCTGTTTTTAACCACTGAATCTTTTTTTGTAAACTGTTTATAACAGTTTGGACATTGGCCGTGTTACCCGAGTTCGATTCTGCCATACTGATTTATGTGCGCCAACAGTATCACTATTACAGTACAAGTTTCACAAATCCATCACTGCCTTTCATATTATAGCCAAATTAGAGTGAGTTAACCTGACCCCATATTGTCAAATGACAGTCACACTGCTACATCTGATTCACCATGGAGATACGCCAGGAACTCTGAAATTCTCGTAAGTTCACACATTGCTGCAGTTCTCAGGACTGCAGGTTTTCATAATAATTGATCCCCATGCTGACACCACTTCTATACAGCAGTCATGAGGTTTGTGTCCTCGGCAGAGGACCTCTGTTTGTATTTGTCAGGATTATTGCAGGGGTCCATGAGGTACATAAATATGCAAACTATGGGTCATTAACCATCCACACTTTATTTCTATAAAGACATTTATAACAACAAGCTCACTACACCATCCTGTCATAATTGTATCTGATGCCCTACCATGAACAAATACGGATTTGTCAAGATTCCACTGTGAATCGAAAAAGACAAATTCTGCATTGAAACCACACACGTTGGAAACAGTTCTACCCATTCAGGCACCAGCAACACAATGCAATGCAACTACCATGTGCACTGAGGTGCCCTGCGGCTGATGTATACTGACACCGCAGTTCGTCAGCATTCCGCGATGATGCCAGATCACACGCTTACTCATATGTGGCAGCTCCGTCCAAGCCTGTGACACTTACAGAACAACAAATTAAACTAATAAATAGGTTTATGGTGGTTATTTATCACCCAATGAACTTAAAGCATTCATCAACAAAGGGGCATGAATGGGAAGTCTACTGACTGACAAGCTGGAGCCATCAAGAGGTGGACCAGATCCAACTGCCAGTATGATTTGGCACCACATATGTCAGTTGTCACTGATAATGTGACAGCAGCATTGTGTACTAACTGGGCGATGTTTAACTTATTGTACTGTAGAAAATTCAAATTGTTGGTGTGCACTGGGTTAAATAATGTAGCAGAAGGTTGTAGTGGTTTTACTCTGTGGAATAGACACTCAACGGTAGGGTCAGAAATCTGTCAACTGCAGGACAGTGTGACTGCAGATTCAGATAAATATAAGATAGTAATAATTGTTGTAACACAATCATATGAGGCCTACATCTACATACATAGTCCCCAAGCCACAATACAGTGCATGGTAGAGGATGCCTCGTACTGATGCTAATCATTCCATTTCTTGTTCCACTCGCAAATTGAGTGAGGGAAAAGTAACTGTCTATACTCTACATGCTTCTGCACAAGCCCCTCTTTCTGTTATCTTGTCTTCAAAGTTATCTTGAGAGAGGTATGTTGGTGACAACATGTTCTGCAAAGGTTCACTAAACTTACTCAACAATCTTTCATAAAAAGATCATCATCTTCCATCCAGAGAGTTCCATTTGAGTTCACAGGGATTTTCCGTAACACTCTTGTGTTGATGAAAGCTGTCAGTAACAAATCTAGCAGCATACGTGCGTGCGTATTGCTTCAATGTCTTCATTTAACCTGACCTGGTGAGGACGGGACCCAAAACACTTTAGCAATACTCAACAACAGGTTACACAATTGTTATATACAGTCACCTTTATCGATTAGCTACACCTTTGAGGAATTCTTCCAATAAACTTAAGTCAACCATTCACCTTTCCTACAACCAATCTCATATGTTCCTTCCGAAATATCACTTTGCAGCATAATGCTTAGATATTTAATCATTGTGACCGTGTCAAGCAGCACACCACTAACACTGTATTCAAACATTACGGAGTTGTTTTACCCAACAATTTGCATTAACTTACATTTTTCAACATTTACAATACTCTCTGTAAAATGAATTGGGGTGCCTCTGACCATGGTGCCTTTTTTTTTTTTTTTTTTCCCTTCTTCAACTCCTTCAGGTGCTTTTCAATGCCAGGGATGCTGTTTCTATGCCCTCAATGTGGAAGTTTGTGCAGTAGTCAAATGATGACATGTCTATGATCATCTTGCATGAACTGCTGTTTTTTAAAAAAAACATGAAACTCAAAATTTCAGATTTCATTTTGCTGTCTCCTATAGCCATGTCAGATTGATCAAAGAGTGCCTAAATAGAAGCCTTTGATCCACTCAGTGATTTTACATTGGACCAGAATTTTCTGGGATTCTTGGCAAGATCTTACACTAACATCTTACAGTGGATGTTATTGTATACTTTGCACTTTGATCTTTTTATAGACACACGAAATTCTACTAATTTTTGTCTGTTGACATTTCTGTGTTCTTTTTAGAACCAAGAATGCCACAATCTCTGTTTTCTCAGCATTCTTCAAATTTTGTTATTAAACCATGTTGAATGTTTACCATCGATAATCCATTTAATCTGCACATACTTCACCAGAATATGATTTACAACCAGTTTAGACTTTGTTCATCATATTGGAACTAAATGATGTTCATTCAATGTCTAAATAGAATGGTAACAACTGATTATCTGCTCTGTACAGCATATAAATTTCCCTAACCTTTTTATTGGATTTATTAAGTTTAGCAACTGTCATTGCTATGACGGCATCATGGTCACTACGGTAATCCCTGTCTCTATACTGATACTGTCAATAACATTAGGTGTAAAAACTTCCTGACAGATTAAAACTGTGTGCCCGACAGGCTCGAACCGCGAACTGAGTTCGAGTCTCGGTCGGGCACACAGTTTTAATCTGCCAGGAAGTTTCATATCAGCGCACACTCTGCTGCAGAGTGAAAATCTCATTCTGGAAATATTAGGTGTGTATGTGGTGACAAAGTCTACAATATTCCGCAGTGTATGGGTTGTAACATTAGTTACTTTGTTTTCAGAGAAAGCATTCAGAACTACTTCACATGACTGCCTGTCTGTGTCACCTGCAATGAATCCATAGATGTCCCAGTCTCTACTTGGTAGGTTAAAGCTGCCTCCAGCACATATTACATGATCATAGTATGTCTGTTCTGTTGAGCATAGAGATTCTTTGAACGATTCTCAAACTGTTATAGCAGAATTTGGTGGCCAATTGAAACAGGAAATGATTAATTTTATTTCACCTAGACCAGTTACTTGCACCCAGATGACTTTGCAGTCACTCAGTTTTGACCTCAATAAACATATTTTCATTGATTGCAATGAACGTGTCCCCTCCTACAACCAAATGTAAAATTTAACATTGCAGAATTGTACCATCGCCACAGCCCATTTTTAGTGTCCTGCCATACTCCTTACTAATTTGATGATATTTCATCTTTATCAAAGGCTGCAGGTCCTATGTGGTCAGTCAGCCATCTAACACATACAAAGTGATCTGCTTGTCTGATTATGGACAGGCACTCATCACTACATCAGTGGACAAGCTGTCCTCACAGTTGGCCTGAAGAGAACTGGATGACTGTTACTGTAGCACAGTGGATTCTGACAGTATCCACAAGTTGGCTGATCATATTACTCACACAACGTCCAAACACAGCATGTTGTCTGTGTAGCACTTTGTATTACTGAACACCCATTTTGGCAATTCCCTATCAAGCATTATTATGTTGGCAGAAGAGAATATCAAAAGGTAAATGGGACAGAATGATCCTGTGCAACACCAAATGTGTACCTTGGACATATTTTTTATTAACACATATGAGGTGGTGACAAGAATCTGACAATATATTGACCTCTGTAGCAGACAGCTGCCATACTCCACAGCTCAGTAAATAAGTTGTCTCAATGTGAGTGGTCTTAGAAACAGTGTATTTATTTCTTCTTTTGTGGTCACAATGACAATACAAGTGTTTGCTCCCTGGCTGACCCTGAAAGTTTTTCAGGTATGTAACTTGCATTCCACCTTGGGCAACACACTAATTATCAAAACTGTGTAGTTGCACTGTTGTTTAGATTCACAATTAAAATGTTGGAGACCCCCGCCAATAACTTTAACAATAACAAGCCAAGTCATTCTGTTAGCATCTGCAATGAAAACAAACATTAAATGTTACCAGAGGACCACAAATTTAGGACTGCAATGAATGATGATATGATAGAGAGTCACTTATTATTCACAAAACAAAAGATACATATTTGCCATTTAGTGTACATGGCGCATGGGCCATAAGCTATGCCAGCCAACTGAGTCTCCTTTTACCACTGTTCTCACCCTCGCATCAACGACTGTACCGTTATGTGCCCTTGGACAGGTGGCCTGCAGGTCACTGTCCTTCAGGTACAAGTAACTCCAGAGCACGAGCCATTCTCCAGTGACCCGGTCAATCGTAGAGACCAATTGTATCAACCACCAAACAAATATTAAATTCTTTCCAAAATAATACAAGGAACACAAAGTCCTACTAAAGCATAAAAAAGAACACATGGAAATACTCCACTGAGTCTATAAACCAGCTATTCTGTTAATAAACACGTAACACATAAACAAAAAGTACATTGAAACATAAAAAAATGACAAAGTACACCTAGTCTGCCACAAGGTACACACACAACAAGGGAAAGAAAATATACAAGGTTAAAAAAACCATTGGATACCCTGTTTACTTGTTCACTTTTGTACCACATCATTCGGTAAAGGACACAGCTTGCTCTTTGAAACCCCTTGCAGTGTGCAAATAGTGGCCACTCCCACCATCCTGTCACACCCAGAGTGTACTCCAATTATGGCCAACTTCCAGCAAAAAGGGTGGCAGGTTATCTTCCCTTACTATGAGCAATGCGCCAGGTTGGATGTTCTGACAGGGGACTGTCCGCTTTGGCCTGTTGCTGCAGATGATAGAAATAGTCATAAAACCAGCATTGTCAAAAGATCTGAAACCCTTGCTGCCAGTCCCCAACTTATGAGCAAGCTCAGTTTTGCTGTCCCTAAATCTGGCTGAGGGATACTTGTGGCTGCAGTTACAGTCAGGAATCTATCTGGGGTAAGAACTTGGGGATCACTAGGCTCACAAGATAGTGATGCGAGTAGATGAGACTTTAAGCAAGCATCAGTTTGATACATCAGGGTTCTCATTTCTTCAAATATTGGACATTTAGCATCATTTGCCATAATTGGTACTTGAAGGACTTTACTCCAGTTTCCCACATCCTGCCAAAGTGTGATGATGCTTGAGAAACGAAGTGCGAACTGATGCCTTCATCATCTTTAATTGCTCTGCTAATGTGAGAGAGGACTTTAGCTCTTTCCTTTGGCACCTCCTCAACTGCATAAACATTACAGGTGTCTAATACAGGCCGTGAAGTGATATTTTAAGCCAGTCTGGTCTCTCCTACCACAGGTTGTTTTCTTGCAGATCTGCAGGAGACACTTGTGGCTATGTCAGATGAGTTGAGTTCTCCACTGTAGATATACGGTCCCATAGCATGACTGCTGTGGTTTCCTCTATCTCTGCCACATGGGCCCCAACAAATGTTTTAATATTGCCTCATGCACTCAGTGTAGCTCGCCTTTAAGCTTCAGCTGTCTCACTCGTCTGTTCAATCTGACAGAAGCATTCGCTGCATTGTTGAAATAATCACCTACCTGACTTGGCTCTTTGTGGAATGGAAGACTGACAACGAATTTTCCCCATGGAATCTTTCATTGTGTGTTCCATGTTCCACAAAGTGTTGTTAGTATGCCCCCCTTCCTTCACCAATGTGCCTTGATGTAGTTCTTCCATACACTAGAATTTCTTCAACTGTTTAAATGTCACTGACTAAGGCATGATGCAACCATCTGCAGTTATGAACTGATGTACTCTGTCGCTTGATACTTTCCTGATGAGACCCGAACTAGTTCTGTCTCTTGAAGCAGGATGATCAGTTCATATGAAGACAGCCCATGAATTTTGAATGTACAGACAAAATTCTGCTCCTAGCAACACATCAATTTTGCCAGGCAAACAAAACTCCATGTCATAGTGTTTTACATTTCGTAAGTTCCATGTACTGGAATCAATAATTCGTTCCGGCAAGGTGTCATTTGTCCTTGGCAAAGCTTATCAATCAACAGACAACATTATGTTCCTCATGCAAGAACCCACTTGTACAGAGTCACCTTGTTTCTGCGAGGGCTGCACCTCTTCCTTGAATTGGTACTCTGCTGTTCCACTTTTGAAATCTGAGACACTCTCACATGCTTCCAATACAAAGCATGACTGTAACCCAGAATCTAACAGAACAAAAGAAGTATTCCATTTCCCACTGCTATCTTGCAACTTTATTCTTGCTGTCATAACAAGCACTCATTTGCCTGGGCTAACCTTCAAGGTACTTGACTTACGTTTGTCATTGTGCCCCTGTTGCATGTAATTTGCGCAATCCTTCCATGTTCCACCTTGTGAACATTGTGTTTCTGCATGTAGCAACATGTGTTTTTTCCACAACTATAGCAGTTAGAAGCTATGTGTCACTCTTCAGACAATTGTACCACAAGTTGTTGTGCATCACAATGGCATTGCCTTCACTACATGTGACTTGCTTGAACTTGCTGCACGTCTACAACATGTGAGGCTGGTAGCACATGACGCATACACCAAGAGTAACAATGTTAGTCATCTCGAATGCAGAAACTGGTTGGTGTTGGAAGCATTCAGATGCTTATACCAGGTACGCCATGATGTTGTGGTACTACAGCCTTGACAATTTCTAATGATTTGTGTTTGTTTCCGAGAAAGGCACAAGTTTGACTGTTCAGCCTGTTCTATAAGGAGCTGTGATGTAACTGTCTCTTGCAAAGAGACATCTAGTTGTAATGCCATAAGTGCATGCGTACTGCTTGAAGCCCCATTCATTACTGCGTAAAGTTCTCTTACACATGCCTTTTTCATTGACAGTAGTGTTAACAGTTTCTTCAGATTTGCTGGTGCAGTCAACTGAGCATTATTGTATATGCTACAAACCAAATCAAAACCTACCTTAAAGTTGGTGTTACTCACATGGAAGATGAGCAATTGCGAAAGCACACTGAAAATTAACGCCTCCGAATTTTTAATGTAAAAACTCTTAAAGCTTTTAAAATAATATAAGTATATTAACATTCTACATATTTATTCTTCATGCCTACATATTTATTTCTCAACATAGTCACCTTTGTGACGTTTCTCCCAATGAGAGACCAGTTTGTTGATACCGTCAGTGTAGAATGTTTGACTTCGTCGATGGACCCAAAACCTCAGCTCTGTTTGTACTGCTTCATCATTGTCCAAGTGAAGCCCACGAAGGTGCTCTTTAAGTTTTGGAAACAGATGACAATTGGATAGGGCCAAGTCGGGACTGCATGGAGGATGACTGAGGACAGTGATCCCAGGGTGTTGGATTGTTGCAGTGCTGGCGTGTGGACTGGCATTGTCACACTGAAAAAAAAGGGTGCTCCACGTGTGGACAAACTCTTCAAATTAGAAACTTGATTACAGCACACAGTTTCACATGCACCTACATAGTTACATTACACACAGCAGTGGTGGTGTTACATGTTGGCAACCACTGACGGCCTCACACCTGTGGAGGCCTCGCAAAAAAGTTATTGAAGCTGTTGAAATTTTAGCTACCAGATGTCCGTCTCTATTTCCGTACGAATGTAGTAGTAGTATTTATCAAAGGTCGTCTGGCAACATTTTGACAGTTAAGCCCCACTACAAGATGCAGCTAAGGTGTACACCTATGCAGCAGCACGCCAAGCCTACAAGTTTGGAACTGCAGAGTGGTTCTAGTAGGCCTACTACATTACACGATTCACATCAGATTACCTGTTGTGAATCAGCGCATGTGCACTAGATGGCAGTAATGCATGGGACTCTGATGAGACTTGTAAAGTCGTTCATACAGACTAAAAAAAATTTGTAAAATAAATTATTAAATTACATACTCAGAGAGGAAGCTGATAGCCACATTAAAGAAAGATGCATGTTAAACGGAAAATACACTTACTTGTTCACACCATGTGGATGCCATTGTTGAAATTTGCTTTTGCTAGATGCCACTAACAATTCTACAACAGCTAAAATGTTTTTCATCTTCATCGATACAGTTTATGCGCGTTTTACAAAATCAAACAAGTGTTGGGATCTTATAAAAACTAAAGTGAAATCGACACTGCTGATAACGAAATGGTGGCGGTGATGACGAAATGGTGACGAAATTGACACTGAAACCTCTGTCTGAAACACGATGGGAAAGTGGAATCGAAGCTGTAAAAATGATATTTTTGCAATTTGATGATGTCCTCAAAAGTGTAAGTGACCTGAAAAATAGAACTGATGATTCCAAAACTCTTAGTGACTATGATGCAGTCTTGAAGGAAATGTTAACTTTCGAGTTTATTGTTGCAATACACATGTGGTATGGGATTTTACTATGCATCAGCAATGTAAGTAAACTATGGCAATCGGTTCAGGGGAATTTCAACATCGCTACCGATACTTTACGTTCATTTCCTGACTACAGTCAAGAATTCCATAACACAGGATTTGAAACAAGCACTGCAGAAGTTTGATTGTTTGTAGAAAAGGGTAGTTATGAAATTGAGTCTCAGATTAAAAAAGAAAAAGAATAACACCGAAAGAACGAATGTTCAGTTATGAATAAATTGATGAACCTATACAATCTGCTTAAATGCAGTACAGAGTTAGCTTCCTTTAACACAACGATAGACCCTATAATAGTCAACACTGAATGTTGATCAAGGCGCTCAATGAATATTTTGAATGATTTGGTTTTATTTACTATATGAATTATTTGAAATTGTTATCCAAGGACGAGCTTCGCAAACATTGTAATGATTAAGGTACAATACTTTGAGAAGGTGAAAATAGCAACGCACAGCCTTTCAAACTTTATGAGGAACTCCAATTTTTAAAATCCAACCTACAGGACTCAAAGATGCAAAACAACTTATTCAGTACATATCAGAAAATAATTTGGAAGAAGTATATTCAAAGCTTTACATAACAATTAGAAAAATGTTCACAGTTCTGGTCAGTACAGCTTCTGTCAAAAGACATTTCTCGAAGTTAAAATTTATTAAGACATACTTAAGAAGCACAATATGCCAAGAAAGACTATCTGTGCTGTCAGTACCATCAATTGAAGTGGAAATAGTGGCTCATATTAACTAAGATGTAATTTTTTTTAAAAATTCGGTGACGTGAAAAGCCAGAAGTTTGATTTATTTTAATATGTGTTTGTTTAATGTAATTTCTGTCACTGCAATAATCATTGTAAACTGAAGAGCAAAAGGAACTGGTATATCTGCTTAACATCGTGTAGGGCCCCCGCTACCACGCAGAAGTGCCGCAGCACAGTGTGGCATGGTCTTGACTAATGTCTGAAGTAGTGCTGGATGGAATTGACACCATGAATCCTGCCGGGCTGTCCATTAATCTGTAAGAGTATGATGGGATGGAGATCTCTCTTGAACGGCACTTTGCAAGGCATCCCAAATATGCTCAATAATGTTCATGTCTGGGGAGTCTGGTGGCCAGCAGAAGTGCTTAAGCTCAGAAGAGTGTTCCTGGAACCATTCTGTAGCAATTACGGATGTGTGGGGTTTTGCATCGTCCTGCTGGAATTACAAAAGTTCATCAGGCTGCACAATGCACATGAATGGATGCAGGTGATCAGACAGGATGTCTACGTATGTGTCACCTGTCAGAGTTGTATCTAGATATATCAAAGGTCCCATATCATACCAACTGCACACATCCCACACCTTTAAGGAGCCTCCTTCACCAGCTTGAATAGTCCCCTGCTGACATGCAGGGTCCATGGATTCATGAGATTGTCTCCATACCCGTACACGTCCATCCACATGATACAATTTGAAATGAGATTCGTCTGACCAGGCAACACGTTTCCAGTCATCAACAGTCCAATGTCGGTGTTGACGGGCCTTGGCAAGGCGTAAAGCTTTGTGTCATGCAGTCATCAAGGGCACACAAGTGGGCCTTCAGTTCCAAAAGCCCATATAATTGACTTTTCATTGAATGGTTCACACACTTATGCTTACACTTGTTGATGACCTAGCACTGAAATCTGCAGCAATTTGCAGAAGGTTTGCACTTTTGTCATTCTGAACGATTCTCTTCAGTTGGCGTTGCTCCCATTCTTGCAGGACCTTTTTCTGGCCACAGAAATGTTGGGGATTTGATGCTTTACTCAATTCCTGATATTCACGGTACACTCATGAAATGGTTGTACAGGAAAATCCCCAGTTCATCGCTACCTCGGAGATGCCGTGTCCCATTGCTTGTGTGCCGACTGTAACAACACATTCAAACTCACTTAAATCTTGACAACCTGCCATTGTAGCAGCAGTAACCAATCTAACAACTGCGCCAGATGCTTGTTGTCATATATAGGGGTTAACAACCAGAATGTCATATTCTGCCTGTTTACATATCTCTGCATTTGAAAACGTATGCCTATATCAGTTTCTTTGTCACTTCAGTGTATATTACCATAAGATTTGTGTATAATTATTATCAGTGTATAATTCAGCTCATGTAATGTAACATTATTTTTCTGACTGGAAAGTGAAAGCGACCTCGCAAAGCTGATTCATCGCCAATGTTCAGTTTTTGCCAAGCACCACCACTGACACACTATTATGTTATACACAATTTGGAGCCCTCTAGTGGCACAGGGATGCACATACGTAGACATAAAGAATGAAGACCTGTAATGTTTGTTTTACTTAAAAAACTTGGTAAGAGTTTTCACATAAAAAAATTCAGACTTGTTACTTTTCAACATGTCCACATAGAATGCGTGCCCCACCTGTTAATGAGCTAAGCAAATGACGACACTTAGCAATGTCGTCTAATTCCCAATTATTTACAACAATACTTGTAAATGTGTCAAAAATACCTGAACTGCATTACATAGCCATTAAATGGTGGCAGTTTTATAGTAGGCAACTTGATGCTACATTTTAATGCACTCAAGACAGACCCAGCATCTGCCGAAACCCTGTCAGCTGCGTTGGCACGATTCATCTGAAATTGCTCATTTTTTGTATGACGTCAAAGACCATGTTTTCTTTGTCCTCAGTAAGCATGTCTTTGTCTTAAAAGAATTTGAGCTGTGACTATGTCCTTATAGTTCTCCATGATCTTCGGCAACTGTTCTAGCCTGACAGCAATATCCAAATTGTCCAACTGCCTGTCATGTCAAATTCATTTGCAAAGTTTAACAACTTGGTGATGCTTGCTTTCGCCAAGTGTGTAGTAACAAGTTTCTTTCCTAAAACCTTATCCATCATGGAACTACAGGGAGCAGGACAGCCAGACCAGGTACTCTGCTGATAGGTAGCTGCCGCTTCACGTTATGTTGTCACATCTTTCACAATCCAGCCCAGAAGGACCTAAATGTTACGTTCCACAAATAAAAATTTAAGCTGTACATATTACTAGAGGTCCAGGAATTTAGAAGGACTGAACAACGTTTTGGTTCCATTCATATTGTAATGAATGATAACAGGTGTTACTGAATCACTTATGTTCTCACCTTCGCAGAGATGAATAGGTGGCCTGACGAACATTGTCGCTCAGGTACAAAGAATTCCATAGAGGGCAGCACTCTCCAATGACATGATCGACGACAGCAACCGAACAGATTCAAAGTATTTTCATATTTAGCAAAACATTGTTTTGTTTGTTACAATATTTGGGCTGATAATCACTTCTCATTTTACTATACAGCCAATGAGATCTCTACGGTTATTATAAAATAAATACTATCATGCCAAATACACAATAGTATGCATTATCGAGGATTTACAGACACGGAGGATGAGAGCATGGAAGAAGATGATAAGACGACTGCCTTCATACCGTTTGCTGGCAATGTATCATCAGAAATTTGAATACTACTGCTAAAACACCATATAATGCCAGTTTTCTACCTGCTAACCAAAATATGAGCTTTATTTTGGGCTGTTGTAGAAATATATACTATCAGCCATTACTTTTGAAAACTTTATTTAGGCTATTAGTTTCACTGCCTCAGTAGCGCCTTCTTCCGGCCCCACTACACGAAATGTGTAGAGTACTCCAGTCACAGACTTCTAATGAATCCAGTTACTAAAGTGGTTCATGTATTATGTCATTAAGGTAAAAGGCAAGTGTTATATTTACAAATGTTGTAAAATGTTACCTCTGAGCTTGAATATGCTTCAGGCTCACTGGTGTGACTTCCAGGAACACTCATCTTCATATATCCAAAGTTATATGATCTTCACCTGCAATGGAAAGGGGATTTTTAGAGTAAGAAAGAATAAAACAAATACTGGATAGAAAAAAATCTCATTCATTTGCATCTAATGTAAGTCTACAGTCTGGACTACATTTTCTTTACAGCTTGAAAACACTGAATAATAATTAAGAAAAAGGAAGAAATTTGTTAAAAAGTCTTTAATGGAAGAAAATTTTCAGTCTCCTAACAAGCCCAAAAACTAAGACTTTATGTAAGAAGACAGATACTACATATGATAGATCAGGTGCTTAATATCAGGTGTTACAACAACTTATTTTAGTCATGTTTATTAACTATATACTCAGTAAGGCTTATACTGATATGTGGACATTGCCCCCCAAGTGCAATCTATTAATTGAGATTTACATGATTTGGGTGCTTATCATTGAGGTTATCAAGAGCCCTTCCTGAAATACTCAAGAGCAAAATGTGGTTCATTGTTTAAAAAATTCATTCCACAAGGCAATATTCCAAATTGACATGGGATTCTCATTCATGCATCAACACACAAGTATACAATACATAGAACTCACTTTAAAGTAATGTTGAAACAACTAGTTTCAAAATACAAGTAAACTAACTATGCAGCAGCTAAAACAAATCTTAAAATGTGCATCACACTTATGTTCTCTCTATTATGTTACAGTGAGATATCAGCTGCTAAAGCAGTTGCTGCTCAATTTCCATGACATAAAATTCATTGAGTTAAAATGTAACCTACAGAAATCCTTACACCGTAAGCACTGCACACTTGAGGAACACACACACACATTGTACAACAGTGCTGTATTCAGAGGTACACTAATATTACTTACTCTCACCTCAGTATCTGAAAGGAAGATCATAATGCTCGGATTCTTGGCTTTACCAACCCCAGCTTTTTCTCCCCAGTGATGTACAATCCAATGCCTCAATAGTGATGTGACTGTGTATAGGGGGACTTCTTTTGTGTCCTCTTACCCAGCAGAATGGCACCACAGACCCAGCCTCAGTACAAGGAGAGGGAATTGTGGAGCATATGGCCTTGGTTACCTGCTGGATATATGTGACTGATAGGGCCACATAAAGGGGCAGGATAGCTGAGACATTTAACAGCACAACCACCTCTCATATGTTCCAGCACTCTCAAGACTGCAGTTAATATCAAATACAATGTCTTCATTATGTAAATGTATCTTAAGTAAATGTTAAGGAAATGCCGAACATCAGCCAATGGAGGCCCCTGCTTACAAGGGAAACTTCCCATTGCACCCCTCCCTCACATTTAGTTGTACGATGACACAGTGGATAGCCAGTCAAAAACTGATCACAGATCAAGCATGAAAACAGGAAGGTGTACTGAACTGTGAAAAAAAGAAGTAAACTAAAAACAGTGAATGGTCCATGTTCAAGATGTGCAACATTGAGTGAACTGGAAGAGGCACAGCATTGTTGTTATGTGGTCACAGTGTTGAACTGCAAAGTTATGTTCAAATCTCCTTTCCGCCCCATTTCATTCACAAAATTATGAACTGTCCATCCAGTCACTGATGTGCCTGTTCTCTTTCTGTGGTCTCAGCAATTGTCATACTATAAATTGGTTATAAAATATAAATCATGTGGTGGTAATACATTACTGTCACAAGTAAATGTGATGAATAGCAGGAGCAAGCAAAATGCCACTTAGACCTCTCACAGAAATGAAAACAACAAATAAATTGGTGTGAACTACGTTACAACAAAGGAATTCAAGAATCAAAACTTCAAAATGGAATGCAAGAGTCACAACACGGTATTTGTGTAGAACAAATAGAAGGTATATATGTATTGACGATCATCATCTTGTATTCACAGGTTTCCAGTGTTGGATACCAATGAAAACACACCAGACCTTGGATAAAAACCAGCTAGTAGTTTGAACCTCACTGTAGTATCGAGTATTTTCCTACACAAACATACATTTGAAACAAAACAAACACACGATTGAGATCAGTTGCCTACAAAGGATGGCAGAGAGAGGATTCTTGTTGATGAAGCTGGCTGGCTGCCAGTGGACTGTTTGTGCCTTTGGATGTGTGTTAAATATATGAGTGATATACCTTGGTGGGGAGCATGAATCCACCAAATAAAGGTTGCGACTTCCATAACAAGATCCATGAAGAATTTTTGAACTTAAGGAATCTACAAGTTCTTTAAGAGATCAGATGATTGTGCAATATTTTTAGATTATTTCCTACATTTATTGATAAATAGTAAGTGTGGAGATGAAGATATGCTGTGACTGCTGCGGGGCTGTAAGTACCATATGATAAGAATGTTTATGATCCATGTGAAGAACACGAAGAGATGCTGCAACATCAATCTGACAGCATATTGTTGGGTTACATGAAGGTAATGCTCCAATATAGAGTACTGTCCAAATAAATTAATAGATGCAAACATTGATTACGGCATGAAGTTACAAATAAGTTCGAGAAGTTTAAAGGGATGGAAGAAAAAAGTACAGTTAAATACTGCAAAGAAGTCATTGAACAAGACAGGAGTTCAGTAAATTAGAAAACAATGTATAGGAACAATTTATTCAAGCCAGAAGTGAATTAAGTGCAGTGCATGACACAGACTTACAAATTTTGGGTTGGATTGTGCTAAACAAATTGGTCTGGACTTGAAGGCTTCACCCCACTGGCTATCCACTTTAAAGGAACTACAAAATTATGAGCAGAAAGATAACCAAATATGTACGCAAAAACTATGCCAATAAACTGGAAAAACTTTTAGACTGTTTCAAGAATTTTGTTACAGCAACCAGCATCAAATTCCAACACGATGAAGATGCATGTGTCATCAACACATATCAGTCCAGTTTTAACTATGAAATGAAATCAACCCACATGTTATCATTAGTTCACCAACAAGAAGAAAAAGAAGACGAAGAAGAAATGTAGTATAGACCAGCTGCATGCCACTTCGCACAGTTACACCATACAATATGCCATCAACAAAGCAGGATTTATTTTACTTACATTTTACTTATGTTTGCAGGAAAAAAAGCTTGTATTTGGGCTGCAAGTTCAGCAATAGATGAATAGCATATTTGCGTAATCCCCTAAAGTCATTGTGAATTGTAGTGCATCAGGCAAAATGGAGAACAGATTAGTGGAAGATTTTAATGAACATGTGATTCCTCCCCATGTGAACAAAGTTTCTGCTTTACTTCTTGACAGCTATATAAGTCAGGAGGATCAGGCATTGTACAATTCTGGTGTGGGAGCAGTGATTATCATTCTTCCAGGTTGTACACCTCTTGTGCAACCATTAGATGTGTTTGGCTTTAGAGAAGTGAAATACTTTGTGAGAAGGCTCTACGATTTTGCAAAGTTGCACAGATACACAGAGCAGTATTGTTTACGTGATCATGTGTCGGGCACACAGAGCAGTATTGTTTACGTGATCATGTGTCCATTATCAAACTACAAGTTCTCATACATAATCAACTTTGCTCTCTTAAATTACAGGACATCTGATTTGCTTGGATATATGCAGCATTTGGTGGTGCGCATGTGGAAAACTTCAGAAATGTTAACAACATATGTTTTGATAGAGCACAAGGAAAACTGTGTGATTGTGAAATGGTTGCTTTTATTTGTTGCATCATATGTGACAAACTATTATGTTTATAGCAACGAAAACAATCAATTATTGACAAAATTATTTAATTGGATAGATAAAAAATCCACTCACCAAGTGGCGGCAGAACACACACGTAAAAGACTGTTGTAATTGGCAAGCTTTCGGAGGCAGAGGCTCCTCCTTCAGGCAGAAGGGCTGAAGGGAAAGGAAGAAGTGTGAAGGAAAAGGACTGGAGAGGTCTAGGAAAAAGGGTAGATTTTGGTAAAGTCAACGAAAACCGCAGATCAGGGGAGACTTACCATACAGGATGAGAAGGAAAAACTGATTGTTGGGGACTGCATTGGACAAGATTACAGTAAGCCTCCTCAAAGCCCCGGTTCTGGGTGACTAACAAAGTGTACTCCTTTTCCTGGACCTCTCCAGTCCTTTTCCTTCACCCTTCTTCCTTCCCCTTCAACCTTTCTGCCTGACGAAGTAGCCAATGGCTCCGAAAGCTTGCCAATCACGACAGTCTTCTGTGTGTGTTCAGCTGCCACTTGGTGAGTGGATTCTTTATCTATCCAATTAAATAATTTTGTCATAGCTATTATGTTTATATCGTTTCTTTGGGAGTGATCACATTCACATTCACATTCACATTCATACTAACACCTAAATCGGGCAAAGGGGCATACTTCACTCACCAGGCATACACGTTTGGTGTGTTGATAAGAGATTCCAATCATATTTACACACATTCTGTCATAAGTGTCGTGTATAACAACAGAAGTGTTTTCCTGTGGACAATTTTGTTGACTTGTCATCAAATATTTGCAGTTCCCATTCAAGAGCCACTTCCTTTCGGCTACTAATAGAATAGTTGTATGGAATCCACTTCCATTATAGGTCCCTTCCCTACATCTTGCTGTTGAAAATGGATGGTACCCCATGACAAAGACTCAAATTTGAATACCACAGACAGACACATCAATGACTGTACATAGCTCATAATTATGTTAAAAAAAGGGGGTGTGTGGGAGTGGGGCATGAGGAAGATTTGAACATGGATCTCCTGCTTTGCAGCCCAACACTGTGAGCAAATTGGAAGAGTGTTGTGGCTATGTTGTCAGTGTCGCACATCTTGAAGTTGGAATGTTCACCATTTCTATTTTGCTTCTTTTTTCATAGTTCAGTAAACCTTCTTTCTGTTTTCATGTTTGATCTGTGTTCAGTTTTTTACGGGCTATCCACAGGGCCACCTCACCACTAAATGTGAGGGGTGTGTGATGAGGAGTTTCCTTTGTTAGATCCGTAAGTGTAAACTACGACACATTTACAATGCTGTGATAAAAGTTGGCAAAATACAGGACTTAACAGTGCATCCTGAGGCAAAATTCTTCCTGTAGACCAGGCTCATCCAAGAATCGCGCCCGCTCCCTACGGGCGCGAGGCAGTGTAGTTCAGCGCCCCGTCCGCGACCTTGTGTCGCTAGTGTTGCCATAGGAGAGAGAGAGGGGGGGGAGGGAGGAGGGCGGGGGGGGGGGGGGGGGGGGAGAGAGAGAGAGAGAGAGAGAGAGAGAGAGAGAGAGAGAGAGAGAGAGAGAGAGAGAGAGAGAGAGAGACCGCACAGCACTCCTCTGCGCTGGACTGTCCCACGGTCTGATCCGATGTAAACAAAATATTCTATTTTAGAAATAGTTTTATGTAAGGGATATAGTGTCTCATTCTTACTGTTAGTAGTTACAAGTAATTATTTTTTGTTATACTTCGTGCTACGGCTTTTTGTATCCCTTTTCAGAGTTTAGAAATCGGATCCTTAGTTTGCTGTTTTGTACGTAATAATTTTAACTGACCAAGTTTGAAAACTCAAGAATTAAGGTTATAAAGCTCTTTAATTCTTACAGTCAACATTGCTAAAGAAGACAATTAACATTTTACACGTTTTTCTTTTTCGAGGAAACGATTTTGTCTAGGATTGGTACAATATTCCGTGAGACTGCTGACCTCAAAGAATTAGTCAAATTTTTATCACCAAGTAATGAACTGTTCTTAGTTTTAGCAAGCCTTAAAAGAGAGAAAAAGCGCTCACAAATGTACGGAGAACCAAACATTGAGAGAAATTTGGTCGCGTGCTTGTGCGAAAGAGGATATTTCTCTCGTGGAAGACATCTGTAAAAGTCATCCAAAGTTTTACACATAAGAAAGCAGTTCTTCAGGCGGATATCGCACTGCTCTAGTTGAAGCACTTGTGAGACGTCCTCTGCCCGAAGGGAAAACGGGCGAACAAATATATATAAGGCCGGTTGAAGCTCACTAATCTCCAAAAATCTGTTTTCAAACTGTTCTTGTAATTCGAAAATGATTTGATCATAATCTGAAAAATCCAAAGCATCTTTGACACTGTCTAGTGCAGGAAAGTGTCCACAATTCTTCTCGCGCAACTGTTTTCCCCCACAAAACAAGTTTTTTTATTTTTTTTTAATGAATGAATCGTCTGCACTAAATCAGCAACAGAGTGATTTTCGCCTTGGAGTGAAATGTTTAAGGTATTTAAATGACCAGTAAGGTCACTGAAAAAAGCCAAATTCGCCACCCACTTACGATCACAAAGTAATTCTTCTGGACGTCCTTTCATTTCAAAAAGGTATTTATTTCACCCCTCAAGGAGAAAAACCGATGAAGCACCTTTCCTCTGCTCAGCCATCTTACTTCGGTGTGGTAGGGGATGTCCGGGTATTCCGCTTCGATATCAGCCAGAAATTCTTTAAATTGGAGATGTGTGAGTCCATGCGATCGAAGATAATTAACCGCTCGAAGAACTGTGTCCACAACATTTTTTATGTTGACAATCTTCGCACAAAGTGCCTCCTGGTATATCAGACAATGGACTGCCGCGAATAAGGAACAGCCGACTTCAGCCATTTTTGTCCTTACGTAACCCAGGAATCCAGTGCGTATCCCTCGTAGCGCAGGGGCTCCATCCGTTGTTACACTGGTGAGGCGTTCCCATTTTAAACCCATTGACTCTAACACGTTTTCCGTGGCTTGAAAAATATCCAAACCCGTGGTTGTGTCTTGTAATGGTATAAGGTCGAGAGGCGCGGCGGCCGGTTGGGCGGTCCGCACGGCCAGCTAAGCGACACGGCTCGGCCACTACAACACACGAATTCGCCCGGGGCGCTAGCGCCGCGCCCCAGGGGCACAGTTTGGACGAGCCTGCTGTAGACTGATAAACTCATTATAAATTTTAGTTTCCTCATAGACTGGGTCTGTGAACAAATGTACTCTCAGTGAAGTACAGCAGTATAACACCCACTTACTTAGAGCCAGCAGACCCCGCTTAGTACGTACCCCCAAATTACATCGCTGCTTGCAAGCAGTTAATGATGCTGCAGGATGAGATGCGCTATTTAGTACTGGTGACTTAAGCTGGCAGTAGGCTGCACACACAACATTCCACAAAGCTGCCCACGGATCACAATTAGAGATTCGCCAACCTCAATACAGAGGCTGGAGTACAGATCAATCTCTCAAGACCATTGCCAGCCTAACCCTTTATGGGGGGAATAGCATTCTTTTTCAGCTATGACTGCCTAGCAGCACTATAAATAATGAAAATAAAGAACCTATAGTCAAGGTAGGACAGTAAAAAAGAGCTAAGAAACCACACATTTTGTCTCCTACTCACAGACACAACAGATGAGCAGACGATAATTATTGCTTTCTTGACGGAAAGGTCAGCAATCTCTCCAATCACAGGGTGTCTGGCTGTTAACAATCACACAATGTGAAAAAAAATCAGCTGCTTGTTATCAAGTAAGAGATCTCATTTCAAAAACAAATTATTACTGCAGGACAAGAAAATAGATGGTAGGAAGAGAGTGAGTATCCACAATGTTATTCCAATACGAATGATGATTAGAGTTTGAAGTCCTGTTGGCAACAATATTGTTACAGACAGACCAGAAGCTTGGATTTGGGATGGAAACTGGCCCTGCTCTTTTCAAAGGAATTATCCTGACATTCTCCCAAGGCAGAAAGCTGTGTCTCAAGAAGCAAGCAGTTCCAGTACATTCAACAGGCAACCCATGATGAACAAACACTCTGGCTTGATGGGTGGTTCAGCTCCTGCATCCCTCGGGCAGCTGTTGCTGTTTTTTCTGGCGCAAAACCACAGGAGGACTCTGGGTCCCTTAGAACAGCAGGAGCAAGTTAAGCAGCCATCACACCACCCCGTCATTCTTCTGAGCGTCATCAAAGCTAAGTTTTTTGCTCCTGCTACAGCTTGTTGGAAAACAGTTCAGTGGCTTCTGTTAGCAATGGCAGGGAGTCTAGTAGATTCAGAGCTGCCAGCTTTAGAAGGTGCAGACACACACAGGGAATCACTTCCAGCATTGTCAGTGCAGACACACCTTACAAAATCTTCATGTGTAGAGGAATTTTTTCAAATGAAATTAGATGATACACAGGCCCCCAGCAAGGAAATAAAACAAAAACTGTCACAGAAGGAAGAATCTGGTGATTGACAATACAAGTTGTTTGAAATTATTAGTTGCATTCTGAAGTTATGACCAGGGCATAACATTCTTGTCATTTTGTGGCTTCTTTCAAAAAAGAAGTTTTGCAATCAATTTCAGAATTAACATGGAGCACGAATAAGCAATTTTTGCAACATAAATGACAATTGGAAAGCCTGATGTCTGACAAGATAGTTGGTTTGGAGAGCAAACTGTCTTCCCAAATCATAAGGGGCAGTCAAATGAAAATGATCCAGATGCAAAAAAGTAAGTAAACTGTTTGTTATTTCAAGAGTAAACACCATAAATGTTAATACAATAATGTCCACCCACATGTTGCAAAGGCTGTTTCAACTACACTACAGAAGTTTTTCTGGGAAGCCCTCAACACACCCTCATTACAGACTCAATCTCTCCCAGTGCAATTTCCATATTTTTGGAGCCCTGAAGAAAGATATTTCTGGTTGTCAATTTGCTTCAGGTGAATAGGTGCATGCCTGGATACAATCATGGTCCCATAGACAACTGCAAAAATTTTTCCAAGAAGGCAATGACCATCTTGTCTCTCAGAGGGATAAATGTATTTACCGTTATGGTGATTACTTATGAAATAATAAACAGTTACTTTTTTCTCCATCTGTCTCACTTTCAGATAACTGCCTCTTATACTAACCTAGACACACAAAGTGTACACAGTGTGTTCAAGCCTTAGAAATGCAAGTATCAAAAAATTTGGAGACAGTCAGTAATGATCACGAAGATTTTATGACAAAGTGACATACCCCAAAATAATCATGAATTATTTGTTGCTAACTGTATCAAGAAATGGCATGAAGAGCGAGAAAACTTACTAACCACGCAACAGAAATTGATTGATTGGTGGTTACTGGACGACAAAACAGCCAATTTTTTTCAAGATTAGGAACAAGAATTTAATGAAGATGTGGACAAAAAGTTAACAGATTAAAAAAAAACACAGCACAAGAGTTTACAAAAATTTCAAAAAGCACTGCACAGCAGGCTCCTGTCATTTCAACACAGGTAACATTTATTAAGTGTAAGATATTTAGTAGTTTCAAACTGCAGGACTTGATGCATCCAAAAGCTTCTATTAACGAGTTTGACTATGTGTTAGCCGAATTCTGGAGTCAAAGAGAACAAATTGCTTTTTTACTAGTGATATTTTAGGAGATGCAGCCAGACAGACACAGTAGTCACAGAAATGTGTACCAGTACCAGTACTGACTGTGCGGTAGCTAAGAGAAAAAATTTTGCTAGGGTATTTGTTGTATTTCTGGAGTGGGGAAAAGTACGAAAAGTGATGAGGCTCTATGAAATGCTTCTGCGTATACTGATTCTCTTAACTAAAGAATTTGGACAAGCTGACTGGAATTCAAATTTGTACAATGGGCCTGGTACGAAAAGCTCCGTTTGATGTGAGGGATACTTTTGTATCAGCACCCAGGTGTAGTTTATGACGAATCTGTCACATTTTTTGAGTAAATGCAATGTTAACTAGGAAGTAACAGCCCAAATGGCAAGTGCCAAGGTGGTTCAAACAGAGAAGGCATTGAACAGCACCGAAGGTTCGTGCACTTAGGTGGTAGGGGGTGGAAGGGAATGGGGGTATGGGAGGAAGGGAAGGAAGAAGGGAGGGGGTGGAAGTCAGACTGGCCCTGGGTCAGGCATGCCTTGAGGCAGACGCTGTGAAATTATATACTTGAGGGCGAAATTTAACAAGATTCTCGAAATTATCATTCCGATAATGAGGACCGTCAGTCAAACTAGAGGCTTTCTCAGCTAGAGAGAGCTGGGACAAGGTCATTACATGTCCAACGGTGTTCAAGGGCAGCAAATATCAGAA
This sequence comes from Schistocerca serialis cubense, assembly GCF_023864345.2. Lineage (NCBI taxonomy): Eukaryota > Metazoa > Arthropoda > Insecta > Orthoptera > Acrididae > Schistocerca > Schistocerca serialis. The sequence continues at coordinate 80,429,639 of NC_064640.1, read as the reverse complement.
CAGCATCGCAAGATAAAGTAATGGCTGACATACCTGCAGAAGTTGGAATCATGTTACGATGCGAGGATAGAGGGACTGTTCAAGATGCAGTATGGAGTGCGCCTGATGGATTTTCAAACCGAAGAGTGGTAACTAATAATGAAAAGGGGCAGCGAATACAGAGAAGGGAATGTTTTAGGGCAGGGGTGTCCAACCTGCGACCTGCGGGCTACATGCAGCCCAAATCAAGTACAGGGTTATTACAAATGATTGAAGCGATTTCACAGCTCTACAATAACTTTATTATTTGAGATATTTTCACAATGCTTTGCACACACATATAAAAACTCAAAAAGTTTTTTTAGGCATTCACAAATGTTCGATGTTGTTGTTGTTGTGGTCTTCAGTCCTGAGACTGGTTTGATGCAGCTCTCCATGCTAATCTATCCTGTGCAAGCTTTTTCATCTCCCAGTACCTACTGCAACCTACATCCTTCTGAATCTGCTTAGTGTATTCATCTCTTGGTCTCCCTCTACGATTTTTACCCTCCACGCTGCCCTCCAGTACTAAATTGGTGATCCCTTGATGCCTCAGAACATGTCCTACCAACCGATCCCTTCTTCTGGTCAAGTTGTGCCACAAACTTCTCTTCTCCCCAATCCTATTCAATACTTCCTCATTAGTTATGTGATCTACCCATCTAATCTTCAGCATTCTTCTGTAGCACCACATTTCGAAAGCTTCTATTCTCTTCTTGTCCAAACTATTTATCGTCCATGTTTCACTTCCATACATGGCTACACTCCATACGAATACTTTCAGAAATGACTTCCTGACACTTAAATCAATACTGGATGTTAACAAATTTCTCTTCTTCAGAAACGCTTTCCTTGCCATTGCCAGCCTACATTTTATATCCTCTCTACTTCGACCATCATCAGTTATTTTGCTCCCCAAATAGCAAAACTCCTTTACTACTTTAAGTGCCTCATTTCCTAATCTAATTCCCTCAGCATCACCCGACTTAATTAGACTACATTCCATTATCCTTGTTTTGCTTTTGTTGATGTTCATCTTATATCCTCCTTTCAAGACACTGTCCATTCCATTCAACTGCTCTTCCAAGTCCTTTGCTGTCTCTGACAGAATTACAATGTCATCGGCGAACCTCAAAGTTTTTATTTCTTCTCCATGAATTTTAATACCTACTCCGAATTTTTCTTTTGTTTCCTTTACTGCTTGCTCAATATACAGATTGAACAACATCGGGGAGAGGCTACAACCCTGTCTTACTCCCTTCCCAACCACTGCTTCCCTTTCATGTCCCTCGACTCTTATAACTGCCATCTGGTTTCTGTACAAAATGTAAATAGCTTTTCGCTCCCTGTATTTTACCCCTGCCACCTTTAGAATTTGAAAGAGAGTATTCCAGTCAACATTGTCAAAAGCTTTCTCTAAGTCTACAAATGCTAGAAACGTAGGTTTGCCTTTCCTTAATCTTTCTTCTAAGATAAGTCGTAAGGTCAGTATTGCCTCACGTGTTCCAGTGTTTCTACGGAATCCAAACTGATCTTCCCCGAGGTTGGCTTCTACTAGTTTTTCCACTCGTCTGTAAAGAATTCGTGTTAGTATTTTGCAGCTGTGACTTATTAAGCTGATAGTTCGGTAATTTTCACATCTGTCAACACCTGCTTTCTTTGGGATTGGAATTATTATATTCTTCTTGAAGTCTGAGGGTATTTCGCCTGTTTCATACATCTTGCTCACCAGATGGTAGAGTTTTGTCAGGACTGGCTCTCCCAAGGCCGTCAGTAGTTCCAATGGAATATTGTCTACTCCGGGGGCCTTGTTTCGACTCAGGTCTTTCAGTGCTCTGTCGAACTCTTCACGCAGAATCATATCTCCCATTTCATCTTCATCTACATCCTCTTCCATTTCCATAATATTGTCCTCAAGTACATCGCCCTTGTATAGACCCTCTATATACTCCTTCCACCTTTCTGCTTTCCCTTCTTTGCTTAGAACTGGGTTTCCATCTGAGCTCTTGATATTGATACAAGTCGTTCTCTTATCTCCAAAGGTCTTTTTAATTTTCCTGTAGGCGGTATCTATCTTACCCCTAGTGAGATAGGCCTCTACATCCTTACATTTGTCCTCTAGCCATCCCTGCTTAGCCATTTTGCACTTCCTGTCGATCTCATTTTTGAGACGTTTGTATTCCTTTTTGCCTGTTTCACTTACTGCATTTTTATATTTTCTCCTTTCATCAATTAAATTCAATATTTCTTCTGTTACCCAAGGATTTCTACTAGCCCTCGTCTTTTTACCTACTTGATCCTCTGCTGCCTTCACTACTTCATCCCTCAAAGCTACCCATTCTTCTTCTACTGTATTTATTTCCCCCATTCCTGTCAATTGCTCCCTTATGCTCTCCCTGAATCTCTGTACAACCTCTGGTTCTTTTAGTTTATCCAGGTCCCATCTCCTTAAATTCCCACCTTTTTGCAGTTTCTTCAGTTTTAATCTACAGGTCATAACCAATAGATTGTGGTCAGAGTCCACATCTGCCCCTGGAAATGTCTTACAATTTAAAACCTGGTTCCTAAATCTCTGTCTTACCATTATATAATCTATCTGATACCTTTTAGTATCTCCAGGGTTCTTCCATGTATACAACCTTCTTTCATGATTCTTAAACCAAGTGTTAGTTATGATTATGTTGTGCTCTGTGCAAAATTCGACCAGGCGGCTTCCTCTTTCATTTCTGTCCCCCAATCCATATTCACCTACTATGTTTCCTTCTCTCCCTTTTCCTACACTCGAATTCCAGTCACCCATGACTATTAAATTTTCGTCTCCCTTCACAATCTGAATAATTTCTTTTATTTCATCATACATTTCTTCAATTTCTTCGTCATCTGCAGAGCTAGTTGGCATATAAACTTGTACTACTGTAGTAGGCGTGGGCTTCGTATCTATCTTGGCCACAATAATGCGTTCACTATGCTGTTTGTAGTAGCTTACCCGCATTCCTATTTTCCTATTCATTATTAAACCTACTCCTGCATTACCCCTATCTGATTTTGTGTTTATAACCCTGTAGTCACCTGACCAGAAGTCTTGTTCCTCCTGCCACCGAACTTCACTAATTCCCACTATATCTAACTTCAACCTATCCATTTCCCTTTTTAAATTTTCTAACCTACCTGCCCGATTAAGGGATCTGACATTCCACGCTCCGATCCGTAGAACGCCAGTTTTCTTTCTCCTGATAACGACATCCTCTTCGGTAGTCCCCGCCCGGAGATCCGAATGGGGGACTATTTTACCTCCGGAATATTTTACCCAAGAGGACGCCATCATCATGTAATCATACAGTAAAGCTGCATGCCCTCGGGAAAAATTACGGCTGTAGTTTCCCCTTGCTTTCAGCCGTTCGCAGTACCAGCACAGCAAGGCCGTTTTGGTTATTGTTACAAGGCCAGATCAGTCAATCATCCAGACTGTTGCCCTTGCAACTACTGAAAAGGCTGCTGCCCCTCTTCAGGAACCACACGTTTGTCTGGCCTCTCAACAGATATCCCTCCGTTGTGGTTGCACCTACGGTACGGCTATCTGTATCGCTGAGGCACGCAAGCCTCCCCACCAACGGCAAGGTCCATGGTTCATGGGGTAGTTCGATATGTGCCCCTTTAGTGATTCGGCAGACATCAAGCCAATAATCAAGTTCCTCCCACACTCGGCGCAGCATGTCCCCATCAATGAGTTCGAAAGCATCGTTGATGCGAGCTCCCAGTTCTGGCACGTTTCTTGGTAGAGGAGGTTTAAACACTGAATCTTTCACATAACCCCACAGAAAGAAATCGCATGGGGTTAAGTCGGGAAGTGTGGAGGCCATGACATGAATTGCTGATCATGATCTCCACCACGACCGATCCATCGGTTTTCCAATCTCCTGTTTAAGAAATGCCGAACATCATGATGGAAGTGCGGTGGAGCACCATCCTGTTGAAAGATGAAGTCAGCGCTGTCGGTCTCCAGTTGTTGCATGCGCCAATTTGCCAGCATGTCCAGATACACGTGTGCTGTAACGTTTCTTTCGCAGAAGAAAAAGGGGCTGTAAACTTTAAACCGTGAGATTGCACAAAACACGTTAACTTTTGGTGAATTGCGAATTTGCTGCACTAATGCGTGAGGATTCTCTACCGCCCAGATTCGCACATTGTGTCTGTTCACTTCACCATTAAGAAAAAATGTTGCTTCATCACTGAAAACAAGTTTCGCACTGAACGCATCCTCTTCCATGAGCTGTTGCAACCGCGCCGAAAATTCAAAGCGTTTGACTTTGTCATCGGGTGTCAGGGCTTGTAGCAATTGTAAACGGTAAGGCTTCTGCTTTAGCCTTTTCCGTAAGATTTTCCAAACCGTCGGCTGTGGTACTTTTAGCTCCCTGCTTGCTTTATTCGTCGACTTCCGCGGGCCACGCGTGAAACTTGCCCGCACGCGTTCAACCGTTTCTTCGCTCACTGCAGGCCGACCCGTTGATTTCCCCTTACAGAGGCATCCAGAAGCTTTAAACTGCACATACCATCGCCGAATGGAGTTAGCATTTGGTGGATCTTTGTTGAACTTCGTCTTGAAGTGTCGTTGCACTGTTATGACTGACTGATGTGAGTGCATTTCAAGCACGACATACGCTTTCTCGGCTCCTGTCGCCATTTTGTCTCACTGCGCTCTCGAGCGCTCTGGCGGCAGAAACCTGAAGTGCGGCTTCAGCCGGACAAAACTTTATGAGTTTTTCTACTTATCTGTAGTGTGTCGTGACCATATGTCAATGAATGGAGCTACAGTGAATTTATGAAATCGCTTCAATCATTTGTAATAGCCCTGTATTGATGCAGTCCTGGAACCAAGCATGTATGACACCATTGGTATTTTTAAAAAAATCCATAAAATTCTGCTTATGTCGAGTTATTTTCCATAAAATTCTGTTTATGTCAAGTTATGATCAATCGAATATTTTCAATTTGAAATGCCCACTACAAGATGCTATTCTCTCTTTGATCCATTCAGATTTTTCTTTTCTTTTAGTGGTTATTATTAGCGTTAAGTATATTATGTGCGGCCCAAAAATACTCGTCTTTTTCCTATGTCAGGTACATGGTGGGACACCCCTGTTTCAGTGGTTGAGTTACGAAGGCAAGGGTTAAATGAATCAAATGTTGACATTGGGAAACCTATGTCCAGTAAAATGTTTCTGGAGGCTGCAGATTTGATCTATGACGTTATATTCGATCTGGGTTCCGAACATTAAACACACAGAGAAGGCAGCATCGACGAGGTGGGTGTATTGATTCACGCCTGAAGCAGCATGGGCAGCCCGTGAGTTTTGTGATCTTTTGCTACCGGTACCTCACGATAGATTAGGGCAACCAACTCTCCTGTGCCGCGTTTCCCGGTATCTCCCGTATTACAGCAGTTTTTCTTTAATCCTCCCGGCTCCCTTATTGACTGCCTCTTTCCCCCTTATATTTCGTCAGTGATCACTGTAATCCCGCGAGGCACTACCGATGGTTCAAAATCCCTGAGCGACAAATCTCTAAACATCTTCCTATAACAATCGATCCTACTGTCAACATATGATCCTTTTTTTCTGTTTGCGCTTCTACGGAAAGAAGTCATTTCGGCTAGAGGTAATGCGACGAGCGGAGAAAGAATGCCACAGCCCACGCGTCTAGATGGGTTGTGATGAGGGAATGTTTACGTGTTTCTTCGTCAATATTGGCAACTAACAGACGCACTCGCCTGGCACCAATGATATAAATAAGGCACGGAAATAATAAGGACTCGTGGGAATGGATTACAGGGACATTGATATTTAAAACACGCACATTACATTACTTCACGACTAAGAGACACAAGCTTTTTGTGTGCTGTGTAAGTGTGACTTCAGCATTGCTCTCAGGGGCAACGCCGACTGTATCCAACATTCTTTTATTCGTAAATGGAATGAAAAATAAGTGAAAGCGCCCCCAAATTTACTCTCATATTTTGGTAATGGCAGCAAGATCATTAAATACGTTGCAGGTGAGCTAGCCATAGTTTTTCGTACAGTCAAACATAATATCAGCTTGAGAAATATGGATTGTGGAACTAAACTATCGAAGAATGTTTTCCAAGGATATAATTTGACTTACAAGGAACCCCTTGGGTGAAAGTTCGTGAAAGGCGACGTCCAAATATTTTCTACCACGCAACCAATGACAGCGGGGGGGGGGGGGGGGGGGGGGGCGTACTCTAACTGACAACAGTCCTACTGATGTTGATACAAAGCAAGTGATGGCAACAATAAACAAATCAAACATTGCATTATATAATAAGTTTGTTTGCGTAGCCATCCTCTGCAGCAAGCACAAAAAAAATGGCTCTGAGCACTATGGGACTTAACATCTATGGTCATCAGTCCCCTAGAACTTAGAACTACGTAAACCTAACTAACCTCAGGACATCACACAACACCCAGTCATCATGAGGCAGAGAAGCAGCAAGCACAGAAACACTTTTTCGTAATACATAAAAAAAATCGCGACGTGAACTGTTTGATAATTTAAAAATATAAAAATTGTATCATAGATCCCACTCATGATGCCTCAGAGCAAGTAACAGGAGAAACGAGTCTGGGAAAAATTAATTACGTTGCAGCAAGAAAGGTGGTTTTGTTTACAAAACAAGTGTTGCATTATATCTACAACAGTTGCCGAAATTTACATTTCATCAGAAAGAAACCCAATGAATTTCGCACAGAGTAAGAAAGAAGTGGCAGATGAAATTTTAGCGTTTCTGCAAGATGAATCAGTGGAATGTGTGGTGCCGTATGTGTGCGGACAATTTACACGAGTGGTACAGAAACGACGATGCATGTTTAACAAGCAAGAGTGATATTGAAACAGGTGTCGAACTATGTAGTTCGTCATCCTCACAGACAGGGAGCCACAAATCCCATCTCCAGTGAAATGTACTAAAGGACAACATTTGTCCAAGGAGCAGGTGTTAAACATAGTTAGATACATGGAAGATCATCCGCAGCATAGTGCGGGAAAAAAAAAGAAAAACAGTTATTAACATATTTCGAATACGTCTGCAGCAAATGGCCGTGTAGTGCATAGGAGAAACTATGGATATTGAAGGGAGGGCAAGGTGCACTTGTTACAAAAACTGATGTCTGTATGTTCCAAGCATGCTCGATACAATTTACAGGATGTACATGACAGTGACCTATTACGTTATGCAAATCAAATTACGCGTGAAATGCATTACAGTGACTTCAAGGGGAGCAGTGGATGGTTGCACAACTTCAAACAGTAGTACAGAATTGGAAGACGTAAGATGAACTTTCAAACAAAGTGTCAACTTGACGATGCACAGCAAACTGTGGAATCAGCCCGAAAATTTGTAGATGAGATAAATTAACTTCTCCCATCCTCCAGTAATGAATTTGTTTTCAACACCGATCAATCGGGATTTAAAGAGGAAATACATATGAAAGGAACCCTGAAAATCAGAGGTACCAGAAGAGTTGTATCAAAATTGGAAGGAACACATAGCAAATGTTGTGGGGAAGGCTAACCAAAGACTGCGTTTTATTGGCAGGACACTTAGAAAATGTAACAGACCTACTAAGGAGACTGCCTACACTACGCTTGTCCGTCCTCTTTTAGAATACTGCTGCGCAGTGTGGGATCCTTACCGGACAGGACTGACGGAGTACATCGAAAAAGTCCAAAGAAAGGCAGCACGTTTTCTATTATTGCGAAATATGGGAGAGAGAGAGAGTATCACAAAAATGATACAGCATTTGGGCTGGAAATCATTAAAAGGCGTTTTTCGTTGCGACGGAATCTTCTCACGAAATTCCAATCACCAACTTTCTCCTCCGAATGCGAAAATAGTTTGTTAACACCGACCTACTTAGGGAAGAACGATCACCACGATAAAATACGGGAAATCAGAGCTCATACGGAAAGATTTAGGTGTTCATTCTTTTCGCGCGCTACACGAGATTGGAATAATAGAGAATTGTGAAGGTGGTTCAATAAACCCTCTGCCAGGCACTTGAATGTGATTTGCAGAGTATCCATGTAGATGTAAAATCAACTAACATGAATGCCTTAACGCATTCAAAATAGTTCAAATAGCTCTAAGCACTATGAGACTTAACATCTGAGGTCATCAGTCCCCTAGACTCAGAACTACTAAAACCTAACTAACCTAAGGACATCACACACATCCATGCCCGAGGCAGGTTTCGAACCTGCGACCGTAGCAGCAGCGCGGTTCCGGACTGCAGCGCCTAGAACCGCTCTGTCACAGGGGCCGGCACTTAACGCATTCATATACCATTATGCCGACTGTTAATCCAGATGATAAATTGGCAGGGAAGTTATTTATTGTCCCGTGAGAAGTTGGAGGTGCTCTGTCCCCCCTAAGATTCTCTCTATGTGTGTGATCTTGCAAGGGCTGTAGGTAATATTTATGTCACAGCTAGCGAGGGTGGGGAAAATGGGCGTAAGAGAACTACTCTGGCATGCGTATAAAAATCTTACTGCTTTAGAGCAAATTATCCATCCTGAAAAGTGTGTGATATTGCAGTTCATACCACCTGGAACCAATGGACAAATTCAGCCTCTGGATTTTTTTTTTTTTTTTTTGCCTATAAAACATTACCATGTTATCTGCAGGGAGTGAAAGAAGAGGGTTGACCAAGGCAGCTGTCAAAGGAAGGAGAATTGACGGTTCCCAGCCCCAGCATACGGCGGGAGATGTCCCAACCCCAATCACCCAGCCCCCATCATGAAAGCAGTTTAAAATGTACCTGAGAATAAAACCACTTCCTCGGAGAAAGTGAAGAATCAGTTCAACCTCCCGTATTTTGTCTGCCAGTATTAGAGATTAAGAATCTGAAAGACCATGCTTAGCATGGAGATCCAGATAGAGGGGGCGTTCCACCAGGATGTGGGATACTGTCTGTGAGGCATAAAGCTATGCGTTAATCTTGTATGACAGTTGGGGAGACGACACAGGATGGCGGATTTCTTCCGAGAAATATGGAAGGAGAAGTGCTAGGCAGCAGCAGTCTTCTAGATAGTGTGCAGTTTACTAGAGGGGCCAGTAGTCCACCAACGTTCCTGAGTCAGGAGAGGTCTTACTTGCACCTGGGATCATCAAAGCAAATTTTGGGAGAGTAAAACAACAAGCTATAACCATCCCACTTGCTAACATTGCACTCGTATTAATATTTCTTTCCTTTTCATAATTTTTCAGTTTGGGTCTAATTATGCAGATCGTACATATGTAATGCATGTCCACATCTGTCAAAATCTTTCAGATCATACTTTATGCAAATTCACTATTCTGATGATAATCTTTAATAGACTGACCGCAGTGATGTAGTTTTTCTAGAAATTGTTTTACAGGTGGTGTCTGTAAAATAAGGTTCCCAATTTTTTTTTTCACAGTGTAAAACATGTTTATTTAATGAATGCATACATTTTTGGAAAGTTCAGACTTAACATATTTTTCTACATACGTCACTGACGTCAATACATTTTTGTATGTGGTGTACGAGCTTTTGAATGCCCGAGTCAAAAAAAAATCTGCCGCCAAGCCGCGCAGAAACCTGAGAACCGCATCTTCCAGCTCTTCTCTGTCGCCGAAATGCATTCCATCCAGGTGTTTCTTCATGTCAGGGAAGAGATGGTAGTCACTTGGGGCTAGGTCCGGGCTGTAGGATGGGTGTTTGACAATACCCCATTAAAATTTTGCGACGAGCTCGTTGGTGGTGTGCCGTCGCGTTATCCTGATGCAAACGCACCCCCTTGGGCAGCTTACCCCTCCACCTGTTTTGAATTGCACGGCGCAATTTTTGCAGTGTCTCGCAGTACCCGGCAGCGTTGATTGTTGTACGGGTGGGCAAGAACTCGCGCAGCAATAACCTCTTCCTGTACCAAAACACTGTTGCCATCACTTTGCCGACACTTTGCGTTTGTTTGAATTTTCGCGATCTCGGCGACTATAGGTGCTTCCATTGTTTTGACTGTTCTTTGGTTTCGGGTGTGCGGTAGTGCACCGAAGTCTCGTCTCCAGTGACGATGGAGTCGAGGTATTCCTCGCCATGAGTTCCATGATCTTGAAGTTCTTGGGTCACTGCAACGCGTTGACGTTTGTGGCCTTCCGTCAACATTCTTGGCACCCATCTCGCGCAAACCTTAGCATACCCTAGATGCTCCGTCAAAATCTTGTCAACAGAGGTTTTGCTGACATCAGGGATCATTTCGGAGAGCTCACAAACAGTCATTCTTCAATCTGAGAGCACCGCTGCCTCTACTTTTGTGATTGTTTCGTCAGAAACAGATGGCCGTCCGGAACGCTACTCATCATGGATTAGATTAGATTTGTTTTTCGTTCCATAGATCCGTACTGAGGAGATCCTCGTGGATGTGGAACATGTCAATTTTTTTAAAGCTAAAATAACAATACTAATAGTATGAATATATACAATACATCATTTGTTTCTATTAAAAAATTCGTCAATGGAGTAGAAGGAGTTGGCAACTAGTAAGTCTTTCAGGCTCCTTTTAAACTGATCTTTATTTGTAACTAAATTTTTTATGTTTGCTGGCAAATTATTGAAGATGAGTGTTCCTGAGTAGTGGACCCCTTTTTGAACTAAAGTAAGTGCTTTTAAGTCCTTGTGCAGATCATTTTTGTTCCTGGTATTGTATGTATGACCTGAGCTGTTTGTTGGAAAAGATATATATTATTTAGGGCAAATTTCATTAAGGAGTAAATATACTGAGAGGCAGTAGTTAGTATACCCAGTTCTTTGAAGAGGTTTCTACAGGATGTCCGTGAATTTACTCCACAAATAATACGTATTACACGCTTATGGACTCTGAAAACTTTTGTTTGACTTTAAGAGTTACCCCAAAATATTATACCATATGGCATTATGGAATGAAAGTAGGCAAAGTATGCAAGCTTTTTCATTTTTATGTCGCCTATGTCTGCTAACACTCGAATTGCAAATACAGATTTGTTACGGCGTTTCTGCAGTTCTGTGGTGTGCTCATCCCAACTGAATTTATTATCAAGTTGTAATCCCAGGAATTTAAGACTGTCAGCCTCTTCTATCTGCTCTTCTTCATACTTTATGCATATGCTGGGTGGAAATCTCTTACAGGTTCTGAATTGCATATAGTGAGTCTTTTCGAAGTTTAATATCAGTGAGTTGGCTTTAAACCATTTATTAATATCTATGAAAATATCATTAGCAGATATTTCTAGAACTACCCTCGACATACTATTTATTGCAATACTTGTGTCATCTGCAAACAAAACGAACTCTGCTTCTGGCAGTGTAACTGATGAGAGATCATTAATGGACGTCAGTACGCCCGTTCTTGAACACTCTGCACCATTTGTACACGTGTTGTACGCTCATACACTTGTCTCCTTAGATTTCGCATAGCTGGGAATGGATTTCTCCCGTCTGATCACCGAGCGCAGCTCACAATTGGCGGGCGAAGCGAGGGGGAGATCCATCACGTACGGCTGCCAAGCCAAGACTGAGCTCCTCAGGCAGCTCACTAGGGAGGGGATTGGGAGTGGGCAAGGTACACTACAAAATCACGGGATCCACCGTAACAGCGCTTTTCAGGACTGTAGCGCCATGGGAACCTTATTTTATGGACAACCCTCGTAATTAAAAGTAATGAATAATCGATTTTATTATAAAAATGTGGTACTGTAATTTCAACTGAGCTAATTAGTAGTATTGGAAATTTTGGCATCTACCATTAGAAAGCAAGGAATCCAGATTTTACAGTAATATGTTTTATTTTCAGGAAAACTAACTTAAAAAGACAGTTGGTATCACAGTTTGAACATCCCAAAATTATTGCTGCCTTTTATCCCATTACACCTGTTTGAATTACTAACAAGTAAGTTTACCATTATACTTTGGTTGCTCTATATTTCTGGACTGAATGACACCCACAATTTATCAGTTATGCCACAAACTAAGAATTTTGGCAAATTATAATAATGTCAAATACAGGAACTTTATTTGTAAATAGGTAATTCGCACGTAGACATACAAAATAGTTCTGCAAACTTTTGTACTTTACGAACTAACCACTTATTATGAAAACTACACTACGTCATTGTTAAAACCTATAGCTAATCTACATTAGCAAATCCTCAAGAATCAGTTTCATAAACAATTACGTATTTTCCAAAATCCAAAAATGTCAATACGCCAGTTTATGAATACCCCATCCAACCCAAAAATAATCAGTTCCAAGGTAGTACATGATCAACAACTATGTAATGAGTTTGTGTTGAAGTCTGAACATATTAACATCTTTGTGTCAGCACACACGATAATGTAGTGAAGTCAGTACCTAGAAAGCATTCAGTTTACATTTTGATATAATGTTTGTGTTCTTTTGGATCAAGTTATGCAGTGAGAGAAATAAAAGTCTGTCTGCTGTCACATCTGGTAGACTTCACCTGTTTGCATCATTTCTGTTGTTAACAACTTGTATGTGTGAAAGATGTCCATGTATAAACTATTTTCATCAAACTGCACTTCATAAATGAAAAACACAGGGAGTACACTGTAAGCGGGTTACAAAGAGGTCCTGGCAGAAGGGCTAGAGGTGTGATCCTGCTGGTAATCATACCTGAGGGTAGGTGACAGGGAGTCTATTGGATCATGCCCCTTGCAGGCAAAAGGAATTTCGTAACTTAGATAGTCAAATGGTGCCTGCACAAGTGAGGAAGAGTTGGAATCATAGGAAATGAAGAGGGCAGATCCCTATTTCAAATGGAGACACAGGTATGGAACTAGTCACAAAGCTGCCAATGGCCAGATTAAGTTGAATAATTTCAAAGCCAAAGGTACCACTGAGCCTTAAACTAACAGCCACAATCCAGTTGGGATGAGACTGAGGCATGTTACATATGGAGGTTTCGGCAAAGTAGCAGAGAGAGTTAAGCTTTCGCCAGTGGCTAATCTTTAGTCGACGAATATGGGGAAGTCATATCAGTTTCTTATCAAAGAGGAGTCCCAAAAATCAAACTGTGCAGGAACGTCCAAGCACTGGGAACCCAAGAAAATTTCTGGGTCTGGATGGACCATGAAACAATGACAGAAATGCATGACTCACATATTCATGGGAAGGGGTCCACACAGAGGTCCATCAGATGTTGTCTTGGAGTTGGTATTCAACCAACACTACTGGGTAGGAACTGTACCAAATGCAAAAGTCACTGACATACAGTGTGACTGACCAGTGACCAATTGATGGCGACGAGGAGGAGTTTTACACTCTGCACGGATCCTTGCTGGATGCTGTTCTCTTATACCCGTGCAGAACTGAGTTATGTACCAATTCTAATCCAAAACAGTTGGTAAGATGTCATATGTCTCATTCAGATCATAAAGACTGGAATGAGATGTCGGCATTTAGAAAAAACCTGTCTGATTACTGTTCCCTACCTAGTCAGATGGTCGGTTGTGGATTGTCTCTCATGGAAACCACTCTGATAGAATAAAAGGTCCCGTGATTCGAGAACACAGCATTATCATCAGGCTAACATTCTTTCATGCAGTTTGCAGGGCACTATGGTGAGATTAATTGGTCTATAGTTGCTGATGAATATGGGGTTTTGCCTGGTTTAGTGACTGGTACAATGATATTATATTGCCATTGCAAAGACAAAACACATTCTAGCCAAATGCAGTTGAAGACCCTGCCTAGATGGTGTCTTTGATTAACAATGAGATGTTGGATCATTTGATTATGAATCAAATCAACACCTGGGGCCATATCATGTGACAAGTGAAGTGTTCTCAGTCAGTGAAAGAATCATCATATAATACAGCCTGACGAGAGTTAAGGATAAGGAGATGTCGTTAACTTGTCTTTTATGCGTCTGAAAGGTAAGGGTGTACCAATGATATCATAAAGTATGTCACAAAGCGTTCAGAAAGAAACCGATGCACTGGCAGAAATATCATGATGAAGGAGAGCTGCTACTGCTGTTGACCTTTGGTGACCCAGTGGATACAGAACTTGTGGCATACATTCCCAGGAGGCGATTCCCAGCATTCCTTCTTAGTGTATTTAATTAGATAGTGAGCCTTAGCATGGAGTGACTGAATAGTGGTGAGTGTAGTCTGTGAAGGATGTCACTTGAGATGTTGCAAGTCACTTCAATGACACCGATTAGCTGTCGCAATGTCTCTGGTCCACCACAGCACTGATTGGCAGCAGAGAGGCTGTTGAAAAGAGAATAGCAGAGCCAAAGGCGTTGGTGGTCACACTGGAGACATCTACCACAACAGAAAGATTGGGGACAGAGGTGACAGCAGAAATATCCAGTTGGCTCTTCAAAGTTGGTTCATCAGGCAGTGACACAGAAGTGAGAGAATCGCAGGAAAGTGATCACTGTCACAAAGAGCATCATGTACTGAGCCTTGTTGCGAGCTAAGATATTGAGGGAACTGGTCATAGTTGGTATCCCAAAAGGTGCTATGGTCAGCACTGAAGTGGGTAGGAGTACCGTCATTCAGGAGAGACAGATCATAATTGGAAAGAAGCTGGTCAATCGGAAGCCCCCTAAAAGACAATGCGGTACTTCACTGTAGGAGGCGCTGCACACTGAAATCTCCAAGTAGGAGGAAAGGGGGCAGGGACTGCATCACCAGCGGAACAACATAAACGAACACTGGTTCAGAGTCCAATGCCATAGGGGAATCTGGCACTTCCAAGGACACAAGTGTGGTAACACCCACAGATTATTGCATTGCTAGGTGTCTCCATCTCTGGCGGCGACTCCTCCAGCAGTGGCTACCACCGCTTGGGTGGCTGCCAGTTCCAGTACAAATGGTTGACATTTGGTCATGCAAACAGCATTGTACCATTTCTCCCTCCACCTCACCACACTACATTATCAAGGCTCTTCCACTAGCCCATGACATCCATTCCGGAATTGGGTACGAGTAACAGCACCTGCTTCCCTGTAGCAAGTCTGCAACACAGATACATGCATCAATGCTTACAGCATGCCAACTGGCACCCATTTGAACTACCATGGCTTACTTCAGTTGCAACCCAAGCTCGATGGTTCATTTCACTAGCTGCACCGTAATGACCATGTTCATGTATTCTATACTACAACTATCTTGTACCTACTACTGGACTTCGTTTGGATTACTCTATTGGGATCATTTGTTTGCCAGGGCTTCTAGTTCTGATCACGAAGCAAGTGTTACTGTATTATGGCCTTTTGTAATATATTGATTATTCCTTGCTACTGTAGTTTTATCTTGAAGCTGCGACACCAAATACAGACTTACTTAGTGCAACTGCATTAACATCCCCACCTTAGGAGCAGTAGAGGGGACCTAACTAAACCGTGATTGGCAGGCGCCTGCAAGAGACCTGCGGGATTGGCTGGGTGGTTTTAAGTGGGGAAAACGGTGCCCCCACGCGACTCTTTAGCACACAACACCATTTCAATGTGCAGTAGTAACTTTAACCATAGTAACCTTCTGCCAAGATTTCATCTTCCTCTTTTTCACCACTTTTGGAGGTCTGGAAACTTGCGAGGGCCAAACCACTGCAGGTGTAGGAGGAGAGGAGGAGCCGACAGCCCTGGGACCCACAGCCTATGGCTACTTCAGCCAACAGCTGTGTCAGATCTTTGGTCTGCAGGTTTCCCAGGATAGGGTTCCTAAAAAGGAAGCCTGTTCACGGTAGTTGCTGGGGGAGGGTGCTGCTTCTTCATCTCTGTGCACAATAGTGATCCCAAGGATGGTGCTGCAGGCACCATGAGAGGAGAGGTCATATCACCTCCATGCAACTACTAAAGGTTGATGTCAAAGAAGTAAATATCCAAAATACTGCCAATGACCTGCCACAGTAGTGGCGAAAGTTAATATCATGGATACGGGGTATAAACAATCTTATTTTTTCTGAGATTCAAAATATGAGAGCTGATCAGAGACCTCCAGTTCCTGTATTTTGCATTCCTTAATTGGGGCAGTACATTTCATTTCAGGGATCACAGGGATGATCATTCCAGCAATTGACAGACAGGTTACAGTGCACATGGTGAATTTTCTTGAAGTGGCTGACCAGTCTCCACATACTGGGTCGTAGATACACCAGGAAGACATATGCCTGAAGCACTGGTTTATAAAGCACCACACTGTGGGTGTCAAATACAGCTTATCACAGCAGTAGACCATGATTTTGACCTTTTCTGAAAGCAAGTCCCTCTCAAAAGCGAGATTGAACGCTGTGATGTCAATCTTTTTCTCTGATGGGCACTGATGTAAATGACATACAAAGTGGATCCATCGCTTCTCGAAGTGTTCACACAGTTCTTCAACCGTCTGCAGCCTTAGGTCCTGGTGAAAAATTAATCCTTGTACCATGTTTAGGGTCCTGTAGTGTGATATGGTAACAGGTACATCACCAAGTTGTTCACAAGAGCACAACACCCAGGTCTAAGTAGGATCTGCCGTCTTAATTAAGAAGGAAGTAAGGATAGAAGCAAGATTAAATGGTAATGGCCCCTTGCCAGTGTGGTCATTAGAGACGAAGCCCTCAAGTAAAACCTAAATCTGGATGGCTCAATGGGCATTTAAGCTGTCATCCTCCCAAATGCGAGTCCAGTGTGCTAACCACTGCACCGCCTCACTCAGTGCCTTAATTAAGAGGGAATCACTTTGTAATTTATTAAGAGAAGAGAATTTGCCAAATAAGTTTTAAATATTCTCCACAATGAAGACTGGCTTAGTAAAGAGAAGGACCCTCCATCTGTCCAGGTGCAAGCCAATAATTGAAGGAAGGAAATGTCTGCAGTCCCTTGGTTTTGTTCCTCCCATGGTATGACGAAAGAGGATAGTTCCTAAGGTCGTAACAATCTTCACTGAATTGCAGTCAGCCTCATGGTCACAAGGTGATAGCTTTAGTCTTTTCATGATGCCAGATATATGCAATGATGTCGCTTCTCCAAACAAAGACTCTCCCCACAGATGCCACCTAGCCAGAGCAAAGGCCACCTTGCTTGACGGCAGTCGCTTTAAGTCTCAGTACCCCCAAATGGACAGGCAACTATTCCTCGGCATTCAGGGGGAAGTGACAGTTCGGGTATCAACAATGTGATTCCAGCAAGTGAGGTAATTCACGGGCCCAGCTGATACTTGGAATGGCTACATGTTGTGTACTGGGCGATCTTTCTTACACGGCCTGCAATTCTAAAAAAAAATTGAAAAGCTGGAGGTCAAACCCAGGTGCGGAGACAGAACATAAGGTAACAATATATGTGGAGTAAAATAAAGGAACAAACTGGGAGAATCCATAATCTATGTCCTATGACTGAGCTATGTTTTCAGCTGGGAATCTGTCTTCGAGAATAATGCGAAACGATATAGTTATAAAGTAAAATCGCAGCACAGAAAAGGGAGAAGTACTGCAACAGCATTGGGCCCCGCGTTCAACATGCACCCATAGTTGTGAGCCTCCATGTTTGAGCCGCGTGGTTGAATCGCTGGGCACACGATTGAACCGCGCAGTGGAATGGACTCAAAATTCCTTAACTACTTCATAATGTCTCTGATGTTAAAATGAGTTATGTGTTGTGTTGAGGGCGAATTTAACAAACTAAAGTAAGCAAATGAAGAAAATACGGTATAAAATATATTGTATTTAAACAGCTAATAAAATAACACAGACCACGTTCGTTTTTCTTCAATAAAGTTTTATTTTCGAAGTCAGGAACAAATTTTTTTACACATCTCTTCCGACGCATTACCTTTTTCGATCTTATTGCTGTAAACCTTATTTCCTGAACACCAAATTACAGGACAACATTCTACTTCAGTGATCAAAAGTCGGTACAAAATGCTTTAAAATGACGCAAAAAAACCGCAAGTGATTCAACAATAACAAAACGCTAACAAACAACAAATGCAGCACGACCATGCGAGGCGGCAACTGTTTACCCTCGTCTTCGGCAGCAGCGCTGCTACATCACCATAGCTGCGCTGGGTAGCCGAGTGGTCTAAGGTGCCTTGCCATATTTTCTAACTCCATGCCGCTTATGTGTCAATAGATCATTTTGGTTCGTTGGTTCGTTTAAAAGAGGGGAAAGGGACCAAACCGCTAGGTCATTGGTCCCTTGTTCTGAATAAAACAATGCCACAAGGGTGAGAATAAAACAAGCGAGACGGATAACACAAAATGGAGAGAAAGGAAAAACCACATGAATGACGAAAGGGCAACAAACACTCAAATGGACAAAAGGGGAGAAGAAAACCACAAACGCAAGAAACAGGCAGAGATTATAACGACGAAACAGATTACCATGGCAGGTTGATCATGAGAAGCAAAAGGAGAAGCCAGCCACTCGGTAACACATTAAAGCCTCCACCCTAAAAGCACTAGGGCGGAGGACATAGAAGGACACAGGACATGTGCTAAAACTTAGATCAAATGATAAAACCCACCCTCACGAATAAAACATAAATCTAAATCAGCCGGAGCGGCGTTGTCAGATAAAATTAGCGGCAACGCATCCGGTAACCGAAGATTTCGTCGCAGGGCAATCAAAGTGGGGCAGTGCACCAGAATACTGGCCACTGTCTACCGGGCGCCGCATCGACACTGAGGTGGGTCGTTACACGGCGTAGAAGATAGCCATAGGTCACCAAAGCATGGCAAATGCGGAGCCGGCAGAGAACCACAGAGTCCCTGCGAGAGGCCCGCATGGAGGACTACCACACATTCGTAGTCTCCTTAATGGCATGCAGTTTGTTGTGCATACTGTTATGCCATTCCGTCTCCCAAAGCTAAAAAACCTGGTGGCATAAAAACGAACGCAGGTCAGTTATTGGAATGCCGATCTCCATAAGCGGTTTCCATGTAGCCTGTTTGGCCAGCCTGCCAACAAGTTTGTTGCCTGGGATTCCGACGTGTCCTGGGGTCCACACAAACACCACTGAATGACTGGACCATTCCAGGGCATAGACGGACTCCTGGATGGTCGCTGCCAAAGGATGACAAGGGTAGCACTGGTCGATAGCTTATAGGCTGATCAAAGAGTCAGTACACAGAATAAACGACGCCCCAGGACATGAACGGATTTGCTCAAGAGCACTAGATATAGCCATCAGCTCTGTGGTGAAAACACTGCAGCCATCAAGCAAGGAATGCCGTTCAATATGTCCTCTATGGACATTTGCAAAGCCGTGACCATTAGCCATTGAGTCGTTTGTGTAAACCACTTCATGGCCTCAGTACATGTCAAGAATCGATAGGAAGTGACAGCGGAGAGCCAAGGAGTGAACAGAGTCCTTTTGGCCATGTGAAAGGTCCAGGCGAAGCCGCGGCCTAGGTGTACACCATGGAGGTGTACGTAAATGGACCTCAAGTATAGGTGGTAAAGGCAAGGACTCCAGTTCAGATAGAATGGATCATATGCAAACTGCAACTGTAAGCAATGACCCAAGCCACCAATGCAGTAGATGAACCGCCATGGTTGGGAAAAGGAGATGGTAATTCGGATGCGCATGAGAACTACGAACATGTGCAACATAATGGGCGAGCAGTTGTGCAAGCTTCACCTGCAACGAAGGGAATCCAACCTCCGCCAGGACGCTGGTCACCGGACTCGTCCTAAAAGCTCCCGTCACTAGCCGAACACCACAGTGGTGCACTGGGTTGAGTAAACGCAATGCTAAGGGTGCCGTCAAACCGTAAACCAGACTCCCATAGTCAAGGAGGGATTGAACAAGGGCTCTGTAGAGCTGCAGCAGCATAGAGCAATCTGCATCCCAGGTGGTGTTGCTCAGGTAGCACAGGGCATTGAGGTGCTGCCAGCACTTCCGTTTAAGCTGACTAAGGTGAGGTAGCCAAGTCAACCCTGCATTGAAAACCAGTCCTAAAAAGCAATATGTATCCACTACATTGAGGGAATCAGCAGTAAATTCAAGTTCTGGTTCCGGATAAACAGTATGAAGCCAGCACAAGAGCATAACACACGACTTTGCGGCCGAAAACTGGAAGCCATGGGCTAGAGCCCATGACTGCAGCTTGTGGATGGCTCCCTGTAGGTGCTGCTCAGCAACACCAGTACTGGTGGGGCAGTACGAAATGCAGAAGTCATCTGCATACAGAGAGGGTGAGACAGACGGCCCTACAGCTGCTGCTAGACCCTTAATGGCCACTAAAAATAGAGATACACTCAATACAGAGCCCTGAAAGACCCTATTCTCCTGGATATGAGGGAACTATGGGAGGCATTGACTTTGACACAGAAAGTATGAAGAGACAGGAAATTCTGGATAAAAATTGGGACCGGGCCTCTGACACCTCACTCATATAATGTGGCAAGGATATGATGTCGCCAGGTGGTGTCATACGCTTTTTGTAAATAAAAAAAGACAGCAACAAGGCGTTGGTGTCTGGAAGAGGCTGTTCGGATGGCCGACACAAGGGACACAAGATTAACAGTGGTAGAGTGCACCTGGCGGAAGCCGCATTGGCATGGAGCCAGTAAGCCACGTGACTCCAGGACCCAAACCAACTGCCGATACGCCATATGTTCCAGCAGCTTACAAAGAACTATGTTCAGGCTGATGGGCCAATAGCAATCCACATCAAGCAGGTATTTGCCGGGTTTGTGCACTGGTATGATGGTACTCTCCCACCAGTCGATGAAAGATGTTTAATCATCTGACTGTTGATCTGACCTGGCCCAGGAGCTGTGTCAGGGCACTGAGGAGCTCCCACTCTGTAAATGGGGCATTATAGGCTTCACTGAGGTGTGTAGTGAATGAGAGAATTTTCCCTTCCAGCCGCCATAGTGCTCAGCAAAGTAGTGGGCAATCGCGTTTGCGTCGGTAGATAACACGCCATTAATGTTAACACCGGGAACACCTGTTGAGGTCTGGTACACAAAAACACGTTTAATCTTTGCCCAGACTTGGGAAGGTGACATATGGCACCCAATGGCCAATGGTCGAGATGTATCTCTCCCAACACTCCTGCTTCCGTCGTTTGGTAAGTTGGCGAATGCGGGCACGGAGCCGTTTAATAAAGGGTATGAGGTACTCCAGGGAAGGGTGCCGTTTATGCCGCTGTAGAGCTCGCCGACACTAATTGCCTCAGTGACTTCCAGCAACCACCAAGGGACTGTCTTTCGCCGGGGTCACACTAAAGAACGAGGGATCGCGCTTTCCGCCACAGAAACAATCATTGTAGTTACCTGCTCAACCACCCACCACATCGATATTGCCATGGGGGGGATTCAACGGTGACAGCAGAGGTGAAGGCTTCCCAGTCTGCCTTGTTTGAAGCCCATCTGCACAGGTGTCCGTGGTTCTGACGTCGAGGCAGTGACAGGAAGGTGGGGAAGTGGTCACTACCACACAGGTCGTCATGTGCTCTCCAGACCAGGACTGCAAAACGAGAGATAAATGGATGAATATACGTCATGTGCCACACTGAAATGTGTAGCGACACCTGTATTTAAGAGGCAGAGGTCGAGTTGTAACAGTAAATTTTCGACATCTCTGCCTCGGTCAGCAAGCACGGTGCATCCCACAAGGGGTTATGAGCGTTAAAATCTCCGAGAAGTAGGAAAGCCTTAAGGAGTTGATCAAACAGTGCAGCCAATGTGTTTAGGGATACTGCACCATCTGGAGGAAGGTATACATTACAGACAGTTATTTCTTGCATCCTCCTTATCCTGGCAGGCACAGCTTCAAGAGGGGTTTGAAGAGGTTTAAGTTCACTGCACACTGAGTTCAGGACAGACACAAACTCCACCTGACACATTATTATAGTCACTACAATTCTTGTAATATCCCTTATAGCCTTGGAGGGCAGGAGTCCACATTTCTGGGAAACAGGTTTCCTGAAGGGCAATGCAGAAAGCAGGTGTAAAGCTTAACAGTCGCCGCAGCTCAGCCAGGTGGTGGAAAAAACCGCCGCAATTCCACTGGAGGATGGCGTTATCGTGAGGCTGGGAAGGCACAAAGTGCGCAAGGAGGCAGGTTATGCCTCAGGGTCACCTGCTGCCACCGACTGAGTAGTTTTAGCCACTTCTATGGTGGATGAGGCACCAGTGAGATCCAGGTCCGCAGTGGACGTTAAGATGTCCACCGCATCCTCAGATGCAGAATCGATAGGGAGTGGTGGTGTTAGGGCCACCAGAAGGTCCTATTTCTTAACAGATTACTTCTTAGTTTGTGGGCTCTCTCGCTTCTCTTTAGGGGCTTGCTGGGAAGATATCTCCGAAGCAGCTTCAGGCACGGAGAAAGACTGTGAAGCTATTCATCCAACAGCTTTTGGCTGCTTGTGCCACTGGCGAGTGCCTGCTGTGGCATTAGTGGGGTCCTTGAGAGAGACGGCCCCAAGGCACCCCTTCAGCATTAGAGGAGCTGGAGGAAGCTGTTGCTTCTCCGGCAAGGGGGAGGGGATCGATGTCCCCTGCGTTCGGGGTGGGGGGGGGGGGGGGCGCCTTGCTCCCAAAGTAGGTGCTCTGGGAGCAACGGAGGAAGATTTGCCCCCTACCACCAAGTGGGTATTCTGGTGGCCCGGTGGTTCAAATGGCTCTGAGCACTATGCGACTTAACTTCTGAGGTTATCAGTCGCCTAGAACTTAGAACTAATTAAACCTAACTAACCTAAGGACATCACACACATCCATGCCCGAGGCAGGATTCGAACCTGCGACCGTAGCTGTCCCGCGGTTCCGGACTGAGCGCCTAGAACCGCTAGACCACCGCGGCCGGCAGGTGGCCCGGTGGGCCCACTGTTCATGGCACAGAGTAAGGAACCACTGGCACTTGGGACGGCAATGGTGACGTAGCTACAGCGTATGTCGACGTCAACCGAATGGGGTTTAATCTTTCAAATTTACATTTAGCCTCTGTGTAAGTCAATTGGTCCAGGGTCTTGTACTCCATGATTTTCCGCTCCTTTTTGAGTACTGGGCAGTCTGGCAAGCAGGGAGAGTGGTGTTCTCCACAGTTAATGCAAGTGGGAAGTGGCGCACATGGAGTATCTGGGTGCAGTGGACGTCCACAGTCTCGACATGTGTTGCTGGAAGTGCAGCGGAAAGATATGTGCCTGAATTTCCAGCACTTAAAGCACCACATAGGGGAGGGACGTATGGTTTAACATTACAGTGGCAATGAATCACCCTCAGAGGCCAAGATGAAGGAACCGGTAGCAACCCTGTTGTCTTTGGGTCCCCTGTAAACACGCCAGAAAAAATGAACACACCACCGTTCTAAACTGGCACGGAGCTCGTCGTCAGACTGCAAGAGGAGATCGCCATGGATAATGATTCCCTGGACCATGTTGAGGCCTTTATGGTGATTTACAGAAACAGGAATACCACCCAGCTTGTCACAGGTGCATAACGCTCGGGGTAGGCTGGGGATGCTGTGTGAATCAAGACTGCGCCACTTCGCATCTTTGACTGTGTGTCACTTCTCCAAACTTATCCTCAAGGGGTTCAACAAAAAATTGAGGCTTCGTGATAAAAAGGAGTCGCCACTAGTCCTGCAACAGACTAAAAACCGAGGCGAATATGGCTCCCTCCATTCTCTAGCTCTACGTTCCTCCCATGGTCATACCTGTCGGCGTTGTATTTGATCTTGCCCTTCTTAGAGACTGCTGGTGCCATACGGTCACCAGCAAGAGATGATTTAGTCCGCTTCATTGCAGGTCATCCGCCCTGATGCCACCCACTCCAATGAGAGGCTCTCCCCACGGGCACCATCAAGCCACAGCGATGGCCAGCCGGCATGATGGCCGTTTCCTGGAGTCCTGATGCCCCAGGCAGACAGGCATCAACTCCTTGGCATACGTGGAGTTTACAGCTCAGGCATCAGCAGTTCTATCCCTGTGTTGTCAGGGGCTACCACCAAATGGGTACATGATGGCCCCACCACAATGGACTGGCTACCGTGCTGGATATTGGGCACACAGAAATCCAATATTGTCATTGGGGCGAAAGAGGACAGGAGACAACGGAAGAAGACCACATACCCCAGACAGTGTCCTCGCCAAACAGTTGAATTGCAGGTGGAGATGCAAAGCCATGACAAGAGATTCAAGAGATCGAATCTAAGGGCACTATGGATAAGTCGTGCACCCCGTAAAGTGCCCTTCCCCATATAGCACACACTTCTGTAGAATTTTGAAAGTGGCAAGTCAAACCATAGAATGGGACCTGAACTCATAGGGCCGAAAAATGTGAGACTCCTTTTAGTCACCTCTTACGACAGGCAGGAATACCTCGGGCCTATTCTAATCCCCAGACCTGCAGGCGGATAGATCATTTTCTTCCAACTATTTAAAAATAACGATGAAGTGTAGTATATGCTCCAAGATATGATCTCAAATTAATGTCAATGATGTGTGTCTACATTTCAGCAGATTACGTCTTTCTTTCTTTCTTTCTTTCTAGAGTATTGGGCGACCTGTGCAACTTTACAGACTTTAGGTATGCATCTTCCATCCAGTGAGTGATGGTCTATGGTTGCTAAAACTATATCTACTCCATCAGCATACTCTGAAAGGAACTAATGGTATAAAATTTGGACTGGAAGGCTTGCCTCTATTAAGTCACTTAAGGTGCTTTGCTACTCCGACAGTATCTGCTTCTAAATTACTCACGTCGGCAGTTGTTCTTTCAAATTCTGGAATATTCATTGCGTCTTCTTTTGTGAAAAACTATCAGAAAAACAATTTCGTATTTCTCCTTTAGTGGTGCTGTCATCATTAACATTACCATTACCTTGCAGTGAATTTATTGATTGTGTCCTGCCACTAGGATTCTATACACACGACCAGGATCTCTGGATTTACTGCCAGATTTTGAGCCAGAGTTTCACTGTGGAAACTGTGAAACATCTTGCACTAATGTCCAAGTTAAGTTTTGAGCATCTGTAAATTACTGTCAATCTTGGAGATTTTGCATACTTTTGAATCTGGCACGCGTTTTTTGTTATTCGTGCAACAGTGGCCTGACCTGTTTTGTGCACCACAATGGAACTGTTCGGCATCTTATTAATTTACTTGTTACAAAACTTTCAATTGCAGTAAAATATTTCTTTGAATTTGAGCTACATTTTGTTGCCATTTAAATAGTATGACAGGAGTGGAGACTATTGTAGGTAGGCGTCCAAGGAATTTTTATCCACTTATTAAAGAAATATACACCTTTTGTTTATTTTTGGTGAATTTTATCATGTTATTCAATCTCACTACAAAGATATCGTGATCATTAAATCCTGTACTTGCTACACCACTATTTGTTCAGGGTTGTTTGTCACTATGAGTAGTTGTATGTTGTCACGTCCATTTACAATTCGTTTTGGCTCCAAAATTAACTGGTCAAAACAATTTCTGTAGAAAGTATTTAGTACAATTTCGGATGATGGTTTATGACTACCATCTACTTTAAACACATATTTCCAAAAACATATCAAGATTACACAGGATCCTTCTGCTTTCTGCTGCCCTGATATATATTATCCACAAGTAGCATCAGATGTAACAGTGGGGGTTATTTCTTACATAAAGCAATCACAGCATTTGGTATGCAAGCCCACATACTGTGATGAATGTACCCTGCTGTAATGCAACCACATAATACAGAGTAGTTAAATCTTAAGACAAATGTCATCATAATTCCTTGTGAACCACTTACTTTTTCTTCAAAATATTCTTCATGCCTGACCACACTGTAACTTCATTCTTTGTGTAACTGTTTCGGCTCTCACACAATAAAGACAATCAATGTCATGAGGTCTTCGCTAAAATTCAGGATTTTATAAATTTCAGTCTCTAGAGTTTTAATACTTTATAAATGAACTCATTACTTTCTATCACAGCTGATTAGTAGTTATGGTCACATGACCATTTTCAGATGGCTTTTATATGAAGTGCTTGTGGACAATGCCAGCATGGTAAGCATAGCTTTCTTCTCTATTATATCGCATTAATATTTGTTCCATAGATCATGAATACAATATTCTATGGTGATGTGGAACGTGTCAGTTTAATAAGAGATTCCTTTACACCCTATAATTAATATGTATGGGTTCACAACTTTTGACACCAACTGCAAGTACGTGTTCTTCAACCCATTACCATCCGATACAAATATATAGTGTCCGGCAGAAACATTCTAACACTTTCTATGGTTGGTAATTCATACAGCCCCACAGTGGGGATAAAATCGAGCAGGATAGAGTGTAGCAAGAAGAATGCCATTTTAGTAACAACATAGTGGTGGACCGCAACACATCGCGCTTTTGTGATTGAAGCGTATTTCAAAAGTGGTAACAGTGTGGTACTTATGCAGCAGAAGTTTCAACAGCAATTCAACATAGGGAGACATGGAAGAGTGCCAGAAGTGAGTTGATTAGTTTCACATTACTGCAAGTGCCACAAATAAGAAACTACTGGGAAAGACGAGAGCAATGCATACACTTGCCAGGTCGAAGTGTGCACTGCATTCTCTACAGTGATTTAATTTAATACCCGTAAGTTATCCAAGCATGACTATGCCTGCTGGAAACAGTTCAGTACAGCCCTTATCACCCTACTCGACGAGAATAGGGGCATTCTTCTCAACCTGATTATGTTGGGCGAGGTACACTTTGAACTGACAGGTCTTGTCAGCAAGCTAAACATACGATACTGGAGTAATGGGAATCTACAGGAATTTCACTGAAGACAACCTCATAGTGAAAGTCTGGAGCCGTTTTTGGCTTCCGGGATTACTCGACCCTACTTTTTCAAGGATCATAAATTCCATACAGATGAATGGAAAAACTGGCACAGAGCTGACCTCGTGGAAGATCAGTTTGGATTCCAGAGAAATGTTTGAACAAGAGAGGCAATACTGACCCTGTGACTTCTCACAGAAGACAGGTTAAGGAAAGGCAACCCTACGTTTAAGGCATTTGTAGACTTACAGAAAGCTTTTGACAATTTTGACTAGAATACTCCCTTTCAAATCCTAAAGATGGCAGCAATAAAATACAGGGAGCAAAAAGATATTTACAATTTGTACGGAAACCAGATGACAGTTATATGAGCCGAGGGGCTTGTAGGAAGCAGTGGTTGAAAAGGGAGTGAGACAGGCTTGTAGCCTGTTGTCAGTGTTATTCAGTCTGTATATTGACCAAGCAGTAATGGACACAAAAGAAAAATTTGGAGTAGGACTTACAGTCCAGGGAGAAGAAATAAAAACTTTGAAGTTTGTCGATGACATTGTAATTCTGTCGGAGACAGCAAGACTTTGAAGCACAGTTGAATGAAGTGGACAGTGTCTTGAAAGGAGGATATAAGATGAACACCAACAAAGCAAAATGAGGATAAAGGAATGTAGTCGAATTAAATCAGCTGATGGTGAGGGGATTAGATTACGAAATGACACTTAAAGTGGTAAATGAGTTTTGCTACTTAGGAAGCAAAATAGCTGATGATGGCCAAAGTAGGGCGGATATAAAATATAGACTGGCAATGGTAAGAAAAGCTTTTCTGAAGAAGAGAAATTTGTTAACATCGAGTATAGATTTAAGCGCCAGGAAGTCATTCCTGAAAGTATTTGTATGGAGTGTTAACATGTATGGAAGTGAAACATGGACAATAAACAGTTTAGACAAGAAGAGAATAGAAGCTTTTGAAATGTGGTGCTACAAAATAATGCGGAAGATTCAATGGGTAGATCATGTAACTAATGAGGAGGTATTTAATAGAACTGGTGAGAAGAAAAATTTGTGGTACAACCTGACCAAACAAAGGGATCGCCTGGTAGGACACATTCTGAGGTATCAAGAGATCATCAGTTTAGTACTGGAGTGAAGCATGTGTGTGCGTGGGGGGTGGGGGGCAGGGTGAAAAACCGTAGAGTGTGATCAAGAGATGAATACACTAAGCAGATTCAGAGGTATGTAGATTGCAGCAGTTACTCTGAGATGAAGAGGACTGCACAGGATTAAATAGCATAGAGAGCTGCATCAAACCAGTCTTCCAGTCTTTGGACTGAAGGCAACAACAACAACAACAACAACAACAACAACAACTGAATCGCAGTCACAGATATTCAGAAAGAAGCAGAACTACTAATGACTTTCCTGATTCCTGAACTACAGAGACAGGACACTGATTTGACATCAGTTCATTTCCAGTTGTGTCTGGATGCGATCTCGGTGACCTTTTGCTCACAGCTCCAGGTGGTGCTGGCTTTGATGATGCAGCTTGAGGTTCTTGCCGGGGGGCTGGATCTGAGGATCCAATGGAGTGGCCAGCCCAGTTATATCATCCTAGACGTGGAATGGGTCCTTCCAGATGTCATCAAGAGCACAGGGTGCAAACAACTGCAGGTGATGGCTCATGCTGGTACTAATAATGCGTCTCTCTTTGGATCGGAGCAGATACCCTGTGGCTTCTGGCAACTACTTGAACTGGTAAAGACTACCAGTCTTGCTTGTGAAATGAAGACAGATCATCATCTGTAACATGGGGCACTGTTAAGTGGGGCGTTCCCCAAGGGTCGGTGCTGGGGCCACTGCTGTTTCTTATTTATATAAATGAAATGCCTTCTAGTATTACAGGTGATTCAAAAATATTTCTGTTTGCTGATGACACCAGCTTGATAGTGAAGGATCTTGTGTGTAATATTGAAACAGTAACAAATAATGTAGTTCATGAAATAAGTTAGTGGCTTGTGGAAAAGAATTTGATGCTAAATCACAGTAAGACTCAGTTTTTACAGTTTCTAACTCACAATTCAACAAGAACCGATATTTTGATCAGACAGAATAGGCATATTATAAGCGAGACAGAACAGTTCAAGTTCCTAGGCGTCCGGATAGATAGTAAGCTGTTGTGGAAAGCCCATGTTCAGGATCTTGTTCTGTAACTAAATGCCGCTTTATTCACCATTAGAACAGTATCTGAAATAAGTGACAGTACAACACGAAAAAAGTCTACTTCGCATATTTTCATACTCTTATGTCGTATGGTATTATTTTTTGGGGTAATTCTTCTGATTCAAAAAGGGTATTTTTGGCTCAAAAATGGGCTGTTCGAGCTATATGTCGAGTAAGTTCCAGAACGTCTTGTCGACCCCTATTCAAAAATCTGGGAATTCTGACATTGCCCTCACAGTATATATTTTCTTTAATGTCGTTTGTTGTTAGCAATATTAGCCTATTCCCAAGAGTTAGCAGCTTTCACTCTGTTAATACTAGGCAGAAATCAAATCTGCATGTAGAATGCACTTCCTTGACTCTTGTGCAGAAAGGAGTGCAGTATTCTGCTGCATCCATTTTCAATAAGCTACCACAAGAACTCAAAAATCTTAGCAGTAGCCCAAACGCTTTTAAGTCTAAACTGAAGAGTTTCCTCATGGCTCACTCCTTCTATTCTGTCGAGGAGCTCCTGGAAGAGCTAAAAAATTAAGCAAATTCCAGTTTTACATTGTTGATTTTCTTCATTTAAACTTACGACTTGTCACCTGAATACGTTTTTTTATATTTCATTTTATCTGTTTCTAATATCGTGTTATAATTTCATGTATTGACTCGTTCCATGACCATGGAGACTTCTCCTTAATTTGGTCCCACAGAACAATAAATAAATAAATAAATATATAAAATAAATTGTCAACAGGACCCGTTGCGGACCTTTGCCACAGAGGTGGCTCTGAATCAGAGGCTCAGACGGTTCTGCGACCATGTAGGCTGCAGATTTCTTGACTTGCGACATAGAATGGTAGGGTTTAGAGCTCTGCTTAATATGTCAGGGGTTCATTATACACAGAAGGCAGCTATATGGGCAGCAGGGGCTTTATGGAATGGACTGGGCGGCTTTTTATGTTAAAGGGTCACGAGAAAGTACAAAAAGGGCTTCAGTCCCAAAGGGAGTAGGTCAAATACACGACGAAGACAGATCTACGAACCAACAGTAATATAATTTTAAATTGTCGTAGCTGTACTGGGAAAGAGCCACAGCTCTAAGCACTAGTCGAAAGCACTGAAGCTCAATTCGTCATAGGTACTGCAAGCTGACTGAAGCTGGAGGGGATATTTTTGCTATTAGAAGTAGTTTATCTTGTAATGAAATTGAAGAAAATGGTTTCTGTGAGTAAGGATGTATAGAGGTAATAAATTAACAATTGGTTCCTTTTACCAACCTCCTGACTGATCATACAGTTGCTGAAAGGTTCAAAGAAAACTTGACGCTTATTTAAAATACAATTACAGTTGGTCATGACTTCAATCTGCCCTACATATGTTGGCAAAAATATAGGTTTAAAGTAGGTGATAGGCATAAAACATCCCCTGAAACTGTACTAAATGTTTTCTCTAAAAATTATTTTGGGCAATTAGTTCAAAAGCCCACTTGAAGCATAAAGGTAGCATCACGATGAATATAAGGATTAACGACCACAACGTCGTTGCAGCGAGACTGAACACCGCAACATCCAAACACACCAAAAATAAATGCAAAATATACAGTTGTGGATATATTTATTGCATCACCATGAATTACTTCATCTTTTTGTCTTTTGCAGCAGTTTGGTTCAGGTTATACCAGCCCCATTGTTGCTAAACTTTGTTGATATATTCTTGCCTTAATAATCTGACTTCTTCACACTTTTTTTCCAACAATACACAACTCTTTGTTGTTTTTGTCGTTTGGTTTTACAATGAAACCAGTGTTTATACTGCCATTTTGAGTTGAGACTTAACAGTGAGAAGACGGGCAGGTCAGTTGAATTAACGCCAGAAAAGAAAGCTGCTATACTTGCTTATTTGTCTGTTGGTCTCACAAGGGAACCTCCCCATTGCACCCCCCTCAGATTTAGTTATAAGTTGGCACAGTGGATAGGCCTTGATAAACTGAACACAGATCAATTGAGAAAACAGGAAGAAGTTGTGAGGAACTGTGAAAAAATAAGCAAAATATACAAACTGAGTAACCCATGGGCCACATAAGCAACATCATGGAAGAAGTGTGCTTAGAAGCGCCGTGGTCCCGTAGTAGCGTGAGCAGCTGCTGCACGAGAGATCCTTGGTTCAAGTCTTCCCTCGACAGAAAATTTTACTTTCTTTATTTTTGCATAGTTATTATCTGTCCGTTCGTTCATTGACATCTCTGTTCACTGTAATAAGTTTTGTGTCTGTGTTTTGCGGCCGCACTGCAAAACCGTGCGATTAGTAGACGAAAGGACGTGCCTCTCCAATGGGAACAGAAAACATTTGATCGTAAGGTCATAGGTCAACCGATTCCTCCACAGGAAAACACATCCGATATATTCTATACGACACTGGTGACGGCATGTGCGTCACATGACAGGAATATGTTGTCGACCCACCTAACTTGTACACTTGGCGAATGGGTAAAAAGATTCTTCTACCTTGCCCGATTTAGGTTTTCTTGTGGATGTGATAATCACTCCCAAAAAAGTGATGAAAATATAAGAGTTTGTCACATAAACGGAAAATAAAAAATTAAAATTTACACCCGATGGAAGATTTGAACCTAGGACCTTTCGTTCCGCAGCTGCTCACGTTACCACGAGACCACAGCGCTCCTGCGTTCCTATTCTCCTTATTGTTGCTTATCTTCCCTTGAACTACTCAGTTTGTATATTTTGCTTATTTTTTCACAGTTCTACACAACTTCTTCCTGTTTTCTCAATTGATCTGTGTTCAGTTTTTCAAGGCCTATCCACTGTGCCAACTTATAACTAAATCTGAGGGGGGTGCGATGGGGAGGTTCCCTTGTCAGCACCAGAGAGAGAGCCTTGAAGACAGGATTTAATCAGTCTACGATTTCGGGGTTACTGAAAAAATACAGGGAAAAAGGAAATGTTGATCGTGAGAAAGGAAGAGGTCAGAAAAAGGCGTCTGCTACCAAACAAGACAGGGTATTGAAAAGGCTTTCACTCAACGATTGTCACCTGTCATCAACTGAACTAAAGCGAGACTGGGAAGAAATGTGCGACATCTCAGTAACCAGTAGAACTGTAAGAAATAGATTACTGGAGCCTGGACTCTCAGCCCGTTGTCCGAGAAGGAAGCCTTTATTGACCAAGATAACGCGACAACAGCGACTACAATGGGCAAAGGCACATGCAAAATGGACACCTGAGATGTGAAACTGAGTAATCTTTTCAGACTACTCCATATTTAATTTGATGGAAAAGTGTTCGTGTGTCAAAGAAAAGGTGAAAAATTTTTGCCATTGTGCATAACACATACAGTCAAACACCCACAAGAACAGATGGTCTGGGGGTGCACTTACAGTCACGGAGTAGGTCGTCTGGACTTCATCAATGGCACTGTCAATGCAGATGCTTACATAAGCATCCTTGAAAGGAAGCTTATGCCAACCATTAGATACTAGTTTGGAGAGGTTTCCAATTGCATTTTTCAGGATGACTCCGCTCCTTGCCATAGAGCTTTGAAGGTGAGTCCTATGACTAATATTTGTCCCAAACAGAAGCAGATTACTTTCTTGGTTAATTATCACGTACTTCTACATTTCAGCTAAGGTTGGTTGGTTTAAAGGTGGAAGAAGAGACCAAACTACGAGGTCATCGGTCCCTTGTTCCTAATAAAACAATGCCACAAGTGTGAGAATAAAATGGAAGAAACATATAACACAAAACGGAAAGAAAGGAAAAGACAAGAACGAAGGGAAGGCAATAAACACTAAAAGTAACAAAAGAGGACAAGAAAGCAACAGAGAGATGCTAGAAACAGAAGAGAGTAAAATATGAAAGCAGATTACAGTGGCTGACCAACCAAAAGAATAAAAAGGGAAAGCCAGCCACTCTGCAACACATTAAAACCTCCACCCTTAAAGCACTAGGGTGGAGAACACAGAGGGACATTCTCTAAAACCTAAATAGAAGTATAAAACCCACTCTCACTGATAAAATGTAAAACTAAAGCTTCTGTGGAGGCATTGTCGCCCAACACCGAGGCCAGGGTGCTGGGAAAGTTAAAAGTCTGCTGCAGAGCGGCTAAAAGTGGGCAGTCCAGCAAGAGGTGGATGACTCACTTGGGAGCCACAGCAACACTGAGGTGGGTCCTCGCAACGGAGTAGGTAACCATGCGTTAGCCACGTATG
This sequence comes from Schistocerca serialis cubense, assembly GCF_023864345.2. Taxonomy (NCBI): domain Eukaryota; kingdom Metazoa; phylum Arthropoda; class Insecta; order Orthoptera; family Acrididae; genus Schistocerca; species Schistocerca serialis. The sequence goes on along the minus strand of NC_064640.1, from coordinate 80,396,408 downwards.
GCCAATGCAGAGCTGGCAGAGGACAACTGATTCCGTGCGAGAGGCCTGCATGGAAGACTTCCACACATTCATAGTCTCCTTAATGACACACAGTTTGTTGTGCATGGTGTTAAGCCATTCCATCCCCTAAAGGCGGAAAATCCTGCGGTGTAAAATAGTATGCAGGTCAGCTTCAGAGATGCCTATCTCCAGAAGCTGTTTCCGCATTGCCTGTTTGGCCAGCCTGTCGGCAAGTTCGCTGCTGGGGATTCCAACGTGTCCTGGGGTCCACACAAACACCACTGAACGGCGGGACAGTTCCAGGACGTAGGTGGACTCCTGAATGGACGCCACCAGAGGGTGGCGAGGGTAGCACTAGTCAATAACTTGTAGGCTGCTCAATGAGTCGGTACACAGAAGAAATGACTCGCCAGGGCATGAGTGGATGTACTCAAGAGCAAACTGGCAGGAAGTGCTGCTCAATATGTCTTCCATGAACAAACGCAAAGCCTACATGACCATCAGCCATTCAGCCATCTGTGTAAACCACTACAGAGTCCCTGAACACGTCAAGAATCGAGAGGAAGTGACAGCGGAGAGGGGCGGGGTTAACGAAGTCTTTAGGGCCACGGAAAGGTCCAGACAAAGCTGTGGCCGAGGCGTACACCATGAAGGCGTACATGGACGGACCCCAAGTAGAGGTGGTAAAGGGAAGGACTTCAGTTCGGAGAGAAGGGACCACATGTGAACCGCAATCGTTAGCCCTGATCTCGGCCGTCGATGCATTAGATGGACTGCCGCATGTGGGAAAAGGAGATGGTAATTCGGATGCTCAGGGGCACTATGAATGTGTGCTGCGTAACTGGCGAGCAGTTGTGCATGTCTGATCTGCAGTGGAGGGACACCAGCCTCCACCAGTACTGGTCACCGGCCTCGTCCTAAAAGCTCCTGTCACTAATCATACCCCACAGTGGTGCACAGGGTCGAGTAAATGCAATAAATGCAATGCTGAAGGTGCTGCCGAACCATAAACCACACTCCCATAGTCAATTCGGGTTCGGGATTGGACAAGGGCTCTGTAGGGCTGCAGCAGCGTACAGCGATATGCACCCCAATTGGTGTTGCTCAGGCAATGGAGGGCATTGCGGTGCTGCCAGCACTTCTGCTTAAGCTGACGAAATTGAGGGAGCCAAGACAATTGAATGTCAAAAACCAGTCCTAGGAATTGATATGTCTCCAATACAGTGAGTGGATGATCATTAAGGTACGACGCCAACAGAAGTGCAGAAGTGCACGACTTTGCAGCTGGAAACTGGAAGCCGTGGGCTAGAGCCCATGACTGCGCCTTTTGGATGGCTTCCTGGAGGCCACGCTCAGCAACAACAGTACTGGAGCAGCGGTACGAAATGCAGAAGTCGTCTGTATACAGAGAAGGTGAAACAGAGGACCTGAAAGCTGCTGCTAGACTGTTAATGGCCACTAAAAAGAGAGAAACACTCAATACAGAGCCCTGCAGGATATGGATATGGATGGAACTATGGGAGTCACCAACTTGGACACAGAATGTATGGAGTGACAGGTAGTTTTGGAAAAAAAAAATTGGGAGTGGTCCCCGGAGACCCCACTGATACAATGTGGCAAGGATATGATCACCAAGTCATGTCATATGCTTTACATAAGTCAAAATAGATGGCAATCAGGTGTTGCCGTCTGGAAAAGGCTGTTCGGATGACAGACTCGATGGACACAAGATTATCAGTGGTAGAGCGAACCTGGCGGAAGCCGCCCTGACATGGAGCCAGCAAGCCACGTGACTCCAGGACCCAACTCAACCGCCAACATACGATACGTTCCAGCAGCTAACAAAAAACGTTTGTGAGGCTGATGGGCCGATAGCTATCCACATCAAGCACATTTTTACTGGGTTTGAGCACCGGAATGATGGTGCCCTCCCACCATTGCGATGGAAAGATGCCATCGCACCAGAGCCTGTTGAAGATGTCACTTGTAGTCAGATGAGAGATGTTTAATCATCTGGCTGTGGATGCAATCAGGCCCAGGAGCTGTGTCGGGGCAATGTGCAAGGGCACTGAGGAGCTCCCACTGTGTAAATGGCGCGTTGTAGGATTCACTGTGGCATGTACTGGAAGAAAGGACTTTTCCTTCTAGTCGCTGTTTGACGGTGCGAACGGCTGGGTGGTAATTCTCCAACACAGAGGCCCCGGCAAAATGGCCCGCCAAAGTGGCCTGGGAATCACATTTGTGTCAGTACATAGCTCGCCACGGATAGCTGTTGGGGCCTGGTGCCCGAGAAGAGATTTGATCTTTGCCCAGACTTGGGAAGGTGACATGTGGCACCCAATGGTGGAGACTTATTTCTCCCAACGCTCCTCCTTCCATTGTTTGATAAGGTAGCGAATACGGGCACGGAGCCATTTTAAAGGCTATGAGGTGCTCCTGGGAAGGGTGCCGCTTATGCCGCTGTAGAGCTCGCCGACGCTCCTTAATTGCTTCAGCGACCACCAAGGGACTGCCTTACGCCTTGGGCACCCTGAAGAGCGATGGATCACGTTTTCTGCCACAGAAACAATTGTACTAGTCACCTGCTCAATCATCACATTGATGTTACCATGTGGGGGAGATTCAGCAGTGACAGCAGAGGTTAAAGTTCCCCAGTCTGCCTTGTTCAAAGCCCATCTGGGCAGGCATCCGTGTGCCTGACGCTGGGTCAGTGACGGGAAGATGGGGAATTGGTCACTACCACACAGGTTGTCATGTGCTCTCCAGTGGATAGATGGGAGAAGTCCTGGGCTGCAAATTGATAAATCAATGACCGAGTAACTACCATGAGCCACACCGTAATGTGTGGTGACCCCAGCATTTAAGAGGGAGGGGTCGAAAGTTTCGACAGTAAAATTTGAACATCTCTGCCTCGGCCAGTATACATGGTACCACTCCACAAGCGGTTATGGGCAGTAAAATCTCCCAGAAGTCGGAAAGGTTTAGGGAGTTGATCAATCAGTGCAGCTAATACATTCAGGGGTACTGCACCATCTGGAAGAATATATACATTGCAGACAGTTATCTCCTGCGTAGTCCTTATTCTGACAGCCACAGCTTCAAGAGGGGTTTGAAGGGGCACATGTTCACTACAGTCTGATTTTAGGACATAAATGCAAACTGCACCTGATACTCTATTATAGTCGCTACGGTTCCTGTAATATCCCTTATAGTCGCGGAGGGCAGGGGTTCGCATTGCTGGGAACCAGGTTTCCTGGAGGGCAATGCAGATAGCAGGTGTAAAGCTTACCAGTTGCCTTAGCTCAGACACGCGGTGGAAAAAACCACCACAATTCCACTGGAGGATGACATCGTGAGACTGGGAAGGCATGGAACATTCAACGAGGCAGTTTACGCCTCAGAGTCACCTGCTGCCACCGATTTATTGCCTGAGCAGTCTGTGTCCATTGCGTCTGAGGGTCTGGCGAGATCTAGGTCATCAGCAAACGCCAAAATCTCCACCCCATCCTCAGCCGCAAAGTTTGTAGGGACCCTTTCCTAGCAAGAGAAGCCAAAGAAGACTTACGCTTCTCTGGCTTAGAAGTGGGGACAGACATTGTCGATGGTTGGGGGATGTTGCTCCCGAAGTAGGTGGTGCAGGAGCAACAGGGAGGGAAATGCCCCCCTCCACCATCAAGGGGGCAGGTGTAGTCTTCTGGCTCTGAGAGGTGACCTGGGTTGGAGGAGTTGATGGTGCCAGAACTGTTGTAGCGGTGGCATAAGACAATGTCATATGCACAGGATGCAGGCGTTCAAATTTTCTCTTAGCCTCAGTGTAGGTCAGTCTGTCCAGGGTCTTGTACTCCATGATTTTCCTTCCTTTCTGGAGAATCCTGCAGTCAGGTGAGCAAGGCAAATGGTGCTCTACACAGTTGACACAGATGGGAGGCGGGGCACATGGGGTATTGGGATGTGATGGACATTTGAAATCTCAACATGTGATGCTGGAAGTACAGCACGAAGACGTGGCTGAACTTCCAGCACTTAAACCACCACATCAGGGAGAGGGATACAGGGCTTTACATCACAGCGGTAGACAATAACTTTGACCTTCTCGGGCAATGTATCACCCTCGAAGGCCAAGATGAAGGCACCGGTGGCAACCTGATTATCCTTTGGACCTCGGTAGACACGTTGGACAAAATGTACACCTTGCCGCTCTAAATTTGTGTGCAGCTCATCGTCGGACAGCAAAAGAAGGTCTCTGTGAAATATGATACCCTAGACCATATTTAAACTTTTATGGGGTGTGATGGTTACAGAAACATCCCGCAGCTTGTCACAAGCGAGTAACTCCCATGACGTGGCAGAGGATGCCATGTTGATCAAGACTGACCCAGATCTCATTTTGGACAAACCCTCCACTTCCCCAAACTTGTCCTCTAAATACCAGGGCGAATAATATCCGCTGCCATACTTAGCCTGACGTTCCTTCCATGGTGTGGCCAGAGAGGGGAATGATTTGGGCTCGTACTTCTGTGCATTGAATTGAGCTCATGATCGTTTAGAGACTGCTTGGTGTTCAACCACCAGCAAGAGCTGATGAACTATGCTTCATTGCGTGCCATCCACCCTGATGCCACCCACTCCGACCAGGGGCCCTCCCCACAGGTGCCACCAAGCCCCAGCAAAGGCCACTTGGCAGGAAGGCCATTGCCAGGAATCCAAATGCCCCAGGGGGATGGGCATCTACCCCTTGACATACATGAGGAGTTAAAGGCGCAGGCATCAGCAGAGCAATTCATGTGTGGTCAGGGGGCTGCAGCCAACAGGGTACATGGTGGCTCCACCACAACAGACTGGCTATCGTGCTGGATATCAGGTGCAAAGAAGTCCATGGTCATTGTCAACGCAGAAATCGACACTGCATAGTGCATGGTGGAAAACGCACCCAGGAAGATGTCCTCACCCAAGAGATGGAGAATGGGCATGACTGCAATGCGACGACGAGGAAGTGGGCTAAAAATCTCAATGCACGATGGACACGATGCACCTTGTAAGGTGTCCTTCCCTAATTGGCTCGCTCTTCATGAAAATTTTGAAAAATGGAGGTCAAACACTACAGGGGACCATCACATAAAGGCCGAAACATGTGAAACTCCTTTTAGTCGCCTTGTACGACAGGCAGGAATACCTCGGGCCTATTCTAACCCCCAGACCCGCAGGGGGTCATTTCAGGTAAAATCTTTCTTTCAACAAAATGGGGTTCAGGTATTAGAGTGGCCTGGAAACAGCCCTGCTCTCAATCCTATTGAGAACTGCTGGAAGGTTATGGGAAATGCTATCACCAAAAAGAAGACACGGAATAAAAGGGAGCTGTTCGAGGCCCTTGTGCATGTGTGGTTTCATGAACTGAGTGAGGAGTACATTAAAAAGTTAATTCTTTCAATGCCTTCATGATGCCAAGCAGTGATTAAGGCGCATGGTGGAGCAACAAAGTATGAAATGCAACTGTGTGTCCATATGATCCAATACAAACACTAAAATCCATCAGTGTTATGTTACAACATTAATATGCAGTGTTTCTTTCAATATTAGTATTCATATTTCAGAATAGTAAACAGAATAGTTGGCATATCCACTTTCACTCATTTTTTCAAGAAAGTGTTAAATTATAAAAAACAAACATTTTATAGAAAAAAATTAAGAATAAAAACAAATTGACAAAAATTATTGTGTATATTAATTTCTGACAGAAATCAAGAGAAATCAGGCAAATTTAGCTCAGTTATTAAATGACTGTAAAAAAATTGTTAATTGTAAGAGGTGATGCAATAAATATTTCCACCACCGTATGTATTTAAAAAATGAGATTAAAAATTAGCTTGGTGCTTTCCTAAGAGTGTTTTCACTCCTTCCAAACTATGTACCTTAAGACCAGATGTTGATTAGATTCAAAGAAATCTATAAGCAAATTTATACTAAATAAATTAGTAAGAGACAGAACTGATCCCCCATGGCACACAAAACACGTCAGAAAACTGTTGCAGAAGCAATAAAAAGAACATGCCGGATTTAAAAGAACGCATAATCTCTAAGACTACTGATGTTTTACAGAATCTTGAAATTTAGTGAGTACTTCAATGCGAGATGCTTTTAATAGCTTTCACAACGAAACTCTGTCTTGAAATCTGGCAGAAAACCCAAAGAGGTTCTGGACATATGTAATGATTTCCAGATATAAGACTGTCTTGCCGCAAGAGAGCAAAGGTAATGTTACCAAAGATAGTGTCACTATAGCTAAGTTACTAAACATGTTATTCCTAATCTGTATGAAACAGTTAGGGGGCAATCTGAGCAGACCTCAGATTGTTTTTAGATGATGCTGTCATTTAGCATCTAGTGAAGTCATCAGAAGGTCAAAACCAACTGCAAAACGACTTAGGCATTATACCTGTGTAGTGCGAAATGTGGCAACTGACTCTTAAATAATGAAAAGTGTGAGGCCTCCACAGTTTCCCCCCTTCCTCTATTCTGCTGCCCCTTCTTAATCCACTCCTCAAGCCATTAGACAACCTTCCACAACCCTTTTCGTTCTCACCACCTTCTTTCTCCGTTCACCCACTCCACCCAATGTAACCCCTTATCCCAGTCTATCTGTGCACTACTCCACTCGCAACTAGTCCCTGTATGCTGGACAGCGCATACAGCATAAACACGCCATCAGTCCTGCATGCTGCTCCACCTTACACGCATTACCCCTCTGACAGATATTGTTCTGCATAATTCATCCCGACACCGCCAATTGTAATTTTGTTAAAAGTAAGGAACCAGTGGATTTGTCACACTTTAGAGGTAATGGGGAGACAATTGGCTAGTACCTGTAAGATGTACAGTGCAATTTGGAGGGTCATTCAACATCATGTACATACAGAATCAATGTCAGTAGCATTTTTCATGAGCAAGCATTATGGGCATAAGGCCATACAGTGCTGCAAATCAAAATGACATGATTAGATGTAAGAATTAAGTTAATGTATTTTATTTTGTGTCTCTTGTAATTGCTGGTGTTTCAAAATGAATGTCGAGGAGGGCAAGGCTTTGGCAGAGAGAGAGAGAGAGAGAGAGAGAGAGAGAGAGAGAGAGAGAGAGAGGGGCAACGAGTATCAGAACTAGAGGCAGTTCATGTATTGTTGGAAAGGGTAGCACAATAAACACCATTTAATATGGAGTTGCATGGTCTATTATAAGCACAGTTACCATATCGAAAAATATGGTTGACAGCCCCAACTTCAATAAAAAATGCTGCAAAGGCTGGGGCCCATGGTAGCCAAGCACGAACCCACGAAAGAGTGATGGGCTTGCCATGAAGGGCAACAAAATATGGCATAGAATATCACTGACGTACCACTCTGCTGTAAGGGTGCTGCAGATCACAAAGGGATCTTACTATGATAGCAAATGGCACCTCTGACAGTTACTCCTGGTTCTCAGGCCACATGGCAAGTGACAGTTCAGCTGGTACCTCATCACTGTCTGTAGCATCTTCAGACACCTTTGCTGGTCATTGGGGCTCAGATCAAAGTGGGACTCATCGCTGAAGACAATTCTACTTCAGTCAATGAGATTCCGGGCCAAGGACATATCTGGAGGCACCCCGGACAGTGGTGGCATACTAATCGCACTCTTGCCTGCCACGCAGTTCGACAACCAGGAGTGATGGTCTGGAGTGCCATTTCTTTTCATAGTAGGACCCCTCTGGCACTGATTAGCTGCACTACTGTTTTTTATTGTCACATAAGTGAAGATTTACATTTAGGAACTATCTGGAACTTTGAATTTCTGTTTCTGTGTGACTTCTGTCGCACATTTTTGCTTATATACTTCTGACAGAACTGAACTTGCACTAGTAGTGAACTAATGAAAGTATCAGAGGTTACTTTTTTGTGTAGTGAAATAAATGTAATACATCTTATAAAATTCTTTTAGTTTCACATACTTTAGTTTTTTTATTTGCTGCACTTTACTTGACCATGAGTGGAAACTGTGGGAGTTGTAGGAAAGTAACTGGTAGGATGCACTGTGGAAGCTGTAGCAAGTGCTTTCACTGGGCGGATATGTTGTGGGAAGAACTCTGGGGAGGTCACTGAGGCCCTCACCTGGAATTGCCAAATATGCAGCAAGAATAGGTTAATAGAGGAGCAGAAAAGGAAGATTTGTGCCCTTCAGACGAAACGTAGAAGAGCTAGTGAGGATGAAGGAAGGCAGATATGAGGCAAATGGTTGGGAACTGGCAGTTGGTACGAAGGCTAGCAGGAGGAGGACACAGTCTGACAGCTTTGTTGTGTCTACTACCAACAGGTTCCAGCTACCAGAGTTTAGGGGAGTGGAGTCTCAATATGGTGTAGGAGTAAGAAATTTGCATGGACTCTGCTCATGAGTAGGAAGGACAGAAAGAACACAAATATTAGGAAGAAGAGGGCGCTCCTGTGAGGCAGCAGTCATGTCAGAAATGCAGGCTCTCAATTACAGGTGAAGTTACAGGATGAGTATCACATTACCAGGATTTTCAAGCCAAGTGATGGGCTACATCAGGTAACTGGGGACTTGGGGCCTTTGTGTAAGGATTTTACACAGGGGGATCCAGTAGTGACAGAAAGTGTGGCAAGCAACATATTGGATACGGACAGGACATGCAACATAGGTGACCTGACTAATGTAGCTTCCCTAACTGGTGACATCAATGTGAGCAAAGTTAAGCAGTTCCGACACTATGCTCAGCCTCGAGCAGTTCCAGCACCATGGTCAGCCTCATCTTGACAGCGCTGTATTGAAGTGGAGCTAGAGATGGCACGGGTCGATGCTGAGGACATACAACATAGGTGACCTGACTAATGTAGCTTCCCTAACTGGTGACATCAATGTGAGCAAAGTTAAGCAGTTCCGACACCGTGCTCAGCCTCGAGCAGTTCCAGCACCATGGTCAGCCTCATCTTGACAGCGCTGTATTGAAGTGGAGCTAGAGATGGCACGGGTCGATGCTGACCGGGTGCAAAATGAACGGGTGCCAGTCAGATGTATTTGGAGGAAGGGTTACTCTGGACATGGTCTGCACCTCAACAAGACTGGGAGAGGAAAGTTGATGCAGTTAATAAGTGAAAGCATAGCAGGTGAGTGTGGGGACACATGATCAATTACCTGTTGTCATAGGCAGGGGAAACAGGCCTTTTTAGAGTAAACCAAGGCATCAGGCTCCCCTCCCTTAAAAGCATCTCAACCAGTTTGAAGATTTCTCAATCATGTGCACAGAAGATAGAATGCATCACACACCATTTAAATTTGCTCAGAGTTATCTGTTATTCATCAAAACATGCAGTCCTTTAAAAGTAAAGTATACCAGTTTGAAGCTGAATTTCAGTCTTCGAACAGATCAGTGGTATGCTCTAAGAGCACTGGTGTACAGATTATGAATTACAGTATATAGTGCTAATGTTATATGAATGTGCAAGTTTCTACTGTAACACCTTACAAATGGTGGGACCATGTATTTATATCAGAGATGGAACATATTTTAAAGCTGGAGATGACATGATCACAATTGGTGTAAACATTTTGAATTGGCAACCATTGAATTAACAAAGCTAGACATCTATAAAAAGTTATTTATTTATATATGTGTGTGTGTGTGTGTGTGTGTGTGTGTGTGTGTGTGTGTGTGTGTGTGTGTGTGTGCGCGCACGCTTGTGTGTGCTACTCATGTAGTGATGGTATATACACTTTCGTTAACAAAATTAACTGACACCCTGGAAACAGTCTCAACACCCAAAACTAGCATAATAATATGTGGAGACATGAATATTAACAGAAGTGTTGAGAATGAAATTAAATATAGGCGACTAAATTGATCAGCATTCTGAGCGCTTTTGGTGTGGCACAAATTGTAAACACAGCTACTATGGTACCAAATGTCAGCATCAGTCTTAGACCATGTACTTACAGTTACACACAGAGAAAACTATAAAGTATTTATATGAGATCCTTGCCTTTCTGATCACTGCTGGTATATAATAAAGCTAAAGATAGGCTTGGTAAAAGCCACAAAACTGCACGCCTACAAAAGGATGTTCTCAGAACACAAAATACATACTTTTTCTAGGAAAAAGAAAACCGGGATGAAGTACATATACAAAACAATGTAGATACTAAGTTCTCTAGATTCTACACATTGTTTGGATTAATTTTTGAGGGGAGATTTCCAAAAGTAGCCACTTCTACAACAGCAGCTGAGGAAAATAAATGGATAACTTTGGGTATTAGAAGCTCTTCGTAGGCACCTAATATTTAACAGTTCTTTACAGGTATAAAAAAATGTACACGAGGGTACTTCTTGCTGCATAAAATCATTCAAAGGCCAAATAATATATAACGCAGAAAATATAAGCAGAGTAATGCAGGATCACATAAAAGAAGAAAGTGGGAAAAGTTGCCAAGTCTAATAACATACAAATGAAATAGAATAATAGAAAATCCCCAAGAACCGGCAAATTTCATAAATGACTATTTCTCTAGTGCTGCAGAGAAGTTGTGGCAAAATTTTCCTAAAACACATGTAGCATCCACAATGACTTACACATCAAGCATGATGGTGGTGATGATTGCCACAACAGAGTTTGAAGCCAGGACGATAATACAGAAATTAAAAAATAAGAAGTCAGCAGGTGTAGATGAGGTTCCAGTCTCTTTTCTAAAGTAGTAGAGGTTGAAAATACCGCTTCAGTTGTACCTAGCAAATCGCGCCTAGTACATGTCCACCATGATGCTCGGGGGCCACAGCACAGTTGCAACACCTGAGGATGGGCATATGGAAGCCCAAAACCGGTTGTGATCATAAAAGAAATTTACAACTGAAGTGGTATAATGCTCAGTTGCAGATGTTCATCCAACAGGATACATGCAAGCCCCATTAAGAAACAATGAGTCCTTCAGTCCAGGTAGTTTTCCAGAGTAAAGTATGCACTAGTTGTGCCCTTACTAATGAAAAGTAAAGTGGAAAGTATTGAAAACTACAAGCCAGTTTCACTATTATCCACATTCTCAAAAATACCTGAATCATTAACAAGAGATAGACTAATGAATTACATGAATAAATATTATCTTTTTAACAAACCACAGTTTGGTTTCCACAGAGGGAGAAGTACAATATCGGCCACTGCAGAGTTTACAAAAGTAGTACTTGATGGCCTTGAGGGGGATTTCTGCATAACCGGCATATTCTTTGGCTCATCAAAGGCTTTCCACACTGTTTACTATAAAGAACTACTAACAAAGCTAAAAGTACTAGTTGTATGAGGAATAGTGAACAAGTGGATTCAGTCTTACCCAAAAACAGGGTGCAAAAAGCAGAGAGAATCCGCACACACATATGCTGATGAGCAGTTTTTAGTAAAACAAGTGATGGGCAAGGAACATTAACATAGTGTATTGGGTCAAATTCTGTTCATGTTATATAACAGTGACTTTCGAGACAGTATCAGCTACAGAGAAAAAGTTCTCTTTGATGATGACACCAACATCATAGTCACTGATGACAGAGAAAGCAAATGAAACTCAATGATGTTTACAGTTGGGCATAAAGAGGCAAAACAACTGTCACATTAAGTGTAGATGATAAACTGATAGATCATGTAATAATGACAGTTTTCAGGGTGGAATATTTATTGTCAATTGCCATAGAATGAACACACAAAGATGATGGCAAAAAGAATGTCTACAGCATGTTTTGCTCTCAGGATTCTCCCATCAGTTTGTATCAGCCAATGTCTGCTTGTGATATACACTCATTTCTTACTATGAGAGTCTTTTCTCAGTATTGAAGGCACAAAACATGGATACAGTTTTTAAATTGCAGAAAAGGGCCATAAGAATAACAACTAGTAGTAGTCAGTCTCATTGTAACTATTACAATCTGGGTATCCTTACTACACCATGTCATTACACCAATCACTCTGCTGTGCATATCAGGCAATCATTAATAGTTCTATACATAATCTTGGAACAATGGCCAGTTTGGACTTACATTATCCACGTAAAAACATACAAAAACCCTACAAGGTGTTTACTGTCACGGAATAAAATTTTATGGTAAACTGCCCTATTTTTCAGGTGGACAGAGAGAAGGTCAAGAAGACAAACATGGAGCATAGCTGAATGTTTGTGACACTGAAGCTAAGTTTTAAAAAAAAAAAAAAAAAAAAAAAAAAAAAAAAAAAAAAAAAAAGAAAACTGGAGTTAGTGTAACGGGTATAGAAGTACCTTCATGTCTCAGAAGTCATCAGTGGTTGTCAGATTGTGCAGCAACGAAGAGCACAACTATTTTTCATAATATAAGTTACCTGGAGCAAACTGTGTGTAAGTCAAAGCATATTGTATAACATGAATGAACTGATTGAGGCAGTGCAGTTGTTAGGACACTGACCTCATTTTCGAGAGGATCGAGTTCACACTGTCTGGCCATCCTGATTTGGGTTTAACTAAATCACTTCAAACAAATGCTGGGATGGTTCCTTCATCAAGACCATGGCTGACCACCTATTCTATCCCCACAGAGCTTACTTATGTATTCCATTTACATCTGTATTTTGAGCTATTAATTTTCATTGTGTTACCATGAATATTCCTGTTTTATTGTAGAATTTTTTTGACATATCCTAAGATTACTGCTGACATTGGCAAGAATTGTGAAAAGTACATACCATAAACTATGAAGGATGGTGCCCCCATTTAAAATCCAAATGATTAAAATTGTTCAGAGAGTCATTTTAGCTTTTCCTTTTCTTTTTAAACTGTTATTCGTAGCTTATAGTAATGTCCTTCATTTTGTTCATGCACTTCTTAGTTCAGTGTATTAGTTACATTGGGGCATCAAATATCAACATTTTATAACTACTTTTATTTAATTATGGTTGCCTAGACAAACTGAACTGCAGTGTAGGTGATGTTAAAATGGGATCATTTGGCTTTGTATCAGTGAAGTCAACAAATGTGATACAATAGGAAGCTATTTGATGCAATGAAAGTTTGAAAGTTATGAAGAAAGAACGACCTACAGTGTAGCTTGAGGCCAAGGTGGGGGGGGGGGGGGGGGGGGAGCAGAGTGCTGGTCACTGGCCAGCCTAGATTAATGTGATTGATTCAGCTCATAACTATTTTTATAAGATTTTTTAAAAATTGTAATACATGTTTATGTTTGGCTTTGTTTGTGTGTATTGAAATTGGTGGTGGTGGTGCAAGTTTTCATTAATTTATTGTTTTCTTGCCAGTGTTTGGTATATGGGTTTTATTGTTGTTAGTAGGTGTTGCAGATATTGGTTACATTATGTTAGTGATATTTGTTATGTGAGTGAGTTTTCATTTGTTGTAATATGTACTTTATTTTATACAAGTACAGGTAGTGAAGGTCTGGTTTAACAGATTTGAGAATTTGAGTGTCTTGGGTTTTGGTACTAGGGGCTGCCATGTATGTCAAACAAGAATCGCAGTATTGGGCTTTGGAGTTATGCATGGGTTTATGGTATCGTGTGTTTCGTATGGGTTATATAAGTCAAGTGAAGTTTGCGGTACCAGATTTTCAAGTTATGTGTGGGTTCTTAGTGCAGAGGGCTTCGTTTGAGCTATGTACATTAAACGAAATTAACGATGCAGAGATTTTCGTTTCTGCATTTTTTTGGTTGTGCTGAACATTGAAAATCCTGTGTACTTAATTGTTGGGTTAATATTCATTTCAGAAAGGTGTTGTTGTTATAGTGGTATGTTTAGCTTGTCCCTGCCCAAAACTCCCTACTTCCCGCAGCTGTCCCGTTAGCTTCATTTTACTGCTGGAACTAACTGTTTCACGTGTTATCTGTGTTTGTTCGCTGGTGAAATGAGTGCCATCATGGTTGCCATGTTGTATACGCTTGAGACACAGGGTAGTCCACCATCTCGATGACATCACACATCAGAGCACAGATGGGGAATCGCAACTTTCAGTAATGACACCTCTCATACAACTTTACATTATCATTTCAGCTTTATATGATTTGCGATAAGCTTTTTTTATTTGTTATAGAATTCGTTTTGTTAACGTATCTGACTACGGCCACTGTTTGTTCAAATACATTCACACTGATATTTACGGCATAATTTGACAACTGTTTGTATCTACCTAGAAAACATGGCAGTTTCACTTTCATAAATACTTACAATCAGATGCTGGCTCTATCGGTTCTATTCCCTTCACCACCACTGTAGGGGCGTCCCTCCCGCGGCTCGCATGCAGCTAAAATCAGTGTGGTTCGAGAAGTGAGCACCTATGTCACTACTGGTGATAAATTTAATATTTTCAACTTTAAACTCCCGCAGCACGATGCTCTTCCTTCTTCTCTCATTAATTTATCCCAATCCCATTCTGCCCCAATTTTTTTTCTTTTGCTCAGTGGCTACTGTTGGTGTTATGTATATTATGTGCAGTCCAAAAACATTCATCTTCCTCCAGTGTGGTCCAGGTAAGCTAAAAGGTTGGTGCACCACTGCACCGCAGTGAGCTTTGGCAACAATACTGTGCTTAATACTTATGTATGGCACTTTCCGTGACCTCAGGTTTGTTTTTATTTTGAGGATCCATTCAACTTCCACAAATAGTTACAGAATGAAACAATGACTAAGGTTGAGCCCCACATGGTTAAACCAGTTGCAACACAACTCTTGTGCGGCAGGTGCTCCAGGCGTTACTAAACATTGGCTATTTTGTCTGAAAATCCATTGGTCAGATTTATATGCAATAAATCAGACACACGGAGAGGCAGGGGAGAGGCGCTGCATTACACTCCAAAACGCAACATTCCAACGTCTGACAGCCAATCAACAGAACAAACAAAACACTTGACCGCACCCTAGCTATATATTTTAAAAAATCCATGGATTTGTCACATACACCCGTACCTCGATTATATATAATTCTGGTGAAATGGAATAACTAGACGATCGTAAGTAGCGCTGGGCTGAACGGTGACAACTTTCGTCCATATCCAAACATGTTTATCTTTATGCTCAGCACTCAAGCTGTTGGTACTTGCCGTTCTAGATATACTAACAATTCATGCCAATTTAGAAATATAACTATACAACAGTGATTCCTGTATTTTTATCAATAAAATGGCCCATCGCTCTCCGGTCAAAATAATCTAGTGGCAGTTAGACAAGTTGCAAATATACAGTAACAGATCAGTTAAAATTTAATTACAGAATAATGACAGTAGACACCCCTCACACCTATGGATTACATACATAGCCCGAAACATCGTCTGAGCACAGCAGTTCAAATCAAGCTTTAGAATGAGTTCTCCCATACAAGCAAGTACCAGCGACGCGAATGTGTACTTTGATATCAGACTGCAATAAAGGAGATACTGCGAAAGATTTTCACATGCATACAATTATCAGCGAATCAAATCTGTCATCCAGGTTCCCAGTTTCTAAACTCTGGCAACAACAGTGTGTTAAAATCAATTAATCTTCAATATAATTGAATAATTACACTGTAACAGAAACTAATACTACACGATACTAACGGCTCACCTTATTTTACGATCTATCATCACGAACAGAATAGGATCACTTCCCTCCTCTACCGTAAACTCAGCTTCAGCTTCAGCTTCAGCTTCTACTTCTGCTCCTGTTGTTGTTGTTGTTGTCGCTGCTGCTACTCAACTTACAGAAGCGTCTCGCGGGCCCCGAGGAATCATGACGTCAGTCGTCTCTCATGCTAGGCAATATCGCTGGTAGTTTTCGAACCGTCTTTCAACCAAGGCATTATTTGCTGATACGTTGCGTAAAAAGGAGGGTTTGAATACGTGTTTTGTTTGCGATAAGACATTTCAGTTACGACAAACTTTATATGCACACATAAGGAAAGTGCATGATATAGAACCGAATACTGATGGTACAGTGAAATGCCCACAGGACGATTGTAGTTTTTCGTTTAACGGTTTGGCTAAGTTGAGAGCACATGTACAGGAAAAGCACATGGTTCCAACAGAGAAAGAAAATCTTATATTTCAGTCAATGGACGGTAAGTATCATCGTATAATAATTTTATGATGTACAAGAAAAGTAAAATGTCTAGCGAAATTTCGATCCTTGTGCCTGTAGTATTCAGATGTAATGTTGAACTGATTTGTTGATCAGAAATTGTGTAGTAACTGCATTCTAAGTTTAGTATCGCTCAAATAGTGTTCAGTAACATGTTCATACAGACATGAAAACTTCTGAGGTTCAAAGTTACATCACTGGCCGTAGTAAGTCTTTTTGCCAGTAAAATAGGTATGGATTGCGCGACAGAAAGCAGATTTGTGAGTAGTGTAATATTTCTTTGTAATGGGTGTTTCTGACTTTCTGATGTGGAAGTCAAGAGAAGGAAGAAAGCAGTAGCTTTGTAACACACGGTGGTGCTAACCCTATGAAAGGTGCCACTAAGACCATTTACATGTGTCATAGATCTGGGGTATTCAAATCCCAATCAAAAGATCAGAGGCAGCCTAAGTCGCAAGGCAGTAACAAAATGGGAGGTCATTGCACTGCTGCCATAGAGGTTAGCCAAGATACAAATGGTATTTGTAATGTTGTTTATTTCAAAACACATTTTGGACATAAAAAGAATATAGGGTTTCTACAACTCCCTAGATCTGAAAGGGAAGTCATTGCTGGTAAGTGTTACCTTAACCGTATAATAGATGCAACAGTATTAAATAGTGCTTTTATACAGATTTATTTAATATTAGTTATAACTTTTTTAATAATTTAAGGCTATTCGAGTAGGTTGACTTGCTGTATGGAATCTGCATTTAAGTCAGGACAGTGTGTTGTATTATTTACAGAAAGGGTATTTGTATCAGATTGTGTGCATAGTTTGACCAGAAATTGTGCATAACATATGCAACAAATTTGCTGGTGGAAACATAGCAGACTGATGTGTATCACATTGATTGGCATTGCTGGTTATGAGGTTCTTACATGGGGAATGTAGATAGTGACTCTTAAAGAATAAATTAACTAAAGTGTGTTCATAATATGTTCTTGGGGCTGTGGGTAGTTCTAGTTTGGTGTAATTATAACTATGTTTATTTTTATGGAGAGGTCCTCCCTGCCCGCCATATGTAATGCTTTCCAAAGTACATTCCTTGGAATAGTATCATAAGTGTTATCTAAATCTATGAAAATTTCTTTTAGCTGGTGTCAATTCTCATTTTTTACAATGTTATAGTGTGAAAATGTGGTAAAGTCTTAAAATTAGGTTTAGCCCTGTCGTTTCTTTTTTACCTTTAAATTCTTCTTAATGATGTAACACAAATTTCTATATAGTTCAAACAAATTTAGTGATCTCCATTTGGTAGTAATGTAACTGACATTTCTTCACATATTAGATTTCCACATACCATTTTGTTGAATAACTGGTACTGATTTTACTATCTTGGTAAAATGTTTCAAAATGTCCAGATTGATACTCCCTGATTCACTATCTGTCCTTTCTCATATTCCATTCTTTGTTATCCTTGTTATTCCTTTATCTGTTTCTTCTGACCACCATTTTGCAGTTTGCTTGTGGTTTACCTGTATGTCTAGCACATCGGTATCCTCACCATTCTATAGCAAGTAATGGTCCTACTCTTTCATCTGAAAAGATGCTGATATTTTTCATCCTTCTCAGTATAGTTCCTCAGGACATTTTTCATTTGGCTACCATGTAGTAATTAGGTGTCACTGCCACCTCAGTTTTGCCGTGCCTGTTGTGCCTCTCTTCCATACTCTACTATAGCAAACTACATGTACAAAGGCTTATTTATCACAGTTTGACAATGATTTGTTTTGATCTTTCATAAAAGTGTTAGTCACAGCAGCAACACTAACAAAGGTCAAAATTAAATATGCTGCTAAAGTCTGATACATTCTCAGTATATTTGCCTTACTACATAGCGTTGCTACCTGGATCCCTTACAAATGTAAAGTAAAAATACAAATACAGTTTACATCAATGGAAAGATAAAATTCCTGTATATTTGAATTGAAATGACTGTTTCTGTGGTCCTTTATGAATTATAGCAAGCTTTATAAATTATGGCAATTGTGCACTGTGTTAACTGTTGAGGGCATTTATTACCCCTCCCCACAGATATGTCCTGGTAGAATTAAGTAAACAGTGAAACATTAGGTATTCCTAGTAGTATGTGATTAATGATGTGTTTCTAGCTTTATTAATTGTAGAAATGTTACAGGTAAAATAGCCGAAGGCGTGATCTTCCAATGAATTTTGGATGATGTGAGAGAGTCCATCAATTCCGAAGAGGTAGAAAGACTCCACCTTTTAACTTGAAAGGATCTCCATAACATAAAGAGGGACTTTGGAATTAATAGTCACCAGTTCCATGCCAATGATGCAACAAGTGTGAGCATCTTTTTAGAACAAATAAAAGACTGTGTTCTAATGAACAAAAATGTCATTGGTAATGTGGACTATTCATCGGACAATGATGTGATGATTGTGCTAATGACAGATCTACAGTGTCAGATGCTTCAGAAGTTTGGCCCAAAAACTGTATGTGTAGATTCAACACGTTGTACAAATGTGTACAAGTTACTAGTAACAACACTATTAGTTCTTGATGAATTTGGAAGTGGCATTCCAGTTGCCTTCTGTGTTTCGAATGAAGAGAACACTACAGTAATGACCCAATTTTTTACCTGTGTCAAAGAGAAAGCAGGTCTAATAGAACCATCTGTTTTCATGTCAGATGATACGCAAATTTTCCGATGTGCATGGGCGCGTGTAATGGCCCTAGCAGATAATAATTTGCTGTGTACGTGGCATGTTGATCGTTCCTGGAGAAAAAACTTAAGGAAAGTGTGTGGTGGCCCACAGAGACAAACCCAGGTTTACAAAGCCTTACGCATGCTGCTGGAAGAACCTGATGCAGACAAGTTCAGTGAGCTGTTAGAGTTGTTTGAGAGGGAACTCCAAGAAGATGAAAGCACGAAAGACTTTGGAATATATTTCTCAAATACTTATGGATTCAGGCCTCAACATTGGGCTTACTGTCATCGCCGCAGTTTAAATATCAACACTAATATGCACCTCGAAGCCATGCATAGAGTATTGAAGTATTGTTATCTTGACGGAAAGACTAATAACAGACTGGACAAGTTGCTGCTGATACTTATGAAGCTAACGAGGGATAAATTTTTTGAGAGAATTGTGAAACTCTTTAAGGGTGGGCACTCCCATAGACTGCAGCAGATTCAACGACGACATACAGAGTAAAAAAAAATTGACAGGGGACAGATTGCGGCCAGTAATGATGGGAAGCATTTTCAGGTAAAATCTGTCAAAAAGTGGTATGACATACACTGGACTGTGACCTGAAGTGCAAACTGTTGTGCTCTGCATGTGAGATATGTGTGCACAGTTTTTCTTGCTGTTGCCCAGACAATTTAATAAATTTGAATATATGTAAACATATTCACGCTGTCTCTATGATGTATGGATTACATTCTATTAAAACAGGCAAAATGATGGAAACTACTTCAATCAAAGAGGCTTCTGACATTTTTTCTTTGATGAATAAACAAAGTGATAATGAGGAAATTGCCTCTCATGGAACACAGTTAAAAGCCAAATTGAAAGTTCTGTTAAGCCAAGTAGACCAATTGGATAGAGAAACAGTAGGTACTGTGGAAAAAGAAATTGACAGTTTGCTACTACTTGTTAACTCTCGCTGCAATAGGGAAGGTCGACATTGTGCCAGCAATGAAAAGGTGAACGTACAACGAATACCTAATAAGCATAACATCCGTCCGAAGAGCATGTTTGCCAAACCAACCACTGACGAGAAGTTGAACATTGCTAGTGCACTGAAACAACCTGAATCTGAAGTGTTGACAGTACATACTGGTTTCGATCACACGTACTGTAAGATCTAACTTGATCTCCTTTTGATTTGTGAGTGTTTCATGGTTTGTAGGCCTACTGGGGAAACTCGCCATGTAAAATAATGAGTAACGCATCAAGCTTGGTACCTCTATGGTGATGTGGAAACCCAAGCATTGTTAATAAAGAAATTAATTCTGTGTCTGTCTGTTTCTTTTGTTTTTTATCTTGTTACCTATAGTTCCCAAATTTAATTGAAATACCCAGGTAATAATTTCAACATAAATTGGACTATGTGCATAGCTGTTTCTAATGGCTTTGCTAATTTTTCACAGGTAAAGTATGAATATTCAGCAGTCCTCGAGTATGCATGTTTACTAGTCAGTTGTGGCAAAAAAATCAATGACACAAAGCAAAATTTACTTGGTTGACACAATTGTAAATTGCCTTTTCAGTTGTAATTTTACGTTTTTTAGATTATAGTAACTGCTGACCTTAATTTTCTACATTTAACATGTTGACTGACTTGGTTAGTGACAGATGTTACACTGGCAGTCTGGGCACACCAAGTAAGGTGTGTGATTCTGCCATTGTCGGTGTAGCAGGATGGCAGTCAGTGTGTTAACCAGGCTCCTAGTAACCTGGAGCATGAATACTGTCTGCGGGATTGCCCTTTACACAGTCAGGTATCCTGTGCTGAAATATGTATGTAAAACTGAATTTGTGGACACCTTTCTAATCGTTTAATCATTTGATTTTATAAGATACTGCAAACCCAAAAGTCTTGTGGAAATGATAAGGAATGTCGGATACAAATATTTTTGCTCAATACAATTAAAGCGTAAAAATGCTGATAACTGATACTACCGGTAACAGCAGAGCTATCCGCTGTGACCACCAGCACCTTGTGCCGGCCAACCAGTTATTACACAGAACTTGGTCCCTAGTTCTCTGTGGTTGAAGAAAATAAAATTTCTGAGGTATGTTCAAACCGTGTTATTGGTATATTCCCCAGCATGATCTAAAATGTTAACACTGAAGTAGCATTGACAAGTGCATAATATATTTTGCAACTGAGAATAGATACTTAAAAACTGATGTGGGAATACATTTTATGAAACCCCCCCAGAATCAAACATGACAATTGTATTGATACACAAGCAAACCCATCCGAGTGGCACACTAGGTTATGCGCCCATTGGCTGTAGGTACAGAATATTCAGAGAACTCATCGTACAAATTTTATGGCATGCCAGAACTGGTTTTGCTCAAATACTTGGAAAATGAACTGTGGAATTATATTTACATATTTGGTGCAGTTTCCTGTGTTCCCAACACCTCTGTGGTGTGAATTTCTGGGAGAGGAGAGCTTACATTGGACCTGTCATGCATATGGTGTACTTTTTGTTCCACTGCTGGCATGGTGAGGTGGTCCAGATTTCAAAATTAGGGGCCTAGGAATGAAACTCTTCTTACTTTTAATATTTCAAAATGAACATACCTGAAAAGGAAGCTGAATTAGGACTTCCCAATACATTGCAACTTTTTTCCCTCTCTCTCCACAGTTCACTGCAGGTGACACTTGAAAGCACGGGGTTGGTGGTTTGGGTTGACCACAGTGAACTTGGTGAAGATTTTAAAGTAACAGAGTAGTAGTTGAGATTCTGACAGTAATGGATAACAGTATGAACCATAACAATGAAATAATGTAAATTACTTAAACCGTGAATTAAATCTACATAGATTTGAACAGTCATTAGAGACACTTCCTAGCCACCGCGTATTTGTGTGCTATAACTAATACACCAACCTTTTCTTTTTCCCATCTGTGATGTAGAACACATGCCACCTTGGACTTGTTTTGCTAGATCAACTCTAGGTTTACAAGATCCACGTTTCAGAATTCTAATAATCGGTAGTTCTGCCTCCTGTGGGAAGTGCAGGTTGGTAGCTGTCTCTTCAGATATGGTCTGATCAACTGCCATTATAGGGACTTTAAGCAAAAATGTGACTCAATTTTCTGTCAGTGATGAATATATCAGTAATGTATTTACTACAAAGATATTCATGATGGTATAGAACTGTGTGAAGCCATGTTGTGGAATACCTGCTGGTAGAGTAAATTGTGCACTTCACACCCAGTGCATTGATTTCTTCTTAGGTAATATCACAGTACTGTTATCTCAGGCTTGTTTGTTGCTATGATCAACGAAGTAGCATTATGCCTTGAAGACACAAAACTAACAGCATTCTTAGATATTACTTAATATCTCCTAAAACAAATAAGTTTTATGTTCAGCTGTCAGAAACTGCTTTGAAATATAATAATAATAATTATTATTATAATTATAATTATTATTATTATTATAACAGTAGTAGTAGTAGACATTCTGACAGTAATGGATAACAGTATGAACCATACTATAATTATTGTTATTATTAGTTCTTTACTTTCTCAGACGTTAAGTCTGGTTAAAAATGGAGTGGCGCGGACCTTGATCAAGCGTCACTTCCTATTAACTGTACGGTATATGTTATATTGCATTTAGGAACTTTCGGGTAATTGAACATGTATCAATAATTACGGATTTCTGTAGTTGTATATATATGTTTAGATGTAGCTGTATTGCGTTGATGTACTGGTGGATAGTGAGTGGTATGACTCCTGTAGTTGATAGTATAATTGGTATGATGTCAACTTTATCCCGATGCCACATGTCTTTGACTTCCTCAGCCAGTTGGATGTATTTTTCAATTTTTTCTCCTGTTTTCTTTTGTATATTTGTTGTATTGGGTATGGATATTTCGGTTAGTTGTGTTAATTTCTTATTTTTATTGGTGAGTATGATGTCAGGTCTGTTATGTGGCGTTGTTTTATCTGTTATAATGGTTCTGTTCCAGTATAATTTGTATTCATCATTCTCCAGTACATTTTGTGGTGCATACTTGTATGTAGGAACGTGTTGTTTTATAAGTTTATGTTGTAAGGCAAGCTGTTGATGTATTATTTTTGCGACATTGTCATGTCTTCTGGGGTATTCTGTATTTGCTAGTATTGTACATCCGCTTGTGATGTGATCTACTGTTTCTATTTGTTGTTTGCAAAGTCTGCATTTATCTGTTGTGGTATTGGGATCTTTAATAATATGCTTGCTGTAATATCTGGTGTTTATTGTTTGATCCTGTATTGCAATCATGAATCCTTCCGTCTCACTGTATATATTGCCTTTTCTTAGCCATGTGTTGGATGCGTCTTGATCAATGTGTGGCTGTGTCAGATGATACGGGTGCTTGCCATGAAGTGTTTTCTTTTTCCAATTTACTTTCTTCGTATCTGTTGATGTTATGTGATCTAAAGGGTTGTAGAAGTGGTTATGAAATTGCAGTGGTGTAGCTGATGTATTTATATGAGTGAGTGATTGCTTTGTGTATTTTGCTAGTTTATGCTCGTTCTTATTATTATTATTATTATTATTATTATTAGTTATTGGTGTTTTGCCCTTAAAGAGCGCATTTGGACTAAACTACATGGCCAGTTCCTTTTGCTGCCTTCCTTGCTGCCCAAACTTCCCTCATTCGCTCGCTGTGTTTCTGTTTCCGGTCCTCTGTCCATGCTTCTTGTCGGCTTCGTGTCTTCGGCTTCATCTTGATTGCCTTTTTGGTTGCCCATATTTCTTTCATCTTCTGGCTGTGATCTTGCTTTCGTTCTTCGGTCCATTTTATGCCTGTTCGTTTGTCGCATTGTATCTCATGTAGTTTACTTTTCTTAATGATGTTTCTGAACTTTATTCTGTCGTTTATTGTGTCTGCTGTTATGTTGAGCTGGTTCAGGTCGTTTTCTACCTCTGCCACCCATTTGTTGTTTCTAGTGGTTACCCAGTCAAAGATCTGTTTGGTCAGCCTGTGTGATGGCATTCTGTACAGGTGTCCATAGAATTGTAGTCTGCGTTTTCTAATCTTTTCTGTGATTGTCTCCGTATGTTTGTACAGTTCCTCTGTAGGTTTCTTGATCCATATTCCATTGTTGTTAGTTGCGCCAAATATTTTCCTAAGTATTTTCTGTTCTACTTTTTCTAATTGTCTGATACGTGTATGCCCTCGGATTAGTGTGGTCTCTGCTGCATATAGTGCCTCGGGGAGCACCACCGTGTCGTAATGGCGTAATTTGGCTTTTTGTGAGATAGACTTCTTGTTGTAATGATTCCACACTACTTTGTATGCCTTGTCCAGTTTAGTCTTTCTTTCTTCATTTGAGTCTCTGTTATGTCCACTCATTTGTAGTGTTTCACCGAGGTATTTGAAGTTTGCTGTTTTGTAAATCGTGCCATACTTTGTGTTCAGAGATGAGAGTTTCTTTGTGCTCATAAACTGTGTCTTTTCGTAAGAGATCTGTAGTCCAGTTTTGGAAGCGATTTCGTGCAGTTTTTCAATAGCGTCTTTTGTTTCCTTTATACCTTTCGTGACAATCGCCAAATCGTCTGCAAAAGCCAGGCATTTAATCTGTAGGTTTCCTAAGGTTATCCCCTGTTGTGATGTTTCCCATTCTTTTATGACCTTATCTAACACCAGATTGAAAAGGAGAGGTGAGAGGCCATCGCCTTGTCGGACACCTGTGCGAATTTCGAAGGGCTCTGATAGTTCCCCACAGAACTTTACTTTGGAGGTCGTGTTGGTTAAAGTTTGCTCTATGATAGCCCGTGTTTTGTTGTCTACTTTGTATTCTGCTAGAATTTTGAAGAGAGTTTTCCGGTCGATAGAGTCGTACGCCTTTTTGAAGTCAACAAAGGTAATGATCAGGTTCTGTTTGTGTTGTAAAATCATTTTCAGGTTCCAAATTTGTTCCGCACAAGACCGCCCTTTACGGAAGCCTGCTTGGTATCCCCCAAGCAAGTGGTCGGTTTGGCATTCTAGTCTGTTCAGTAAAGCTTTAGAGAGGATCTTGTATGTGACCGGTAGTAGGGATATTCCTCTGTAGTTGTTCGGGTTAGTCTTGTCACCTTTTTTGTGTAGTGGGTGTATCAGGGCAGTTTTCCAGTCGTCAGGAATTTTCATGGTCTTCCAGATGTCTTCCAAGATCCTGTGGATGTCTTTGGTGAGTTCTGGGTCTTGTAACTTCCAGATTTCCGCGATGATGCCATCTTCTCCTGGTGCTCTACGATTCTTGAGTGACTTTATTATTTCTTTAACTTCTTCTAGAGTTGGAGGTTCACTATCTGGATTGTATGTGCTCATTTCTGTCATCATTTCTTCCATGGGGGGGTCCGTGTTGAGCAGTTTTTCAAAGTACTTTGCCAGAATGTCACAATTGTTTTTGGTATTGGTTTCTAGGGTTCCATCCGGTCTTCTGAAGCACAAGTTGGGTGGTTGATATCCAGTCATATTTTCTCTGAACGTTCTGTAGAAGTTTCTTGTATTGTTCTTCATGAAGTCCGATTCGATCTCTGTCAGTCGCCGTTTGTCATACTGTCGTTTTTCACTGCGAATGATTTTGCTTGATTGCTTATGTGTTTTCAAGAAGTTCATCCAATTCTCTTGGGATTTATGGCAACTAAATTTTTTCCATGCACTGATTCGTTGGTCAATAGCTTGGTCACATGTGTGGTTCCACCAACGGTGTTTCCGTGTTCGTGGTGCTTGTGCTAGTTTCATGGCCTCTCGGATTCTTCGTGAAAGTTGTGTCCAGTCTGTCGTTTTCTCCATTTTAATTTTGTGTAATATTTGTGTCTGGTTTAAAGTAACGTATTCTGGATCTGGTCTAACAATTTTGTTCTTCTGGAGCTTTTTCTTGGGCAAAAGACGAATCCTGATCTGTAGTAGGTGGTGGTCTGAGTCGAAGTAGCCTTTACGGGTGTCTATGTTCAAAATTTCTTTTTGTGAGTCTTTCTGCACTATTACGTGGTCGATTTGTAGTTCTTGCTTTCCGCTGGGGAATTTCCATGTGGTAAGTTTTCGTGTTGGTTTCTTGAATTTTGTTGACATAATGGCGAGGTCGTGGCTTTTGCAAAAGTCTATCAGATGTTTTCCGTTTTTGTTGGTGTCCTTGTGTGGAGTATGTTTTCCTGTGATATGTCTGTATATCTTTTCTTTTCCGAGTTTGGCGTTGAAGTCTCCCAGTATTATTTTGACTCTATGTGCAGGAATTTTTCTGATAGTTTCTTCCATTGTCGTCCAGAAGTCATCAATTTCGTCCGGGTTTTTCCTGTTGTAGTCATTAGTTGGTGCATGTGCGTTGATTATTGTGTAGGATTTATTGGCTGATTTCACTGTGATGGTGCTGATTCTTTCGTTTGGTGACGAAAAGTCGATTATGCTGTCCGTGATGGACCTGTGTACTGCAAATCCTGTGCCAAAAAGCCTTAGGTTTTTCAGTTGTCTCGATGGTTTTCCTTTGTATATTCTGAAATTCTCCGTGTTGAAATGGTCTTCGTCTGTGAATCGTGTTTCTTGCAGTGCACATATTTTGATTTGAAATTTTTCGAGAGTGTCTGTCAGTTGTTTCATCTTTCCTGTCTTCATCAGTGTGTTCACGTTGAGTGTGCCGATGTAGTGTTTGCGTTTGGTCTTGAGGGAGTTTGAGAAGCTCCGATTCTTCTCATGATGTCCGTGAGCCCCCGGAATCCGATGCTCACGACAATCCCAGTCTATTGATTGGGGCCGGGGTAATGAGATTTTTCTCGTTGTACCATCTTGATGTTTAGTAGTTGGATGTATGGCATGCTGCCGAGTACAACCTGACTTTCCAGATCAGGAGGTTGGTTGAGGCCGCCACTGACATGTGGAGCAGACGCCTTTTGTAGCCGCCCATCGTCATCACCATCATCATCTTTTTACATGTGTGGCCTCTTACCAGTTTGACAAGTACATCTGCTTTGCTTAATGAGGATACTTACGGCTTCAAACAAAGAAAAGAAAAAGGTAGTGACAATGCACCCTGTAAACTTAGTTAATACACAGTGTGGAGTTAAATCTGCAGATATGATCCACAAATCCAAATATAGTTTCAAGATTATCAACCAAAATTTTATAAGCCTTGGAAGTAAGCACAGTGCTTAGGACATCTAACATACGTTAATAAATGAGATTTTTCAGTTATTACTGAGCACTGGGATACCCAAGGTGAACCTTAGTATGCATCCATTAACAAAGAATCTGTCCTCATCTTTCAGTAGGAAACTCAGGCCTTATGATGATGTTTCAAAGTTTGCAAAAAGTTGGAAGAATTACTGTCCCATATTGTAAGTTCTTTACCTGCTGAATATGTCATTGAACTTTCTGTGATGAATTACAGACGGAAAAGGAAACACATAATTGTGTGTATGGACAGTCCTCCATCTGCAAGTATAGGTATTTTTCTAGTTAATCTCCATCACATGCTTGCAGAGACAGATGGTAAATACTCTGAGAAAATGTCTGGGTAAATAGGCTGATAATTGTTCATGGTCTTATACAATCGTATCTAACAGGAATCAATTTTTACTGTTAAGAATGGTGAGTGACACACACAGTTCTAACATTACTGATGTGTAATACAAGTTACCCAGAACTTTGTACTGGGACACTTTCTTTTGTTGATTTATGTAAATGGCAAAATACTGCTCCCCAAATTCAAGGATAGTTCTGTATGCTGATGCTACATCCATTGCATGCAAGTGTAAAGATCATGAGCAACTACAAAAACTATGAAACTGTATTCCAAATTAAATAATTCAGTATTTCTATGAAAGGCCTCTCATTGTCAGCACAAGATAGCAGCAGTAATGGATTTACACCCCACAAGACAGATTTTGAAATTGAGTTGTGCACTGGAACTGATATTGTCATCAAAGAAAACTACTGCTTGGTTACAGTTAAACTTTCTATATTTAGCATGTTATAGCATGGAAACTAATTACCGTACAAGAACACAACTTGGTAGCATTAATGTCAAGGAGATGGGGAAGAGAAATAATGCAGAATAAATTCAACTGAAATACTTTTAATGTGCTGCTACAGTACACCATACTAGTACCATTACTGGTGATGGTGATGGAGGCTGTTATGAAAAGCTTGCAATTTTATTCAAATCTGATGTGGCAAGTTAACAGAACTTTCTATCCATGCAAGTAAAATTATT
This sequence comes from Schistocerca serialis cubense, assembly GCF_023864345.2. Classification (NCBI taxonomy): domain Eukaryota; kingdom Metazoa; phylum Arthropoda; class Insecta; order Orthoptera; family Acrididae; genus Schistocerca; species Schistocerca serialis. The sequence goes on along the minus strand of NC_064640.1, from coordinate 80,368,359 downwards.
GTGTAAAATCAATAGCGCAGCTTCTTACAGATGTCTCTTCTGGGCCCTTTGGAGTCTTTCACTTACATGTCAACACATTTACTGCCTAATAATATTTGTTGTTCATAATAGGGATAATTTTATTCTGTTCAGTGAAATGAATTTGCATAATACAGGAAGTAAAAACGTCCATGTAGACTACACATCCCTGCCTATAATCCATAATGGAATTTCACATTCTGATCGCAAGTATTTAACAGGTTGCTGCTAGACATCAGGCAGAAAACCGAAAATCTTAAGGTATTAAAAAAATACAAAATAAAAAAATTATGTTATTAGCCTCTACTTCTATAATTACAAGTAAACATAATGTTTCGACTCATGGATGCATATGCTAGTTAACACTAAAGTTCAAATTAACAGGATTTTAATTTTACCATTATATGTACGGCCGACGGTATTCATCGTAAAATTATGAAATGCTTTGTACGAAGTATGAGAGAAAAACAGCACTTGAATAAACAAAAACATTTCTAGCTTTGAGGGTCATTACTTTCTTCTTCTGGGAAGATGAGTATGTATTGTGACTGGAAATGAGGGGAAGATCACTTACACCACCCGCATAGAACACGTATGTGACATGTTCATGAATACTGCTCCAATGTTTGAGATCTAGGTCAGATTTAAGCAACACACTGAAGCAACTCATAGGCTGGATGATAGATAGGTTACCAGTAGTTTCAAACTAAGTGTGAGTATAATGAAGATGCTTGGCAAACTCATGTGAGAATCCCTGGAGGGAAAATAATGTCCTCTTTGTATAACACTATTCAGAAAATTTAGAAGGCATGAGAAATCAGGGCTCGGATGGTAGATAGCCTTTCTTCCCTATTTCTGTTTGCGAGTGGAATGGGAAAAAAAATGGTTTGTAGTGCTACAAGGTACCCACCACCGGGTACCATTTGGTTGCTTGTGTAGTTTTATATATACATCAAAATATGGAAGAAAATTGTGACTGCCTACTATATTAAGAAGTAATAGTTGAACTAACCTAAAGCTTCGTGATTTACTTCAAATGTTTTATCCCACTGATACACTCTGACAATCAGTGACTTGCATCTATAGCAGTCTTACAATTTGGAGATGCCAGTATTGCTTAGATCTATCAATATTCCCTCATTGAGGTCTTTTTATCTTAACATCAGATAAACTGGATTTTTGAGAAACTACATACAGGAAGATGGGATTGGCATACAGCTGTTTGCTTACAGAAAAACAACGATCAAAATTTAGGCCTATCGGTAACACACACTGTGGCAAGAGCACATATCTGGGCTAGAGCACTATACTGGATTTCGCACCCCCCCCTCCCCCCGCCTTTTACCAAGAAACCTTGGCTAGAGTAATAACTTTATCTGCAGCATAGTCTGAGGTCTACATTAGGTTGAAAAGCGATAATTTCGTTGACAGTTGTGGAACACAGCAAATGAGAAATAAAGGTTGTGGTAACAGACAGACGTGTGGCTTTGCCTAATATTTGTTTGCGGCGTATTTAAATGCACTTTCCCACATTTCTCATAATAAAAAAATAAAACTACTAAGGCATCCCTAAAAAAACATATATTAGAAAATGAACAATCATCCGACGTGCTTTGATGCATATTACGTACAGATACCGTACACAAACTGGAAAAAATGCAATGGGCGTTCCACTACGTATCCTTTACCATATTTGATTCGTTTTTCCGCATTTTCTACTGCTGGTATGGGTTCAAAGACAAATTCGTGCTGCAAACGTCTCAGTGGTAGTTAGCCTACATTATTAAGCTGCAGTTAATGCGTTAAAAACATTTGTACACATTGTCCTCAATGCGTAATATGTGTTATGCTATAAATCACTCTGCCTTTCGACCAACAATTTGTTATCAGTTGGCTTGAATCAATCAAGTTAGACTCTAATATGTAACTTTGACTACGCTGCGGATTATCACGTCAACATAATCCAGATTATTCGCATTCAAACCTTCTCTTTACATTTAATTCTTTTAACGGAAGCTTCATTCAAACAATCTGGATTGATTTGACGTTCCAAAACAACAGCTGAAGACAAGTCTGTACAAACGCTGTGGCCAACGTGTGACGTCACTTACGTCAACAGAGTTGTTTACAGGTCTAGTCACCAGGCAGCGCTATCAGGCTTTCAGCCTTTCTGATGACGTCATGAAGCGATTCCTCGGGGCCCGCAAGACGCACGTCTCAACTTACTACTTATTAAATACTAAATACTAACACTAACTATAGCAAAGTTAACATCTGCACAGATATCCCGACATCAGGCAGCTTAGTGAGATTATCACTAACCAACGTATCAAAAATCCCGAGGTCTCTCAAAGAAAAGTCTCGGCACAGACAGGCTGTGCGACAGGGGCGGTTTGTATGGTAGTACCGCTGCCTGTTTTTGTTTTTTTCCCTTTATTGTTATTTCAACACCTGTACATCAGGTAGGCTGGCAGCAACATCCTACGCTGCTCTTTAGCCTCAGAGTTAACAATGAGAAAACATAAAGAAGACACATAAGAGATTGAACAAATTGGCGGGCACAAAACAGTAGACACAGAATACAAAAAAACACAAAGCCGTTCACACCCGACGAGAAACACACGAAAAACTGTCGGCACGGCGCACAAATTCTGACGACTTCGACGGCACAGGTGAACGGAGGAGCGTGACGGCGAACACTAAACACAAACACGATGGCACACACACGAGAAACTGGTGACGATGATCTCCGGCGCGCTAATGTCCACGTAGCGAGTGCGAGTCCGGGGACCTGCCAAGAGGGGTAGAAGGGGGGGGGGAGGGACAGGGGAGAGCAAAGATGCCAATGGCAGAGGAGATAGGAGGAGGAATGGAGGTATGGGCGTAGAGGAAGCCCAGGGGAGGAGTTGGGCGAAAGGGAGGAGGGAGGGAAGGGGGAGAGAAGGGAGAGAGGGTGCCCGTAGGAACAAGCACAGGGAGGGAGGATCAAAGTTGGTAGGAGGGGTAGATGGAGGGGAGGAGGGCATTATCAGGGAGGGAGAGCCGGCGGAAGTCACCTTGGGAGAGGGTATGGAGAGTGGAGAGATGGAGAGCAGGTGGGACGTGGAAATCCAGGTGCGGCAGCGGATGGGGGCGGGAGAGGATGGGAGAGACCAGCGGATGAGGAGGATCGAGTTTATGGGAGGTGTAGAGGATCCGTATCCGTTCGAGGAAAAGGAGGAGGTGGGGGAAGGGAATTAGGTCATACAGGATCCGCATGGGGGAGGGGAGACGGATGCGATAGGCGAGGCGAAGAGCATGGCGTTCTAGGATCTGAAGGGATTTGTAAAAGGTAGGGGAAGCGGAGATCCAGGCAGGGTGGACGTAGCAAAGGATAGGGCGAATGGGGGATTTATAGGTATGGAGGATGGTGGACGGGTCCAGACCCCAAGTACGGCCGGAAAGGAGCTTGAGGAGACAGAGTCGGGAGTGTGCCTTGGCTTGGATCGTCCAGAGGTAGGGGGTCCAAAGTACCGCTGCGTCACGGCCCCACTTATATGAAAACGAAAGAAACAGAAGCCGATACAAATTGCATATAAAACACTGTTTCCGAGAATGTGGTCTGTGACTTGAAGTGGCGCGTCAAGCTGCATGCGCGCACTCCACACGGTAGTTTTCTCAAGCGTGGAGCCAACCTCAGATTGACACCGTCTACGCTCGCAAGTGCTGTGTAAAAGGCTAAGGTGTCAGTTTCTAAGGTGTCAGCTGCTCCAAGCTTGCTCTGACTCAGAGCTTTCCATTCCCTTCGTTAGACAGCAGTACAATACGGAGCCTGCTGTGCACGATTCTGCCACCTAGCGACAATGGTAGAATACATTCGAGGCTGAAAATTCAATTTATGCAGTGTTAGAATCTTGCTGCAAGTTAATGCTAGTACAATTCGAAACACAAATTAATGTTTAATTTAATCGAATACAGAAACAATACACTTACATATTATTAACAATAAAGTATATGGTTTCGAAGATAATTATGCTGTTAGATTCTGAATCACATCAGAGGCATTATTTTTGTATTTGTACATTTCACAACATAGCTGTGTACAGTGTGTTTTCTTTAAGTGAAAATTGATCTGACTGTGAAAATATAAACATGAACAAAGTAAGTGCACTATTAGAAATTCCATTTTCCAGCAGGAGACTAAGTGAAAAAAATAAAATAAAAACGCAAGCTCGGCCACTCCCAAATCTGAATCTGTAGGAACAAACAAAATAAATCCAGAAATTTACCAAACAAAAAAACAAAAATGAATTTGTGACTGTGAAGAAAACGATGCTGTATTCTGTTTACCTTGCGTGTTATTTCAGGGAGATGTTTATTGAAGTAATTCCAGAATAACTGATATTTGTCATAAATGGTCTAAAATGGAACTACATGAAACATTAAAGTGACACTTGAATAATGTTCTGAGTCCTTCATTTCCAAGCAAAACCAACATTCAGGAGAAATTGGTTTCCCAATATAGGCAAACATTAACAGCCACAATAAACAAGTAGAATAGAACTGATACACATTGAATTTAATTGTAAATAGTATTTAGCTCTGTGGTGCTTTGAACTGGCTACCAGGGGCCACGATGAATCTGATACTTATCAAAATACAGGAGGTTTTTATGAGCTAATTCAGTTCAGTGCAGAATTGGATAAAGAACTCCAAACATATTTGAGTCAAACATCAGTGTTAAAAAGTTATTTCTATGACCGTTCAGAATGAACTACTGCAATGCATGTTGGAAGTGTACCATGACGAAGTTCGTAAAGAAATAAAATGTGCAGATTATGTTGCAATAATCGCTGGGGAAATCACAGATGTATCTTGCGAATTTCAACTGTTTACTGTTTTGCGATACACTACTGATGGAAAACCCACTGAAAGATTATGATCTTGTTAATACATAAAGTAAGAAGCTCATGCTATGTCGTAGAATATTCTAAAAGAAACTGAGCCCGTAATTGGCGATAATGGAGCAAAAGTAATATCTCAGAGTTATGACAGCGCGAACGTTATGAGTGGCGAGGCAAATGTGCTACTTTTTAATCAATTTCGTATGAAGGCAACTGGAATGACTAAAGCATAGCGAGACATCCAGTAGTTTGAAATGGTAATGCAAAACGTCAGAGATGACGTTGTCCCCATCATTTACTATATTAGTTTTGAAAATGAGGAAACAACGCCTGCCAAGAGACCACAGATTGTTGACAGCTATAAAAAAAGGATGCTTTGGAAGCATGCAATGCCATCCGTTCTAAAATAAAATTACATTTTCAGTTCACTGTACACCTTATTGCAACCAACTTATTTGATGTAAATCAGTTTGACAAATACATAACAATTTTCCAGAGAATTCGCTTGTGATTACGACACATATTCAATTTTGAAGAAAAGAAAGTTGAAGAGAGAGGTTCATGTGTCCTATGTCAGGACTGAGATGAGAGCAGTTTCCTGCGCAGTTCCATTTCTTTTGCAGACTCTAAAAGATGAGCTATGTGATACTTTTGAAGAGACTGTTAAAGCTTTAAAATTGCTAATAACGTTGCCATTCTGGACATTGCTTTTCACTGCTCAAGAAAATTAAAACGTTTACGAAACACTATGCTAGAAAAGCGACCCAGTGCCTTACTGTGAAAGGACAGTTGTGTGCAAAATTGTAAATGTCAACCCAAAAGTGATAGATTTATTTGCCAACAAGAAGGAATGACGAATGTATTTTCAATACCATTCCTACTAATTATTTTGAAGTTCTCTTCCCAAGGCAAGGAGTTGCTGCTTTGGTGAGTACAATGCTTTTAGTTTTAAATGTTGATCCAGATCAGAAATTCTAAGTTATCCATGATCTATTACTTCACATACTAATGCCTTCTCTCCACGATAACAATGGAGATACTATCGAAAACACTGTTGCCAAAGCAGAGTTACTAAACACAGCCTTCCGAAATGCCTTCACAAAAGAAGACGAAGTAAATATTCCAGAATTCGAATCGAGAACAGGTGCCAACATGAATAACGTAAAAGTAAATATTTTCAGAGTAGTGAAGCAACTCAAATCACTTAATAAAAGCAAGTCTTCTGGTCCAGACTGTATACCAGTTAGGTTCCTTTCCGAATATGCTCATGCATTAGCTCCATACTTAACAATCATATACAATCGTTTGCTCGACGAAAGATCCGTACCCAAAGACTGGAAAGTTGCACAGGCCACACCAATATTCAAGAAACGTAGTAGGAGTAATCCACTAAATTACAAGCCCATATCATTAAAGTCAATATGCAGCAAGATTTTAGAACATATATTGTATTCGAACATTATGAATTACCTAGAAGGAAATGGTCTATTGACACACAGTCAACATGGATGTAGAAAACATCATTCCTGTGAAACACAACTAGCTCTTTATTCACGTGAAGTGCTGAGTGCTATTGACAAGGGATTTCAGATCGAGTCCATATTCCTGGATTTCTGGAAGGCTTTTGACACTGTACTGCACAAGCGGCTCATAGTGAAATTGGGTGCTTATGGAATATCGTCTCAACAATGTGACTGGATTTGCGACTTCCTGTCAGAGAGGTCGCAGTTTGTAGTAATTGACGGAATGTTATCGAGTATAACAGAAGTAATTTCAGGCGTTCCTCAAGTTAGTGTTATAGGTCCTTTGCTGTTCCTTATCTATATAAACGATTTTGGCGACAATCTGAGCAGCCATCTTCGGTTGTTTGCAGATGACGTTGCCGTTTATCGACTGATAAAGTCATCAGAAGATCAAAACAAGCTGCAAAATGATTTAGAAAAGATATCTGAATGGTGCGAAAAGTGGCAGTTGAACCGAAGTAACGAAAAGTGTGAGGTCATCCACATGAGTGCTAAAAGAAACTCGTTAAACTTTGGTTACACGATACATCAGTCTCATCTAAAAGCCGTAAATTTAACTAAATACCTAGGTATTACAATTAAGAACAACTCAAATTGGAAAGAACACATAGCAAATGTTGTGGGGAAGGCTAACCAAAGGCTGCGTTTTATTGGCAGGACACTTAGAAAATGTAACAGACCTACTAAGGAGACTGCCTACACTGTGCTTGTCCGTCCTCTTTTAGAATACCGCTGTGCGGAGTGGAATCCTTACCAGATAGGACTGACGGAGTACATCGAAAAAGTTCAAAGAAAGGCAACAAGTTTTGTACTATTGTGAAATATGGGAGAGAGTGTCACAAAAATGATACAGGATTTGGGCTGGAAATCATTAAAATAAAGGCGTTTTTCGTTGTGACAGAATCTTCTCACAAAATTCCAATCACCAACTTTCTCCTCTGAATACAAAAATATTTTATTGACACCGACCTACATAGGGAGAAACAATCACCAAGATAAAATAACGGAAATCAGAGCTCATACGGAAAGATGCAGGTGTTCGTTCTTTCCGCGCGCTGTACGAAATTGGAATAGTAGAGAATTGTGAAGGTGGGTCGATGAATCCTCTGCCAGGAACTTAAATGTGATTTGCAGAGTATCCATGTAGATGTGGTTGTAAAATGACACTCCCGTTGTAGACTACGAGCGGCGAAGAATTATGCGATCGATATATGCGCGTGTGTGCGTGTATTTGTGTGTTCGAAAGAGATTTTCAGAGTTGTTATTATCTCTCATGCATTTATGTACAAAAGATGGTCAAAGCAACTATTTCTCTCTCTGTCTCTCTCTCTTTCACGAAGTCGTATTCAAATGCTTCCTATCACATTCTCCAGGAATACGGTATATGAAACTAGTACTGTGCATAAGAACAGCAATGTTTGTAATTAATGTCTATTTCTGTTTACCTTTACATTTTGTCTGATACATTATACTACGAAATATATCAGTTATTGATAAGTTTTCATAATACTATCGAACTAGCGCACAAAGTTAGTAAACTGCTGCGTGTTTTCGATTCACAGAGCCATAGTGATAAGCTGGGTTTCCACAGACATTAATATTTTACATGTGTATCCCTCCACCACTAACCTTACATGCAAGTTAGCGTTTCCACACGCCAGAAGTTGGAGGTGACGTCAGAAGGAAACAGTCTCTTCCTGGGAGAAAACATGTTTCATTTCGTACTCGATTGTTTTCGTATTATAATTTGCGTGTTATGAAACTATACCATAACAAGACAATGGCGCAATGATGAGTTTTTAAAAACACGTCGTTCTGAGAACCATTTGTGATACTAAATGTCGGTTAATATCACACAGGCCGTAAAAGCATTCAGGAGACAGCAACGATGAAAGACAAGGCTACATATTGTAACAGTTTTCTGTAGCACAGTGGACAGAGGCGTCAACTTACGAAATTGCAAGAGCGGATTCAAGGTGTACAACTTCCATTTTTTCATCTTCACGTTTATAAAAGATTCTGGGAGACACTTATTAACTTAATAGATACATGTTCTGTAAAATTCAATGTTATGTACACTTAAGAGCACTCTGTCTTAGAAGTGTGTTCGTTCGATACCCTTCATACAAACTGTGAAAATACAGTAATGTGATAATGAATGTTGTAAATAACGGGTTCATATAAGCAGTTAAATATATTCACTGACAAATAGAGATAAAGTACTAGAGTTCTGTGATAACTTTCGTTTCTTAATCAGACTGAAGTGTACACATTGCAACAAACTGCCTTGTCTCTTTTTCTGCGAACTCAATTACTTACATTGTTTGGGTTCTACATACTCTGCTTCAGGAATAAGTATGTTAATATTGTATTTCGTAACCCAGGGGTGGAGAACACACAGAATATCGTAAATATAATTGGAAAATGTATACAGGGTTACTCACCTAAAACTATTTCGGAAATGGAAAGTGCTATTCATGTGCAGGTTTCGCAGAATCTATTGGTAGCCAGGGCCTCGTAATGTTAGATGGTAAACAGATAGTAATACTACTTAGAAAGAGTATTTTTGCCCAAACATACACTTTTTGAAACAGAACAACACCTATTCACATCAACAAACTAAAAGTAGGGTAAATCACAACGTCAGTGGTGTTTGTTGAAGAATTCTACTGCGAGTCGTTTAGGAAATTTGGTATTTTAAAAATGTGGTACACCAACACTTGTTTGCGCCAGTCAACCTACATAGCTGGTAGGTGCAATGTTGTTATGTTTGGTTGCAGTGTGCTTCTTTGTTCCTTGAGTGCACTGTGACGTTCTAGTCAGTTAGCGTGTGACAGTCCAAGCAGTAGGAAGTGAGTGGGTGATGGGATTTACCTATGCAGAAAGAGCCTCCATGTTCATATTGTATGGAGAGTGTAGGAAGAATACAGTTTGTTTTTGTACAGTGTATACAGCAATATATCTCAGCAGACGTCAACTGTATCGGCAATTATTTATCAACTTATTCAATCAATTATGTGAAAGTGGTAGTGTAACATTTAGAAACCGTAATAGACAAAAAAGTGAGGACATAAAAGGGAGAAACGAAATTAGTGTTATTGCTGCTGTTGCAGTTAATCCGCACATTGACTCCTTGTGCGATCACATAAGAAAGTGGCATGAGTCAGGCAAGTGTCCTACACATTCTCCATCGACATAGGTTCCATCCACCATCCATAGAAACGATTATGAGAATTGTGTTAACTCCTGTTCATGGGCATTAAGTCAAGATACTCCAGATGTATCATGTATCTTGGTTAGTGATGAAGCCATATTTACCAGTCATGGCCAGAGACACCACCGAAACATGAGCTACTGGTCTGTTGAAATCCCCATTGGCTTTGTTAGGTGCAACGGCAGCAACCATGGAGTGTAATCGTATGGTGTGGGATAATGAACAATCAGCTGATAGGCCCATTTTTCGTAGACAGAACACTGAACATGCACAAGTTTTCCAGCCTCCTGATAGACCTTCATCCACAGATGCTAGAAGGTGTTCCTTTGCAGACTAGGAGGAACCTGTGGTGCCAACATGATGGCTTTCCAGCCCACAGTACATGAAGAGCTACAGCATGTCTTCACGAATTGTTTCAAAAATGTTGGACTGGATGCAAAGAACTTGTACCTTGCCTGGCCCATTTCCTAGATTTGATGCCTGTAGACTTTTTCTGTGGGGAAAACTGAAAGACACTGTCTACAACGACATACAAACTACACCCAATAATATGCACCATGTATTACTGCAGCCACACCAGCTGGCCATACAGCGAAATGTAATAACATGAGCCTTATCTTTCATGTTACCATCTCCTGAATGGTTTAACCTACCAAATGGTATTGGCTATCATTTGACTATAACAATTTCTGGTAACTCTTAATTGCGCCATTACTTTGAAATGAAATACTTTCACAACACACCAGTTATAATATGAAAACAATCAAGTACGAAATGCAATATGGCTCTCCCAGGGAGACACTGTTTCCATCTGAACAAACCTCGAACGATTAACCCAAGCGGTCAGCTTCGTCATTTTGACCTCTCTTTCTTAGGTCATTCTGGAGCAAAGAAGCTCCCCCAAGCTGGAAACGCTACTTACGACACTGCCGAGGTGGCAACAAGTGAAGATTTTCGCAAGGAGAAGCTAGTGTCACTAAAGGCTTACCAATAAGATTTGGATAAAGGAGTATACATTAACAGCAGAATTATATCAGGTTTCGCTGAGCAATTGCCAGTGGGTTCACATGCATGTTCAGAGCTGAAGTCGCATGTGAGCAGCGCCTTCTCCCATTTCCAGCCACTTGGAGCGTGGTTGCTAGCTGTCTGAGTTGTAGGTAGCAAGCAGCCAGACTTCACCTGCTACATTTGTTCTGACGCTGCCAAGCTGCCAGATTCTCACATGCACAGATCTGTCTGAGTTGCAGTGGGGTGTAGTCATCACATGACACATGTTTGCATTTCGCGATTTTGCTCTTTTCTTGTTGCGTACAGCACTCACATCAAATGAAAACAAAACGGATTTACGTGTGTGGGAGCTATCATGTGAATTAAAATACATTCACATAATTGCAGAAGACAAAAATAATGTTATTAGTTTCATTTTTCTGATGTCATTTTATTTCCACATTAGTAGCTGCGTTAATCATCTTGAAGAACGTTGAAGATATTTTTGTTGGTTTTCTATAGAAATTTGGCTTTTAATAATCAACTAAAATGAACTGTCCTTTTCCACAGATGCAGTCAATTTATTCGAAACAAAGTGTTTCAGTACACACTATTGGGTAGTGTCAACTGCTCACTCAATTTCAAGTGCAAATTTTCATTTCCTCATGTGCATAGCATCAACAGACTACATATTATGTCATAATAAAGAACGAAAGTGAGAGAATGCTCGGAGAAAACTGGCATCCCGAAAGCCACAACGAAAAGCTTAATACCAGGTACTTCAGTGGGAATCTGCACACATGAAAGTGCACTTCAAACGGACGCTTTTTGCTGTGGTTTAAGAAACACCAATGTTGTTAGTGTATTCTCCAACATCTTGTATCTCTTACGAGATGTTAACTACGTCAGGTTACATCAAAATTGAAGTGGTTTTGCTAGATCTTCGAAACATCAATGTATCTAAGCATCGCATATTCTTATTACGCAAATTGTAACACGAAAACTCCCAAACGCAGCGTTTATTTTTGGATTATGGAATCCTGCGAGGCGTAAAAGTGAATTGAAGGTTGACAACCAGTAGGTGACCACGCAACGAAATTTCAGGCAGAAGCGATACAAGAAGGGGTTGAGCAACCCACACACTGGGAGAAGGTTTCATATGTCTTCATAGCATCGCACACAAAGTAACGCCTGTCTACTGGCGCCTGGAAGTAGGTCTCTGGCAGTTGTCCAAGCGAGCCTACTACGTCTCTTTAGGGTCAGAGCCCACAGATTCGTTCGAATGACGATCACAGCTGCCATGATCACGATAATGCGTCTGACAGAGACATTCTCCCAGTTGCAGTGCATTATGGCTGGCCAAAGGCTATTCGAGTTACGACTTATGGACGGTCAGAACTAGTTTCGACAGTTCACAAGTTTTTCTTCTGGTGGTTCCAAAGAGAAAAGGCTGCAAAGTTAAATGTATTATATAGCGAGGAACCTCTCCTATCGAACGAAAACAGATCGGACTTTCGTGTAGTTGCTGAGTGAATATAAATATATTCACTTCATGTTAGACTAAAGTAGACCTGTTCAGGAGGCAGCTAGGCGAGCATAGGCACTCAAGCTGGCTCGCTGCCTGGGTAATGAGTCCTCACAGTAAAATGTGGCTGTGAGAATATCATTATGTAACCCACGATAAATCCAAATTGTGCGCCGTCTTCAGGGGAATGACTATGTATTAAGTTGGTAGTAGCCTAAAATGCAAGTGTATATATGGAGTAGTACTTGCAGTGGAGAGCAGCTCTTTCACAATCGGTGAAAAGCAGCATTATGGCCAGGTCTGGAACTTCAAAGTGTAGGTCGGACACACCAATATCAGTTTATGACACATCAGTCCAGAATGCTAAACACAGTTATACATTTGGAACTTATAGTTCTGCAGTGTGACATGTAATTGCGTGGCAAGTTTCACATTAAAATAAGTCTTGTAAACTGTTATAAAATTTTTCTTCAACATAAATTTTTGCAACTTAACACGTTTGAGGCTATGATTATGTCAGTGTTTGGACCTACCCATATACGTGAGAGCAACTTTCATCTGTAGTGGAGAGAAAGAAATCTAAGAACAGAATATCACTGATAGACTTAAACTTAAAAGCTTATCTTTGATTTAGTAGTGCTCAGGGAGCGGTACCTGTTGTTGATGCTTTAGTTAGAAGCAAAATAAGTAGTATTCACTGATGTCTACTGTTTCTATATTTAACATGTGAAAAGAATAGCCACGAAATACAAGTTGACATCAACTTCAGATGAAAATGACATTAACCATTAGACTACCTTAGTTGTAAGAGATATCGTACTTATCTGTCCTATGTTCTTCATCTCAGCAACTAAAAGACACGTAAATTTCATTTCAGTGTCGTTTCTCATTAATGCAGAAGTCTCAGGAAATAAATTTATCATGAAAAGCACCAATTAGCACCATGAAACGATACGTCTCTGTAGACCTAATATTAGTGGCTGCAGGACTGACTAGCTGACAACAGTTCTCGTTCTCAGCTGCCTTCTTCCGATACCACTGACGTCCCCTTCTCCTCCCTTACCACTGATCACCAGGAGCCAGCCAGTTGCTCACTCCTGACACATGAGTGCGAGCCAGCTTGCACCAGCAGGTCTGTGAACAGGCCTGGACTCAAGTAATGTTATTTGCTATAGTGACTTACTTTAATTCTCTTGTCTGATTTCGACTTTATTACCAAAGCAACCACAAATAGTCAGGCAGAATTATGAAGTTATCTTTGAAACAAACTGTGCTTTTATAAATCTCATTTTTTCCCTATTTTTGAGTTCACTGATCACTTGAGATGGCCTATTCTTTTCCGCTGAGGCTGTCAGTTTGAAACAAAATGTTTCATTCCATATTACTGCCTAGTCTCAACTGTTCATTAAATTTGAAGTATCGACTTTCATTCCATGTTTGTATAGAATTGATAGGTGGTATATGATGCCATAAGAAATGAATCCCAAGAGAATTCTCCAGAAAAATTGGTGTCCAAAAAACAACAGTGAAAAGCATAATACCACATAGGCCTACTTCTCGTGACTCTGGCATATGTATACACATTGTAACCTGTATTAATGGTATGCTTTTAGTATGCTTTACGAAACCCCCCAATGCCATAGAGGTATTCTCTAATGTTTCATTTCTTGTATAACACAATGGACAATGTGTTATGTTACACGTACAAAGTCAGGTATACGTTTATATGAAACTGACTGAGCACTCGAAATTGGTCAGTAACGTGGAATAAAACATCGCATTTGGAGGACATATTTCGACATCTGTATGTTATCTTCTCTAGGCCTGATATTATTTCTTAATTAGAGTCGTTTACACGTTAAATTTAGAGAATTTAATATTTTGGAAATGATAGACTGCCAGCATGTAGTGTTTTATCATCATAATCATTACCTCATTTATAAAAGAAACATGTGAACAATAAGCACTACAAAGCCAACAGACATATATAGAAGATGACTCTCAAGTATTCATATATGTGACATCTTGGCAGTGTCTACATATTGAAAAATCTAAGTCTATTGAAATAAATAGCAGTAGACTGAATGCCCATAGTAAACCAAAAAATATAAAATGAATCTCCATGCTCACAGGACAGAAACTTTTACCTTTACAAAAATAGCCTTTTTCAACAAAGAATTCAAATGAACAATTTGTCAATGTAAATAAAAAACATTGTCTTTTATGAAAGAGAGCCCATTTCAACAAGCAATTCAAAAGTACAACTTGTCAACATAATTAAAATTTGTCTTTTCCTTGTCTAGTGAATATCTTAAAGCCATTTTCATTTTGAAATTGTATCTTTATTCACATATAAGGTCAAAGAAGTAGGACATTAGCAAGTGCAGCAATACAAAATGCAAACCATCACACAAAATCTATGTCAGTGAATTACTTTTATGTACACAATATCTAACAGTGCCTATGTTTTATTTGCTACTCACCCATGTGTGGGTCAGTGGTGGCGGTGGTGGGGGGGAGGGGGCACTAACGAGGAATGTGAAATTGTAATAACAAATACTTACCTTTCACATAGGTATGCCAAATCTTGTGTGCTCCATGTGTATATGAATTTCTCATCACACCAAATCAATGTCTGTCATATTTTAATATACCTACACTGTGCAACAACAAAATGTGCATAAATTTTCGAAAAATGACTGGGAGAACCAAAATAAAAACAACAACACAGGGACAATGCATTTTGAGCATTGTTCTGACCTGTTAAAACCGTGCTCGAGTTATATGTACTTTCTGTAGCCTTTTTAAGAATATTACATATAAGCAAGCATGGGATTAGGCCTTACAACTTTAAAAGTAGCTTAATTTGGAACTACAAACAGAGATAGATTGAGGATGACACTTTTATACATGATGTGGCATTTCTCGAATTTTATTACATGATGTTGCATCAAAAATGTCATTCTCATGGACCTTTTAGTGCCAATAAGCACGATATTTTTTGCACTCCAACTATAGTATATTAATTATCAATGGCTGATAGATAAATATGAATATGAAATGCATCACTTTAGCTTTGAAATGATGAAATCCATCATGGAATTGAAGGAAGCTTTGAGTTATGAACTAGCAATGCAGAACACCAAATTATAAGAACTGCAAGGCTCATGTTATGATATGGAACCAAGCAATTGCAGTAGTACTCATGGTGGCCCAGTAGTGAACTTCGAATATAGGAAAATATTAGCAAAATTCTGTATTTTTGCTTTATGAAACAAAAATATTAGAAGACAATATTTTTCGTTTATACTTAATGGCTGGATCTTGTAGTCTGGTGGCAAAGTATGACTTAAAAAAGTTTTTGGGACCTCATAAATCGAGAAATCTGAAACAATAGCTGGAGTTCACAGTCATGTAAAATTTTGTAAATTTCATCATGATCGCTTTTTCACTGTAAAATCATTTACTTGTAAAACCTTAGCATTGCAATTTCGATCATGTGGCCGTTATGGAGTGGAAATAATTGCGCTTTAGCACTTGCAAAAACCTGAAAATAATCTGGAATGACATGATGCAATAGCTGGTTTCATTACATTCGGTTCCGGATTACGATCTTATTGAATGTATTACATTCTTTGAACTGCAATGTAAATAATTTGCACATAGTCTGCTCGGTTTTTTCCCACATCTATATTACAGTATTAGGTGGTATAAATAATTTTATATTTGTTTTTGTTTCATATAAAGCAGAAGCCTGTTTTACTGCATGATATTCTGTGGACTCATGTCTAGGTTTTATTGCTTAGCAACTCATGTGTAGACTGCTTGATTTAAAGACTATTGATGGATAAAATAAGATGGCGGCAACTGACGAAAGTAATTCGTGTCGAAAGTGCAAAAAGTTATTGAAAACTACCGAAATAATAGTGATTTGTGGACTGTGGTGTCGAAAACAGTTTCACTTGTGATTGTGTCGGCCTAAGTAGCAGTGAAGTTCGCATTGTGTAAAGTTTAAAAGATAGAATCATGTTCTGTTGTGAAATAAGTCAGCTCGCACTATGGATCGAAACTACAAAAGAAGTACTGCCTATAACGGACCGAGAAGCTAAACAGTGCTCAAATAGACAAGGCAAAACCAAAATTGCAGAGGTGTGTGACGATTCCAAACCACATTATAAATATGAAAATAGAGATAAGCGGATCGTTTCACAGAAGCTATCCTGCAATCCAAACAAACAAACGCAAACGTTAAGTCCTATTCTTGAGGCAAAAAATATGGAACAGTGCGTAAATTTAAGTGAATCAGTGGGAACAATATTAAAACTAGTGAACAGACTCACAAAAGACAATGTTGAAATAAAATGGCTCTCAGCAGTATGGGACTCAACATTTGAGGTCATCAGTACTCTAGAGCTTAGAACTATTTAAACCTAAGGAACACAAGGACATCACACATATCCATGCCTGAAGCAGGATTCGATCCTGCGACAGTAGCGGTCACGCGGTTTCAGAATGAAGCGCCTAGAACCGCTCGGCCACACCTGCCGGCCAAAGCACAAGGAAAACAGAAAACAGTAAGTGCAAAAACATGGTACACACCTGAGCTAGTCAATCTAAAATATTGTTCTAATGTTGGAATGACTGTGCCAAAGCAACAACAGATCCAAATAGTAAACAACTGTTACACAGTAATTACTTAGAGATTTTACAGAAAAAAGTAGAAGAAGCTAAAAGGAGGGGGAATGATAGATTCATAAGAGAAGCCTATAATCCGTGCAAAGCAGCTTGACTCTAGTAAATGAACGTAGGAAGAAGCCTACTTTCTCTTCTAATGCCTGCAGTCCTGATGACTTCAATGACTACTTTATCAAAGTTATAGAAAACACTATTACTGATATTCCAGGCTTGGTTATAGATCCTGCTGTTTACCTACCAAATAAAACTCACAGTAAGTTTGAAATTTGGAAAAAAGTACATGCAAATGACATAGTGAAAAAGTAAAATCTTTCAAAACTTCGGAGAGTCAAGATATCTACGGGATGTCCTGTACTATCCTAAAGAAAATTATTGGACAAATAACACAGCCATTAGCAACAGCTATAAACAACTGCTTATCTGCAGGAGTTTTCCCATATTTCTTGAAACTTGCAAGGACAGTACCAGTTTACAAAAAAGGAAACCCAGATAATGTGTCACGTTTTAGGCCAATATCAATTATTCCTATACTAGCAAAAGTGATCGAATCAATCATGAAAGATCAGATCCTACCCTATTTTGAAGATAACCGTCTCTTCAAAGATGCACAACATGTGTTCCCGAAGGGAAAGTCTTGTACCACTGCAGCATTAGACTTATTAAGAAAAATAATGCAGACATTCGAAGAGAGAGAATTTGTGGCACTACCACTGTGAGATCTAAGCAAAGCTTTTGACTGCATCCCCCACAAGATCTTTCTCAAAAAAACGAAAATCCTATGGTGTGGGAGGTACAGCCCTAGCTACACTTCAGTCTTACTTGGAAAACAGAAGGCAAATTGTTTCAATCCAAGGAGCAAGATCCCAGGAACAGAACGTAGAACATGACGTGCCACAAGGTTTTTTCACAGCCCCACTCCTCTTCCTAATTTTTGTAAATGATCTAAGTGAAGTTGGTGAGACACTACAATTTGCGGAAGACACTATTCTTATTGCCAAAGGGGAAAATTCTGCCCAAGCAGTCATGAGGTCTGATGTACAGTTCGAAAACGCTAAAAAATAGTTCATCGACAACAAGATGAAAGTAAACAAAGAAAAAACGCAGCGTATGGTATGCAGCCTTGGAAAAAACACATACTCTGACCGTATAGACTCTGTGAAACTGTTAGGCTTCACCATAGACCACAAGCTCTCATGGAATGGACACACTGTGCATGTATGCAAGAAACTCTCTCATGCAGTATGCCTCCTACGAAGATTAAAAAAAGTGACTACAGGCCAGTTTCTGGTAACTCTCTACTATGTTTTGTTCCATAGCCACATTTTGTATGGATTGCGGCTGTGGGGTTATTCGCCAGGGTGCAAGGATGTGCTGCTGCTGCAAAAGAAGGCAATAAGAATTACTACATCGAGCAGCAGCCAGGAACACTGCAGACGGTTATTCAGAACATCCTGGAATAATGACTGTTTACAGCCACTATGTATTACTATGCCTCATCCTAATAGGGGAAAACCTAGACACCTACAGCAAGAGACATAACTTCCATAAACATAATATCTGCAGCAAAGAAGACATAAATCTACCAATCTGCTAACTGTCCAAAACAAGAGACAGTTTTCCTGTGATCACTGTGAGGATGTTCAACAAACTAGTTGTTGAATTGCAGATGCTGCCGCTGGACAATTTCAAGAAACAAATTGCTGAAGGCCTAAAACAATGCCCACTTTACTCGGTCCAAGAATTCTTTGACTGTGGAGAAAGCAAGTGGACACTGTGAACATGACATAGTCTATATACATTACCTGCACAAAGTTTAGATGTTATTCTGTAATTCATTATATTGTAAATCACTTGATTGTAAATTTGACGCAGTCTGTCCAACCATGGCTGATGAATGACGAAGACCTGGTAATAATTGACAATAAATGGTAATGCATTGTAAGTATATTTCTCATATTACATGCTATTTTTTACTACAAACATTTTTCATATTTTCTCACATTTAATGGCGGCTTCTGAAATTTCCTAGAGTGAGAGGATTGATTTCTGCTAAAATGTATTGTCTGTATCACATGTTAATAATATGTGAATACATTTGCATGAGTACTGTTACAGTTTTAGCATGTGCAAGGAATAATGCTCTAGTCACTAAAACTGCAAAACATACTCATCTACATCTACATCCATACTCTGCAAATCACTGTAAAATGCAAGGCACTCAGTGGCATCAAGCAACACTATTGAAACCAGATTTACATACTGATTCCGTGACCAGATGTAATAAAGTTGAATAACAAAACCGTCAAAAGTTGGTAAAGTCGAGTCCTCCATTACATGCGAGAAAGGACAGAAAATGGATGCAATCAAAAATAAAGCAGAGAAAAGGCATTATACATACAGTGCATTGAAATGAAGGAGTTTACACATAGATTCGTAAGTAGTAACAAATATTCTTAAGTCCACAGAACACCATGTGATAAAACCAGCATCTGTTGTATATGAAACAAAATCAAATATGAAATCATATAATATAGGATTGTGGATTTGCCTTGATGCAAAATGCTATTCCAGTTTCCTTCCCCCAGCCACGATCATCAGTGGGTTTCTTTATTTTAAAACAAGCCAAAAATTGTCATCGCTACAAAACATTAAAAAACACTCCTTGCATTACATGTGTATTGTTTGGTTTCAGATCCTGTATTGTGTGAATACTTTTATAATATCTTTTCACTTTACAGTCTTTTCATAATTTCTACGTTTGTTGCCGTTTTTTCGGCATCCAACGTATCATGTGCTAGGTATAAGTGTCTGTTATTAATAAATGTCAAAATGTGAACTTACAAACATCATTGTTATCACCATAGGAATTTGAGGTAGTGTTGTAAATATAATTTTTGCTGGCGCTACATTGTAATGTAATCACATCATGTACTGTTTTACACAGACAGAGACTAACACAAGAGTTTTCATGTTACATTGATTGATGGAATCATATACTCCACCCAATATTATGAATGCAATTCAGAATGTAATACACATAAGCAGAAATGGAACTAGCGGAAGAGGCACATAATACAATAAATCCACCTTGCATCTGACTTGTAACAAGCGGCACTGTGGTCGGCGTCTGTTCACCAGAGGTGCGGCCGTAATACAAATTCTGGAACTAACCACTCCAGTCTTAACCACTGAGCTTTTCTGAGCTCAACCCTTTGATCCTAAGTACTATTATGGAGCGTTTTAGTAATTACAAAATTACCCCAGGTGGTAAAAAATCCTCCGCCATCAGTGGCGCAACTAGTCTATCGGATTCTGGGGAGACTAGGCTGAAACGCTATATCCCAAACCAGAGGAAATCGAAGTCTTTTGACCGACTCATGCCCAAGGTCGAAACATTTTTTGGAACTATCAATATTAACTCTCTCTTGACACCAGGAAAACTCTATAAATTAGGAGACACACTAAAAGAACAAAATATCAAAATTTTAGCCCTGCAAGAAACAAGGTTGCCTGATGAGAATACCATGGATTTTGGAAACTACCGATTGTTTAAAAGTAAAACAGACAAAAGAATTCTTAAATACACTCCGCATCTGGGTGTTGCATTCGCAATTTCGCAAGACATTCTTGGCTCCGTAATCGAAGTAAATCCAGTAAACAACAGACTAATGACAATTTCCATGAAATGTGCAAATAAAATGTACTGTTTAATTAACGCACACATGCCTATCAACCAGGAGAATAAAACAAATCCAGAAAAAGTAAATAAGTCATGGGAAGTGTTAGAGAATACAGTCTCCAAAATTCCTCAAAATTATGTAAAGATTTTAATGGGTGATTTTAATGCACAGTTAGGGAAAGAGAGAAAATTTAGAAAAACGGTCGGTGAATTCCCTGCACATAAATGGACCAATCAAAATGGTAAGAGGCTGGTAGAATTTTGCAGAAATTTCAATCTCAAAATTATGTCAAGTCATTTTAAGAAAAAACCTTCAAAACAAAAGACATGGCGATCACCTAACAAGGACATAGGTGAATTCCAAATTGACCGTATTGCAATCTCGTATCCATGTCACAAAGAAATTTTAAATGTTCAAGTTCGTAAAGGCGCCAATATTGACTCAGACCATTACTTAACCCGTGTGAAACTAAAGCTAAAACCCCAAAATTTCAACAAAAGGACACCATTAATCCCCAAATTTGACACCAGTAAAATCCAACCATCATTATTAGCAGACGAATTTGACAAAACAAGTGCACAAAATTGGGAACAACTCAAACACAAGATTATCAAAACAGCTCAAGATCAAATTCCTTTACGAAAACACAAGAAACATGCTTGGTGGAATGAAAACTGTGATCATGCAATCAAAGCCAGACAAGAGACATTTAAAGCATGGAATAGCAACAAGACAGAAGACACATATGATACATTCCTGACAACTAGAAAAGACACTTCAAAACTAATTAGACAAACAAAAAGACAATATGAGAATAGTCAACTCTTAGAAATTGAAGAAGATTTTCAGAAATACAATACCAGAAATTTTTATAAAACTTTTAAAACCAAAATAAAGGGGTACCAACCCCAGAATCTTTGCTTCAAGAAGGAAAATGGACAGTTGGCTCTTAACAACCAAGAAAATTGCAAAGAACTTTCTAAATATTTTAAGAATCTTCTAAATTGCCCCGAGCCCACAGAAAGATTTCCACCAAAAATTCCCCAACAATGCAATCCAGTTTCACTTGCACCAAATGAAGAGGAAATCATTAAAGAAATTCATAGGTTGAAAAACAACAAAGCATCTGGTGAAGATGGAATTGTTGCAGAACTTTTAAAGGCAGTTGGTCCAAAAATCGTTAAAGAAATTACTTCAATCATGCAAAACATTTGGCAAACTGAAAAAATTCCTGATGAATGGAAAACCGCCTTGATTCACCCACTTCATAAGAAGGGAGACAAAACTGATGTTAATAATTACAGAGGAATTTCTCTTCTTCCAGTCACATACAAAATCCTCTCTCAATGTCTTCTGAACCGAGCACAACAACAACTTGAATGGAAAATTGGCGAATATCAAGCAGGTTTCAGGCCAAATAGATCTTGCCCAGAACAGATTTTAGTCCTCAAACTAATTCTCAGACATCAAAAAATTTACAATAAAAAACTAGTTTGTACCTTTGTAGATTTTAGAAAGGCTTATGACTCAGTGGATCGTGAATCTCTTTTTCAAATAGTGAAAGAACAAGGCCTGGATCCTAAAACCACGGCAATTATCAGAGACACGCTAACTGGTACAAAATCAAAAGTAAAGTTCAGAGGAGAAATTTCAGAATCCTTTGAAATAAAAACAGGCGTGAGGAAAGGTGATGGACTCTCTCCGTTGCTATTTAACTGCGTTCTAGAAAAAGTAATACAAGAGTGGTGCGAACGAAAATTGGAGTTCAAAATTGACCAACCAGTGAAATTAGGACGAACAAATATTCGAATAGACTGTTTGGCCTTTGCAGACGACTTGGTTATTCTAACATCCAAATTGCTCAGAAACAAATAGAAATTCTTAAAGAAACAGCAGAAAGAGTAGGTCTCCAAATCTCATTTGAAAAAACACGGTATCTGACTAGCAACAAACTGGTACCCAAACTTTTGGAAACTAAGTATGGAAAAATCAAAAGAGTTTCGCAATTCAAATATTTAGGTGAAACAATCTCAGAGACTGGCCTAGAAAAAATTGGAAATGAAATTCGTTGTCAAAAGATGGAGACAGCTTTTAGACTTACAAAAGACATCTACAACAAAAAATGTCTCTCGAGGTACTCTAAATTGAGACATTACAACACGGTCATAAAACCAGAGTGCCTTTATGGGGCTGAAACGCTAATTTTAAACAGAAAAAAGGACATTCAAGAAATCCAAAAAAGAGAAAGAAAAGTAATCAGAAAAATTCTAGGTCCAAAACATACTGAAGAAGGAACATACAGGCTAAGAGCAAATAGTGAAATTCAACAATACACCAGCATATATTCGGATATGAAAAAACGCAGATTAAAATTTTATGGGCATATTAAAAGAATGGATGCTACCAGACTAACTAAACAAGTAGTGGAATTCTACGAAAATCGAAGTAAAGCTAAATTTGAGACAATAAAATGGATTGCTGCTATAAAAGAGGACATGAAAGAGGCAGATATAAAACAAGACGAAATTCAAGACAGAAAATTATTTAGGCAAAAAATTCATGATTGGGTAGTTGGTCAAGCTGAAAAACCAAAGAAAACTGGAACCACATGGTCTGATGAAAGGAAAAGAGCTCATTCCGAGAGAATGAAAACAATTTGGGCAGAGAGAAAGTCTAAAAGAAAATAACTGAATGCCCCGTGATTGCACTTCGCGTGGTCCAGTAGGGCCCAAACGTGAATAATAATAACATAAGCAGAAATACAGTGCCATGAAAAGCTTGCACTTGCTATAAAACAAAAACAAATATGGAAGACTATGGGACATCCAATAGGAAAATGAGATGATGAGGACTGATAAACCTGCAGCACTCCAAGTGGCCTGGCAGCAAACTATGTTTGTATTTCCAGAAGTTGCTATATGAGTTACATCGAAATGATTAACACTACGAGTGGCCAAACAATGAGTCACTGACTACACCTTTGAGTAATGCAAAGGAGTCATGATGAACACAATGATCACAAAGCAGTACATGCATAGTAGAGACAATTTCAACCCAGTTTTAATTGTTCCTGATACCTTTACTAGAATTAACCTTATTACACTGTACCACATCTACATCTGTATATACATGATTACTATGCAATTCATAATTAAGTACCTGGAAGAGGGTTCATCAAATCATGTTTAAGCTTCTGTTCAACTTTCAAAGTGCAAGAGGGAAAAACGAACACTTAAACTTTTCAATGTAAGCTCTGATTTCTCTTGTGTTATTATGATGATCATTTCTCACTATATACACTACTGGCCATTAAAATTACTACACCAAAAAGAAATGCAGATGATGAACGTGTATTCATTTGACAAATATATTATACTAGAACTGACATGTGATTACATTTCCACGCAATTTGTATGCATAGGTCCTGAGGAATCCGTGCCCAGAATTACGACCTCTGGCCATAAAACGGCCTTGATATACCTGGGCATTGAGTCAAACAGAGCTTGGATGGCGTATACAGGTACAGCTGCCCATGCAGCTTCAACACGATACCACAGTTCATCAAGAGTAGTGACTGGCGCATTGTGACAAGTCAGTTGCTCGGCCACCATTGACCAGACATTTTCAATTGGTGAGAGATTTGGAGAATGTGCTGGCCAGGGCAGCAGTCGAACATTTTCTGTATCCAGAAGGGCCCGTACAGGACCTGCAACATGCGGTTGTGGATTATCCTGCTGAAATGTAGGATTTCGTAGCGGTCGAACGATGGGTAGGGCCACGGGTCGTAATACATCTGAAACGTAACGTCCACTGTTCAAAGTGCCGTCAATGCGAACAAGAGGTGACCGAGACGTGTAACCAATGGCACCCCATACCATCACGCCAGGTGATAGGCCAGTATGGCGATGACAAATATATACTTCCAATGTGCGTTCACCACGATATCGCCAAACATGGATGCGACCATCATGATGCTGTAAACAGAACCTGGATTTATCCGAAAAAAATGACGTTTTGCCATTTCTGCACCCAGGTTCGTCGTTGAGTACACCATCGCAGGTGCTCCTGTCCGTGATGCAGCATCAAGGGTAACCGCAGCCATGGTCTCCGAGCTGATAGTCCATGCTGCTGCAAACGTCGTCGAGCTGTTCGTGCAGATGGTTGTTGTCTTGCAGACGTCCCCATCTGTTGACTCAGGGATCGAGACGTGGCTGCACGATCCGTTACAGCCATGCAAATAAGATGCCTGTCATCTTGACTGCTAGTGATACGAGGCCGTCGGGATCCAGCATGGCATTCCGTATTACCCTCCTGAACACACCGATTCCATATTCTGCTAATAGTCATTGGATATCGACCAACGCGAGCAGCAATGTCCCGACACGATAAACCGCAATCGCGATAGGCTACAATCCCACCTTTATCAAAGTCGGAAACGTGATGGTACGCATTTCTTCTACTTAAACGAGACATCAAAACAACGTTTCACCAGGCAACGCCGGTCAACTGCTGTTTGTGTATGAGAAATCGGCTGGAAACTTTTCTCACGTCAGCACGTTGTAGGTGTCGCCACATCAAGCCAAGCTAAAGTTTTCCAGACAGAAAAACGTGCAGTAAGAGTTATATGTGGTGAGAACTCAAGAACATCCTGCTGAAGCCTGTTTAGGGAACCAGGGATACTAACTACTGCTTCTCAATATATTTATTGTTTAATGAAATTTGTCATTAAAAATATATCACTTTTTCAAATCAACAGCTCAATTCATGGAATCAATACCAGAAATAAGAAAAATCTTCACAAGGATTTATAGTCACTTAATCTTGTACAAAAGGTGTGCATTATTCAGAAAAACTTATTTTCAACAACTTGCCAGCAGCTATAAAAAGCTTAACAACCAATGAAATTCAGTTTAAGAGAAGCCTAAAGGATTTATTGGTGGCCAACTCCTTCTACTCCATTGATGAATTTCTCAGTAGAATCAACTAATTTGTGTGTGTATATATATAAGTACAATATAACTTCTGCACAATTTCAGTGCAGTAATGTGTTCATTGTAAATAGGTGTGTGTGTGTGTGTGTGTGTGTGTGTGTGTGTGTGTGTGTGTGTATGTATGTGTGTGTGTGTGTGTGTGTGTGTGTGTGTGTGTGTGTGTAAGTACAATCTAACTTCTTCACCATTTCAGTGCAGTAATGTGTTCATTGTAAATAAGTATTATAGTAGTTGTATTACATGTTTATTACCTTATAAATAAATGAATAAACTTTTTTATTTTAAATTCAGTGCATTAGTATTTGCAAAATGATTCTTTCATATAGCGTTCATTAAATTATGACGATCATTCCACTTGGGACCTGTGGAATGGTACATAAAGCTTATTTCTTTGAGTTGTAAATATTTATCATGTATTGTTGTTTTTCTGACATGTTCTACATCCTGGAGGACCTCCTCATTATGGATCAGTTGTAATGAAAGTAAATCTAATCTAAGCTAATCTAACCAGCGCCAACCTTGTGTGAATGCACTGAAAAACTAATCAATTGCATATCACAGCATCTTCTTCCTGACGGTTAAATTTCGCGTCTGTAGCACGTCATCTTCGTGGTGTAGCAATTTTAATGGCCAGTAGTGTAGATGGGCACCAATAACATATTCTCACACTCTAAGGAGAAAGTTAGTCATTGAAATTTTCTGAGAAGGTCCTACTACAACGAAAAATACCTTTATTTTAATGACTGCCACTCCAATTTATGTACCATATCTTTGCCACTCTCTCCCCTACTCCCTGATAATAAAAAACGAGCTGCCCTTCTTTGAACTTTTTTGATGTCCTCTGTCAATCCTGTCTCATGTGGATCTCAAACTGCCCAGCAATAGTCCGGAAGAGGGTGGACAAGCGTAGAGTAAGTAGTCTGTTTAGTACACATGTTACACTTTCTAAGTGTTCTGTGAATAAATTGCAGTCTTTGGCTTTTTATCCACAGAACATTATGTATGTGGTCGTTGAAATTTAAGTTATTCATAGCTGTATTCCTTAAGTGTTTAGTTCAGTTTACAGCCTTTATATTTGTGTAATTTATTGTGTAACTGAAATGTAGTGGATTCTTTTTAGTGATTATTTGGATGAGTTCAGACTTTTCAGTATTTAGGGTCAACTGACACTTACTCCACCATACAGATGACTAGTCTAAACCTTTTTGCAGTTCGTTTTGATCATCTGATGACTTTACAAGATGATAAATGACAGCATCATCTGCAAACGATCTAAGAGGGCTGCTCAAATTGTCTCCTAAATCGTTTATGTATATCAGGAACAATAGAGGGCCTATAACACTTCCTTGATGGAATGCTGCTTATTACAAACTATGAGCATTCTGAGAGAAAATCATGAATCCAGTCACACAATTAAAACAATAATACTCCATAGGTATGTAATCTAATTATAAGTTGCTTGTGAGGAATGATGTCAAAACTCTTCTGGAATCCTAAAAATATGACAAAAGTTTGGTATCCCCTGTTGATAACACTCATTACTTCATGAGAATAAAGAGCTATTTGTGTTTCACAAGAACAATATTTTCTGAATCCATGTTGGCTATTTGTCAATAAGTCGTTTTATTCGAGGTGATTCATAATATATGAGCACAATGTATGATCCAAAATCGTGCTACAAATCGAAGTTAGTTATATGCGACTGTAATTCAGCAGATTACTCCTATTTCTCTTCTTGGTTATTAGTGTGACTCATACAGCTTTCCAGTCTGGGCACAGATCTTGCTTCGAGTGAGCTGTTGAATGTGATTGCTAAGTGTGGAGCTACTGTATCAGCATACTCTGAAAGGAATGGGACTGGTATACGATCTGGACCAGAAACTTTGTCTTTCTAAAGTGTTTTGAGCTGCTTCACAACACTGAGGATATCTGCTTCTGAGTTACTCATGCTGGCAGTTGTTCTTGATTCGAATTCTGGAGTATTTATTTCACCTTCTTCTGTCAAAGAATTTAAGAAAATTGTGTTTAGTAACATTGGTTTAGTGGTACTGCCATCGATTACCTCACGATTGTTATCCACATTGAAGGTATTGACTGCGTCTTGGCACTGGTGTACTTTACATATGACCAGAATCTCTTTGGTTTTTCTGCACAAAGTTTCGAGCATCCGTAAAACTTCGCCATTATTGGGGTTAAATTTGGCATGATTTTTTCGTTGCTTCTGCAATAGTGTTCTAACCAATTTTGTGTATCAAAAGAGATTAGTACCATCTCTTATTCATTTATGTGGTATACACGCATATTTCTCTATCACTGTCGATACTGTTTCTTTGAAGTCAAATCACAGCTGGGCTACACTTACTTAGTCAGATCGGAAGGTGCAGACACTGTCACTCAGAAAGGTGTTGAGAGAATTTTTATCCACTTTTTGAAATAGATGTACTTTGGGTTTATTTTTGGTGGTTATGAACGTTACGGTATTCAGTCTTGCAACAACAGCCTTGTGGTCAGGAATCTCTGTATCTGTCATGATGCACCTTATTTGGTGAGGATTATTTGTTGCTAGCAAGGAGAGATCACCAGTGGCGGGATCGGCTTTTTGTAAACATCTATACTGTTGTGCAGGTCAAAATCCCAGGTATCACACACTGCAGCCATTCACCCTGGTGGACCCTCATTTACGAGTAACTGACCAAAAAAAATCGAAATATTACATCTCGCTCAATAGCACTGAAGAGTTTCTGTTACATAGAGTTGTTATGTGGTCTAATGGATAAGGTAAAGGCTTTTCATGCAGTAGGTTGTGGGTTCAGATCTAATGAGGTGCATTAATTTCTTTTTTAAATGTTTTAATGGAATGACTTTGATCATCCTTTTCATTCAGTTACCTGATATAAATATAATTTTTTTTCCATTCCTTTGTCACATCATTTTAGTCATAATATCAATTTCTTCATTTGCTCTCATTTTTCTTCTTATCATTCTTTTCCTCTTGTAATCGTTGTTCATATGCTTTTAATTAATTTTACACATTAACTTTGATATAATTTATTTTGTTTTTATCATCCAATTTGTCATTATATCCATTCCTCATTTTTCTTGACTTTCGTTTTATTCATAAACCCCCCTTTTGTTTAAATCTTCATATGTATTACTTTGTCCATAGTGCAGTAGGAATTTAGAGTATGTTTTAAATGTTTCTGAGATGATTATCATGTAAAAGAAATTGAATATCTTGTAATGAAACATACATTTTCACACCACTGCACAATCAATATAAAGATATTACTTATCTTTTGTTTCATAGCCAATAGATCAGAATTTTCAAATAATTGAATATTATAGTAGATACATATAATCAAATTCACATAAGTTATGAGTGAGGAAATAATAATATAAAGAAAAAGTGAAACAAATTGAAATGTTCATACAGTAATTAATCTAATGCGCCAAGGGAAAGAAATAAAAAAATCATTTAAACCATCTAATTGAATATAATTAATGATCAAAGTCATTTTGATAAAAATGCAGAAATAAAAAACACCTAGTTAAATTTGTGCCCATAACCTCCTGCATGTAAAGCACTTACCTTATTCATTACACCAGACAAACGGCTATACAGTACAACTTTTGTAACACTGCTGGGCGCCAAGCAAAATTCAGAATTTTTTCTTCACTTGCTTCCAAACGTGGGCTCAGCAGGGTGAGTGGCTGCAGTGTGTGATACCCAGGATTTTGGCCTACATCACCGTATATTTGATTTAAAGAAGTTGATCTCACTGCTGAGGATCTCTCTTTGTAAGAGGTCAAGTATGTTTTCACAGGCGTTTACACATTGAGTTTGCTTCTTTACTAATTGGTCAAAATAATTTTTTATTCATACAAGTCATTCTCTTATCTCCAAAGGTCTCTTTAATTTTCCTGTAGGCGGTATCTATCTTACCCCTAGTGAGATAGGCCTCTACATCCTTACATTTGTCCTCTAGCCATCCCTGCTTAGCCATTTTGCATTTCCTGTCGATCTCATTTTTGAGATGTTTGTATTCCTTTTTGCCTGCTTCACTTACTGCATTTTTATATTTTCTCCTTTCATCAATTAAATTCAATATTTCTTCTGTTACCCAAGGATTTCTGCTAGCCCTCGTCTTTTTACCTACTTGATCCTCTGTTGCCTTCACTACTTCATCCCTCAAAGCTACCCATTCTTCTTCAACTGTATTTATTTCCCCCATTCCCATAATTGGGTATGTGATCAAAAATTGTTGTTACAGCTTTGTGCACCGCTTTTTGTGCTGAAGACAAACTTATTGTTAAGTAATGAATATGTAGTTTCACGAAAAAGAGTGGATAGATCTTTTCTATCACCGTCGTAATTCAGGAGGAGCCCTATCATGCATCTTCGTTTCGGTACGTTCTTTTTTGACCCTTTATCGAAAGTTTTGTCATTGCGTTTTGATTCGCCTTTTTTTATTGTAAATACAATAATCATTGTCTAGAGCCAAGAATTTATGTGGTAGTGGTATCACTGGGACTATAAATGTACTTGCATGTAGTGCTTGCTTGTTTCTTTTCTTCAACACACACCATGTTTTCCACGGGCAGCGACCGTTAACAACAACGTTGTTTTTGGCTAGGCGATGATACCAACCTAGTGCTTTATATTTCCCTTTCAGATCTTGATATTTCTTCTGAAGTTCTTGATATTTTTTACTGATTGTCTGTAAATCATCTTTTATCACACTTATAATTTTTTCTTTTGATTTTAGGGTGCTCATTATATTGATTTTCGCTATATTTACGAAGCACTGACGGCATGTCTAGTCATGTTGGCTGTTTACATATTTCAGATCTACTTTTACAAATATGTTGTGATACCAGTACTTACAGTCAACACACAGCATACCACTTTTCACCGTTTTTACACAGATTTTACAAACAGCATTATCACTTTCTTAAAGAAACTCAGACATAATTACATTAAGAAGTCCACTTGGTGGCATCTTCTCAATATGCATGCTGACTTCTAATTTTTTAAATAATGAACTGTCTTCCTGACTAGAAACCCTATTGTGGGGAATAATATCATTGTGCTTGTTGTGTAATTCTTTGTGAATGGTTTTTGTGCTTTAGGAACTTTTTGTTGCAACTTCTCCATAATTCGAGATAAATAGTCACTTACAAAATGATCAGTTCCTGAGGGACTTCTGTTATTTTATCCCGGTCTTTGGTCTGTATATTATTACATTACTGGCCATTAAAATTGTTCACACCAAGAAGAACTGCAGATGATAAACGGGTATTCATTGGACAAATATACAATACTAGAACTGACATGTGATTACATTTTCACGCAATTCGGGCGCATAGATCCTGAGAAATCAATACCCAGAACAACCACCTCTGGCCGTAATAACGGCCTTGATACGCCTGGGCATTGAGTCAAACAGATCTTGGATGGTGTGTACATTTACAGCTGCCCATGCAGCTTCAACACAATACCACAGTTCATCAAGAGTAGTGACTGGCGTATTGTGACGAGCCAGTTGCTCGCTCACCATTGACCAGATGTTTTCAATTGGTGAGAGATCTGGAGAATGTGCTGGCCAGGGTAGCAGTCGAACATTTTCTGTATCCAGAATGGCCCGTACAGTACCTGCAACATTCAGTCGTGCATTATCCTGCTGAAATGTAGGATTTCGCAAGGATCGAATGAAGGGTAGAGCTACGGGTCGTAACACATGTGAAATGTAACGTCCACTGTTCAAAGTGCCGTCAGTGTGAACAAGAGGTGACCGAGACAAGTAACCAATGGCACCCCATACCATCACGCCGGATGATACGCCAGTATGGCGATGATGAATACACGCTTCCAATGTGCGTTCACCGCGACGTCGCCAAACACGGATGAGACTATCATGAGGCTGTAAACAGAACCTGGATTCATGTGAAAAAATGACGTTTTGCCATTCGTGCACCCAGGTTCGTCTTTGAGTACACCATCGCAGGCAGTCCTGTCTATGATGCAGTGTCAAGGGTAACCGCAGCCATGGTCTCCGAGCTGATAGTCCATGCTGCTGCAAACGTCGTCGAACTGTTCGTGCAGAAGGTTATTGTCTTGCAAACGTCCCCACGTGTTGACACAAGGATCGAGATGTGGCTGCACGATCCGTTACAGCCATGCAAATAAGATGCCTGTCATCTTGACTGCTAGTGATACGAGGCCGTTGGGATCCAGCACGGCGTTCCGTATTACCCTCCTGAACCCACCGATTCCATATTCTGCTAACAGTCATTGGATCTCGACCAACGCGAGCAGCAATGTCCCGACACGATAAACCGCAATCGCGATAGGCTACAATCCGACCTTTATCAAAGTTGGAAACGTGATGGTACGCATTTCTCCTCCGTACATGAGGCATCAAAACAACGTTTCACCAGGCAACGCCGGTCAACTGCTGTTTGTGTATGAGAAATCGGTTGGAAACTTTCCTCATGTCAGCACGTTGAAGGTGTCGCCACCGGCGCCAGCCTTGTGTGAATGCTCTGAAAAGCTAATCATCTGCATATCACAGCATCTTCTTCCTGTCGGTTAAATTTCGCGTATGTAGCACGTCATCTTCGTGGTGTAGCAATTTTAATGGCCAGTAGTGTATATTGGTGTCTGTCCTTCCAGTTTTGTATTTTATAACAACCAAACAACTTGCTTCTATCTTCTGCATTACATATAATTTTTTCATTGAAATTTTGCCACAAGCAGTTCCCTCCTGTATATTTTTATAGCTATAATAGTAATTTAGGAATTGTGGGTTAGTGTAGTGCTCATCGTTTCATTACAAATTACGTGGAAATGTTAGATAAATTGCTTTACAATCTGTTCAATAAAAACTGTGTGGTTAGTAATGGTTCTTTGCATATTCTTTAACACGATGATTTCATTAGAGAGGTTAGTTGAATCTGTACTGTACTGTTGTTCAAGAACTAATATTTTGCCTTTAACTTCCAGTAGATCTTGACTAGTTACAGTACCAAATACAGTATGAAGGATACTCTCTCCAAAATCAAACCAGGCACATGTACGTCTAATTAAAGTTTTGTGTGGAAAAAGCTTTAAGAAACAGTAAATCTCTTGATCATAATTAGCAAATGTAGACTCTACCTGCATTTTGGCTATGATACAGTTATTATACCAAGATGTACCCATTTCCAAAATTAGATCAATTTGCTTCTTTACAGAACTGGACTGTTGTTGGATTTCACTCAGACTGTACTTGAGGACAAGTTTTGCATTACTTGTTGAAACTACCATGTCTGATCGTGGTTTGAACAAAACACCTTTACTCTGTGGCACTATTACTACAGCAGTAGTAGAATACGCTATCATAGCAAACATTAGAATAAAAATGAACATGGTTAATTAGTCTTGAATACTAGAGTTAACAATGAACATAAAAAATGAGTTTCTTGTGGTAACCTGTGGAATAAAAGATTTAGTTTCACTTGTGCACTCGTGCAATAGCTTCAATACTAAATTTTCACAACACATTCACATAAGCACATGGCTGAAATAAACACACGCATTGCACTCTCACACATTACACACGTTTACGCAAATTGTAGGAGTGTCTGGAACAGGATCGCTCAGAATGTGGCGATGCCTTGCCCTCAAAGTCTGGACTGCGACCTCGCGATTCTCGCTTCCTATGTTTGAGAACAGCAGATCTGCCTACCGATCGGTCTTGATACTACAGGAAACCTATCCAGTAATGGCTTTACACGATTGACATGAACGACAATCGAACGAAAGGGCAGTTCGAGCTTAAGAGTGACTGGCGACAACACCTCCAAGATTGGATATGGTCCTTTGTAAAATTTCTTAAACTTTTTGACTTGACTCTTCTTCAATAGCACTTTGCTCATATACACAAGATCTCCAACTCGATACTGTGGCACTGCCACTTGGCTGTCGTTTTGTCTTCCTTACTGAAGAAAGGATTGATAATTTCGCTGTTTCACTCCCCCCCATGCTTCCTTTAGTTTGGGTGTTAGATCCCTTATGTGTTGATTGCTAATTCCAGTAGTCGATAGTGCAAAGTCCAAGGATGAATGCATTCTTCTTCTGTAGACGATCTCATATGGACTTAGGCCAGTTGAGCTGTGCATTTTGGCATTGTGACAACTTACCAAGTACGGTAAACAGACATCCCAATTGTCGTGTTTGTTGTTCACATAATGGCTAACCATTTTAATAATTGTTCTGTGGACTTGCTCGACTCTCCATTTCCTTCAGGGTGTGCTCGTGCAGACCTTAACTAAGTTATTTGCATGAGCTTACAAGTCTGTTTAACTAATTCACTCAAAAAATTTGTTCCTTGATTACTTATTATACTTAATGGTGATCCGAACTTAAGAATCCATTCTTTTACAAATACTTGAGCTATAGTCTTGGCGCTCTGGTCAGGTATTGGTATCATGAGAAGGTATCTAGAGAAATGATCTAACACTGTCAATATGTATTTGTTTCCATCTTTACTCTTAGGCAACGGTCCTAGATAGTTAACTTCACTTTGTGCAAAATGACATTTATCTATTGATAAAGACAGGTTATACTTCTTATATGCTCAAAAGCAGCTTGTAGTCTCTCAGTACGCTGCTTCATGTTTTCACAAAAAAAATATTACATCATCAAGGTAAACAAGTGCTTGTGTGGGGTGAGCACTCGTGAAACTGAATCCATCAGGCGTTGAAATGTAGCTGGAGCATTATGAAGTCCAATTGGCATACGAAGATACTTGTATACTCCTGATGCTGCTACAAATGAAGTTTTTGCTTGATCATCTGGATGCTCTGTTAACTGGTGATAACCACTTGTTAAATCACATACAGAAAAATTTCGACATGTGCGCAAGTAATCCAAGGTTTCCATTTAATTTGGTAAGGAGTAAATGACGGGTGTGGTCACAGCATTCAATGATCGGTAACCAACACAAAAACGGAACTATGGTTCTCCAGAAATTGATTTCTTCTTTACAATTTCGATAGGCGAACACCATGGTGGGTCTGAAGGATCTCTTGGTTTTATAATTCCGGCTTCTAATTGATCTTTAATCATGTCTTCTTGCAACTCTCCCTGACTGAATGTTATTCTGTAAGGTTTCTGTGTGATTGGGGCTGCATTCCCTGTATGAATACGATGCTGAACTAAATGAGTGACAGGTAAATTTGAACGATCTCGGAATAAATCTGCATCCTCCAACAAGACAGGCGCTAAAATCTTCTGTTCATCAGCTGTCAAATGTTTTTCTTCTTCCAAATCTTGCACTTCTGTTTGTTGTTAACTTCGTCCCCTCATTGCAATTTTGTGGTACTGGTACAAAAATCTGTGTTTATAACTGCAGCATTTGTTACCTCATCTGGAATATGTGTTATGTCACTTTTACTTACGCTCGACACTTCAGTAAATTCTGCTCCTCATGGCAAAATAACATCCTCATTGCTCATATTCGTTATTGTAACCGAGACTTTTGCGACATTCTGTCTCACCATTGTAGCGACACCTACACTTCTAGCAACGTAACAATGCATTGTATCCAGTAACTTACTTTTCTCGGAGCCCTCAATTAATAACAAAGTTCCTTCCTTGCATCTAGGTGACTTAACTGCAACGTAGATTGTCTTTCCTGCTCCCTTGGGAATTTTCTGAGGCTAATCAATTTGAACATCGACTCGGAAGGTTTGAAATGATGCATCGTTTGGATGGTCCATTCCCACGACGTCAGTTTGCTGCTCCTTTGATTATGATCTGATGAACTATTTCCTAGGTTGTAGTTGCTATGGCCTAGTCTGATCTTTCTTTCTGCTACAAATATCTCTGCCTCGTTAGCGGACAAGAAATCAAATCCAAGTACGCCGTCATAACGCGTTTCGTTATTTGAAACTACTTGCACCCTTCCTGGGTATTTATCTTTATCTTTATTTTCACCTTCATCTTGGCCTTGGCCAAGAATTAATTCTACGTCAACTTCTCCATAGTTACGTAGTTTTCCTCCGTTTAACCCTCACACTTTTAATAGCGGCGGTTTCAATTTATCCCGTTTATCTATGCCACACCACATTAATGAGGTCTGTGCTCCTGTGTCAATAAGTAGTTTGGTGTTTCTTCCACGACATACAGCATCTATCACGAAGTCATTTTCGGTATGATTTTCACTGGAACTAACAGGAATCACTGTCTCTGGCAAGGGGCGGACGGAGTGGTGACCCGTACATCCCTATACTGGCTTAAAGATCTGGCAGATTGTATGTTGTTCGCATTACCTTTCTTCTTGTTGCGACATTCTCTCGAAACATGAACCGGCGTCCTGCAATGATAGCAGATTCGATTCGCTTTACAATCCTTACGCTTGTGACCCAGTTTATTGCATCTATAGCATTATACTATTGCGTTGAAAACTCTGCGTTCTTGTTTGTGCATCTCATTCGGTCGTCTTAGTGCTTCAACGAAACCAACATCTGATTCTACTGCTTTCTGAAACGTTGTACATCGTGCCAATTGAACAGCTTTTCTTACTTCCTCTCTGTGCAACCCATGAATGAATGTGTTCAAGGCTCTCTGGTCGGCTTCAAACAACTGAATGAGATTTTCATTTTCGTCTTCTACTAACTGGTACGTTTGAGCGTTGATGTTCCGAATTCTGTCGGCCAACTGCTCGATAGATTCGTCTCGTCGCATTCGCAAACTGTAAAGCTGCTCTCTGTAAAATCTGATCGCGTTTTTACGTTTAAATCTCTGAACAACAATCAACGTGAAGTATTTAGCATTCATAGAGGACTACAGACAAACTGAGCTTCTGTGGAACATACGTGAAAGTAATTATAAAAATAATGTAGTGAAAAGAGACGTTACATAAAATCTCGCTTTAAAATATGAAATCAATGAGAACGCTGAAAGGAATAAGATTAAAAATCTGAGAAGCGCGTTTCATCACGAACACACGCGCGTGACGAATAAAAAAAAAAAGAAGATCAGCGGCTAAAACGAAAAAAAAGGTTCATATATGAAGCATTAAAATTCATCTTAGATGTGACGGAACCACGTGCAGGAATGGACAGCTCAATTGTAAATATCTCGATTTCAATAACTATTCATATTTTTAACTGAGATCTGTATTACACCAATCCATGGCAACAAAATTATTAATAAGTGTATTTGTAAAATAGGAAATTTTATTATGTTCTTAGAAAGTCCCATTTTTTACATTGTTGTAATGAATAAGCTACATATAGTACCTCCTAATAAATTCTTTCGAATAAGTATGTAATCGATAGGTATAAACAGTAATTTCTAATTTTATTTTACTACAGTGGACCACACAAACACGTTTGTAGGAAAAAAGTAACTAAAAAGTTTGAGTTCGTCTAGATAATTCTGTTTGTTTACGTAAATGAATATACATTGTAGTACGAACATAATTAATATACATTGGTGCAGGGTGAATCTATTGATATCTCTTTTGCCACACAACCGTTCCATGTGGTGTCATAAAATATTATTTGAATTCCTCTCGTACTCCCTGTGCATCACAGGAAGGTCTTCAAGATACCTTTGATATAGGCCTATTCGTTAAGCCTGTATAGTTGCGAGTAGCTTCTCTCCACTCTCCAAGAGTAATTACACCATTATCTACATCTTCTGTATCCAAACTGTATGGAGGTAAATAAATAGTTCTGGATGTCGCACTTTGACTTAAAAATTGTGGACTTACGTACAAGCTTTTGTAACTGTTTCAGGTTTCTCAACTTTAAGTAACAATGGCCTCCTAAATACTAAAAACAGAGGACATTATTCTGAAAGCGTTTTCGACAGTAAGTCGTGCGCGAGGAAGTCGGTAATTAAATATTCTTTCCTCCGACCTGGGTTACTGACCAGCGTACTGTTTCATTATATTTGTTGTCAATGGAAGTACCTCGTCCGCTACTACAACATATGGTGTCAAATTTTCTCTTCCTGAAAGATATTCTGGAGAGGAATGTTTAATTTATTTTCCGTTAAAACAAAGTGTTCTTAAAAACTCCTCCATCTGATATATGGCCCTGACAACCAATATGCACATACTGAAAGCAGTAATTTGCGTTTGCAGTCGCCTTTTTTGTAGTTAATATACTCACTTCCAGTGTTGAAAGGATATATAATTTGCATATGTTTGCCATCTATGGCACCTACATAGTGAAGGAAGTTCCATTTCACTTCGAAATTTCTGGCAATATTCTTCTATTCTTCAGTATCCTTTGGAATCTGAAAAGTAAAACATTATCATTACTTTCTCTACTTCTTCAGAATGATGACACAGAAACCAAAGATGAAGATGCAAGTCAGCCTTCTGAAGGCAGTCTGCATCAAACACCAACTACGTCTCATGAGAAACGCAGAGAAATAGAATTACTAAACCACCCCCCCCCCCCCCAAAAAAAAACCCTCAGGAATTGGAGAGAGATTCTCGAGTTGAGGAAGCTTACCAGATTTAAAAAGCTGTTAACAACAGAGATGAATGGAGTGTGTATGAAACTTTCATCGCCAATGAAATGAGAAAATTTTCCCAGACAACACAAACTTATGTGAACCATAACATTGGGAATAAGCAACTTGGGGGGAAGTATGAGAAGCAAACTCCCAGCATCGCATCATTACCGGCTGCTGTATCGGAAAACAGTGCAGAAGTAAGCTGTCCAGAAGCTAACTGCGAAATTGTATACGTTGACAATGACACTGGTGAGAGTGAAGAATTCTTTGAAGTACCAGGTATATCAGAAGAGCTCCATCAATTTTTGAGATTTAAAAAATAAGTGAAATACGTTGCACCAATTATTTGCTTACTTAAAAATGAAAATAAAAAATTATTTACATAAAATCAGTATTGAATGTTGTGTACTTACCTTTATGTAATTCTTCAATACTGATGAAATACACTCCTGGAAATTGAAATAAGAACACCGTGAATTCATTGTCCCAGGAAGGGGAAACTTTATTGACACATTCCTGGGGTCAGATACATCACATGATCACACTGACAGAACCACAGGCACATAGACACAGGCAACAGACCATGCACAATGTCGGCACTAGTACAGTGTATATCCACCTTTCGCAGCAATGCAGGCTGCTATTCTCCCATGGAGACGATCGTAGAGATGCTGGATGTAGTCCTGTGGAACGGCTTGCCATGCCATTTCCACCTGGCGCCTCAGTTGGACCAGCGTTCGTGCTGGACGTGCAGACCGCGTGAGACGACGCTTCATCCAGTCCCAAACATGCTCAATGGGGGACAGATCTGGAGATCTTGCTGGCCAGGGTAGTTGACTTACACCTTCTAGAGCACGTTGGGTGGCACGGGATACATGCGGACGTGCATTGTCCTGTTGGAACAGCAAGTTCCCTTGCCGGTCTAGGAATGGTAGAACGATGGGTTCGATGACGGTTTGGATGTACCGTGCACTATTCAGTGTCCCCTCGACGATCACCAGTGGTGTACGGCCAGTGTAGGAGATCGCTCCCCACACCATGATGCCGGGTGTTGGCCCTGTGTGCCTCGGTCGTATGCAGTCCTGATTGTGGCGCTCACCTGCACGGCGCCAAACACGCATACGACCATCATTGGCACCAAGGCAGAAGCGACTCTCATCGCTGAAGACGACACGTCTCCATTCGTCCCTCCATTGACGCCTGTCGCGACTCCACTGGAGGCGGGCTGCACGATGTTGGGGCGTGAGCGGAAGACGGCCTAACGGTGTGCGGGACCGTAGCCCAGCTCCATGGAGACGGTTGCGAATGGTCCTCGCCGATACCCCAGGAGCAACAGTGTCCCTAATTTGCTGGGAAGTGGCGGTGCGGTCCCCTACGGCACTGCGTAGGATCCTACGGTCTTGGCGTGCATCCGTGCGTCGCTGCGGTCCGGTCCCAGGTCGACGGGCACGTGCACCTTCCGCCGACCACTGGCGACAACATCGATGTACTGTGGAGACCTCACGCCCCACGTGTTGAGCAATTCGGCGGTACGTCCACCCGGCCTCCCGCATGCCCACTATACGCCCTCGCTCAAAGTCCGTCAACTGCACATACGGTTCACGTCCACGCTGTCGCGGCATGCTACCAGTGTTAAAGACTGCGATGGAGCTCCGTATGCCACGGCAAACTGGCTGACACTGACGGCGGCGGTGCACAAATGCTGCGCAGCTAGCGCCATTCGACGGCCAACACCGCGGTTCCTGGTGTGTCCGCTGTGCCGTGCGTGTGATCATTGCTTGTACAGCCCTCTCGCAGTGTCCGGAGCAAGTATGGTGGGTCTGACACACCGGCGTCAATGTGTTCTTTTTTCCATTTCCAGGAGTGTAGTTTCACATACTTCTGGCACTATGAGGGAATATGGTAGTTTGAATAAGTATATTAGTGGCTTGTACTAACCCCAGTGGCTAAAAATCGTAATGCGATGGCCAGTCAAATACTTGGTGAAATACTGTCTTAGCATTTGGTATCTTTCTTTACAATATGAGGTGTAATTAACTGTAGTAAAAAACTGAAGTCTTCACTGGACATTCTCGTAAAATTGCAAAATAATGCACCATCTCGTGCTGCTAGATCTCCTGGTATAATCGTTCGTGGGACATCTTTAAATATTCATCTCTTCCACCATCGTTTCCTTTTCCGTTTATTTTTATTTCCATTGTTAGCTGCATGTGCGAAGACCAAGTAAGCAGCCGCCATAATCACTTTATCACCCATTTTCCTGCAAGACCGGCTCAGTGTGGCACAAATTCTGTTGCTTTTATATAAATTAACCTGCCGCATGCAACATAGGCCTCAAGGTGTTGTCTTTTGTAGCATACTACAAGACGACGCACGCCACATTTCCGTAGCATGCCACAATGTTACAAGATGTTGCCCCAGCGTAAACGAGCCTTTATAACTGCCATCTGGGGACTAATGTCAATAAATATAGAACGTGTGCATACGCCATGTCTGTTGACGACCTGTATGAATAATGCTATTTGATAAGCATTGAGGATTGTTTTGGCGTAACGTGAAGTGTCGGCCGGTGTGAACTGGTCTTAAGTGTCTGGGAGGAATATTTTCCGTATTTGTTGCTGCTGGAGTGGCTACTTTTGGAATGTCTCCTCAAAAATTAATTTGAACAATATGATGAAAATAGGGAACCTTGCATCATTCGTCCGAGGATTGATTTGCCGTTTTCAGAGAGAAAATGGAATAATTGCGTGAGTGACAGCTTTCACTGACAGCTAAAGTTCTTTGGACCAGTGCTGTGTTTTGTTTTGTAACATTTGGTGTACAGAAGCAAGTGGGGAGGGATGAGTTTTTGTGGCATTAAATTTTTGAGTGTGGCTGGTTATATATTAGCATTGCATCGTTACGTCCCGCTATTTTGTGAAGTCTCAGGTTTGCTGTTGTAATACATTAATAGTATACAAAGTCATTGTGATACCTCAGTTTAATATACTGAGACATTTTAATTGTTGACAGATTGATTGAAGCGACTAATTTACCCGGTTGTGAACGATTCAGACTGTCGGTTCTAATAATTCGCACCATTTGAGACTGCAGTAAGTGTATAAAATTTAATTATCAGTAGAATGTGCCAGGCATGCGGTATACTCAAATTACCGCAAAATTTATCCCAATTTTAGATGAGGGTAATTTGTTTGGTTTTAGTTTGTTTAAACAGTTCGATCAGGAACTGGATACCAGAGTGCGTACTAAAGTGCGTAAGGCTAGGGCACACAAGCCAAACACCAGATGTATGTTGCCTGTAGTTATTGCTGCGCAGACAAAAAGATAAAATGCACTAATGATGGAAGAGAAATGTAAATTTAGTGATAATAATTTGAATCCAATTCGTTTATGGACATCTACATAAAAGTTACGACGTATTATATTAATATGCAACGCACTGAATGACCGCCTTAATTTTCGTGCATGTACTTCAAATTTCGTGCGTTGACACTTCTTCCGTATTAAAATTTCTTGTATACGTACTGGTATACTCGCTGTACATTCTTCCGCTGATGTGTATGCTCTTCTTCCAGACTGCCATGTGCATTTTCGCTAAAATTGTCTATTTTATGAGAAACTGTCGCGATATGTTCGTGGAATAACGAATTTTAACTCTGGTATTAGTGAGTTGCAATTACGCAGTACACTATCACTGTTTGTATAGATTATAAGCACTATTTATCACATGAGTAACGCGTCGTTTGACCATAACGTAATTATGGTTTTAGTAACCATTTCATATGTTTTGACTCCCAGAGAAACAAACAGTGTTTGTCTTCCGCATTTGTTCATCACGTTCGCCCACCCAGTATTATAATTTGTTTACGTACATTGAGTTTCCAGAAGACACATTACCAGTTTACACATTTTTGTTGTTACTTTTTAAGTGTAAGAGAATATCGAAAATTTGTGATGAATTCTCACAAAAAGTTGTCCTGTGCTTCTTTTTCCATTACTCACCTGAAATTGTAAATTTTTTTACGTTTTTTTCCTCATATCTTACACTGTTGATAATTAAAAAGAGCTCCAATATGGTTCCTAAAATTGTGTGGCTGCATTGCTCTTAAGAAACACAAGTGTGTAGCATTATATCCTCATGTAGCAGAGTTTATATGGTATCATGAACCTATTTCGTTCTACATATGTTAACTAGATCACAAATTATAAGTTTTTGCCCTACTTGATACATCTTGTGATATTAAAAGAACCCAAGATGAATCCAGAATGAACAAGTTTAGTTGCACTTCCATTTCAAATTTAAACTTTATAAGAATAATTACTGTTTAAGGAGTGCTATTTCTGAACGTTTTGGGTTTCTATTGTAACTTAGGTGCACATTATAAGGGACAGGAAATGAGGCTTATGTATGAAACCTGTAATATTTCTTTCACATTTTTGGGTAATAGAAGTATTAAGAATAATGTCACAAGTATTGTAATATTTTAGATCCAACCTGCCATCAGCACTCTATTCTAGCTTGAAAAACTCAGTGATGTTGACAAAATAATACTTACAAAATATGTCACCACATTCCAGATAATGTTGTAT
Organism: Schistocerca serialis cubense; assembly: GCF_023864345.2. Lineage (NCBI taxonomy): Eukaryota > Metazoa > Arthropoda > Insecta > Orthoptera > Acrididae > Schistocerca > Schistocerca serialis. Next base: position 80,325,736 of record NC_064640.1, on the reverse strand, counting down.
TAATAACCATTCTGTTCAGCATTTGTGAAGGCTGCTGAAATGACATGGGCGTATTTTTCATCATTAATCAAGTTGTGGGTGTATTAACTGAGAAAAGTGTCCAGTAGACACTTTGTATGCTTTTATACTCTTCACCTTCTTTGCACAGTTTCAACTCTACATTAGCAATGAAAAGTACATCATTTTACCCATATCCGACCCAGGAATAAAAATTTGTATTCAGTATTCTCCTCAAATTAAATATGCTGTCACTAAACCTTCAGAGCTTATGTAGCAGCCTAAACTGTTCCTACTAACATAAATTCAATTCTAGTGGTGAATATTCCAATCAGCAATATCAAATATTGTATAATAATGGCTAATAAACCACCAGCTTGTTTGACTTGCAGTAACTTAATGCTTAGGGACTTTGTTTGAAGATATGCAAATGTTAAGTGTGAACAGTTTAATGCAAGCTATGCTGGTTGTGTGTCAGTGCCAAGAGAAAGGAGAAACTTAGGCCATTATCTTTCCCAACAACATGCATCTCTGGTTTAATGATGTCGCTGTGTGAGTGTGTGGAGGTGAGGCATTGGACTCGTAATCAGGAGGCTGGTGCTTCAGATCTCTGTCCAGCCATCCCGATTTAGGTTTTCTGCGATTTCTGTATTCCTATAAGGTAGATTCAGGCATGGTTCTTATGCAATGGTACAACCGAGTGTCTTCCCCAATTCAAGCTTGTGCTGGGCCTCTAATGACCTTGTCATCAACAGGACATTAAACTGTAATATTTCTACTTTTTTTCAATGGTGATTGCACCCTTCTGGCTAAAATAGTATGAGGTAAAATGGTCCCCCATTTGGATATTGATGTGGCACTACTGAGGATGATGATATTGTTCTCAGAAAAAAATATAAGTCTGTTGGTCATAGTGTGGAATTTTAGATCCAATAACTGTGTAAGTAGGTTAGACAGTTGGGAAAGAGAAATGAGTAGATTGAAGTTATTGTAGGAATTGATGAAATTTCGTGTTATGAAATCTTGATTTTTAGTCATGTGAATGCAGGATTATCAACATACAATCAAATATGTGTAATGAAGGATTAGCAGCACAAGAGGAGGAAGTTTGCTTGGAAAAGGCCTTTAGATATGGCTTCCTGTATCTCCAGTGGGATTACATCATGGTCATATAGTGATTCTGAAATCAGATAGTGGATTGTAAGGCATACCAAGGAGCAGATACAGATTTGGCTCACAGTTCAGTAATGAAGAAGAGTAGATGTAAGTATAAAATAATCATAAGGAGAATGATGTGGAAAGAAGTGGGATATGGAAGTTCTGAGGAGTAATGAGGTGCATTTGAAGTTCTCTTAGGCTGTAGATATTATGATAATGAATATGACAATATGCAGTTCAGTTGAAGAGGAATGGACATCTCTAAAAAGAGAAATCACAGAAGTCAGAAAAAAACAGCTACAAGGAAGGTAACTGCAAAGGAACCATGGGTAACAGAAGAAATGCTTAAACTGATCAGTGAAAGAAGGTAGTAGAAAAATGATCAGGAAACGCCAGGAACACAGCAAATATGTCACTTAGGACTGACGTAAATATGAAGATTTGTTTCTATGGCTAGTGAACGAAAAATGGCAATCAAGAAAACTGATTTTTGACTGATGTTGACCAGAGAATTTTAGAATGATACTGACATTGTTGTCCAGCCAATGTTCATGGCTATACAGGCCACAGTACACAACCATTAAGTTACAGGAGGAACTGTTTGGAGAATTGCTAGAAGAGGTAAGACATTGTGGATCCAGTATTAGAGTCATAGTTTAAGAGAGGTTTGAAAGACTTGTGACCAAATAAGCAGTAATCATAGACAACAGTCCTTTGGAATTTCTGAAATTGACTATTCAAATTATTTTTTGGAATCTATGAAACTGGAGACATACCATCTGACAGCTGGAGAAATATCATCTACCCAAAACTAGAAGTTAGCAAGGGAAGGTGAGAGCGAGAACTATCAATCAATCAACTAAATAACTCAAGCATCAAAGTTCCTGATAAGAATAACACACACAAGAATAGAAAAGGAGACTGGGGATCTGTTGTTTATCAGTTTGGCTTTAGAAAAGGTAAAGGCACCAGGGCGGCAGTTGTGACATTGCAGTTAATAATAGAAACAAGAATTAAGAACTATTACAACAATTCATAGGATTTTTTGACCTAGAAAAAGAAATTCAACAGTGTAAAATGGTGCAAGATGTTTGAAACTCTAAGGAAAATAGGTGTAAGCTATAAAGGAAGATGTATAATGTACAATATGTACAAGAACCAAGAGGGAAAAAGAATAACAAAAGACCAAGAACAAAATGCTCAGGTTTGGAAGGCTACAAGATAGTGGTGCAGATAGTCACTACTCCTGTTCAATCTATACACCAAAGAAACAATGGTGGAAATAAAAGAAAGGTTCAAAAGTGGGATTGAAGTTCAGGATAAAATGGTATCAATGTTAAGATTTTCTGATGGGGTTGCTGTCATCAGTGAAGGCGAAAACGAATGAAAAAGCAGGCTAGAACTGGCAGAGGGCATTCCTGACCAAAAGATGGCCATTGATATCAAATGTAGATCTTAATTTGAGGAAAGTATCTTCTAGACGTACATTTTAATCACATTTGTGTTTGTAAGTCAATCACAGACTGAGGGAAAACCAGAAAAGGAGAGAATCAAAGCATTTGAGATGTGGTACTACAGAAGGATGTTGAAAATTAGGTGGACAGATAAGAAATGAGGTGGTTCTCCTCAGAATTGGTGAAAATAAAAGCTCATCTGGTTTTGATAATTTTTGCAATAGTGCAAAAGGTTTGTTTCCTTGTAATAAGCCTGGTCTTATCTGAAATATGTAATAAATCAAAAACTTGTGGAATTTTTCCATAGAGACTGAAACATACCATTGTCAAATCTCTTCTAAGAAAGGTAATAGCAGAGATGTCAATAACTACAGAGCTGTTTCACTGCTGACATCATTTTCCAAGTATCTCACCTGAATGGCAATAATATCTACAGCAAATCACATTTTGGGGTTCAGAAGAATTGCTCTAATGAGAATACCATTTACATTTTCACTCATCTAATTTTACAATTACTAAAAATAAAATAGCACCAGGTGGTATTTTCTGTAACATATCTAAGGCATTTGCCTGCCTGAATTACAGTCTTCTCCTAAAGTTGTATGGGATTGAGGGTATACCCAACGATGGATAATGCCCTATTTAACCAAAAGAATGCATAAAGTTGTATTTAGTTGTTCAGCCAATATAGTCCTGGAACTAGGGAGAAATCATGTGTGGGGTTCCCCAAGCAGTCTTAGATACACTGTTGTTCCTTATATGTGTAAAACATCTCATGTCAAATATACAGGGCATTCAGAAATTCCCATTACAGACTTCTAGGACTTGTAGAGGAGAATGATTTCCATTCCATGACAGTTTCAACCCAGGTGTTTAACTTATCCACTTCTGGTTGAGGAACTGAGCTGGGCATGACGCAGTACAGTTACTAGATAACAATTGGAAAGGAAACATAATTAAACATACATTTGTCACTTAAGCACATTTGTTTGTGTTAACACTTAAACACTATGTGTTTAAATAATTCCAAAACAAAAAAGAATCCAACATTATGTACATACAGAGCACTACTTATGCATTACAACAGCAGCTCGATGTAATGTCCACCAGCATTGCTACAGACAGTGTACCTGCGAAGCATACTCTGGTACACTCTCTTCATCCCACCTGATGTCTCTTCATTTTCTTGTGCAGCGGCCGAAACTCGTGCCAGCAGATCTTCCTCTCTCTCCTCAGGAGTCTCATAAATTAAGCTTTGAATACGACCCAGAGGAGTTACATATAATGATCGTGGTGGCCAGCCTATCCGTGTTACACCATATTGTCTGCCGAGATGCCCGTGAACTGCATGTGAGGAGTGAAGGGGTGCACCATCATGCTGAAACAACATTTCATGATGGCACAGGTTTCTTGTTTTCTAGGAAGATCAAGTGAGCAGGACCAGCTAGCTTGAGTGGAAGGAGTTATGGCCCAGTCACATGACCACTGAGAATAATTGCCCACCCGTTAATACCAAACTGGTGCTGTGATGTGTGGCACAAGAGATTTTGTCTGTCCTTACATGGCTGTTTTGTGAATTCAGAACACAGTCCCTAATGAACTTACACTCACCTGTGAACAGAACTCAATGTGGAAACAGGTCTGTGTCAATGCAGAGGTGCAGCTACCATGTGCAGTAGGCAATGTGTTTGGAAAATAGGCTGGACCCATTGAGAGTACCTTTTGTAAGTGGTACGGATGTAATCATTGTGCACACAGTGTGTCCCAGATGATACACCCATTGCACACGATTTTGTTTGAGTACTCGTTAGGGGGGATCTCTTCAGTGCAATGCAGTACTTCTTTGTCAAAATCAGGTGTGCGATGTTGCTATGGAACACCACAGTCCTGCATCCTCACAGTGAAGGTACATGTTTCTTGGAGCTGCTGGATAACTTGGGCAAAAAGTTTGTATGATGGTGTGCTGCAGAAAGCATTTGTGATACAGCCGACTAGCAGCTCTTCCGTTACCTTGAGCTTCACCATACACAAGGAGTGTGTGTGTGTATTTTGAAAACGTGCCAAACCATGTTTACTGTATCAGAGATGCACAGGGATTGAATAGATCTCACAACAAGGCAGACATTAAGTGATATCAGGTGACCATCAGACGTAGTATATGTCATCTTGTCTACCCAATTGCATACCAGACAAGAAATTCTGGGACTTTTCTCTTTCCCTCAGCAGGCATGGACATGTTTCAGATTTGAATTGAAACTGTTGTAGAATGGAAATGGTACAATTCTGGACATGGCTTTCTATTCAAAGTGGTATGTACTCACTCCACTCTACAAGTCCTAGAAGTTTGTAATGGGAATTTCCGAACACCTGTATAACAAGCAGAATTAGTTCTTTTTGGAGATGACACTAGTATTGGATTGCCAAGCATGCATACAGAAATAGAAGAGATGGTGACTAATGTTTTCAAAAGTATCAGACGGTTTTCCGCAAATTGTCTCAATTTTAAAAAGACTCAAACATGTTCAGTTCTGAATGTGTAGGGTACAACACCAATGACAAGTGTAACATTTGGTGAGGTGGAAACATCAAAATGCTTAGGTGTCCATATCGATGAGAATTTAAATTGGAAAAAGCACATTTTGGAACTCGTTAAACATTTTAGCTAAGCCATATTTGCACTTAGTCATTGCAAATCTTCGGGAGAGACAAATCAATAAGTCGGCATATTTTGCATATTTTCATCCAACAATGTCATATGGAATAATGTTCTAGGGCACCTCATCTTTAAGAAAGTCTTTGTCGCTCAGAAATGTAAGATATTATGTGGTGCTTGCCCATGATTGTCTTGTTGACGTGTGTTTCAGCAGTTGCGCATTTTGATTACAGCTTCACAGTATGTGTATTCCTTCATGAAATTTGTTGTAAATAATCCACTACAATTTAAAAGCAACAATGGTGTACATAATTACAATACCAGAAGGAAAATGACATTCACTATTCCGCATTAATGTTGTCTCTAGCACAAAAAGAGGTGCACAATGCTACAACAAAAATTTTTGATCACTTACTCAGTGATATGAAATGTTTGACAGACAGCAACGTAAAATTTGGGAACAAACTGAAAAAGTTTCTCCTTGACAACTCCTTCTATTCTGTAGAACAGTTTCTATTATTATAATGTGTTAAAGTTGGTGGTTAACAATTACTAACTCTCGTCTGTATATTGAAAAAAAAAAATAATAAAATGTTTAACATGTAGCCATGTTCACGAGTTAGTTTGTGATGTGAATGTAAAATTATTCAGTCCACATCAATATGATGTATTGTGTAAAATGATCCATGGAATATGAAACTAAGTAACTAACTAAGGAGTAATGTCGATGAGAGAAACTGACAGGATGAGAGGAGAGGTGTTAACATATCAGAGAATAACTTCCACGGTACTCAAGGGAGCAGTAACAAGTAAATACTGTAGGGGAAGGCAGATATTGGAACATATCCAACAAATAATTGATGAAGTTGGGTGCGAGTGCTACTCTGAGGTGAAGAAGTTGTCACAGGAGAGGAATTAATGGTGTGTATCAAACTGTTCAGAAGACTGATGAGACGAAAAAAATTAATAATGGAAAAGAAAATAGGCACCTGAATGAGCAACTATTATTATTATTATTATTATTATTATTGTGTAAAAATTGCCATAATCAAGGTACACACAGTCATGGGCCTCCACCTACTGGTTCTGCAGATAATGAAGAGATTGAAAAACTGTGTGATGAGTTAAGAGAAATGATCCGGTTCATTAAAGGAGGTGAAAATTGTGGTGGGAGACTGGATTTGGACAGTAAAAAAAGGAAGAGAAGGAAAAATAGGAGGAGGACTGCGGTAAAGGAATGAAAGGGGAAGCCATCTGATTGCATTTTGCAAGAACACAGTTTGATCATTGGTGACACTTGGTTCAAGAACTATGAAAAAAAAAATTGTATGTGCAAGAGACTTGGTTATTCTTATATAATGGTAAGAGGCAGAATTAGAAACCAGGTATGAAACTACAAAACAATTCCAGGTATAGATCTGTATTTGATTGTAATTTATTAGTTACGAAATGTAGTTTAAAGCTGAAGAAGCTATGAAGGGCAGAAAAGTAAAAAGAGGCACAGGGATGTGTTGAAACGAAAAGAAGTTGTTGAGAGTTTCAAAGGGAGCATTAGGCAACAACTGCGTAAAATGGGCTATAGAATTACAATATGAGATTGATGGGGAGCTGTAAGAGCAAATATTGAATGCAGATGGGGAACAACAAGGCAAACAGACAAATCTCAGGAGAGAGGTGGGCGGCAGGGAGGGGGTTGAGGGGAAGCATCTAGTGGCTCGTGGGAGAGTTTAGAGCTGTCTGTTGGCTAGCTAGGGGTGCAGGTAGAGGGGGCAGGTGCCAGATGGTTGGGCATGTGATTGCATAGACTAGGGTGTGAGATAACAGCACACAAATAGCTGATGTGGGGACACAAGTTGGGTGGGGTTTCTGGGGCATGGGAGTGCACTCTATTGGGTGGGGGTGTGGGAGATGAGGAGGCAGTGAGTTAGTAGGTTTAGTCCAGGAATGTTACGGGAGTGGAGGATGTGCTGTAAGGATAGCTCCCATCTGTGCATCTCAGAAAAGCTGCTGGTGTTGAGGAGGATCTAGATGGCACGGGTTGTGAAGCAGCCATTGAAATCTTGCATGTTATGCTCTGCTGCATGTTGTGACACTGGGTGGTCCACCTTGTTTTTGGCAACAGTTTGGTGGTGGCCATTCATTGTAGTTGACAGGTGGTTGGTTGTCATAACAATGTAAAATGCTATGCAGTGGTTGCAGCAGAGCTGGTATATAACATGGCTGCTTTCACAGGTGGGCTGGCCTCTGATGGGGTAGGATGAGCCTGTGACGCGTGACTGGAGTAGGTGGTTCTGGGTGAGTGTATTGGGCAAGTCTTGCATCTGGGTCTTCCACAGGGGTATGATCCCTATGGCAGGGGATTGGGGGTGGGAGTGGCGTAGCGATGGACTAGAATGTTGTGGGGGTTGGGAGGGTGGTAGAACACCACTTTGGGGAGAGGGGGGGGGGGTGGAAGTATCTTGGGTAGGATGTCCCTCATTTCAGGGCATGATGACACATAATCACATCCATGACAAAGGATGTTTCAGTCCAAGGTGGTATTGGGTGACAAGGGGGTGCTCTATTGTGGCTGGTTCTTCGGATGGCTGTGAGGATCAGGTGTGGTGAGGATGTGGCATGGGAGAGCTGTTTGTGAATTAGGGCTGGAGGGTATTGGTTGTCTGCTGAAGGCCTTTGTGAGGCCCTCAGCATACAGGGTGAGGGAGTTCCCATCACTGCAGATGCATCCTACCATGGGTGGCCAGTCTGTATGGGAAGCATTTTTTGGTATGGTAGGGGTGGCAACTGTCAAAGTACTGTTGGTGATTGGTGGAGTTGATGTGGATTGAGGTGCAGATGGAGCCATCTGAGAGGAGGAGATAAACATCTAGGAAGGTGGCCCGATGGGCGGAGGAGGACCAGATGAAGTGGAAGGGAGAGAAGGTGTTAAGGTTGTGGAGGAACGAGAGTAATGCATCCTGGCCTTGGGTCCAGATCATAAAGATGTCATCAATAAAACTAAACTAGACCAGGGTGGATTACGATCAGACTTAAAGATTAATGTTATAATCACACTACTGAAGAAGGTAGGTGCTGAGAGATGTGAAAATTACTGAACCATACGTTTAATATCTCATGGTTGCAAAATACTAATTCATTGTGTGCAGAAAAATGGGATGACTTGTGGAAGACAACCTGAGAGAGGAATTTTTTGGGTAGCAGAGAAAGGTAGGAATGCACAATGCGTCACTGATGCTGTGACTTGTAACAAAATATATGTTTTGTCCCTTTTGCTAAAACAAGCAGTAAACTGCACAATGTGAGTAATTAAACATCATACAGCAGTCACACTGTGAACTGACTTATTCATCTCATAACATAGAAGTAAAGGAAAATGCAAAGCAATACTGGGCCGAAGGCATAGCTTAGTATAGAGGTTAAAGAAAGGCAAGCCTATGTTTATAGTGTTTGTAGACTTAGAGAATGCATTTGGCAATGTTGATTGGAGTATGGTCTTTAAAATTCTGAAGGTGGTAGGGGTACAATACATTGAGATAAATGTTGTGTACAACTTGTGAAGAAACCAGATTCCAGTTAAAAGTCTAAAATAAGGCCATGAAAGGGATGGAGTGATTGAGAAGGGAGTGAGTCACGGTTGTAAACTATCCTTGATGTAATTTAGTCTGTACATTGAACAGGCAGTAAAGGAAACCAAGTAAAAATTTAGAGACTGGATTAAAGTCAAGGGAGAAGAAATAAAAACTTTGAGGTTTGCCGACGACATTGTAAATCTCTCAGGGGGAGCAAAGGATTTAAAAAAGCAGTTGAATGAAATAGACAGTGTCTTGAAAGGAGAATAGAAAATGGCAAAACAGGGTTAATGGAGTGTATTCGAATTAAATCAGGCAATGCTGAGGTAGTTAGGTTGGGAAATGAGACACTAAAAGTACCATAGTACATGAGTTTTGTGGTTTGGCCGGTAAAAATAATAAAATAACTGATGATAGCTAAGGTAGGGAAGATAGAAACTGTAGATTGGCAATAGCAAGAAAAGCGTTTCTGAAGAAGAAAAATTTATCAAATATTGATTGAAGTGATAGGAAGTCTTTTCAGAAGGTAATTGCATGGAGTGTAACCTTGTATGGAAGTGAGTGTGGATGGTAAGCAGCTCAGACAAGAAAATTATAGAAGTCTTTGAAGCATGGTGCTACAGAAGAATGCTAAAGATTATGTGGCTAGATAACATAACTAATGAGGAGGTACTGAATAGAATGGGGAGAGAAGAAATTTGGGGTGTAACTCGACTAAAACAAATGAGGCACTGAGAACCGTAAGGGTCTAAAGTAGAGATGGGCAAACTCATTCATCCTTGGGAACTAGTTCACTGCTGATCGTTCTATTTTGGGAACAGTTCATTTTTACTCGTTCACCATTCATTTGTGCTTGGTATATGGTTCTTATGAAAAACTGAAAACTAGTAGTGTAGGTGACTGAAGGATGGAGGGCACCAAGAGGGGCCACTTGCCTCCCCGCTGGATTACAGAGGTTTTATTCATTACAGAATTCTTACACACTTTTAGAAGTAATTTCCGGGATTCTGCAGAACCTCTCCTTTAGACAACTGTAGCGTTGTGTGGCTGATCGCAGGGAAATAATATAGGGTGGCGCACGGAAAACCGGCCCCAAGTACAGACTGCTCGCCAATTACGGACAATGTGTTGCCTGTTACGAGCAGATACAACAAACAGACAAACATGTAATAATTAGGCAGTGAAGAAATAACAAGCTAATGCAAGCAACAATTGTGAAACAATCGATGGCGATGTGTAGAGAGCTGGAGTAGAGAACATGAAAATCTCACGCGACGTGCATGGGCTATAACTCATGTGGTCTTGTAAACCTTTGCTGGCTGTTTCCCAACTTAATAGACCACAAGTGTCTTGTATAAAATTCTTCATTTTGACTTCCATGACATAGCTATGCTACGTTGTAAACAATAATCGTTTACACCCTATATATACTTCACGTTGTCTCTGAGTTCATAGGCGAAGTAGAGACTTTATGGAAGCATAAAATAAAATATGGTTTTCTCATCATACTTGCGTCACACGCTTAGTAAAAATTAGGTTTCTATGTTGCATTATTAAAGTTAATGCAGCAATAATAATAATATTAAGTTTGCAGTAATAAAGTTTTTGGCTTGAAAGCTCCTTCTGAACAAATGTTTTTGAGATAATAAGTAAATACGATTTTATGGCACTCTGTTTTTTCAAATGGAGAGGCACCGCTTTTCCAACTGAGCCAAAATGACTCACAACCCACCTAACTAGCAGGTAATGCAAATTGGAAACAACCAAACTTAAAAATAATTAGAGCCTTCCTAAATGTAATGTTTTGTATATGAAAGATACACGAAAATCGTTTTATATGAATTTTCTTACACTAAAAATTAAGCAAATTATTGAAAGTTATTTGCTAAATCAAGTTGATGAAACCAAAAAATATATGAATAACAAAAAAAACTTGCCTTGTTATAAGTGTGTCTTCTGCTATTCATTGATATAATGAAGTTACCTGAAAAGACCTACCTATTAGATACAACGTAATTTTTATTTATTTTCGTAACTATAAAATACTTTTTAATTACCGGTCGTGGACGCTGAATAGCCAGAACCAAGTGCAAGAACAGTTTGAAACACATGTAAAATGGGCAAGCGCAGTGAATGAAACGAACAACTGGATACTGAACAACTAAGAGCAGTCGGTAGTGGAACTGAGACAGGTGGTCATGCGAAGAACGACGAGTGCGGCCAAGGGAGACAGAGACTGAGACGAGCACGGGACCGAGGTTGGAACGAGAACTGCCGAAGTGACCGCCGCGACCGAAGTGAACTATGAGCTGATCGTTCCTCGTTTCCGGGGACTATAAGTAGACCGTCGTGACCGAAGTGAACTATGAACTGATCATTCCTCCCGGTCCTTTCGTTCCTCCCGGTCCTTTCGTTCCTCCCGGTCCTTTCGTTCCTCCCGGTCCTTTCGTTCCTCCCGGTCCTTTCGTTCCTCCCGGTCCTTTCGTTCCTCCCGGTCCTTTCGTTCCTCCCGGTCCTTTCGTTCCTCCCGGTCCTTTCGTTCCTCCCGGTCCTTTCGTTCCTCCCGGTCCTTTCGTTCCTCTCAGTGAACTGTTCCTTTGCACCCGTTTGTTCGCGAACTACCCATCTCTAGTCTAAAGCACAGCAGTGATCGATTGTGGGGTTGTAGAAGTATCTGTTCTCCTGACATCTTTTGATATTACAGTGATCCAGATTCATCTGTGCTGTAGGTCCACAACATGTATATGAACATTCATGAAAAGCTGCCTGACTGGTTTTTCTGATATCTGATTACATACGGTTCCAATGGTGGTATGCTTTTTAGACCCTTATGGTTCTCGGTGCCTCAAATGATCAGTTGACAGGAGATGGTATGAGAGATCAAGGGATTGTCAGTTTAGTATTGGAGGGAAAAGAGAGAGAGAGAGAGAGAGAGAGAGAGAGAGAGAGAGAGAGAGAGAGAGAGAGAGAGTGAGTGTGTGTGTGTGTGTGTGTGTGTGTGTGTGTGAGGGCTGGGGGAGGGGGGGAGGTACAAATTGTAGGAGGAGACCAAGAGATGAATACGGTAAGCAGGGGTTTAAATGAATGTAGTTTGCAGTAGTTATTTGGAGATAAAGGTTGCACAGGATAGACTAAAAGGTTGCACAGGATAGACTAGCACGAAGAGCTGCATCAAATCAATCTTCGGACTGAAGACCACGATGACAACAGCTTTTCTCCAAGCTGGAAGCCAAATTGATTTTTCGGAATCTCATAATTTTCAGTAAAGTTTCGAATTGGATAGTAGCAGCTTTTTTGAATATTTTTGACAGAACTGGAAGAAGAGAGAGAGAGCATGATAATTTCCCATATCCTCTCTTAACCCTTTTCCTAACACCATTTTTTGACTTTTGTTGGTGCTTGCAGAGTTTCTGTTTTTCAGTATTAGTATTATATTTATCTGCATCAATTGTTGATGTTTCTGCATCAATTGTTGATACATTGTGAACATATTGTTCTGGTTACTTTTTTGTGACTAAAGGTTTATTGATCTTAATACAAATCATCACAAAACATGAAATAACTGCACTGTAGAGCCTATTTACCTTTGCCCAAAGAACAAAATGGAGTTAAGGTTTTGGTGGAAAAATTATTACACTGCAAAAAATTTGAAGCCTGCAGATGGGCAAAATTACTTTTTATAATAACCTTCCTGTTTGTAACTAATAAGTTTTTCTAAAAATGATATTCCAGGTGCATGTTAGTGCCTTGGGCTACTCTACACATAATAAAACAAGTATCTGTATGCAAATATGTAAACACTGAATGAGTAATTACACGGTTTGTGTTTGTAAATATTCAGAACTTGAAGTCAATGGATACCCTCATTCTTATGGCAGTCTTTAAATCCATAGAGGTTACAGCAAGCACTGTCCAATGCAATGAATACAAATTGATGAATTCTTTCTTATTGGCAGAAAATTTGTAAAATTTTAAGGTTCATCAAAAGTGTATGAATTATGTAGGTCATCACAGCATGAAAGAGAACTGCATAGTTTTTGCAGTCTTTCTCTGCATTCCTGCCTTTGTTTAATGCCTGACATGGCTCTACTGTAACCCTGCTGAGAAGAACTGGGCGAAGAAGGTAAATGGAAAAAAAAATTAAATTGTAAATAAAAGGCTCATATAGCAAATTTGAGAAAGGGATCCCTTCCTACATATGAAGAGTCCTCAAAGACTTGACAAAAATTTTTGAAGGCAATAAAACGTATAGCTGTAATATGCCCTTTCTGATCTGTCTCAGACTTATAAGGAACAAGTAATCTTTAGCAAATGCAGCATGTATACAGAACACATCACACCCTTTACGCCAAATGTGTTTTCATTGTACAAGAAAGTATCACACGTTGAAGAGAGGTCCATGTTTCTCTATAAGAAATAAAAAAAACAAAAAAAAACCTGTCAGTCACAGAATCTTTTGATGTCATTAGAGGAGCATATATCTTTGCACAATCTGCCAGTTGCAAAAGTTTTGCACCAGCTACAGGGAAGTCGGTGAAAGAGACCAATGTTTTTGTGCATGCAGATTGCTGTAACACTTCATGTTTCATGGCAGAGTTATTAATCGAAGGTCTTTCAAAATACATTTGCCTCACAAAGAAAGCAACAGCAATAGCACACAATAGCCCCTCACCAGAGGAGCAAGAGTAAGGAAGATGATAAATTTTAAGAAAAGTAAAATTTCGTATGACAGACACCTCTTTGACAATGATGATCACAGTACAGATGTTATCAGTTTGAGTGAGCTAACAGATCTCACAACAGATTCCCCACCTCCCTGAATGGAGAGAAAAAGGCAAGGAGTAACATATTTAGTGCATATATCTGTGGAATATAAAACCATCAAGATGGGTGCTCATCAAGGCAAACAGGGTACTGGGTTCTATAGTCAACTTGTGTTCAAGAGTGGGTGGATCACATTACCAACACATCAGTCATGGTGGTGAAGCATCCATCACACAATTATACAGTTCTAAGGAGGAAGAGGAGGACAGTTTACGTCTGGTGGAGTGACAAATACTGTTCAGCAATTGGAGGCATGTAGGTGGCTCTTTCTAGTTGAAAGACTGGCTGACTTGAGAGAATGTGCCAGACTTTTGAGTGATAAGTGCAGGATGTTGAAATACCAAGGACATAATGTGGCAACAGTTTCTGAATACTGTTAACCACCCTTGTAAATTGATGTGTGTGAATCCATTGGGACCATTTCAGGAAGAGGCCAGAGGTGCCATGTTTGTACTGTAATGAAGAGTGAAATTCTCCTGACCAGTAAAGGAGACAGAGCCCAGAGTATGGCTGAACATTTTGTCAGAATCCCCATCATTCTCGTGCAAAGTAAAACTTTCTGCCACTTCCATGGGGCTGCTAAGTGATGGTCTGGACTTCAGTTTTCTCTATAATTAAGTTTACAACTGCCCTTTCACCGTGTGGGAGTTGGAGTCAGCCGTTTCTTTGGCTCATAACATGACACCAATTCATATAGATAATTTGAAGCAAAGTTGGGCGAAAAAATAGCTGTTTAAAAAAATGCGACCTTTAGTTTTTTCATATCTCCAAAAGTAATTGTGGGATGTACATGAAACTTTGCACACCATAACTCACCAACACATGGTCTTAGAATATAAAATTTCATTCTCCTATTGCTTTCCATTATTTCACAAATCTAGGGTATAGTTGACGATTTTTCAAACAGTGCTAAAAATGGGTATTTTTAGTCAAATTTTTCAAAAAAGTGTTTTCTCCAAACTCTTATAAACTATGGTCATTAGAAAGAGTATATTCTAAACTATCTAGAAAAGTGGATTTGGTTTTGCAATGCAAGCATATAAGGCCCTAAAAAGTAGCATCATCAAAGAGGCGCACTGGAAGTTTTGAACACACTTTTCTGACACTCAAATTATACCTGAAATCTTTTATTTTGCCCTATACATGTTTATTAATGTCTGGGATAAGTGAAATAAGAAGTCCTGATGAATAGGACCTAGCTTAAGTCCGAATAGCAAAAGAATAAAAATAGAAACAATGTTATTTCTTAATTGTCACCTCCCCCCCCCCGCCCCTATATATATATATCTCTCTCTCTCTCTCTCTCTCTCTCTCTCTCTCTCTCTCTCTCTCTCTCTCTCTCTCTCACACACACACACACACACACACACACACACACACACACACACACACACACACACAAAATTATTATTAAGAATGAATGTAAATTGTAAAATTTATTTGCATAATCATCTAATTATTAATTGCCTGTTTAATGAACAACACCAGCTTACTGATGGAAAAGAAGTGTATAAATGAGTTGCTATGGTCCATGGTGGCTTAATCTCTGCTAGTTTCATTTCACCTGAGAAAACCAGCATTCCCATTGCCATAGGGGCCACGCCCGATAGCTTAGCAACAACAGCCACGGTTGGGTTTCTTTAACACAGGATCCCAAGCCTGATAAGGGTTTCTTTACACAGGTTCCCAAGCCTGATAGTAAAATTATTTAAGTGCCCTGTGTAAAATTAGAAGACACTCGTGGGTTCCTTAGATTGTTTCCTCTAACCTATTTCAATTTTTGTTATGCTACATTAATTTTCTGATGAATATCAAGAGGAATGGTGTATTGCCGGCCAGACGAATTTACTGATGGAGCTGGAATAACTGCAATAATGTGGTGTTCCGGAACCCAGCACTTGTCACTTCTTGGTGACCAATAAAATGAATTTGCTGGACCATGTGGGTGCATAAAGTTTATTAATGCATCCCTTTGCTCTGTGGAGGTCTCACAGATATTCCCAATCCACCACACGTTTTCATAGATGCATGCAACATATTGTCCTGGTTGGAGAGCAGACATTAATATGCCTCCTTCATTACTGTGACCCATTTTTGCTAGAAAAGATGAACAATCATTTGAAACTCTGCTGACCTGAATTGTTGTTTCATCAATAGGTAAAAAGTGATGATTTTCTCTAGTGCCTGCTACAGTTTGTCCAAGTTTAAACCTCTCTTCTGGTGACACAATATTTTTTTTCAATTTCATCTTTACTGACGAAAACAAATTTAATTCCATTAATATTTTCAGAGCAGAAGTGAAACAGATCTAGGGGAGTAAGAATTTGTCCATTAAGTGGCCGTTGCAAGCTTGCTCTTGCTGCTAACCGCTTTGTTGTACCTCCAATCCTGTCACAAGGTGATGTCCCGTGACTAGTAGCAAAAAAATTCCATTTGGCTGTTATTCCAAAATCACTCTTATGATAGCACAAATTTAGGAAATTCTTGAAATTTTTATATTGAGCACTGGAGCTATCACTGAAATAATGAATGTGGGATATCCGTGCAAGCCGTGATTTTATATATTTGATGAGCTCCTTGATAAAAACGTGAACTGTAATAGTGTCATGCCGCAATCACTGATAATGCAAAACAGCATCCTGAATGATAAAAGAATAATTTTCTGCAAAATCCATTAGGACAACAAGCTCTTCATCTTTCAGATGACATTTAAGGCCTTTAAGATGCAAGCTTTACTGCTTGGCAATGTAATGATGGCATGACAGACTCCATATTTTAGTTTTTACATCTTCAATAAATTCATCCACTACCATTTGCTTCGTGTCCAGTGTGGCCCAATCAGTATGTATCCGTTGCTTATACACAATAACTTCCTGTGGCTCATGATCTAGGAAATAGCTGGCAATTTCAGATGCTATAGCTTCGGGCCCAGGACACTTTTCACAGCGATGTAGCATGCACTGTTTAGAGTTCAAACTGCCTTGCTGAGAATCTCCTTATAATTTTCACGTATACCAGCTCCGTTAAGCATAAGCTTAACATTTTGATGAATTGCACAGACGTAAACTGCATGCATTCCAGCTGATCCTACTGTTACACACCATTTGGGTCTAAGTTCACAAAACTTTGAGAACCCTATTTCTGGACCATTTATATTCTTATAGATAACATACATTTCCCGTAAATTGCAAAGTAACAATCTTTTCTGCATGTATGTCTTCCTATCTAAAAGTCTAACTGAAATACTATCTTTTTTCCAGGGCGCACCCTACTATACTCATCACTTTCAAAAAAATTTCGCTCTCTACTAGCAACTTCTGCTGGTAATTTCCTGCTTTGCCTATTTTCGGGAAGTGCCAGAATGCCCTTCTCTGCCTTAAGCTTCCGAGCATTCTTCACCATTGTTTCGGACACGCCGAACTGAGCTGCTGTTTGTCTGACTGTCCAACTTACAGATGCCAAGGTTAAAATTTGTATCTGTTCTTTATGAATTGCATTCTGCATCTTGGCTTTCAGTTCAGTCAGCAAATGTGCATAGTTGGCACAGTTTCCACATTCCTTAATTTCACTAGCATCTTCAATTTGTCGGTTTACTCCCATTGCATTTACAGTTCTGTTTCTAATCACATTTTGAGCCTTTTGAATTTTCTTCTTCTCATATTGGGGCTTATCTCTGTAGCTTACTGTTCTCTTCAGGGGTGAAATACCGATAGACAATAAGCTACTATTTAATTCTTCTTTTGGTGTAAAGTCCTCATCAGAATGTCATGATGAGGCTGATAAAGCTTCATCCAAGTGTTTATTTAAGGTAGTCCTGAAAGCCAGACAAATTTTCTGACCTGGCTTTACGTTATTAACAAGCTACTTCTTCAACATATCAGAAACCTTATTAGCTGTTTCAGTATCAAGAGTGCGAATTCCTGCCTTAACATTATGATTCACCTTCCCAAAGTGATTGAAGCATTTTTTTGTAACCTCTCATATTGTGTCAATAACAGGGCTTCATGGTGTACACAAACTTGAGAGGTATTCCAGAATGAGATTTTCACTCTGCAGCGGAGTGTGCGCTGATATGAAACTTCCTGGCAGATTAAAACTGTGTGCCCGACCGAGACTCGAACTCGGGACCTTTGCCTTTCGCGGGCAAGTGCTCTACCAACTGAGCTACCGAAGCACGACTCACGACCGGTACTCACAGCTTCACTTCTGCCAGTACCTCGTCTCCTACCTTCCAAACTTTACAGAAGCTCTCCTGCGAACCATGCAGAACTAGCACTCCTGAAAGAAAGGATATTGCGGAGACATGGCTTAGCCACAGCCTGGGGGATGTTTCCAGAATGAGATTTTCACTCTGCAGCGGAGTGTGCGCTGATATGAAACTTCCTGGCAGATTAAAACTGTGTGCCCGACCGAGACTCGAACTCGGGACCTTTGCCTTTCGCGGGCAAGTGCTCTACCAACTGAGCTACCGAAGCACGACTCACGACCGGCACTCACAGCTTCACTTCTGCCAGTACCTCGTCTCCTACCTTCCAAACTTTACAGAAGCTCTCCTGGTTCGCAGGAGAGCTTCTGTAAAGTTTGGAAGGTAGGAGACGAGGTACTGGCAGAAGTGAAGCTGTGAGTACCGGTCGTGAGTCGTGCTTCGGTAGCTCAGTTGGTTGAGAGGTATTGTCCAGCTTTGCTTCAGAACATCGGACCAGCAACTCTTTTCCCTCATCACTAAAATCCGCAAACCATTTTAAAGCAGCTTCATGGCAAAGAAAGTGACATGACGCTTTGTTCCACTATCTCCTTGCCCAATTGAGCAGGAAGGTATGCTCTTCCCTTCTGCATCCATCTCTAATCAGTAACTAAATAATGTATTTGCCCTCTAAGTGCAAATTATAATCTGCTTAAATTTCAGTCAAATTGCTACTGAATGAAATTATACACAATGTATAATACCAATGGAAAAATCTAATAAGAGATATATGCTATAAAAGATACAATCAAAACAATTTTTTGTAAATTAGATTACAAACTTTGATGGTCTTACGAATCACTTAACAAGCCACACTCAGTCAAGAGAACCCACTCACTATGCTGCAAATACACCACTGAAATACTGATTGTTCAAACACGGCTCACAATAATGAAACAATCTGATTGTTAAAGTAATTGTTGCCATTATATTTTCTCTGTGAAACTAGTGGTTACTTATTTACCAAGGTAGTAGGCTACATTTAAGTGTGATTAAATACGAAATTAAAACTCTTAGATGTTTAACCAATCAATTTCACATGTTTCCCTAATAACTTTAAGACAAAAATTCACAGGTTACAACACCTAGGTATTAAATTCTCTGCAATGTTGATTGGAAAATTTACATCACTTGATGCATGATTCAAGCAAACCGATTCTTTTTTGGAAAAATGTTTTATACAATTGAATCCGAAAATTAGGTCTTCATTTTCCACTTGTAAATATTTACAATTTTGAGAAGTACAAAAAATATGAAGCTCTTTTCATTCAATTCATTGAATTCTTTATCATCTCTCTCTCTCTCTCTCTCTCTCTCTCTCTCTCTCTCTCTCTCTTTTTATACAAATGAGAAGTTTTATGCAGATGAACACTTACGATAAAAGCAGAAGGGCTACTTTTCACAGTTTTCAAATTTTTCTGACAGTCTCATTGCCTATTTACCAGATCTTTTTATTTCAGTTATTCAAGATACTAATAAACATTTATTAGGCATAATAAAAGGTTTCAGGTATAATTTGAGTGCCAGAAAAATGTGTTCAAACTTCCAGTGCGCCTCTTTGATGATACTACTTTTTAGGGCCTTATATGCTTGCATTGCAAAACCAAATCCACTTTTCTGGATAGTTTAGAATATGCTCTTTCTAATGACCATAGTTTAGAAGAGTTTGGAGAAAACACTTATTTGAAAAATTTGACTAAAAATACCCATTTTTAGCACTTTTTGCAAAATCGTCAACTTCACCCTGGATTTGTGGAATAATGGAAAGCAGTAGGAGTACGAAAATTTATATTCTAAGACCTTGTGTTGGTGAGTTAGGGTGTGCAAAGTTTCATGTACATCCCACAATTACTTTTGGAGATATAAAAAACTCGTGGTGTCACCGCCAGACACCACACTTGCTAGGTGGTAGCTTTAAATCGGCCGCGGTCCATTAGTACATGTCGGACCCGCGTGTCGCCACTGTCAGGGATCGCAGACCGAGCGCCACCACAAGGCAGGTCTCGAGAGACTGACTAGCACTCGCCCCAGTTGTACGGACGACTTTGCTAGCGACTACACTGACGAAGCATTGCTCATTAGCCGAGCCAATAGTCAGAATAGCCTTCAGCTAAGTCAATGGCTACGACCTAGCAAGGCACCATTAGTAACATTGCATGTATCTATGGAGTCTCACTTATAACGTCAATAGCGATGTACCAAGGATGGATTAAAGTTAAGTATTCCAGAAGCTACGTACTTTTCTTTATAGCATTCATTACGTATCCTGTTACAGACCTATCTCTTACCTGCGTGAACTAAACGCGTGCCTTTCGGCTACTTCCGTGGCGTGGCTGTCTTGCTACGCCACAACAAAACTAAAGGTCGCATTTTTTTTAAACAGCTTTTTTTTCCCCAAATTTGCTTCAAATTATCTATATGAAAATTGCTCAGAAATCCTTTTATTAATATTTTACTTTAAAGAGCTCTAGAAGTTATATAAGACGGCCAAGTTTTGTTTCTTTACTGCAAATACTTACAGAGATACCTCATCTCCAAGTTGCTGAAAATTCAAGGATGCACTATTGGAAGCTGTACTATGGTTTCAAACAAGTGACTATATCTCTGCAAGTATTAAATTTCATCAAAATCCATGATGGTGTTGTGGGAACATTTCTCGATATTAGACCACTTGGCACGGAATGGCCCTAGGTAAAAATGTATTTTTTTATCTGGAGAAGGTGTATGACATTACTTGGAGGCTATTACCTCAGACAGCTTCATGCATAGGGAGGCATTTAGGTGCCTTCATTATTGATGATTCCCTGTAAGAAGTAGTGTGCTTCATGGTAGTGTTTTAGGTGTGATTGTATTTGTAATAACTATAGATAGAACTTTACCCATGCGGAAGGGTCCCATTCAGTACTCTTTCTTTGGGAATGACACATCAGGTTTTAGTTACTCTCCCAACTTTGCAGTGAGCTGACACTGAGGTTGTTTGCTCTAGTTTTATACACCTTTATATAGTTTCTGTTTGATAGTGGATGCGTGATGTATGGATCTGCCAGACCATCATACCATCCCTCTAGGTCACCAGCACATGTAGCCAGTCTGTGTGGTGGAGCTCTTATGTACCCATTTGGCTGAGCCCCTGACAACACAAGGATCACACTACTGACACCCGAGTTGTTCCCTCCCAATGTATGCCAAGGAATGGTTGCTTGTCTTCCTGGAGCATCAGAACTCCTGGCAATGGCTGCATTGCCAGGCGACCCTTCCTGTGGCTGGGTGGCGCCCATGGGGAGAGCACTTGATCGGAGTGGGTAGTATCAGGGTGGATGCTTGGTGCATGAAGTGTATCAAGGTGCAAAAATTGGGCTGTTCTCAAATGGCCATCTCTCTTGAGTGGTGAAGAATCATTGAATGCTACTTCGTATGATCCTGCAGCCTTCCCTTCCCTGGCTGCACCCCCCCCCCCTCCCTTTCGGTTCCTGTTCTTACAGAATCCTGTACTCCCTCTGTGCTCTACCCCCTCCACCTCTGGAGGAGGAGGAGGAGGAGGAGGAGGAGGAGGAGGAGGAGGAGGAGTCTCAGGACAAGGTCCTCCCGGTGCCCCTGGAGGTGCCATCTCCCCTTTCGCAACCTGAGTCTGATCTCTTATTTATGTATACACCCCATCCTTCCCCCCTGCAGGTCCAGGAGTAGGAATAGGCCTGAGGTATTCCTGCCTGTCATAAGAGGCGAGTAAAAGGAGTCTCTCATCTTTCGACCTTTATGTGAAGTTCCCTTGTCGGGTTTGACCTCCATTTTTCAAAATTTTCCTGAAGAGCAAGCCAATTGGGGAAGGGTGCCTTACATGGTGCATCGTGTCCATTGTGCATTGAGATCTTTAGCCCACTTTCTCGTCAAGGCATTGGAGTCCCATTCATCCTCCATCTCTTGGGTGAGGACACCTTCCTGTACGCATTTTTCTCCACCCACTATGCAGTGTTGTTTTCTGCACTGACGATGACCATGGAGTTCTTTGCACCTCATATACAGCACGGTAGCCAGTCTGTTGTGGTGGGGCCGTCATGTACTGTGTTG